>NW_023270231.1:21847049-22488311 GCF_011800145.1 Mirounga leonina | reverse complement strand
TCTTTCTTTCTTTCTTTCTTTCTTTCTTTCTTTCTTTCTTTCTTTCTCTCTCTCTCTCTCTTTCTCTCTCTCTCTCTTTTTAAAGATTGTATCTATTGGGGCACCTGGGTGGCTCAGTTGTTAAGTGTCTGCCTTTGGCTCAGGTCATGATCCCAGGGTCCTGGGATTGAGCCCCACATCGAGCCCCACATCGGGCTCCCTGCTCCGCTGGAAGCCTCCTTCTCCCTCTCCCACTCCCCCTGCTTGTGTTCCCTCTCTCGCTGTGTCTTTCTCTGTCAAATAAATAAGTACAATCTTTTTATTCTTTTTTTAAAGATTTTATTTATTTATTTGACAGAGACAGTGAAAGAGCACAAGCAGGGGGAGCGGCAGAGGGAATCTTCCCCTCATTTTAACTTAATTGCCATTAGCAATGTGAAATAATAAATTTGGAGGCAAAGAAACACCCTTTATCCGTTTTTAGCAGCAGATTTACGTTCTTTGCCTAGCAGAGAACATAAAAAAGAACTGGGAACCCAATACCAGCCTCTGGTAAGGCCACTGCTTCAGCTCTGGTAGAAGAGTAGTGCTATGGTGAGCGCTGTGAATTGTGTAAGACTGATGAATCACAGACCTGTACCCCTGAAACAAATAATACATTATATGTTAATTAAAAAAAATAAAAAACTTAAAAAGAAAAAAGAAGAGTAGTACTTGTTCCTCTCACAGCTGGAAGACTCACATCATAGGCTTCTCAGATAACTTAGATTGCAGGCTGCAGGCAGAGGCCTGATCTCTTTGCTGTCCCCGACTAAACAGCTCTTGTCTGAATTCATCTTTTTCAGGTAGGACTTTGCAAAAATCATCAATAAATAATGCACACATTTTGCATTTTTCTATCACTTCCTCTAATACTAGAGCTGCAATAAACTCAAAGTCTGTGTATGAAATCAAATGTTTAATCACCACATAAGAAAGATCATTAAATTTCCGATTGAAATAGGAAGGACCTAGTTGTTTCTTTCTCTACCTTCTTTACTTGGAAAGTTCACATTTTTGTTTCTTCTGTGTGCAACATTCCACTGCTGGGTCCTGCACTTCGCATCAATGAAGAATGCATATGCAAGTAATAGAAAACTTAATAAAATGGCCTGATCAGATAGCCGTTTGTATTAGTAGGCTTAGACTGCCATAACAAAATTACCACAGACTGGGTGGCTTAAACAATGGAAATTTTTTTTTCTCAGAATTCTAGAGGCTGGGGAAGTCTGAGATTAAGGTGTTGGTTGATGAGGTTTCTGGTAAAAGTTCTCTTCCTGGCTTGTTGATGGCTGCCTTCTCACTATGTCTTCACATGGATGGGGTAGGGAGATATCTTTCTCTCTCTCTGTAAGTTCAATTAAACATTTGATTTGATGCTCAGAGAAAGATCTTTCTCTCCTAAAGTAACTAATCCTATCTGGTTAGGGCCCCACCCTTATTACCTCATTTAATCTTAATTATCTCCTAAAAGCCCCATTCCCAAATACTGTCACAATGGAAATTAGGGCTTCAATAACATATAAATTCCGTCCATAGTTAAGTTCTCCCCCCCCCCCCTTTCCTATAAAATTCCAGAGGAAAGTATTTAAGGACCGGTATCGTAGGTCCATGATATCACCACTGCCTTAGGCTCCATCTATTTCCCTACCTTAGCTTGTGACTTCTGTTCCAATGGTCACAAGATGCCTACTTCACATCTGCTCACCTGGCTGACAGAAGGATGAAGAAGGGTCATATGTTTATCAGAAAGCAAGAGTCTTACTTATATCCCGTTGGTGGGAATTGTGTTGTAAGAGACCCCTAGGGGATGGAGTGCTAAACATTGAGTTTTGTAGCTTGGGATAATTTTGCATGGAACAAAACTGGAATTCTGTTAGTGAGGAAGAAGTGGTGAATGGATGTGGAGAAGGCAACTCTCCGTATTTATCACGGTGCCCTTCCAGACAGGCTGATAACAACACCCAAAGCATAATTCAGTTAAAAAAAAATCAGGAGGGGCTCCTAATATACCATATTCTGGATCTATAGCCTTTGATGTTTTGGTTTAATCCACAGAAATGTTGTAAGGTTTTCTCTGTAAATATCCTTATAAATATTTTTTGTGTATTAAAGCACAGTTTGATCTACCACCAGCTTTTACATTTAGGCCCAGCATCAGATTTTAGTTTCTAGTACTAGTCTCTACTTAAAAGAACCAAGACTGCTTGGAGGGTGGCTGAATCTAGGTACTTGGGGCCAGAAAACATGTCTTCCCTCAAGTAAATCACAATTACCTTCTGAGAGGAGGCATTCTTACTCTGCATTGCTTCCCTGTGGAAGAGTCCCCTCCTGATGCAAGGACTGAGCTGCAATATCACATTTTGCCATTAGGGGGCAACCCCATCTAACACATGAAGATTCCTGACTAGAAATCCCACATTTGAGGCACTAATTGTTTAAGGTCATTATTTCTATATAGATCTCTCATTTTCTCTTCAAGACTCCAGTAGAATTGGATTAACTTTCTGAGTGAGATGATAACCTGTCCATGCAATAAGCTAAACTAAACACAGGGACAAATGTAATACCCCTCCTAGGCAAGGAAATTTTAAAAAGAGATCTCAATATACAGCGCTTTGCTTCTTCTAAAGTAACCAAACAAGGGCCTAAAAGGTTGGGGAGGTAGAGGATGTGGGATGAAGGGTGCTTAAAGGTATAGTTTGGGGATTTCCTCCTGGAATGCCAAAGAATACATCTATAGCAACCCACGCTACCTACATAGGCTCTACGTGAATAATCATATCTGTGTCAGAAAAGTGATGTAGAGTTGTTTCATAAATTTTTCCAGGGGAAGGGATGTGTGTGTGTGTGCACATGTGTGTATGTGTGTGTGTTCATTTTGGAAAGGAGGGAGTAGAAAGGAAAAGTCAGAATTTTTGAAGCTTCTTATCCTTTACTCTAAAAATATTTGATTAAAAATTGGCCATTACATTGTTGGAAAAACAGAAAACATAGAACTTTGATTTCTGTAAATGTAATTCACATTTATGTAGCACTTAATGTAAGCTAGATGCTTCACAAACACAGCCTGCTTATAAATCCAGATTTATTATTCACATTCTATAGGTAAGGAATCAATGGCTCACTGAACTTAAATGACTTGGAACACTGTATTCTGAACTTATCCTGAGCTCCAGATTTTCTTATTCCTTTACCTAATCTAATTAAAATGTTGGTTAATGGTAAGATGAAGCACAGTCTAAAGGGTATCATCAGAGGGATTGGCAAATGAAGACTAGAATCAAATGACAGCCCTGCCACTGTCCAACTAAATAAGGTGACCGTGGGGAAGTTGCTCAGTTTGTTAGAGACTTCCATTTTTTATAAATGAAAGCCTATGAAATTGCTGTTTTTATAAATAAAAAAGATCAGAGATCAGCAATTTAATTAGACAGTTGGATCAGTATGACCACATGACACATCATTAGCTATTATTTTCCATAATTATAATTTGATAACCAACATGATGTCCATGGTAAAAGTTCAACCATGATCAGTAGTGATGAAGCTGCAAGATCAGAGAAGTCCGTTGATTCCTTGGAAGCTACATTACTTACTGTTTATGCAGGATGATTCCACCCAACCAGAAGCATAGTAAGAGGATCTTCTCTTGTTTCTGTGTGCTAGGTCAGAGACTTTAAACTTGTATACCTGGGGTGCCTGGGTGGCTCAGTCATTAAACGTCTGCTTTCGGCTCAGGTCATGATCCCAGGGTCCTGGGATCGAGCCCCGCATCGGGCTCCCTGCTCCACGGGAAGCCTGCTTCTCCCTCTCCCACTCCCCCTGCTTGTGTTCCCTATCTCGCTGTGTCTCTCTGTGTCAAATAAATAAATAAAATATTTAAAAAACACAAACAAACTTGTATACCAAAAGCAAGGAGACAGTGAATCTAGCATAGAGTACTGATGTCTGGACATGTGACAAATTTAAAGTATAAGAGCAGAGAACCCAAGGGAATTGATCTGAATTTTATTTTCCTCTTGCCATGTATCCCAATTACAATACCATTTCTAAGAGTGGCTGTCTCATGGCAAGCCCACAGATCTCTTTGTTATTAACAGGACAGGAAGCCTGATGCTTTAGGATTCTGTAATTATCTTTCCATCAGCATTTTCCCCAGGGACTGGCTTCAGTATTCAGAAAACTCTCCTGAAGAAAATGGAGTTGTTCTGATTTAAAAGTCATGGTTTCTACTGGAACTTGTATGGTCCCTAGCTTCAGAGGTTTAAGCCAAGAATCAAGGGGAAGGATCAAGTGGGACTTCTAGCCTCCAGAGCTGTGAGGAAATCAAGTTCTGTTGTTTAAGCTACTCAGTATGTGGTACTTTGTTATAGTAGCCTGAGCAGACTAATAGAGCAATGAACTCACATCAGGAGAGAAAAAATGAGAACCCAGACTGAGGTAGTAGCTTTGGATTTAGGGGAAGAGATAGATGAATGAAGTAATGAAAATAGGATTTAGTGATCTATTGCATTTGGGGAGTAAGAGAGAAAAGGAGGAGTCTAGGCCAACCCCAAGATTTCTAACATTGGTACTGATTGGTACTGGGCGCCACCCAGGCGCCCGAGATACTGATTTCATTAAAAGAATTGGTGAACTTGTGAGTGTGTGTGCATGTACACATGTGTATGTGTGTATTAGCATGAAGCTAAGAAGCAAAAAAAAAAAAAAAGACACCCAATAATTATTCTGTTGCTTACAAAGATGGACCTTTGTTTGTCTCTCATAGTACAAGATCCGCATTCCTGGTTGGGGGGCACCTCTGTTTCTCAATGACCCAGGTTCTAGGTTGCTTCTTCATTCCTCAAAGCCTGTCATCATATGTGTGGTTGAGGTAGGGTTGCCACAGGTTCCACCTGTTGGAAAGGGGAGAGAAAATGAAATACGGAGGAAACAGATCTGGACATCATAAGTCTCAGAGCTGGAACACACATCACATCTGTTCACATTGTTTGAATGTGGTCACAACCAACTTCAAGAAAAGCTAGGAAATTTTGTGTGTCTAGGAAGCCCCGTGTCAAGCTAAAATCCTATTTCTATTGAAAGAAAAGGTAATGGATTATGGTGGACAGTAAACAGTCTCTGCTATAGTAAGGATGTGAAGTGGCTGAAGATGTGTAGTTAGGAGCCATTCAACGTGAGAATGGAGGAGATCTCTAGAGTGTGTGCAGATGAAAAAATAATGCACAGAAGGAAACGCCAGAATTTGGAAGAGGAGCCCATGTAGGAGATCAAGAAGAACTGGACACATCCTTATCTTTTTAGGTAGATATTTATCATTCTTTTAGCCTACCCAGCATCTAAGCCCTCTTCGTATGTTTGAGGAATTTCTCACCTCATGAATTTTGGTAGGAGGAGAACCACCTCCAAATACACATGCGTCCGATCAATCACTAAGTTGCAAGCTAGGAAGATAGAGCATGGGAAACTGGGGAATCCTCTGGCAGCTGTGGTGGATGCAGTGGGAAGGAGTGTCCCGGGCAGCTCTGCAGGGGTGCTAGGGCAGTGTCCGCATCCGGTGCTGGTGACATTGGCAGTACAAGCTGAAGCGCTTGGTGCTTGCGGCAGTAATAATAGCGGTGTCTCTGGGCGCCTGGGTGGCTCAGTTGGTTAAGCGACTGCCTTCGGCTCAGGTCATGATCCTGGAGTCCCTGGATCGAGTCCCGCATCGGGCTTCCTGCTCGGCAGGAAGTCTGCTTCTCCCTCTCACCCTCCCCCCTCTCATGCGCTCTCTCTCTCATTCTCTCTCTCAAATAAATAAATAAAATCTTAAAAAAAATAATAATAATAGCGGTGTCTTGAAGTATTGCTCCTGTCTGTGTAGTCTATGAGTCACCTTCTCCTTCTGAGATCCCTTAGATCAATGCAATAGCATTACAATAAATTCCCCCCTTTTTTTCCTTTAAAAAAAAAGCTATGTTTCTTCAAATGCAAATTTGTGGCTTGTCCTTTCATTTTCTGGAAGTCTAGTGAGTATGTTTCAGAATATTATCTAAGAAGGAAAGCATTTTCCCCAGAAAATTTTGAGGATCTAAATGTGTCTAAAATAATATGCATATGCATAATGTAGGTCATGAGATGTATGTTGGAGTTGGTTACCAAAACCCTTTCCATGTTCAGGCAGGCAAGCCTACTAATCATTATGATTTAGAAAATGTTCTAGGTTTTGTTTTTAGTAATACAGACTGGTGGTTTTGTTAGATTGCACGAACACTGGTTTAGGTCACAGGAGAAGCTGGGCATGTACTTTCAGCAGTGGTTGAGTAATGGGAAGTGCAGAAGAAATGCTAAGCTGTTAATGATGCAATTTACCTTATGATGCACATTTCAAACATGATTTAAAATTTATTTTCCTAGTCAGCTGATGGTTTCATAAGTTAACCTATTCCCATAGGAATAAGTATATATTTAATAATAACAGATTTAGTATTTCTTTATCCATCTCTGGGCTTAGCTGTTAGGATAAATTATTTCTGATTAAAAGGACACATTTAAATATAGAAGATAGCTGATTATTCCATCAAAACCAGAACTCTTGCAGCTCGATTGTGGTATTATGATTACTTATTTTAAAACTTATTCTTTGGGGCGCCTGGGTGGCTCAGCCGTTAAGCGTCTGCCTTCGGCTCAGGTCATGATCCCAGGGTCCTGGGATTGAGCCCCACATCAGGCTCCCTGATCAGTGGGAAGCCTGCTTCTCCCTCTCCCACTCCCCCTGCTTGTGTTCCCTCTGTCGCTGTGTATCTCTCTGTCAAATAAATAAAATCTTTAAAAAAAAAAAAAAACTTATTCTTTATGTTCCCTACTCTTTACTTTCTTCTGACTCTTTTTTTCTACCTTCTTTTACCACGAGCTTTTTAAATGGACATTGACTTCTCTATTTCTTATTCCCATAATTAGTCCTTTGTAAATTATCCAACCATCCTCTTCATTTTTCACTTGAAGAAACAATAATTTGGGGGGGGTTGTGAGTATGCTTATTTACTCAGCAAGGCAGTCTTAGCTGTGAAGATAGAGACCAGTAATATGTTTGGATTTTGAATGAATGAAAGACTGAATGAAACAACAAACAAGAGGACATGGATGAGGTCCAACAAGAGAGGATTGAAAAAAAAATCTACTTCCAGCTGTTGCTACCCTGTGTCTGTGAATTTCTGGGCTGAAATTTACCCAATCACTGTTTCTCTTAAATGAAATTGAGGATATTACTTTTAGGATATAATGCTTAAGAATGGAGCTGGGCTTATGCCCCAGGGAGCTGAGTCCATACCCATTATTATAATTTAGGCTGCTCACTGTCCTATCAATGAGGTGGGGGTGGGGCTTCAGTCCACAGAACAACCTTGGCGAGAGTTCTTGCTACAAATCTGTCACAGCTTTTGATGCTGTCCACATCCATTCCACCCTACCCCATTAGTTTTGTTTTCTAAGACTTGGAATGGAGTGAGAGCATGTGGCAGCCTTCATGGATGGCACCTAGAACGTTATCCCTGTTTTGATTCTCTCCAGTGCATACTCAGTTCTATTCTTTGCCTGAATATTTCTGTGTCTTGAGGCTTTACTGAAAAATTGTTTCTTATCCTTGGCTATCCCTAAAAATCCATTGGCTTCCCAGTTATTTCTAATATTATTTTTATTATATAAAGACAGTTGGAAAGGGTTTTTGAGAATAGGAACAGGCTCCCAGCAATTTGTTTCTATCCTGCTAAAGACCTTATTAAGTTTATCTAGTAAATTTGCTGGTGAAAATGAATGCATAGACTCTGTAAAACTTACTAACACAACAGGCAAAAAAAAAAAAAATCTTATAATAATGGAAACCTCACAGACACAGACACACACACACAAACACACACAGACAGATCTTCCACAATCCTTCTGATGTAGATATAAAACAATAGTACTGTATGGTTCATAGCTGAGCAATATAATATCCATATATTCATCTCCCCCTCTGATTCCCCCCCCTTCATTTTTCCCTTCTTACTATCTTCTTCTTCTTCTTCTTTTTTTTTTAACATATATTACTTGTTTCAGAGGTACAGGTCTGTGATTCAACAGTCTTACACAATTCACAGCATTCGCCATAGCACATACCCTCCCCAATGTCCATCACCCAGCCACCCCATCCCTCCCACCCCCCACCACTCTAGCAACCCTCAGTTTGTTTCCTGAGATTAAGAATTCCTCATATAACTGAGATCATATGATACATGTCTTTCTCTGATTGACTTATTTTGCTCAGCATAATACCCTTCAGTTCCATCCACGTCGTTGCAAATGGCAAGATTTCATTCCTTTTGATGGCTGCATAATATTCCATTTGTGTGTGTGTGTGTGTGTGTGTGTGTGTGTGTGTGTGTGTACACCACATCTTCTTTATCCATTCATCTGTCGATGGACATCTTGGCTCTTTCCACAGTTTGGCTATTGTGGACATTGCTGCTATAAACATCGGGGTGCACGTACTCCTTCGGATCCCTACATTTGTATCTTTCGGTAAATACCCAGTAGTGCAATTGCTGGATCGTATGGTAGCTCTCTTTTCAACTTTTTGAGGAACCTCCATACTGTTTTCCAGAGTGGCTGGAGACCGGGGAGACGGGAGTGATTAAAATCTTATATAACTTTTTAAAAAAGATTTTTTAATTTATCCATTTGAGAGAGAAAGTGCACTAGTGAGAGCATGAGCAGGGGGTCAGGGTCAGAATGAGAGGGAGAAACAGACTCCCCGCTGAGCAGGGAGCCAGATGTGGGGCTCAGTTCCAGGACCCTGGGATCATGACCTGAGCTGAAGGCAGATGTTTAACCAGCTGAGCCACCTAGGTGCCCCCCTTTTCTTGTATAACTTTTTGTTTCCCTAAGAGAAGAGAATAAATGTATTTTTCTTCTAGTTTCCTTAGTTTTCTATGTAGCTATCACTCAATCTCTGCACACTCTTTAACTTAAGGATTTCTGGGGCTCTTAGGTGGCTCAGTTGCTTAAGCGCCTGACTCTTGATTTTGGCTCAGGTCATGATCTCAGGGGCTCATGAGATCAACACCGAGCATATGAAAATCTCTAAAGAAGTGTGGAGCCTGCTTAAGATTCCTTCCCTCTCCCTCTGCCCCCTACCCCCCCACCCCCCACATGTACACACTCTCACTCTAAAAAAAAATTCTGTCAATAATTCGCACTTAATCGATACTTCTATGAATTTCATCTCCTTTTATTTCCCTCTTTTGGAGCCCACTATTCTCTTGCCAAAATTTGAAATGATTTCTCCCTAAGCCTGTAGCTCAGCTGTCATTTTAGGTTCATTCTCGTCCTGTAGATTCCCTTTTCCTCTCATTGTATTGGATTCTCTGTTTTATGTATCCCATGTTTTCTGCTTTCTTAGTTTATTGTATTTCAATGGAATATCTCTTTTTGAAGCTTCCTAAGAAAGGGTCAGTATGGAGATATACATGTGAGACTTTGAAAGTCTGAAAACATCTTTATTCCATTTTGATATTGTTGTGTTGTTTCATTTAGCTGATGTTGGTTGATAATGTTTTTCAAATATTCTGTATTTTTACTGATGCTTTCTTCTTGTCCTATAAATTATTGAGAGGAGGGCATTAAAGTCTCTAACTGTTGTGAGTATGTCTATTTCCCTTTTCAGTTCTGTTTTTGCTTCTTGTATTTAGAATCTCTGTTATTAGGTACATACACATTTAGGATCATTATGGTCTCTTGATAAATTGCTACATTTTAACTGTTCTTTAATTCTTCAGGGTTTAATCTGCTGTCAACCTTATCCAGTGCGATTTTCATTTCAGGTATTTTATTATTTATTTCTGGTAGTTTGGTTGGGGACCTTTTTTATGTCTTCCATTTTTTTTAATGGCACCACACTTATTGATAAATATATTACAAAGAGAAAGTTGCATAGGTTATAAAAATGAAGAGTTTATTTAATAGTAAATATATACCCATGTCCTCATCACCCAGCTTCAGAAATAGAACATCGTAGTTCCTTTGTGTATCTCAACCCTATGACATTTCCTTGCTTTCTTTAGAGATTTTCACATGCATGTGTATTCCTAAATGATACGTTGGCTTTTCCTTATTTGGCTTTTATGTAAGTAGAATCATATAGTGGTCCTTTGTGATGTAATTTTTATTTTGTGTTAGATACTGGTTTCAAAGATATATCCATGTTGGGGTGCCTGGGTGGCGTAGTCAGTTAAGTGCCTGACTCTTGGTTTTGGCTCAAGTCATGATCTCCTGGTACTGCCTCACGTTGGGCTCTGTGCTCAGCTTGGAATCTGCTTGGGATTCTCTCTCCTTCTCTCTCTACCCCTCCTGTTTGTGCTCTCTCTCTCAAATAAATAAATAAATACTAAAAAAAAAAACCCACAAAGATACATCCATGTTGATGTATGTAGTTGATTTATCTTTACTATTCACTAGCTCATAATTTAAATATAACCAATTTATCCAGTCATTTTAATGACTGAATATTTCCAGCTCTTTGCTATTATGGAGATATTTCACTTATAACTGCTCTATGCCTTGGATAACAGTTAATGAAACAGGGAATGTACTTGTCCAGTTGTACAATGTAATGAGAGTTGATGTTCCCATTGACAGGCATGATGGGTCCTGTTGTTCCTCATTTTGCCAACCTTTTCATTGTCATTCTTAAATGTTTGCCCAACTGTAAGGTGTAAAAATGTGTTTCATTATGAGTTTAATTTGCATTTAATTTATTACTGATGACATTGAGCATCTTTTAAAATCTTCATTGAACATCCATATTTCACCTTCCATGAAATCTGTTTATGGGTTTTTTTTTGCCATCTTTTAACATCTATTTGTATCACTTTATGTCTTTTCCTTCTTTTCATGATGTGTTTTTTTAAGTTTTTATTTTAATTCCAATTAGTTAACATACAGTGTAATATTAGTTTCAGGTATATAATATAGTGACTCAACACTTCCATATGGTGCTCATCATAACAAGTACACTCCTTAATACCCATCACCTATTTAACCCATTCCCCCACCCACCTCCCCTCTGGTAACCATCCGTTTGTTCTTTATAATTAAGAATCTGTTTCTTAGTCCCCCTATCTCTCTTTCTCTCTCTTTTTTCCCTTTGCTTGTTTGTTCTGTTTCTTAAATTCCACACAGGAGTGAAATCATACAGTACTTGTCTTTTTCTGACTTATTTCACTTAGCATTATACTCTCTAGCTCCATCTGGGTTGCTGCAAATGGGAAGATTTCATTTTTTATGGCTGAATAATATTCCATTGTGTATATATTACCACATCTTATTTATCCATTCATCTGTCGTTGGACACTTGGGCTGCTTCCATAATTTGGCTATTGTAAATAATGCTGCTGTAAACATTGGGGTGCCTGTATCCCTTTGAATTAATGCTTTTGTATTCTTTGGGTAAATACCCAATGGTGCTATTGCTGCATTGTAGGGTAGTTTTATTTATTTTTTTTAAGATTTTATTTATTTATTTGTCAGAGAGAGAGAGGGTGCGCATGTGCGCTGAAGCGCATGAGCAGGGGGAGGGGCAGAGGGAGAAGCTGGCTCCCTGCTGAGCAAGGAGCTGGATGTGGGACTCCATCCCAAAACCCAGGGATCATGACCTGAGCTGAAGACAGATCCTTAACGGACTGAGCCACCCAGGCGTCCCAAGGGAAGTTCTATTTTTAACTTTTGAGGAACCTCCATACTGTTTTCCAGAGTGACTGCACCAGTTTGTATTCCCACCAATAGTGCATGAGGGTTCCTTTTTCTCCACATGCTCACCAATACCTGTTGTTTCTTGTGTTTTTGATTTTAGCCATTCTGACAGGTGTGAAGAAATACCTCATTGTTGTTTTGATTTGCATTTCCCTGAATATATCTTCCATTTCTTAAACATCATGTTTTCTTATATCTTCTGAACATATAAATACATATATTTATAAACATATATATATTCCCTATATATATTTTATATCCCCATGTTATATATATTATATATAATCCCTATATGTTATATATATACATATATATACACATATATACACACACTATATATATGCTATTTTAATATACTTTCCTCCTAATTTTATCATTTTTAGCATTTCTGTGCCTGTTTCTATTAATTAAGCTTATTTTTTGTTATGGGACATATTTTCCTCTCTCTTTCATGCCTATTTTAGATAAGATGCTAAACATTTTAGGGGAGGTGGGTGGGAGGATGGGGTAACTGGGTGACAGGCATTAAGGAGAGCACGTGATGTGATGAGCACTTAGTGTTATATGCAACTGATGAATTACTGAACCCTACATCTGAAACTACTATATGTTGGCTAATTGAATTTAAATTTAAAAAAGATGCAAGCATTTTCAATTTTACATTGTTTGTTGATAGCTTTTCAAAAACTTCTTTCTTTTTTTTTTTTTTAAGATTTTATTAATTTGAGAGAGAGGGAGATAGTGAGAGAGAGCATGAGCAGCAGGGAGAGGGAGAAGCAGGCTCCCTGCTCAGCAGGGAGCCTGATGTGGGGCTTGATCCCAGGACACTGGGATCGTGACCTGAGCCGAAGGCAGACACTTAACCGACTGAGCCACCCAGGCACCCCTCAAAAAATTATTTCTTTAAATATTTTTGAAGTTTGTTCTGGGACACAGTTAAGTTACTTAGAAAGAGTAAGCTTCTTTCAAGGCTTGCTTTAGAGCTTTATTAGACTGGGCCCAGAGCAGGATTAGTCTAGGACTAATTTAGCCTCACTAATAAAGCTATAAATTTCTGATGACTCCACCCAGTGATCCATGTAATAGGAAGTTTTTCCATTCTGGCTGGTGAGAACAAGAACTAATTAAAGCCCCTTTTTAGCAATAGAAATTGTTTTGCTTACTCCGTTCCAATGGTTCTTTCCCCAGACTTGGGGAGTTTGCTCCCATACATGCCTAGATCACTATTTGGCCAAAGACGCAAGTGAATCCCTCTGTAGATCTTAGAGGTCTCTATGAAACTCATTGTTCTCCAGTCTCCACCTCCCCCTACACCCCACCTTCCTGCCCACCACACAGAAAAATTCTGGCTACCTTAGCCTTTGAATTTCCAACCATATCTCACCAACTCCGCAAGATTGCTGAGGTCTCTTAGAAGTCCCCCTCTCTGAATGGTACACTGGAAATGCTCTCTAGCATGACTCCTTACTTCTTACTCTTCAGGTTTCATTTCTCAGAATCTTCTTAAATGCCATACAAAGTATGCACTGTTTGCTTATAATTCAGGTGAAAAGGCTTCCAGTAAAAAAGTTACAGCTCATGAAACATTTATATGTATTTTCATCCTAAATGAATAAATCACTATGCCCCAAATCAGTAAAATATATATTTTTTATTCCTGAATTCCCTAAAAGGCTATCAGTCCATGTAAATAGGTCCCAGCCCTCACACTGATAAAATTTGGCAATGTTTTATGCCTTTTGTATATAGCTTGATACATCAGTGGTAAATTCTGATTTTTCAGGTATATAGGCATAGCAGTCTTAGTAGCAATCTTTGCCATTGAGAATGTAAACTCTTCCTGGAAATTCCCATGCAGTTTTTTAGGAACTTAGTTCTAATGACCATTGTTTCAGCTGTGAGCAGATTTGAAAAAACAGTCATGTTTTAAAAGGTTAAGATTCTTAATCTGTCTCAAAGAGTTCCCAACCCCATATGAAGGCGTCATTGCATTCCCAATTTTAATGTGCTTCAGTTACAAATACGGCAGACTTTTCATTCAGGGAAGATGACACTTAACCCCAGGCAAGATGATTTATTGAGCATAAGCCCAACCAGCCTCATGGCATTCATGGGTAAGCAGGGGATCTGCAAGTATAATAAGTGCCTTTGAGAGTATCATATTTTCTTTTCTAAAACTGCAAGTTTCCCCAGAATCAAAGTGGCATTAGAATCTATAAAGGTCACAATTTTAGCATGGACCAAGATACAGCTACAAACGCTTATTCTAGGAAGAGAGGGCCATTACTGACACACAGCAGTAATCCAAGTATGTTAGTTGCCAAAAGAAGACAGATACCTCCATTTTGTGTTACTGATGTGAGAAGGGGAAAAAATGTCAATCATGTGGGGTTTATACAGCAAGAACCTCCAACTTTTCTAAGTATTTTCTCAGATGGGATGCTCATGTATAATAAGGGCTTTTCCATCCATGTTCTGAGATGTGTGTTGTTAGATCCAGTGCTGGAAATGTAAACATTTTGCATATTTTTGCGACAGCTCAGAGAATGTATTGTTACATTTTTATTACAGTATGGATCACCAGTAATAAAGGGTATAGTAATAGCCCTAGATACAAACCCATAGTTTTCTGTATTTTTATTTTATTTTATTTTTAAGATTTATTTATTTATTTTAGAGAGAAAGAGAGTGAGAGAGAGAACATGAGTAGGATGGGCAGAGGGAGAGGGAAAGAGAATCTCAAGCAGACTCCACACTGAGCACAGAGCTCGTCTTGGGGCTTGATCCCACGACCCTGAGATCCTGACCCAAGCTGAAACCAAGAGTCAGATACTCAACTGACTGTGCCCCTAGTTTTCTGTACTTTTAAAACATTGAATAATTTTTGGATGGTCATATGGCTTAAAAACCAAAACAATACAAAAAGGTATACACTGAAGATGATTGCTCCCCTCCCAGCCCCCATTCACTTTCTTACTTCCATCTCTCCTCCATCTTAACCAGTTTCTTGTGTTATCTTTACAGTGTTTTTTTAAATGCAAACACAAGCAAATATAAATATGTATATTTTTATATCCCTCTTTTTAATACAAATTTAGCACAGTATGTTGACTGCTGTGAGTTTTGCTTTTTTTTTTTTAAAGATTTTATTTATTTATTTGAGACAGAGAATGGGAGACAGAGAGCATGAGAGGGGGAGGATCAGAGGGAGAAGCAGACTCCCCGCTGAGCAGGGAGCCCGATGTGGGACTCGATCCCGGGACTCCAGGATCATGACCTGAGCTGAAGGCAGTCGCTTAACCAACTGAGCCACCCAGGTGCCCTTGCTTTTCTTTTTTAACCTAATTATATAGCCTTGAGATCTTTTCACCTGCTCATTAATATACTATTGAGTAGTACTTCTTTATATGAATGTATCCTATCCCCTTCTGGTGGATACTTGGGTTACTCCTTATTGTTTGTTATTTTAACAGTGTTGCAATGAAGAACCTTATACATACTTTTTTGGTATATGTACTATTTTAGCTGCAGGATTAATTCCTTGACGTATACCTTAGGTCAAAGGGTAAATGCATTTATAATTTTAACAAATACGATCAGATTTCTTTCAAGATAGATTGTACAAATTCTTACTCCTAAGCAATAGTGACTTTGCCCATAGCTTTGCCACCAGAATGTATTCCCAAATTTGGATAATTGACAATATAATAAATGAGAAATTATATTTTAGTGTGATTTCAGTGTATGTTTCTCCATTTATGAGTCAGATTAAGCAACTTGATATTTATAATAATTATTTGTGTTTATTTTTCTGTGAACTCTCTATTGTTGCCTTTAACCTATTTTCTACAAATTTGTTGACCTTTTTCCATTTATATTTAAGAAATATCTATTATCAGAGGGATTGGCTCTTGTGATATGAGTTTCAGATATTTATTTCCACTGTGTTATTTGTTTGGGGTTTTATCTGTGGTATATGTTTGCCAGTTAGTAAGTTGTTTATTTTTATTTTTTTTTATTTATTTTTTAAAGATTATTTATTTGAGAGAGAGAGAGAGAGCAGGGGAAAGGGCAGAAGGAAAAAGAGAGACAGAATCTCAAGCAGACTCCCTGATGAGCACAAAAACAGATGTGGGACTCAACTTCCCCACCCTGAGATCATGACCTGAACCAAAATCAAGAGTCAGACACTTGACTGACTGAACCACCCACATGTTCCTTTTTAAAATTTAGTTGTTCTTTTATGGCTTTCAAATGTTGAGTCCTCGAAAGGCCTTTCCAAGTCCAAGGTTATAAAGGACTTCTTCCGTATACTTTTATTTTTGTTTTACATTTATATATTTGACTCATTTGGAATTTACTCAGGTGTTTAGTTGAGGTATATAATTTTATCCTTTTCTCTATGGCTCCCAATTACCCAAATATCATATGTTAAAAAGTCCAACTTTTTTGGCTTTTTGATATCTAACTTTTAAGACATATTAAAACTAAGTGTCAGTTTAGTGCTACTTCCAGACTTTTTGTTCCATTCTTTCAACAGAGTAGAATGTGGGAAGTAGGAAGAGATCATCACAAATATGTCTTAAACTAAGTTAAATGTGGTACTTGTCAAAGAAGATAGAAATATGATTTTAGGACACAGTCTTTCTGAACAAAACAAAAAACCAAAAAATCCAGCCTTACAGAGTTTGGGGAAACATGAAGAGTATGGATTGGCTGACTTTCAGAGTGGGGATAGGGACCAGGACTGTGTTGATTGATGGATTGCAGCTTGTTTAAACCAGTTTTGTGATTACTTATTTACAGCTCAGGATATGGACAAGGAAGAATCAAATTTAGAATGTAGGAACTTTTCTTCTCTGTTCCATTTTCTATCTACCTATTCATGTCCTATGCTAATTCTGGCCTATCATTTTATATAACCAGAAGGCCTATTCATGAACATTTTATGAGGGAGACAGTTTCATACTCATATGAGCCGTGAGCATGTCTTGTTTCTGTATAAACCTTGGTGAGTTTATTTTCACAATTCCATTTTGATCTTTTATTTCCCCCAATTGGTTCTGAGTGACATGGGCAGAGGAGGTGTTGTTTAATCTTTAGGGTTTTGCAAGTTTCATTTGAAATACAATTTATAAAATATATGCCTTGATTCTGTTAATAGACAAGGATGTTATGAGCCTAGGAATAAGTCCTGTAAATATTTCTTCCTGCCATTATTATGTTAGTCTTCACACATAAGTATGTACCTATCCATCCTGAAAAGATATGTACAACCATTAAGATATTTTATGGAGGGGCACCTGGGTGGCTCAGTTGTTAAGCGTCTGCCTTCGGCTCAGGTCATGGTCCCAGGGTCCTGGGATGGAGCCCCGCATCGGGCTCCCTGCTCAGCGGGAAGCCTGCTTCTCCCTCTGCCACTCCCCCTGCTTGTGTTCCCTCTCTCGCTGTGTCTCTCTCTGTCAAATAAATAAAATCTTAAAAAAAAAAAAAAGATATTTTAATGGAATCAGTACTTCTCACTTGAAAAAAAATTAAGCTAAATGTCAAAAGAATTCTCTCTTATGTGGAATATGAGTTGCCTGTATCTTGTCAGCTTTTCAACATTGTAGTCCTGACAGATTGAACAGGGAGTTCTGACAGTGTTGAACAACATGGGGACCTTTGGAATAATCTTAGGTTTATGATATTTCGGGTCTGCAAAATTACTCAATACTCATCCATCTGGGTTTCATTTTTATAAATTTCACTGCCATGATTTCTTCTCTTCTTCCATGTGGGTTTAAACCTTTAAATTTTTATTTTTATTTTTAATAAAGATTTTATTTATTTATTGGTGGGGGGATAGAGGGGGAGGGAGAGGGACAAGCAGACTCTGTGCTGAGTGTGGAGCCCAACATGGGACTTGATCTCAGGACTCTGAGATCATGAACTGAACTGAAACCAAGAGTGAGACAGACATTTAACCGACTGAGCCACCCAGGCTTTAAATTTTTAAATTAAATTTTACTTTATCCTTTAGTGTTGTTTCTGTGGGATTGTAATTGGAGTGAAAATAAATGCACATATTCAGATGTCTTCTTCAACTAGAAACCTTCCCATGGCATTTAAGTCTTATTTTAGTCATCTCTCTCTTTGACTAATTTGAATATCCCCTGAGAGAATACCTATGTCAGAACTCTAGCTCATGGTAAACCATCACAGGTTCTTTCTAGATTATTATTTTAATTAATTTGTATATTGTGAAATACAGACACAACTGAGAGAAGGAACTCTTTTAAGGCTGCATTGGTAGAGAATTTTCCATCATACTGTGCTGTGCTCTAATAGATTAGTTTGGATCCAACAGGAGGTGCAAGTTTTTCTATTCAGCTCTCATTATCTATTTTAATCCACTTATTCTCAATATAAGCAATTTGCTTAGCCTTGAAATAAGATTAAATCTTACCCAGAAAAAAACCAGAACATGGCAACAGAGCAAATTGCTGTCATTTTATGTCAAGGAAAATAAATCTCATTTCATGATGATATATGGCACACTACAATAAATTCCCAGCACACTCACTGCCTGTTTTTTCCAGACAAAAAAAAAGCAAACTTTCCATTCCAGGAACTACTTTCTACTCAGAAAAAAATGTTTATGAAATGATTAGCTTTTCATTTCCTCAAAATCATTGAACTGATGGACTTTCTAAGTGAAAGTCCTATGTCCATTCATAGCAATGGACTATACATTGGTCTCCAGTCAGCACAGAAAACAAGAGAACCAAATTAATCATAAGTGGAGCATTCTTACATACTTTTGTGTTTACATTTATTGACACACAGAAGAGAGTCCCATTTGATTTTAAGGAAAAAGAACTGACCATATTTTCATTTTACCATTCAATCCAAAAATGATACTGTGAGCAATGCTAGAAGAATGAATATTTCAGCTGTCAGAAAAATTTAAAAATCTTAATGTTGACTCCTGATAAAACTCTAAAATCAACACTCTTCCATCCCTCTGTCCTTTTCTTCCTTCCTACTTTCCCCTTCCTTCTTTGAAGGGGTAATATATAATATACAGTAAAAAAAAAAAATTCAGAGTACGACGGTACACTGTAAAGGTAAGTCTCTGTCCACGACCAGCCTCATTCTGTCCCCAGAAGCAAGCACTTCAGCACGGCTAATTTATTGTGAATCATTTCAAATATGTTCTATTCTATACCATTGTATATATGCAGATACTAAATTTTTAATTTTCCTCAAATGTTTGAATATCATAGATACTTTTTGATCCTTATTTTTCACTTAATTATGTACACAGGAGAGCCCATTTTTAGGAATATTTATAGTATTTAACAGCTGTGACTACCATTGTATGACTGTTAGCAGCATTTAACATATACCCCATTGACGAAAGTTTAGGTGGTTTTCACTTTTATGTTACTATAAACAATGTGGTAATATATATTCTGGTACATAATTCTTTGTACACAGATAGTGTATATCTATAGAATAAATTCCAGAATATGTACTGGCTGGGACATAAAGTATGTATACTTAATGTTTTGATAGACATTTCCAATTTGCCAGTATATGGTCCCATTGGTAATGTATGAACAGTCTGGTTCCCCTCCATATACACCTCATATGTTATCAAATCTTGAAGTATTTTCCAACCTGATTGAAAATTCAAATCTCATTTAGTTTTATTTTGTATTTTTCTTATTATAAATAAGGTTCAGCATCTTTTCACATGTTGTTTAAGTTTTACTTTCTATGATTTGTCTTTTCATAATCTTTGCTCATTTTTCTTTTAGATGGTTGATTCATAAGGGTTTATTATATTAACGGCATTAGTTCTTACCATCTTTTGTGTTGCAGAAACTTTTTCCTAATTTTAATTTGTCACTTGAACTTGTTTATGTGAAACTGTTTATTTTGGGGGGTAAAATGTATCTTATTTTCATTGCTTCTGGGTTTTGATTGCTGAGAGAGAGAGAGTAAGAGAGAAAATTTTAAATGTTTTTCATATTTTCATTCAGTGCCCTCACTGCCTTATTTTACATTAAAAAGAATGCTTTCTCTGAGATGTATTTTGGTGTAGAGTGACACATGAACCCAGCCATCACAATGTCTATAATTTACTTTGAAAATACGTTAGCATTTATATTGTAATATTATGTGTGTTACTTACATTGAGCTATAATGCCAGTCAACTAGCATTATATCAGAAAGTCCTTATTCCTGAGAAGCAACTACAAGCTCTTCTATTATACCCATCTCCATCAAGCCTTGCTATTCTAATCAGCATTTTGAATGTCATAAATTCTTTTTTAATATTTTATTTATTTATTGGCAAAGAGACACACAGTGAGAGAGGGAACACAAGCAGGGGGAATGGGAGAGGGAGAAGCAGGCTTCCTGCCAAGCAGGGAGCCCAATGCGGGGCTTGATCCCAGGACCCTGGGATCATGACCTGAGCTGAAGGCAGACGCTTAACGACTGAGCCATGCAAGTGCCCCTGAATGTCATAAATTTTTTTTAAAAGCTTTATGTTGAAAATTGTTACCTGTTTACTAATTTGATGAAAATTAGAAATGGAATATCACTGGTGACATTAAAGGTATTTACGATATATGGATGGGTCAAAAGGTCTTAGAAACACTCAAACCATGCATGAACAGGGTTTAAAAATCCATTGACTTTCCAATCTGGACCCTTCGGGATAGAGCTTGAGTCTTTTTTTTTTAAGATTTTATTTGAGAGAGAGAGAGAGAGAGATCATGAACAGAGGGGAAGGTGTAGAGGGAGAAGCAGACTCCACGCTGAGCAGGAAGCCCAATGCGGGACTGGATCCCAGGACCCTAGGATCATGACCTGAGCTGAAAGCAGATGCTTAACCGACTGAGCCACCGAGGCATCCTAGAGTTTGAGTCTTGAATCTCTAAGTAGTTCTGAATCCACCATTAGTTTAAAAGTTTGGTTGGTTGTATGATGCTTTCCAGGAATGCTCTGGTCTGGCTCATGTGAATCTTCTGTGGTTAGAGCATCTTGGACATTTATTTAACATGTGTGATGTGTATCTGTGCGTGTGTGTGTGTGTGTGTAAGCTTGCTTTCATTCTGATTAAAGGAATATCTAACTACATTCATCTTCTCAAAGGTTGTCAGTGGTTATTTTTATTTACTGAAACTTAGCTTCACATACCTCAATTACCTAGGTTGGCTTATAACAACCTAATTCATTTCTGATGGTTATACTCTTATCTCTCTCTCTTTTTTTTTTTAAAAAGATTTTATTTATTCATTTGAAACAGAGAGAGAGAGAGAGAGCATGAGCAGGGGGAGAGGCAGGCTCCCCGCCGAGCCAGGAGCCTAATGTGGGCCTTGATCCCAGGACCCTGGGATCATGACCTGAGCTTAAGGCGGACGCTTAACCATCTGACCCACCCAGGCACCGTATACTCTTATCTCTTAAGTAATCCATATTTCCTCACTGATTTGAAATGCCACATTTATCATATACTAAATCCCATAGACATTTTGGTCTATTTCTAGATTCTTCACTTGGTTTACTCAACCAATGCTAACATCAAACTTTTAATTAATTATAGCTTATTTTTCAGAATTTTCTTGACTTGTTTTTTTCATATAAATTAAGAACCTTGTCTCTCCCTACCCACCATTAAAAAAAAATCCATCTTTATTTAATCTATCTATCTATCTGGCACTTACATAGTTCTTACTGGGTACCAGGCACTGTTGTGAACATGTTAAATTTACAAGCTAATTTAAGAAGACACCTTTATAATTTTTACTCTTCTTTTTTTTTTTTTTTAAGATTTTATTTACTTATTTTAGAGAGACAGTGAAAGCACGAGCACGGGGGAGGGGCAGAAGGAGAGGGAGAAGCAGACTCCCCACTGAGCAGGGGGCCCGACGAGGGGCTCAATCCCAGGACCCTGGGATCATGACCCGAGCCAAAGGCAGACGCTTAGCAGACTGAGCCACCCAGGCGCCCCAATTTTTACTCTTCTTAACCAAGAACAAGTATGTCTTTCCATTTATTAAAGTTTCTCTTATATTTTTTCAGCAGGCTTTATAGTTTTCTTCCTGTAGATTTTATACAGTTTTAAATTTATTTCTAAATTTTAACTGGAATTTTTTCCATTCATTATATTTTATAATGGCTGTTGCTTGTATATGAAAAGGCTGGTGGCTTCCAGTATTAGTTTTGTAGCCACCCAGAGTATTAGACTCCCTTATTTCAGTTTCTAGAAATACAGCTTTATTATCAACAAATAATATATATGCTTTCTCCTTTCCATTGCTTATATCTTGCCTTTCAGGTATCTGACCAGCACTTCCAGGACTATACCAAATGTTCTCTCAGTGGATATTCTCACTGCATGATTTTAGGTTGACCCCTAGTCAAAAAGAAGACTGTTAGATATTTGGAGGTTCTCTCACTACAGTCTGTAGAACCCAGTTGCATGGTTTGATTTGGTTTTGTTTCATTTTTTTTTTAAGATTTTATTTATTTATTTGAGAGAGAGAGAATGAGAGACAGAGAGCATGAGAGGGAGGAGGGTCAGAGGGAGAAGCAGACTCCCTGCCGAGCAGGGAGCCTGATGCGGGACTTGATCCCGGGACTCCAGGATCATGACCCGAGCCGAAGGCAGTCGCTTAACCAACTGAGCCACCCAGGCGCCCCGGTTTTGTTTCATTTTTAAGATTGTAACTTCAGTACCTAGTTTAGTTCCTGGGACTTAATAGGTGCTTATCAATTATTTATTGTATGCATTAGTCAGTGGATGAATGAATGAATGGCATAGTTATCTGAGGAAAGTATGCATTGTTTCTTCCTTAAACTTCCTGGGTGTACTTTTCTCATTAAGTTCTTTCTTTTGTGTCTTATTTTTTACCCTCAGTATCCTTTTGTTTTCCTAACTTTTATGTTTTTCAGGCTGTCTAGAATCCTAACTGCCTATTTTCCAGTGTCCTCTGGAATCTGATCCCACCCTACCTATCCAAACCTAATTCTACTGTTTCCCCATATTTGCTTATTTTTCTCCATAGGTTAATCTACCATTTCATACGAACACACTAGGCTCATTCCCATCTTAAGTGTCTTCATTCTGGGTTCCCTGTCTGACTTCCCAATACTTTTTACATTGCTCTTTGTCTGTCCAAACTCTACCTGTTATTCATACTCTCGATGAAGGACTATCTCTCCCATAAACATTCCCAGTTCTCCCAGCCTGTATTCTCATCCATGTTTCAAAACACCTACAATATTTATGGTCAATACTGGACACCTTAATAGATCATTTTATACTGTTTTGTGTTGCTGACCATAATTCATGACTGTTCATCTTACCATCCAGAGTAAATTATAATCTTTTTGAGGGCAGTAGCCACACTTAAGCTGTCCACTATACTCCATAGCATATTGCACAGTGCTTAGCACAGAGGAAACTGAGGGTTGCAAATTGATGGCTATAAATAAATAAAGCCATAAACTTGATTTATTTGGCCTGAAAATAGCTCTTTTAAAATTAAACATTAATGCCTTAGGCTACACATGTTTTCTTCTCCTCATCACAGACCTCTTCATCCTACTGTATCTAGGCTGGATTTATACATTTATGTTACCTGCCTAGTCTGGTAGACAAGTCTGTTTGTGATATTACAGGGTTTTAGTATGGGTTGGCTGACTGTTTCCTGTACAAGAGGTAAGATGAAGTGATAACCAGATGAGCATAAAACATGGCTGATTTGTTTCTCATCAGGAAATTATTTCCTTTAGGGAATGGGAATGTTCTGGCTCTTGCTTAAATGTCAGTACAAAACGGTTTCTGTTTTTATAACTGAGTGACTGGAAGAGTTAGCACTTACCCCATCTGCAAGGGAGGCTGAGAGACTGAGTATTTTTCACTGGACACATTGATACTTTGAACAAAGATAGGATTATTCAATTAAGAAAGGGGAAATGGATATGGGTTAGCTAATGGCAGCCAGCCATAACATAACTTTTTAGAAGTTAAAGTAATTTAAAAAATTCACAGGATTGAGTTTTATATCTTCAGAATCATTAAAATTTGCCTGGGGGCGCCTGGGTGGCTCAGTTGGTTAAGCAACTGCCTTCGGCTCGGGTCATGATCCTGGAGTCTCGGGATTGAGTCCCCACATCGGGCTCCCTGCTCAGCAGGGAGTCTGCTTCTCCCTCTGACCCTCCTCCCTCTCATGCTCTCTGTCTCTCATTCTCTCTCTAGCAAATAAATAAAAAAATAAAATAAATAAAAAAATAAAAAAATTTGCCTGGTTAATTACCTATAGATAAGCAAAAAATAAAGTAACTTACACATTTAGAGAATGTGTTTAATGGGCCCTAGACAGTCAGGAACAACACAGGGATGTCCACTCTCATCACTGTTATTTAACATAGTACTGAAAGTCCTAGCTACAGCAGTCAGACAACAAAAATAAATAAAAGGCATCCAAATCAGCAAGGAAGAAGTCAAATTTTCACTATTTGCAGATGATGTAATACTCTATATAGAAAACTCAAAAGACCCCACCAAAAAAATTGCTAGAACTGATACACAAATTCAGTAAAGTCGCAGGATACAAAATCAATGTATAGAAATATGTTGCATTTCTGTACACCAATAATGAAGCAACAAAAAGAGAAATCAAGGAATCAATCCCATTTAAAATTGCACCAAAACCCATAAGTTATCTAGGAATAAACCTAACCAAAGAGGTAAAAGATAAAACCCTGATGATAGAAATTGATGGACACAGAGAAATGGAAAAACATCCCATGCTTGTGGATTGGAAGAACAAATATTGTTAAAATGTTACACTACACAAAGCAGGCTACATATTTAATGCAATCCCTATCAAAATACCGCAATATTTTTCGCAGAGCTAGAACAAACAATCCTACAACTTGTGTGGAACCACAAAAGACCCCAAATAACCAAAGCAATCTTGAAAAATAAAAGCAAAGCTGGAGGCATCACAATTCCGGACTTCCAAGTTATATTACAAAGCTGTAGTGATCGAGACAGTATGGTACTGGCACAAAAGCAGATACACAGATAGAAAACCTAGAAATGAACTTAGTTCATTTCAAATGAACTAGTCAAAGATTAGTTGACCATATGTCAACTAATCTTTGACAAAGCAAGAAAGAATATCCAATGGAAAAAAGATAATCTCTTCAACAAATGGTGTTGGGAAGACAGGACAGCAAGATGCAGAAGAATGAAACTGGACCACCTTCTTACACCATACCCAAAAATAAATTCAAAATGGGTGAAAGACCTAAATGTGAGACAGGAAACCATTAAAATCCTAGAGGAGAATGCAGGCAGTAACTTCTTTGACATTGGCCATAGCAACTTCTTACTAGATATATCTCCTGAGGCAAGGGAAATAAAAGCAAAAATAATCTGTTGGGATTTCATCAAGATAATAAGCTTCTGCACAATGATGGAAACAATCAAGAAAACTAAAAGGCAACTTATGGAATGGGAAAAGATATTTGCAAATGACATGGTTGATAAAGGGTTAGTATCCAAAATATATATAAAGAACTTATAAAACTGAATGCCCCCAAAATGAATAATCCGATTAAAAAATGGGCAGAAGGCATGAATAGACATTTTCCCAAAGAAGACATACAAATGGCTAAAAGAGGCTCATGTTGAAAAGATGCTCAACATTACTCATCATCAGGGAAACACAAATCAAAACTACAGTGAGATATCACTTCACACCAGTCAGAATGGCTAAGGTTAACAATACAGGAAACAACAGGTGTTGGCAAGGATGCAGAAAAAGGGAATCCTCTTGCACTATTGGTGGGAATGCAAACTGGTGCAGCCACTCTGGAAAACAGTATGGAGTTTCCTCAGAAGGTTAAAAATAGAACTACCCTACAACCCAGCAATTGCACTACTGGGTATTTACCCAAAGGGTACAAAAATACTGGTTTGAAGGGATACATGCACCCCAAAGTTTATGGCAGCATTATCAACAATAGCCAAATTATGGAAAGAGCCTAGATGTTCATCAACTGATAAATGGATAAAGAAGATGTGTGTTTATGTGTATGTGTGTGTATATATATATAAATATATATATATATTTATATATATATATAAATATATATATATATATATATATGGCTAAAATTAACAAGTCAGGAAATGACAGATGTTGGCGAGGATGCAGAGAAAGGGGAACCCTCCTATACTGTTGGTGGGAATGCAAGCTGGTGCAGCCAGTCTGGAAAACAGTATGGAGGTTCCTCAAAAAGTTAAAATAGAGCTACCCTACAACCCAGTAATTGCACTACTGGGTATTTACCCCAAAGATACAAATGTAGTGATCCGAAGGGGCACATGCACCTCAATGTCTATAGCATCAATGTCCACAGTAGCCAAACTATGGAAAGAGCCTAGATGTCCAAATGGATAAAGAAAATGTGGTATATATATACAAGGGACTATTATGCAGCCATCAAAAGAATGAAATCTTGCCATTTGCAACGACATGGATGGAACTAGAGGGTATTATGCTAAGCGAAATAAGTCAGTCAGAGAAAGACAAGTATCATATGATCTCATTGATATGAGGAATTTGAGAAACAAGACAGAGGATCATAGGGGAAGGGAGGAAAAATGAAACAAGATGAAACCAGAGAGAGAGACAAACCATAAGAGACTCTTAATCTCAGGAAAACAAACTGAGTGTTGCTGGAGTGGAGGGAGGTAGGATGGATGGGGTGGCTGGGTGAGGACATTGGGGAGTGTATGTACTATGGTGAGCACTGTGAGTTGTGTAAGACTGATAAATTACAGACCTGTACCCCTGAAACAAATAATACATTATATGTTAATTAAAAAAATAAAAACAAAGAAGTGGTGTATATATACACAATGGAATATTACTCGGCCATCAAAAAGAATGAAATCTTGCCATTTGCAATGATGTGGATGGAGCTAGAGTGTATTAATGCTAAGTGAAATAAGAGAAAAACAAATACCACATGATTACCATATGATTTCACTCATATGTGGAATTTAAGAAACAAAACAGATGAACATATGGGGGAGAAAAAGAGAAGCAAACCAGGTAACAGACTCTTAACTATAGCGATCAAACTGAGGGTTACTGGAGGGGAGATGGGCAGGATGGGTTAAATTGGTGACAGATATTAAGGAGGGCACTTGTAGTGATGAACACTGGTGGTGTGTGTGTGATGAATCACTGAATTCTACACTTGAAACTAATATTACACTGTTAACTAAGTAGAGTTTAAATAAAAACTTAAAAAATGAAATAAACACAAATCCTACAACCATGGGGAAAAAAAAAAATGAGCCCTGGACACAGAAAGAAAAAACTGCCTGATCTCATTTAAATGTGGACTCTAAAAAAATAGAATATACAGAAGGAGAGAGTAAAATGGTGGTTACCAGGGTGGGGAAGATGGGGAATGTTGATCAAAGGGTACAAATTTGCAGTTATGTAGGATGAATAAATCTAGAGATCTAATGTACAGCATGATGACTACAGTTAATAATATTGTATTGACTCTTGGAAATTTGCTCAGAGAGTAGGTTTCAGATGCTCTCATCACAAAAATAGGTAACTATATTAATTAACTTGGCTGTAGTAATGACTCCACTATATGTGTGTATATCAAATCATCATGTTGTACACCTTAAATATATGTAATTTTTATTAAAAAAGGAGAAGTGGCCAATAATCCAATTTAAATGGGCAAAGGAGGTGAACAGGTAATTAGGAAATTTAGGCAAATTAGGAAATTTAAATAACCTCTAAACATATAAAATAATGCTCAACCTTAGTCTTAATAAAAAGAAAATGCAAATTAATAATAAGAAAGGAGCCTAAAATGTAGGTTTCTGATCTGTTGGGTATATTTAGAGTGATAACTGAGATCACCACATTAGAACCTCTTCTCATAATTTATATAAGTCAAATATGTTAGAAACCTATATAAATGAATAAAAGCCATATCGAATGTATGGAAATCAAAATAGACCAAAATAACACATTGGTGGACCGACCTCAGTGTGAACAATTTATCCTAAGGGGAAAATTATAGAATATCTGAGGTGTATATTTATTTATTGATGAGATATTTAAAAAAGTGAAGTTAGAAAAATGAGTTTTCAAATATGTAAGATAATTTTACTTTCATTATAAAATTTTATGTATACATGTAAAAATATATGAAAGGCTGGTAAACAGATTGCTAAGCATGATTATATTTAGGTGGTTGGATTATAGGTAGTTTTATTTTTCTTATGTTTTCATGAAATGACATTTTATCATGAATAAATATAAGATGGTATAAAAAAAGACTTGTGAAATTTACTTCATGAGAGAGATAAGACACTAGTTAAAAAAAATATGAAACCAGAACAGAATGACCTCCTAGTTGAAGAGATAAAAAAAAAACTACATAAAGTGGAATGCAATAGCCTTCTCAACAGTAACAAATAGTAGATAATAATGAAAATGATTGATGTTTAATAATTAACTCATTAGACCTAAATATGGTAATTTATTCTTTTATTTGACAAGAGAAAGAACAATTTAAAGTGTTTCTGTTTATATTTAAAAAATACCAAAATTAAGGGTCAAAATTAAAATGTTTGACAGCAGTCTCTTTAATATTCCTTCAGGGACTTAATTTCACTTCATTAACCTGTATTGTATGGTGATCAGAAGCAGAGTAGGTAAAAGAGTGCAAGCTAGAACTTAGATTAATGTGGCAATCCTCTGTAAAATATTTTCTTGCTTTTTCTCAAAAACAAATTTTAAAACATTTTAAAAACTGGAGGGCAGATCTTTAATAAGTTACCTAAATTTTGATTTCTGTAGAAGTAAAGGAATCCAGATGTAAAAGGAAAAGGAAAATCAATAACATTGTTCAAGACTGTAAGCCATATTTTATTATTATTTTTTGAAGATTTTATTTATTTATTTGAGAGAGAGACACACAGTAAGAGAGGGAACACAAGCAGGGGGAGTGGGAGAGAGAGAAGCAGGCTTCCCACTGAGCAGGGAGCCCGATGCGGGGCTCGATCTCAGGACCCTGGGATCATGACCTAAGCTGAAGGCAGATGCTTACCTGACTGAGCCACCCAGGCGCCCCCGTAAGCCATATTTTAAAAAATTAAAATATACACTTGGAAACCTTTCTTTAAATCTCACTTTAAACTTTTACTTGATGAATCATAAAATAGGACTGTGAAACTCACTTTACACTCTTAACTTGTCTGTGCAGAGAAAACGTGGCTTATTTTGCCTAAAGCTACTCCTGCCTTTATCCTGAGCCCTGAGATTGCTGCCTCCTACTGAAACGAAAAACCTGCCAGGTAGGTTTAGGCAAGAGCCTTCTCTGCCCTCAATATTCTAACATTTCCTTCTTCTCTGGGCCATTACTAGATAGAGCAGATACCTGATAACGTCACTCTTTTTCCTTCTTTTATCTTTTCCTTCTTTCTCCCCTCCAGAAGCAGAAGGGCATGGGATTTCCTCACCTTACCCCTCTAGTCTCTTCTCTCCACAGGGATGATGTTAAAGAAGGAGATAAAGCAAGTGGGAAGGTCCTTGCTTAAGGCAGTAGCTTGGCTTGCAAGATAATTCTAATGATAGCTTATTTTGAATGGCAGATGCCAAATATTACACAGTTCTCTCTAGTAAGGGAGAAAAGACTGATTTATGCTATTATATTGGAAGTTCAGACTTATTTCCAACATCTTAGCTTATACTTCCTATTTACCATGCTTTTTCTTTTCTTTTTTTCTTTATTGCCTTGTATTGGAATAATTGTGTTTTTGTTATTCTACGTTTCCCTCCTCTACAGATTTGACAGTTCTATTTTCTACTTTTTATTCTTTTAATATTTACCCATACATTTGTAATAAAAATCTGATTTTAAAAGTCTCAAGTTAATCAACAATTCCATCCACTTCTTATCAATACAAAACCTAACAGTTTAAGTCTAATCATTTCATGTTACTATGCTCTTGTATTTTAGTAACATCTTGTTTTTAAGTATCTTCCCAGATTATTCAGTAGCTATTTAATCAATGTTCTTTTAAAACTTATAAGTACCAGTTTCTTTACCTACCATTTGATGAGGTTTTAGACTATATGTGAGGTTTGGTGGGGTGAGGTCTGGAGCCGATGACCAAGAAAGAATTCTTGAGACGTTTTTGGTGCAAAAATGGTGGTTTTATTAAAGCACGGGGACAAGACCTGTGGGCAGAAAGAGCTGCTGCACTGCGGTCTTGAGGAGTGGTGATTGTATACCTAGGAGTTGGGGAGGTGAGGACAAAAGGGATGTTCAGAAGGACTGTCATATGCTAAAGAATACTCTCAGAATAATGGAGAGCTGGTTATTGGCTGGAGACCTGGTTGTTGTCAAGCCAAGCTGTTTTTCCCTCTAATGAGGCACTAACATGAAGACAGTTGGGAGTTTTCCTGGAGGAGTGTTACATTCCTCCCATCACACGTCCTTGTCAATGGGCTTTAGGTTTGGAAGAAATTCAGTTTTATTTACATTTCCTTCCACCTTAGCCTCCCTTAATTTTATGGAGGGGAGGGTGATGTTAGGGCTTCAGGAACTGATTTATGGGTCTCTGGAAGTTAGGCTATTGATAAGAAAGCTTCTTCCTTGTAAATCACCAGGACATTTGTAAACCGAGGGTGACTCCTGTCCTGCAGGACTGTGATCTCTATCACTTAGCCATTTGTTTTTCCTTTAGGGCAGCCAGGAGTGCCTGAGGAATGTCACATATATCCCAAGGGGTGGGGGGGTAGGGTGTCAGCTTCTGCTTTGTCCTCAGCGAGCCTTCTGCTCCCTCATCACATTGATTTATTTTTGTAATGAAGAAAGCTTTATCGTAGATTTAGTCATATAATTAGCAAATACAAATTATAAAAATTGAAACAATGCATGTGTATATGAAAAATAAAGTTTAAAAATTTGCCTGAAATTCCACACCCTGAGAGAAGCCCATTAGCATTTAAACGACCAATCTTTTATTTATCTCTTTATGCCCAGGTACAACTGCACATGTATGAGGGCAGAGCATGTAGGACTTTTTTCTTTTCTAATAGTGAACCTCTTTTTCAAAATGCAGTCTTACGAATATGTGTGTGTGAGACTCTTTTTCTCTTCTTTTTTCCATTCTATGACACCCACCCACCCCAATACCTGGTGTTATCAACATGCTGATATCAACACATACTCACATGCACACAAACGCACATAGTTCACTTTATAAATATGAAATCATAATTTACATATTTCTGCATGGATTTCCTCACTTAATAATATACATTGCAAATCTCTGAATCAGCTGGCAGAAGTCAATTATATTCTTTTTAATTGCCATATTATTTTGTGGTGGGAATGAAGCACAACACATTTAACCTTTCATCTGTTATTTAAGTTGCTTCCAATGTTCTTGAAACTTGGAGTGATATTAAAAAAAACATTTGTACATAACCCCCTACTAACTAATCGTTTTATTTTTATGGAATTAAAGGGGTTGCTAGGTCTAAGGGTATGTGTATTTTTTAAATTTAATTAAAGTTTTCTGCTCTAATCTTTATTATTTCTTTCCTCCTGCTGGATTTGCTATTCTCTTTCCAGCTTTTTTAGGTTTAAGGTTAGGTTGTGTATTTGAGACTCTTGCTTCTTGAGGAAGGCCTGTGTGGCTATATACTTCCCTCTTAGGACCGCCTTTGCTGCATCCCAAAGGTTTTGAACTGTTGTGTTTTCATTTTTATTTGCTTCCATGTATTTTTTAAATTCTTCTTTAATTTCCTGGCTGACCCATTCATTCTTTAGTAGGATGTTTTTTAACTTCCATGTATTTGTGGTCCTTCCAAATTTCTTCTTGTAGTTGACTTCAAGTTTCATAGCATTGTGGTCTGAAAAAAGACATGGATCTCAGTCCTTTTGTACAGGTTGAGACCTGATTTGTGACCCAATATGTGATCTATTCTGGACAATGTTCCATGTGCACTTGAAAAGAATGTGTATTCTGCTGCTTTATGATGAAATGCTCTGAATATATCTGTGAAGTCCATCTGGTCCAGTGTGTCATTCAAAGCCCTTGTTTACTTGTTGATCTTCTGCTTAGAAGATCTGTCCATTGCTGTGAGTGGGGTGTTATTACTATTATTGTATTATCAATGAGTTTCTTTAATTTTGTTATTAATTGGTTTATATATTTGGCTGCTCCCAAGTTAGGGGCATAAATGTTTACAAATGTTAGATCTTCTTGTTGAATAGTCCCCTTAATTATGATATAGTGTCCTCCTTCATCTCTTATTACAGTCTTTGGTTTAAAATCTAGTTTGTCTGATATAAGTATGGCTAGTCCAGCTTTCTTTTGATGTCCATTATCATGATAAATGGCTCTCCACCCCCTCACTTTCAATCTGGAGGTGTGTTTGGGTCTAAAATTAGTTAGCAATATATCGATGGGTCTTGTTTTTTTATCCATTCTGATACCCTGTGTCTTCTGATTAGATCATAATGAATAGTATCTTGATAGATCAAGAATTTACATTCAATTATTGAAGGATATGAATTTAGTGCCGTTATATTACCTGTAAAGTTGCTGTTCCTGTAGATTGTCTCTGTTCCTTTCGGGTCTTTGTTACTTTTGGGCTCTCTCTCCGCTATATTTCTCGCAAGGCTGGTTTAGTGTTCACAAATTCCTTTAGTTTTTGCTTGTCCTAAAAAAAGACAGTCTCTTTAACAAATGGTGTTGGGAAAATTGGACAGCCAGAAGAATGCAGAAGAATGAAACTGGACCACTTTCTTATACCATACAAAAAATAAACTCAAAATGGATGAAAGACCTAAATGTGAGACAGGAATCCATCAAAATCCTAGAGGAGAACACAGGCAGCAACCTGTGTTGCAAATGAACTATTGAGTTGCAAAAATGAACTATTGAGACTTCATCAGGATAAAAAGCTTTTGCACAGCAAAAGAGTCAACAAAACTAAAAGGCAACCTACGGAATGGGAGAAGATATTTGCAAGTGATTTATAAGATAAAGGGCTAGTATCCAAAATCTAATAAAGAACTTCTCAAACTCAACACCCAAAAGCCCAAAAATCCAGTCAAGAAATGGGCAGAAGACATGAACAGACATTTCTCCAAAGAAGACATAAAAATGGCCAACAGAAATATGAAAAAATGCTCAACATCACTCAGCATCAGGGAAATACAAATTAAAACCACAATGATTACCACTTCAGCAAACTGGTGCAGGCACTCTGGAAAACAGTATGGAGTTTCCTCAAAGAGTTAAAAATAGAACTACCCGGGCGCCTGGGTGGCTCAGTTGGTTAAGCGACTGCCTTCGGCTCAGGTCATGATCCTGGAGTCCCTGGATCGATTCCCGCGTCGGGCTCCCTGCTCGGCAGGGAGTCTGCTTCTTCCTCTGACCCTCCCCCCTCTCATGTGCTCTCTCTCATTCTCTCTCTCTCAAATAAATAAATAAAATCTTAAAAAAAAAAAATAGAACTACCCTACAACCTAGCATTTGTACTACTAGGTATTTATCCAAAGAATAGAAACATAGTGATTTGAAGGGGCACATGCACCCCAATGTTTATAGCAGCAATGTCCGCAATAGCCAAAATATGGAAAGAGCCCAGATGTCCATTGACAGGTGAATGGATAAAGAAGATGTGTTATGTATATAAAATGGAATATTACTCAGCCATCAAAAAGAATGAAATCTTGCCATTTGCAATGACGTGGATGGAGCTAGAGTGTATTATGCTAAGTGAAATAAGTCAGAGAAAGACAAATACCACATGATTTCACTCATGTGGAATTTAAGAAACAAAACCGATAAACAGAAGGGAAGGGAAGGAAAAATAAAATAAGATGAAAACAGAGAGGGAGGCAAACCATAAGAGACTCTTAACTCTAGGAAACAAACTGAAGGTTGCTGAAGGGGTGGTGGGTGAGGGGATGGAGGAATTGGGTGATGAGCATTAAGGAGGGCACTTGATGTAACGAGCACTGGGTATTATGTGCAACTGATGAATCACCAAAGTCTATCCCTGAAACTAATAATACAGTATATGTTAACTAAATTGAATTTAAATAAAAAATTAAAATAAAATAAAACTTAAAGTGTAACATACATAGTGAAAATATGAAAACATCATAAAGGAGTTGTTTATATTCCTGGATGTGAGTTGTTTTATATATGTCCTGTCTCCACTCTATAGCTTGTTTTTTAATAGTATCTTGATAGATCAAGAAGGTGTATTTTCATATAGTCCAATATGTCCATTTTTTTGTCTTTTTGTCCCACTTTAAGAAATATTTGCTTCCTTGACAGCCTTAAAGATATTCACTGTTTTTCTCTTAATGCTTTGTTTCGTTGCCTTTTACTTGCAAATGTAGAATCCATTTGCAATTTATTTTTATGTATGGTGTGAGGTAGAGTCAAGATAGATCTTTTTTTTTTTAATATGGATATCCAGTTGACTTTTATATATTGAAAAGACTTCAGTGTCATTTTTTGCCAGAAATTAAATATGGTTTTGGGGCACCTTGGTAGCGCAGTCGACTCTTGGTTTCCCCTCAGGTCGTGATCTTATGGTCCTGAGATTGAGCCCTGCATCAGACTCCATGCTGAATGTGGAGTCTGCTTGAGACTCTCTCTCCCTCTCTCTCTGCCGCTCCCCCACTCAAATAAATAAATAAATCTTTAAAAAAACAAATCAAGTATGGGTTTTTTCCCCCACTCTGTATTATATTCTACTGGGCAGCTTATCTTTGTGTGGCTACCACATTGTTTTAAGTAATATAACTTTTAATACATATTGATCTTTCTTTGTAATTTCTCCACTTTCATTCTTTTTTTAAGATTTTATTTGTTTATTTCAGAGAGAGAGAATAAGCAGGGGGAGGAGCAGAGGGAGAAGGACAAGCAGATTCTGTGCTGCATGGAACCCCACGTGGGGCTCAATTCCACAACCTCAATTCATGACCTGAGCTGAAATCAAGAGTTGGGTGCTTAACTGACTGAGCCACCCAGGCACCCCTCTACCTTGATTCTTTAAAACAGCTTTGACTATATCTAGTTCTTTGTATTTTTATATGGATTTTGAAATCAGCTTATTTTTTTGTAAAAAAAACAAAAATGAAAAAGATAAGGCAAGGGAAATGTATACAAAATTTATAAGTGTATTAATGTAGATGGCAGTAAAATATCCAAAATAGAAAAAAAAAAAAAAAGCTGAATTGCAATCCTCATTTTTTGGGATTAGGAGAGAAATTTACATTTTAAATAATGTGTGCATAGTAAAAAAGTATAAAATGACTAAATTTTTTTTTAAAATTCTTTTTATTCTTATGTTAATCCCCATACATTACATCATTAGTTTAAGATGTAGTGTTCCATGATTCATTGTTTGTGCATAACACCCAGTGCTCCATGCAGAATGTGCCCTCCTCAATACCCACCACCAGGCTAACCCATGCTCCCACCCCCCTCCCCTCTAGAACCCTCAGTTTGTTTTTCAGAGTCCATCATCTCTCATGGTTCGTCTACCCCTCTGATTCCCCTGCTTCATTCTTCCCCTCCTGCTACCTTCTTCTTCTTCTTCTTCTTTTTTTCTTAACATATATTGCATTATTTGTTTCAGAGGTACAGATCTGAGATTCAACAGTCTTGCACAATTCACAGCACTTACCAGAGCACATACCCTCTCCAGTGTCTATCACCCAGTCACCCCATCCCTCCCACCCCACCCCCCACTCCATCAACCCTCAGTTTGTTTCCTGCAATTAAGAATTCCTTATATCAATGAGATCATATGATACATGTCTTTCTCTCTTTGACTTATTTCGCTCAGCATAATACCCTCCAGTTCCATCCACATCGTTGCAAATGGAAAGATCTCATTCCTTTTGATGGCTGCATAATATTCCATTGTATATATATACCACCTCTTCTTTATGCATTCATCTGTCGATGGACATCTTGGCTCTTTCCACAGTTTGGTTATTGTGGACATTGCTGCTGTAAACATCAGGGTGCACGTACCCCTTCGGATCCCTACTTTTGTATCTTTGGGGTAAATACCCAGTAGTGCAATTGCTGGATCATATGGTAGCTCTATTTTCAACTTTTTGAGGAACCTCCATACTGTTTTCCAGAGTGGCTGCACCAGCTTGCATTCCCACCAACAGTGGAGGAGGGTTCCCCTTTCTCCGCATCCCCGCCAACATCTGTCATTTCCTGACTTGTTAATTTTAGCCATTCTGACTGGTGTGAGGTGGTATCTCATTGAGGTTTTGATTTGGATTTCCCTGATGCCGAGCGATGGTGAGCACTTTTTCATGTGTCTGTTGGCCATTTGGATGTCTTCTTTGGAAAAAATGTCTGTTCATGTCTTCTGCCCATTTCTTGATTGGATTCTTTGTTCTTTGGGTGTTGAGTTTGATGAGTTCTTTATAGATTTTGGATACTAGCCCTTTATCTGATATGTCATTTGCAAATATTTTCTCCCATTCTGTCGGTTGTCTTTTGGTTTTGTTGACTGTTTCCTTTGCTTTGCAAAAGCTTTTTATCTTGATGAAGTCCCAATAGTTCATTTTTGCCCTTGCTTCTCTTGCCTTTGGCGATGTTTCTAGGAAGAAGTTGCTTCGGCTGAGGTCAAAGAGGTTGCTGCCTGTGTTCTCCTTTAGGATTTTGATGGACTCCTGTCTCACATTGAGGTCTTTCAACCATTTGGAGTCTATTTTTTGTGTGTGGTGTAAGGAAATGGTCCGGTTTCATTCTTCTGCATGTGGCTGTCCAATTTTCCCAACACCATTTGTTGAAGAGACTGTCTTTTTTCCATTGGACATTCTTTCCTACTTTGTCAAAGATTAGTTGACCGTAGAGTTGAGGGTCCATTTCTGGGCTCTCTATTCTGTTCCATTGATCTATGTGTCTGTTTTTGTGCCAGTACCATGCTGTCTTGATGATGACAGCTTTGTAATAGAGCTTGAAGTCCGGAATTGTGATGCCACCAGCTTTGCTTTTCTTTTTCAACATTCCTCTGGCTATGCGGGGTCTTTTCTGGTTCCATACAAATTTTAGGATTATTTGTTCCATTTCTTTGAAAAAAGTGGATCGTATTTTGATGGGGATTGCATTGAATGTGTAGATTGCTCTAGGTAGCATTGACATCTTCACAATATTTGTTCTTCCAATCCATGAGCATGGAACGTTTTTTCATTTCTTTGTGTCTTCCTCAATTTCTTTCATGAGTATTTTATAGTTTTCTGAGTACAGATTCTTTGCCTCTTTGGTTAGATTTATTCCTAGGTATCTTATGGTTTTGGGTGCAATTTGTAAATGGGATCGACTCCTTAATTTCTCTTTCTTCTGTCTTGTTGGTGTATAGGAATGCCACTGATTTCTGTGCATTGATTTTATATCCTGCCACTTTACTGAATTCCTGTATGAGTTCTAGCAGTTTTGGGGTGGAGTCTTTGGGGTTTTCCACAAAAAGTATCATATCATCTGCAAAGAGTGAGAGTTTGACTTCTTTGCCAATTTGGATGCCTTTGATTTCTTTTTGTTGTCTGATTGCTGTGGCTAGGACTTCCAATACTATGTTGAATAGCAGTGGTGATAGTGGACATCCCTGCCGCGTTCCTGACCTTAGGGGGAAAGCTCTCAGTTTTACCCCATTGAGAATGATATTTGCTGTAGGTTTTTCATGGATGGCTTTTATGATATTGAGGTATGTGCCCTCTATCCCTATACTCTGAAGAGTTTTGATCAAGAAAGGATGCTGTACTTTGTCAAAAGCTTTTTATGCATCTATTGAGAGGATCATGTGATTCTTGTTCTTTCTTTTGTTAATGTATTGTATCACGTTGATTGATTTGCGGATGTTGAACCAACCTTGCAGGCCTGGGATAAATCCCACTTGGTCGTGGTGAATAATCCTTTTAATGTACTGTTGGATCCTATTGGCTAGTATTTTGGTGAGAATTTTTGCATCCGTGTTCATCAGGGATATTGGTCTGTAATTCTCCTTTTTGATGGGGTCTTTGTCTGGTTTTGGGATCAAGGTAATGCTGGCCTCATAAAATGAGTTTGGAAGTTTTCCTTCCATTTCTATTTTTTGGAAGTTTCAGAAGAATAGGTATTAATTCTTCTTGAAATGTTTGGTAGAATTCCCCTGCGAAGCCATCTGGCCCTGGGCTTTTGTTTTTTGGGAGGTTTTTGATGACTGCTTCAATTTCTTTAGTGGTTATAGGTCTGTTCAGGTTTTCTATTTCTTCCTGGTTCAGTTTTGGTAGTTGATACATCTCTAGGAATGCATCCATTTCTTCCAGGTTATCTAATTTGCTGGCATAGAGTTGCTCATAATATGTTCTTATAATTGTTTGTATTTCTTTGGTGTTGGTTGTGATCTCTCCTCTTTCATTCATGATTTTGTTGATTTGGGTCCTTTCTCTTTTTTTTTTGATAAGTCTGGCCAGGGGTTTATCAATCTTGTTCATTCTTTCAAAGAACCAGCTCCTAGTTTCATTGATCTGTTCTACTGTTCTTTTAGTTTCTATTTCATTGATTTCTGCTCTGATCTTTATTATTTCTCCTCTCCTGCTGGGTTTAGGCTTTATTTGCTGTTCTTTCTCCAGCTCCTTTAGGTGTAGGGTTAGGTTGTGTACTTGAGACCTTTCTTGTTTCTTGAGAAAGGCTTGTATTGCTATATACTTTTCTCTTAGGACTGCCTTTGCTGCATCCCAAAGATTTTGAATAGTTGTGTTTTCATTTTCATTAGTTTCCATGTATTTTTAATTCTTCTTTAATTTCCTGGTTGACCTATTCATTCTTCAGTAGGATGCTCTTTAGCCTCCATGTATTCGAGTTCTTTCCGACTTTCCTCTTGTGATTAAGTTTTAGTTTCAAAGCCTTGTGGTCTGAAAATAGGCAGGGAATGATCCCAGTCTTTTGGTACCGGTTGAGACCTGATTTATGACCTAGGATGTGATCGATTCTGGAGAATGTTCCATGGGCACTAGAGAAGAATGTGTATTCCATTGCTTTGGGATGGAATGTTCTGAATATGTCTGTGAAGTCCATTTGGTCCAGTGTGTCATTTAAAGTCTTTATTTCCTTGTTGATCTTTTGCTTAGACGATCTGTCCATTTCAATGAGGGGGGTGTTAAAGTCCCCCACTATTATTGTATTGTTGTCGATGTGTTTCTTTGCTTTTGTTATTAATTGCCTTATATAATTGGCTGCTCCCATGTTAGGGGCATAGATATTTACAATTGTTAGATCTTCTTGTTGGATAGATCCTTTAATTAGGATATAATGTCCTTCCTCTTATTACAGTCTTTGGTTTAAAATCTAATTTGTCTGATATAAGGATTGCCACCCCAGCTTTCTTTTGGTGTCCATTAGCAAGGTAAATGGTTTTCCACCCCCTCACTTTCAATCTGGGGGTGTCTGATTTATGACCTAGGATGTGATCAATTCTGGAGAATGTTCCATGGGCACTAGAGAAGAATGTGTATTCTGTTGCTTTGGGATGGAATGTTCTGAATATGTCTGTGAAGTCCATCTTTATTTCCTTGTTGATCTTTTGCTTAGACGATCTGTCCATTTCCGTGAGGGGGGTGTTAAAGTCCCCCACTATTATTGTATTGTTGTTGATATGTTTCTTTGCTTTTGTTATTAATTGCCTTATATAATTGGCTGCTCCCATATTAGGGGCATAGATATTTACAATTGTTAGATCTTCTTGTTGGATAGACCCTTTAAGTAGGATATAGTTTCCTTCCTCATCTCTTATTACAGTCTTTGGTTTAAAATCTAATTTGTCTGATATAAGGATTGCCACCCCAGCTTTCTTTTGGTGTCCATTAGCATGGTAAATGGTTTTCCACCCCCACACTTTAAATCTGGGGGTGTCTTTGGTTCTAAAATGAGTCTCTTGCAGACAGCATATTGATGGGTCTTGTTTTTTAATCCAGTCTGATAGCCTGTGTCTTTTGATTGGGGCATTTAGCCCATTTACATTCAGGGTAACTATTGAAAGATAGGAATTTAGTGCCATTGTATTGCCTGTAAGGTGACTGTTACCGTATATTGTCTGTGTTCCTTTCTTGTCTATGTTGCTTTTAGGGTCTCTCTTTGCTTAGACGACCCCTTTCAAGATTTCTTGTAGGGCTGGTTTTGTGTTTGTAGATTCCTTTAGTTTTTGTTTGTCCTGGAAGCTTTTTATCTCTCTTTCAATTTTCAATGACAGCCTAGCTGGATATAGTATTCTTGGCTGCCTATTTTTCTCGTTTAGTGCTCTGAATATATCCTGCCAGTCCTTTCTGGCCTGCCAGGTCTCTGTGGATAGGTCTGTTGCCAATCTAATGATTCTACCCTTGTAGGTCACATATCTCTTCTCCCGAGCTGCTTTCAGGATTTTCTCTTTGTCTATGAGACTCGTAAGTTTTACTATTAGATGTCGGGGTGTTGACCTATTTTTATTGATTTTGAGAGGGGTTCTCTGTGCTTCCTGGATTTTGATGCCTGTTTCCTTCCCCAAATTAGAGAAGTTCTCTGCTATAATTTGCTCTATTATACCTTCTGCCCCCTCTCTCTTTCTTCTTCTTCTGGGATCCCAATTATTCTAATGTTGTTTCGTCTTATGGTATCGCTTATCTCTCGAATTCTGCCCTCGTGATCCAGTAGTTGTTTATCTCTCTTTTTGTCAGCTTTTTTATTTTCCATCATTTGGTCTTCGATATTACTGATTCTCTCTTCTGCCTCATTTATCCTAGCAGTTAATGCCCCCATTTTTGATTGCACCTCATTAATAGCCTTTTTGATTTCTACTTGGTTAGATTTTAGTTCTTTTACTTCTCCAGAAAGGGTTTCTCTAATAACTTCCATATTTTTTTCAAGCCCAGCTAGTATCTTTAAAGTGATGATTCTGAACTCTAGATCTGACATCATACTAATGTCTGTATTGAGTAGGTCGCTGGCAGTCGGTACTACCTCTTGTTCTTTTTGTTGAGGTGATTTTTTCCGTCTTGTCATTTTGTGCAGAGGAGAATAGATTAATGAGAGAACAAAATGCTAGCAGAGTAACAATGTCCCCAGAAAATATACTCTAAACAAATCAGAAAAGACCTGAAGCAGTGGAAAAAGAAATGGAAAGAGAGAAAAAAGAAAAAGAAAAAGAAAAAGATAAAAACAGACAAAACAAAACAACAACAACAACAAAAACCCAGAAAGTGATCAAATATGATCAGGCTGGTATATAGATCACTGCCACACACTAGATTTGGGGTCTATTTTCGTCTTTTAGAAGAAAGTGCCTCCCAAAATTTTAAAGAAAGAAAAACTTATATATGTACAAAAATAAGGGTTGATATGATGAAGGGATGGAATATGACTGTAAAGATGGAAATTATAAAAAATTTTATAAAAGGAATTGATGAGAAGTTGTTTGAAAAAAAGAAAGAAGAGAATTTAAAAAAAGTAAAAAGAAAAAAAAAGGGAGAGAATGTGATCAGGCAGGGGAGTAGAAAAAACCATATACTAGAGATTTAGGGTATATTTTAATCTGCTAGAAGAAACTATCTCAAAATTTTAAAGAGAGAACAACTTATATATATATATGCCAAAAATATGGGTAACTACTATGAAGGGATAGAATATGACTCTAAAAATGAAAAATAAAATTTTTTTTTAAAAAAAAGGAATTGATAAGATGTTGGTTGAAAAAGGGAAAAAGAAAAATTCAAAAAAAAAAGAAAAAAGACCGTTAAAAAAAATTAACTTTAAAAGACTAAAGAATCATGGTAAAAAAGCCGTGAATTCTATGTGCAGTATTCCCCTAGCGCTGGAGTTCTGCCGTTCTCATTGATCGGTAAACTTGGTCTTGGCTGGCTGTTCTCGCTGATCTTCTGGGGAGGGGCCTGTTGCCGTGGTTTCCAAATGTCTCTGCCGGAGGCGGAATTGCCCCGCCCTTGCCCCCTCCCGGCTAAGTAATCTGCTCGGGTTTGCTCTCCGAAGCTTTTGTTCCCTGCGAGCTTTCCGTACAGCTTTGGAGGCGGAGAGTGAAAATGGGGGCCTTCCAATCTCCGCCCCGGAGGAGCCGAGAACTTGGGGCCCCGCTCCTCAGTGAGCCCCCAGAGAAAAACCGCCAGTCACTCCCGTCTCCCCGGTCTCCGGCCGCACTCTGTGCTCACCCGGCCTGTGACCGCGCGTTTCTATCTCTGGCACCCAACCCCGGGTGGAGTCTCCAAACTCAGCAGATCCCTGCGGTGCCCTCATGTGCGGCTCCTCCCGGGAGATGAAGGTGAGTCCCCCCGGATCTGCCGCTTGTTGGGTCCCTGCTCGAGGAGCAGTGGCCCGACTGTGCCCTGGATCACGGTTTATGGCAACCCCGAGCTGAGAGCCGGCGCCTCTGCAGCCGGCTTCCCTGCTCCGTTACCTGGGAGCTCTGCCGCACTCAGGCACCCCCGGTCTTTCTGTGACCCCGAGGGTCCTGAGACCACACTGTCCCGGAGGGTTCCACCCCCCATTTAGCCACCAGAGTGACATCCCTCAGCAGAGTAGACTTTTAAAAGTTCCGATTTTGTGCTCCCCGGTTCTATCACTTGCCAGAAGCGGCCGATGGAGGCCCCTCCCCCGCCATCTATCCTCCCCAATATCGCCTCCGATTCACTTCTCCACACGTCCTACCTTCCAGAAAGTGGTCGCTTTTCTGATGAGAGAGTTGTTGCTCTTCTTTTCTTCAATCTCCTGTTGAGTTTGTAGGTGTTCAGAATGGTTTGATCCCTATCCAGCTGAATTCCTGAGAGGAGACGAAATCCAGGTCTCCTACTCCTCCGCCATCTTGCTCCGCCCCCTAAAATGACTAAATTTTTAAAACATATTTTCCATTAAAAGTTTTGGGAACATTCTCTTGATTATTAGTACTGATTATGCATCACCTTACAGAATCTGTTTGTTACTTCACAGTGAGTTTTGCAAGGCTCCAAGTTGTCCCTGAAGTGGCTGCCCCTCGAGATTCCTCATTCAATGTCTCTCTGGTTATACTCTCCCAAGGCTGGTCCACTATAAACTTGTGAAATTAACCTAAGGGTCTGGTTTTAATTGCTTTTTCTCCTAATAAGTTATTTTTCTTTTATGAGGCTCAGAAGTTCAAGACAAAGAGGAATTAGAAGTACAAAAAATCATTGGCATTCTGTGAAGAGAATTTGTTCAAATAGATGCCTCTGCATTCAAGTACAATTTGTTACAGCATTCTGCTAAAGAAAGAACTAGACTAGATATTTCTACCTACCCATTAATCCAAATAACATCTTCCTTTGTGAAATATCCATCCTGTCTATTAACCATGTCATCTTTCCACAGTGATATTAATAGGACCAATCCCTTTTTTGTTATTGGATTCATCCTCCAGAAATTTGAACCATAGTTAAGTTTCAATGGAAATGTTATTAGAAGACCTAATGTTTGTATATGAAACATTTATAATTTTCCCTCTCAATTTCATTTAAATCTTTTTGCATTAGAGATTTTATATAGTATACATATATATTACCTATGTCAAGTTTAAGCCCAGTTAAATTTAAGACTAGGTAGCTAATTGTGATATTGAAAATAACAGTTATTTAATGTCCACAATTTCCAGGAATTCAGGTTTCTGGTGGATTATAGATTATTATTTGGTCAAGCAAAGCACATAGTGGAAAGATGATAAATTAAAGCATACATCTTGACCTCAAAGAGCTTATGAACTCCTATGACAAATTAGGTCATGTATATAAATAGCCATAATACAAAGTAGAAAGACTGACAAAGAGAAGTACATTTGCTTTAAAATAGTGCTGTGGAAATTCGGAGTCTAAAGAAAATTACTTCCAATACAGGTGATTAGGGAAGGCTTTCTGTTAGTATGGTGTTCGGCTTAATCCTGGAAAACTGACTGTGTGGGAAGCACATTCCAGGCAGGGTGACTAACATCCAAGTACAGGCAGGGGATGAGATTGGGAAGTACGAACATTTTAGAAGGGACCAAGGAGAAAATATGTTGGTAGGGACAGTTAAAGAGGATAGAGAAAGTGAAATGAAAAGTAAATTCACAAAATTTTTTGCTCAAGGCTTGTAGATTAGTACTTAGCTGGTATGGTTTAACTTTGGTGTATAACCCTAAGGTAATCATAACCAATGCCAGAGCTGTTAACCACAACCATAACCACAATCGCGATCACACCCATACCCATCTCCACCAGATCTTTGGGAAATCACATAGACTTGTGGCTCTCAACTCTGTAGAATCAGATGCCTCATTCACTATTGTTTAATTACATTTAGAGGTAATAAGATATAAAAATACATACTTTTGAAACTCAATATAATGCCCCAACTTCATTGAAAATGGAAAATAGTTAATAAAACAATTCCTATTTCAAAATAAAAATACTGAATATGACTGTAATAGAAAACATAATGAAGAAGCCAAATATTTGCATGTTATAATGACTACATTTGGACATAAGAGAAGTTGATCTAACACTTTAAATATAGGAACACAGGGAAATCATATAGCAGAGGTACAGGGGACATAAAAACCTAGAATTAGGTTAGGTAATAAAAGACAAGACTTACATGTATACAATAAAAATGAACTAACTTCTGTTGATGTGGGGATAACATATCAATTACAGGCAATTACCTTCAGTTTCTGACACTAGAAGGCCAGGGATAGAGGATGGACTGAAAGAAACAGAAACATCAGGGGCCACCAAAGGCTGTGTGGCAGACTCTGGGGACAGGAAAAAGAGTAATTGGTAACCTCCAAAGAACTAATTTTAATATTCAGTGTTATAACCTAGATTTACTTTGTGCTACAGTTAGAAATTACATAGGAGGTATTAATATGAAAAATCTAAAAATCCTTTTATTGGTAAATTCAGTGAGATTCCTACATGTCATATGTCTTTGCTTATTTAAAAATATTCAACTCTAAGTCTGTTAGGAAGAGTGTTGATCTCTTTTGTTACATATTTGCATGTGAACTAAGAATTAGAATACAGGCCAGTGATGGTGTATTGTATTGGCAACTCAAAACAACAAACAGCATTGCTTTCTCTAAAATGATTTCCTAAAATGATGGTCAGCATTTTAGCTGCATTCTTGAAAAATACTAAAACCATGAGAAAATCAGTGTGTTTATATGTCAAATATTTTAAGCTCAGCTAATTATAAATTGGTCTTTCAGTTGCATAAACATCTCGTGAGGTATTGGAAAGTTGGGCTCAAGCAAGGCAGCTCTTGAGGTGAGAGACCCTTACTTGCAGAAGCCCTAACATCTCTTACCCTGTCCCCTAAATGCAGTTAGCACTCCCCGGTCACTGCAGTGACCCAAAGTGGCCCCACAGATCTGTGGAATTCTCCCCAGGATGTGGTATAATTTTCACTGAAAATCACTGTTGTAGATGTTAATTATCAGCTTGCCAGGGTCAGACTCAAAGAATGAAAACTTTCAGCAATGATTTGAAAGATGGCCAAATGATTTTTAAAGTTTAGCGTTCACTGAACTGCAAGAAGTAAGGCAATCAGGAGGGAATAAATAAAAAAATGAAATTCAGAGATGAAAGTATAGCCTCATGTAATACACATCCTATTTTTAAAGTTTGTATCTAACTGCTGCATTCAGAGGCTTTTGTAAGTCATTTTGTGCATATATTCCATAAGAATCTTTCTATGTTGGCATTTTACCAAGGAACTGTTTTAAAAAACTGGATTATGGTAATTCACAGGTCTTTTTTTCCTATAAAATTCAAGGTCTCAATATACTCTAGTAACTATTCCATATTTGAATCACAATTGAGTACACTTTAGAACTATAACAGTAAATATATCAGAATAAGTTCAGAAAAAAATTTAAAGTGGTTAAATGTCGAGGAGGAAAGGAGCATTAGAAATTGTCAACTTTCTTGAGAGGATAAAGGAACAGTGGGTGACCTAAGTGATGAAGTCACAAACTTGGGAGTCTCTTCAGAACCTCTGTTAGTCAAGGAGATCATTACAGCAGGAGATATAATTTGTCCACACTCTCATCCTGTAACTGTGATTATTTTAACTGCAACTGCAGATTGTTTTAAAGGACCTGTGAACACCCGTTCTTACACACTCATATATAAATGAGAAAAATGAATTAATTATGGAATATTTTTGGTCAGACATTTCCTTCATTAAAAATGTTTAATGAAGAAAAAAGTAAAAGAAGAAACAATATTTAATGAAGGTATCAATGATCTAAAAAAGAAGTAACATTTTCTTTTTTTGAAAAAATTTTCTGTTTAGTAAGGTCATAGGTGTTTCTGCAGGTTATTTTGATGATGTACTAGTCAATCTTTACTTTTAAACCAGGAAAAACTTTAGAAATAGAAAGAGTTGACCTTAAGATATATCCCAGAATGGAACCACCTGCCCTAATCATGAACTCCTGGAAGTCAGAAACCAGCTTCATTTAACCTACTTTGTGTGTGTGGCATCTACTAGAAAAGGAACTGGGTTAGGGACACCCTGTATTCATTTCTATCATAGCAGTTATTTCCCTATGTTATAATTGCCTGTCTGCTTGCCTGTTCCATTCCAGTATTCCCAGTAACTACTAGAAAATCAGCCTCTTTAAGTGATATATTAAAATCTTCTATATCTTTTCAGTTTTATAAAGATTTATTTATTTATTTGAGAGAGAGTACACGAGAGGGGGGAGGGTCAGAGGGAGAAGCAGGCTCCTCGCTGAGCAGGGAGCCCGATGCGGGACTCGATCCCGGGACTCCAGGATCATGACCTGAGCCGAAGGCAGTTGCTTTAACCAACTGAGCCACCCAGGCGCCCTCTTTTCAGTTTTATAGTTATAACAATTATTACTGTGTGTTTCTAGTTATCGTGTTGTTTAATGCATAGAAGTATATAGCTATTACATCATCTTGGCTGAGTAGTGATTGTATTTTTAAATTGTACCTTGTATATATTTCACTCTCTTTGTATTTACATTTGCCTAGTAATTATTTCTCTCTTTACTGACATTTTTAAAAATATTTTATTTATTTATTTTTAGAGAGAGAGTGTGTGAACAGGAGGAGGGGCAGAGGGAGAGAGAGAATCTCAAGCAGACTCTGCACAGAGCCTGAGGGATGCGTGTCCCTGACTCCAGCCTGTTCAAGCTGCTCCAGCTTCCAACAGTAGCTTCCTCTAAGCTAAATGATGGCTATTGGGGAGGGAGAGTTTGTAAGGGTGTATGCAAAGCCTTATGCTCTACCTGGGTTCTGAAGGAGTGACGGGGTACAGGATGTTTCCCTACTTTGGCCAACAGAGTCTGAGGACTAGCAGTGGAAAAGCCTCAAGCAAGGATCTAAGTCCTGTGATTCCTGGTGAGATTCTGGCCTCTGAGAAGCTTTGGTACGTCTGGTGGAGCTTTAGTACAGTAATGGGTGCCTGGGTGGATCAATAGGTTAAGCATCTGACTCTTGGTTTCCACTCAGGTCATGATCTCAAGGTTGTGAGTTGGAAACCACCCCTGCCCCCCCAGGCTCTGTGCAGAGTCTGCTTGAGATTCTCTCTCCCTCTGCCCCTCCTCCTGTTCACACACTCTCTCTTTAAAAATAAATAAATAAAATCTTTTAAAAAATGTCAGTAAAGAGAGAAATAATTACTAGGCAAATGTAAATACAAAGAGTGAAATATATACAAGGTACAATTTAAAAATACAATCACTACTCAGCCAAGATGATGTAATAGCTATATACTTCTATGCATTAAACAACACGGTAACTAGAAACACATAGTGATAACTGTTATAACTATAAAACTGAAAAGATATAGAAGATTTTAATATATCACTTAAAGAGGCTGATTTTCTAGTAGTTATTGGGAACACTGGAACGGAACAGTCAAGCAGGCAATTATAACATAGGGAAATATACCAGCTTCTGAATGTAACCTGCTTGAGGGTGGTGACTGTTTGCATTGATGAGTGCATTCTCAATATCCCGAACATTATAGGGAGCATAGTAGTAGCTCAATAAATACTTATGAAATGAAATTATAAGAGGCCTTAACCATCTGAAAGCCATCCCCCTAAAGTAGCAGATTAGACCTAGAACTTCATCCCCAAACTCTAATTCCCAAACCAATCCTTTTCTCAGTCTTTGGAAAGCCATCTCTGACATGGCTATCCTTTTAGAAGAGGGAAGGGGAATCCTGTCTTCATTTTTTTGGTTATGAGTTTGCAACAATAAAAAAAAGTTAAGGCTTTAATTTCGTATGGAGCAAGTGAATGACTAAACACTGTGACCATGGAAGAACTCTAGAAAACTCGTGTGTGTGTGTGTGTGTGTATCTATTTGTGTGTCTGTGATGATTAGGATGAAAAGAAGAGTAAGATCGAGCTGATGAAAAGTTGATATGGCAACCCAGCTCCACAAAGAAGGAAATGTTGCTTAGCAACTAGAAGTTTCAGGAAGAAAAATTCTAAATTCCAGTGGGGGAAAGTGCGGAAGGTAGGTAAATATATATCTAAAATGAAGGCTTTTTTTTTTTATTTAAGATTTTATTTATTTATTTGAGAGAGAGAATGAGCTAGAGAGAGCATGAGAGGGGGGAGGGTCAGAGGGAGAAGCAGACTCCCTGCCGAGCAGGGAGCCTGATGCGGGACTTGATCCCGGGACTCCAGGATCATGACCCGAGCCGAAGGCAGTCGCTTAACCAACTGAGCCACCCAGGCATCCTAAAATGAAGGCTTTTGAGATGATTGTTGTGGTGAATAATTTGCTCTGAGAAATATGCTGCTGCTTTTCCTCTGCATGCATTGAAAATTTGTCCCTGTCTCAAAGCATAACTAATAAATGGCCAAAATGAATGGAGTGACCAAACTGGGGTCAGCTTGTTCATTACAAACAGATATGGCCAGGGACAAAAAGAAAAATCATTTGCTACTTCACTGCTCAGATTGTTTTATCCTTTTAATTACCCCACCAATGCATGAATATATTCTCATGGTAAAAAAATTTTTAAAATTCAGAAGTATTAAGAGCAAACCCTGAAATGATCCCTCTAGTATGCTTCTACTTTCCTTTCCCAGTTGGTAACATTGTCAAGAGTCTGACAGGCATCCTTCTGTCCTTGCCTATGCATTTATTTATGTATGTATATTTGCTTTCTAATTTTTAACACAAAGGGAATCATCCTACTATTTGAACTTGTATGTATACATGTATGTTACATACACATATAAGTGTGTGTATAAGTCATTCTTTTTATGTGCCATACACAACTTTCCTATTGAAGGACATTTCATTGTTTCCAGTTTTACACTAATACAGACAATAAAGTTATGGATAGCCTTGAATATATCATTGGACACTTGAGAAAGTATTTTTTGAAAATGTATTTCTAGAAGCAGAATTGCTAGCCTAAAGGGATTTAAGATTTAAAATATATATTTCCTAATTGCCTTCCCAAAAGTCTTTAGACTTTTCTCTACTGTGTATGAATGTGTCAGTTTCCCTATATCTTTCCCACATTTGACAGTTTATGATAAGTGAACCCCCCCCCCATACACACCATGATTGCCCTCAAGACTGATTATCCTTTATGTTTACTGGCCATTTTGTTCTCTTTTTGAGAATCGCCATCTGGCATCCTTTACTCATTTTAGTGTTGAGTTGTTTGCCTTTTACTAAATTATTTATAACCATCTTTATGCATTCTGGTTATTAATACCTTGTCTGCTAAATGTGTTACAGTAATTTATTTCTACCACGTGTATTTTATCTTTTTTATATCCCCCCACCCCTGGCCAGTTATACTGAGTTTTAAGTTTTTTGAGAGAAATCTGTCACATATGCTTGATGGTTTCTGGGTTGGGGTTCTCACTTGAGAGGAGGTTTGCTACCCCAACACTTTAAAAGTATTTTGTATTTTCCTCTAGTACATATATATTTTTGCTTAATGTTTAGTGCTTTAAACCATCTGGAATTTGTTTTAGTAAATAATATGAGGAATAAATAGTATATTGCTTTACTTTTTTCATATGATAGCTACATTCCTACAAATTAGTAAATACACAGATTTTCCCACTGATTAAAAGGCCAACCTAATCATAAATTAAAGTCTTACATATATGTGAGTCTGCTTATGTACCCTATTCAATTTTATTGACATATATTTCCCTATTCCCAGACTCTCCTGTTTTTTTTTTTTTTTAAAGATTTTATTTATTTATTTATTCATGAGAGACAGAGAGAGAGAGAGGCAGAGGGAGAAGCAGGCTTCCCGTGGAGCAGGGAGCCCGATGCGGGACTCGATCCCAGGACCCTGGGATCATGACCTGAGCCGAAGGCAGACGTTTAACCATCTGAGCCACCCAAGCGCCCCCAGACTCTCCTGTTTTAATTAGAATAGGCCTCATCACATGTATTCATATCTGTTTAGAAGTCCTGCTCATTAATAGTCTTTCAGATGTTTTTTGCTCTGCTGGGGCATCTTCTCTTTCATATGAAAGAGGAGATTAGATAGATAAATAGATACACATATAGTCTTTTGGATTTTATTTTCCAGGTATTCTGTATTTTTTAGTGAGATCTATTTTTTCACTGGATATTGCTTATAAAAAGAAATATGCTAGCTTTATCTCTCTTTCTCTTATTGATAGTTATTTCTTTCTCCTATGCCTTCATTACACTCGGCATTGCTGTAATAGCTATCCTTTTCTTGTGTCTTTAGTTAGAATGCTTCTCACATTTTGCCATAAACTATGTTATTTTCTGTAGATTTCATATAAGCACCTTTTATTAATTGGGGATATTTACTTTTAGCTTCTGCTTGCTAATTTTTTGAATCATTAAAGAACATTGGATATAATCAAAAGGTTTTTTTCCTTAGTCTGCTAATACCAATCTATACATTTATTTTCTAATATTTAACCACGTGTTCGGGGAAACCCTTGTTAGATTCCTCCTTAATAAGCATACATTTCAAGATGTTTCCTCTCCCATTTCTACCAAAGAACAGAGAGAAATGACCCTTTAACCATTTGAATACGGTAATGGAGTAAGAACTGGTTAGGCTTACGGCCAATGACAGCTGCACCAGAAGAGGTTAGACAGAGATCTGTTTCACATAAAGTGCGGAGGAAAGGGGTCAATATTAGTTCAGATACATGAAAAAAAGAAACTGAATCTCATAGGCAAAAGATTGAAACAAGTGTGACAATATCTGAATTTTGTATAATGTATTGGTTATAGAATAAATGGTCAGTGGAGTAATATTCTATTTTCTGAATCTCTTAATGTACTGAAATTTCCTCTTTATTTAAAACACACACACACACACACACACACACACACCCAGGGAAGTAACTTTTCTCTGATTTTTGCAAATATCTAAGACAGAGATAACTTCTACTTGATTATGTTGTATTCTTTAATTTTCTGCTGGGTTTAGAATATTAATATTTACTTCAGGATTATGATGATATCCATGCTCATGAAAAGAGGTTGGATTATATTTCTCTTTTTTTGTATACTTTTGTCCTTTGTTAGCGATAGTAGAGTATTGCTATTCTCATAAAATGATTTACCAACATTTTCATATTTTTTTTTTCTGCTCTGGAACAGTTTATTTATAATGTAGAAAATATCTGCTATTTGAAGTTTGATAGTTTCTTCTATTACCTGGGCCTGAAGTCCTTCAAAGAGTAGATTTTAATCGCCTTGTTCATTTCTTCACTACTAATACTTCTATTCCTATTTTTATACTTCTTGAATTAATTGTAATAATATATACTTTTCTGTGAATTGATACATTTCACCTAGTTTTCTAAATTTGTGGCATAAGGAGAGCCATAATATTTTGTTATAATTCTTACCCTGTTTAATGTAATTTTATGTTCCTGTCCCACTGATAATGTTGGTTGCTGGTCTTTTCTAATCTTCTTTTCAATATAATTGCCAGATGTTCGATTTAATGGGATTTTCCAAGAATAAACTTTTGATTTCACTCATTGTACTTAATGTTTTCATTTTATTTAGGCAATTTCTACTTTTGTATTTATCAGTTCCTTTATTTAACTTTTTTTGGGTCTATTTTGTCAGTCTTTTCCGGTTTCTTAAGTTATATGTGTGACAGGATGAGTAAGTCAGATATTTGTTGTCTCATTTTGTCTGAAACCCAAAGGCCAAAAGCAAAATAACAGGGGACAAGAAGCCCTATATTTCTAAATGAAGGGATAGTTCATCTATGTACAATTGACAAAAGTACTAGCTGAAAAGCAGTTTTGTGACCCTTAGCCCTAAACCCAACCTCAGGGGATAAAAGAATTGAGGTTAGAGAGCCAGGGGAAAGAAGATACTGTGAGGAATTGTTGCCACTTGGCAATATTGTCCAGCCACACTTCCCTCGATATTTAATGTGTAGGGTGAATGGGTGGCAGTGATGTTACTCCTGACCTCTGGACAAGTTAGAGGGACTTTAAGAGACCCTCTTGTGGAATTTTATATCCCTGCTTCCCTTTTGCCCCTGGTGTTTGATGGGGCAAAGGAACAGTTTTTGGTCTGCACTTATAGAAAATGAAAAGCAGAAAGTATATGTCTACAACTATTTCCTGGGCAAGAGCAAAGAGAGGTGCCTGCTTCCACCATGGCTGAAGAGAGGCATGTGTTTTCCTAGACAGATGTGAGTCATAAAAATAGGAATGCTTTGGATGAATGGACCGAAAAGAGGCTGGAGGAAACCTTAGATACTGAATCTGAGGGCAAAAGCTCTGCCCACATCAACAGAGCTACAGTTGGATGTTCCTGGTGAAGAAATCTCTACAAAACCCACAAAAATACCCCATGAGGCCAGCAATGAAAATTCAGCAAGCCCAGAGAGCACTCTCATATCACAACACCCCTCCGCTATCAAGTCGGACCTTTATTCCCCATTACCTCCTTATCCCATCTCTGACCCTGCCCAAATCCAACCCTGGAGAGTCCTAATATCACAGCTAAAAGTGTGGGTTTGAGTGAGGAGGGGCTGACAAAGCAGGGACAGAAGTTCCCATACACACCCTAGCCTCTCCTGCAGAATTTCAGTCTGAAATGAACCTGAGCTGGGGAGGAGAAAAGTGAAGCATTAACTAAAATTCCAGTGTAGACTATTTCACTAAAATGGACAGTTTAATTATTTAAATAAAATTGTAATAGTTATTAGAAGTGAATGGAAGATTTTATTTTTTAATGTTTAAAATTAACCAGGAAAGCTATGACCTTTTCTCAATATTTTATCCGAGAGGGGAAAAATAAGACTATAGAATGGATTTAAGAGGATAGAGAAAAAATAAATTTGTATTATGTTTGCATCCTATCAATTTCTGCTAGTTCAAAATACCAGTTACATAATCTTAACTCATTTATTTTTCTTTTCTTTTTTTAAAGATTTTTATTTATTTATTTGACAGAGAGAGACACCGCGAGAGAGGGAACACAAGCAGGAGGAGTGGGAGAAGGAGAAGCAGGCTTCCCGCATAGCGGGGAGCCCAATGCAGGGCTTGATACCAGGACCCTGAGATCATGACCTGAGCTGAAGGCAGACGCCTAATGACTGAGCCAGGTGCCCCTAATCTTAATCCATTTATTTTTCAATCTTTGTTGTTTACTGATACTTGCATTTAAAGTTATGAATATTTCTGTGAGCACTGTTTTGACTACATTACACAGATTATTATAATTAGTGCTTTCATTTTTACTCATTATAAAGGATTTAAATTATAATTGTAATTTCAATTTTATTTTTATCTGAAGGGTGCTTAAAAATTTACAAGTGCATGAGTCTTTTTGCTATTTTTTTTAGTTTCTTATTTTACTGCAATTTGAAAAGAAAACTTATCCTGTATGATTCGTCTTTTTGAATAATGATAATTTTCTTTGTCGCTCAACATACAGATTTCCACCTGGGGGCTTAAATCCAGTATCAAAAGGAGCAGTTCCCATGCTCATAAATTCTTCCCTTATGCAATTTTATGTTCTGACTTCCTTGATTCTGAAACCTCAGGATCCAAATTTGTGCCACTCCATGTTGACTATGTCCTACAGCTCCTTCAGACTGTAGTCCCTTTCCTGGTATAGTAGCCTCAGCAATTCCCTGATATGTTGTGTTATGTTGTGACTGTTTGGAGACCAGGAGGGATGGTGAGAGGATAGGTACTGTGTGGGATGCTTGCTATCTTACAAGACGGTGGCCTCTGTATCATTTCCAAGCAAGGGAGGTATAACAGCCTTTATTAGGGAGAGGTGGGTAGGCCACTTTTATCGGCGAAATGGTCCAGAGAAATCTGAGGTTTCTGGTTTCTCCAGTGCATCAACCAAGATGGTTCCGTACCAAGACTCAGAGTCCCACTTGTTTTGATAAAGGGCCTGACCTTGGTATAGCAGACTTTCCAGGAGTGAGAGTTATCTTTCTCTGCAGCTAGCTGTCTTTATAATTCCTGATTCACAACTCTTTCTGTTGTCTTGTTGCAGGAGGTGAGGTTCTCTTTGAAAGCTGCCACGAAGACCCTCTAATCTTTCCCACTTTGCCTTAAATTGGTGATTAATCATCGGTGGCTTTTTATTTTCTTTCTCCAGTGCTTGGTGCACTCAACAAAATCTGTTTGATTCCATTGTCCTTATAATTATGACTTTTCTCAAACCCGTTGAAGATTTGAGACATTGCACCGTTCAGTGCTTTTCCTTCTACTATGATCCCATCTCAGTTCACCACTAGTGAAATTTTAACAGTTATACTGTGTAGTAGCTAGTCTCCTAAGATGACCCCAGTTCAATGGCATCCTACATGTATATGTCACATATCCTGTTTCCTCTACCCTTGAATCTGGCTAATGCTTGTGATTGCTCTGATCAATAGAATATGGAATGAGTGCTGCCTTTTGCCTAGGCTTTAATTGACCTAGCAGTTTCCACATCCTCTCTTTTGGAACACTTGTTCTTGGGATGTTCCCTCTTGGAACCCAGCTGCCATGCTGTGAAAAGCCCACTTGTAGGGATTTTGATCTCCAGTCCCAGGTGATCTCGCAGTTGAAGCCTGTGAATGAAGCTTCCAACCATTTGAATGAGCTCAATTAAGCTCCTTGATGACTGCAACCCCAGTTGACCTCATTGAAGCTGGAGACTGCCCAAGTGAGCCCACAGAATCATGAGAAATAATGAAATAGTTATTTTCAGCCACTAAGCTTTGGAATTATTTGTTATGCAACAATATATAATCAGAATATGTTGCCACAGTATGCCAGGAACTACTATACCCCATTCACTACTAATAATGGGATCTTCATCGTTAAGCAGCTGGTGAGTGATTTGGCTACCAAAATTCCATCTTTAAAGTCTGCTTCCTTGGACCACTTAGCACCAACTTTCTGAAATCAGGTCCCCTTAGAAACATTTGTTGAGGTATGGAAGACAGATAAGCATGCACAAAATGTATTGGGGAGCAATCAGGAATAATGCCTATGAAGGCATAAGTAAAGTACTGAGCAGGAGAAGTTGAACTGTGATGAATTTGTCCCAGAGGTTTCAACCAACCCTGCAGGGAACTCTAAAGATGGGACCTTCAGAGGTGTCCTAAATTGAGGTAAAAAGTATGGGATGAGTAAGTAGATGCAAGCTGCTTCCAGGGAGGGAGCTAAATTTGAGTGAGGCATCCTTGACAGTGCACCACAGCATCCATTAGACTGCCATTTTAAATATTTTATAATGCTGTTCTGTTTCTTTTCATCCCTCTGTCTTTTGTCTGTCAAACTTTCTTCCCCTGTTTCTTCCCCTGACTTTGTGGTTTGAAAACTATAAAGACTTTCTATTCTTCTCATTTTTATCCTTATATTTTTGAACATGTATTAACCTTATAACTTGGTATCAATGTCCATTAACCTTCTAACTTGCTATCAATGTCTGATTAATCAGAATATCTCTTCTTTGCTTGGAAAGGATGGAATTTGTAGTCTACTTTTATATTTTCTCCTCTTAACCTTTCTCTTCTGCTGCTTCATATGTATTATATAAAGCCACATTATTTTATTTGTACTAATAACTTTTAAAACTTAGTTTTTTGTTCATTTAGCATTCTTTCTTGTGTTCTGTGTCACTGCCTTATATATATAAAATGTTCTATTGCAGTTCATCCTATTGTGATTATTTCTGAGAGGATGAATGGGTGATAAATCTTCTGAGTCCCTAAATATTTGGAAATGTCTGTTACTTGGCTTCACTTGAAATGCTAGTTAACTAGGGCATAGCATATAGATTCAAATTCAGTCTTTCTTCTTTCTTTCTTTCTTTCTTTCTTTCTTTCTTTCTTTCTTTCTTTCTCTCTTTCTTTCTCTCTTTCTTTCTTTCTTTTTCTTTCTTTCTTTCTTTCTAGGGGGAGAGAGTGTGAGAGGTGGAAGTGGGGGAGAATCTTAAGCAGGCTGCACGCCCGGCATAGAGCCCAATACAGAGCCTGAGGCGGGACTCAATCTCACAACCCAGAGGTCATGACCTGAGCTCAAATCAAGAGTCAGATGCTTAACCAACCAAGCCACCAGGTGCCCCTGAAATCAGTTTTACTTTGAACTTTGAAGTGATTGCTTCATTGTCTTCGAGCATCCACTGTTACTGAAGAAAACTGTGATGAAATTCTATTATTTCTTTGTAGGTAACTTGGTTATTCTTCCCCAAAATTTCAGTGTTTATAGCACCAAGATATATCTATCTCCATGTGGGTCATTTTACCTTCACTTTTTCTTCTAGAATTTCAAATAAATGGAATCATACAGTACATACTCTTTGGAATCTGACTTATTTCATTCAGCTTAATGTTTTTGAGACTCACTCATGTTTCTGTGTGTGTTAATAGTTTATTATTTTTATTGCTGAATAGTAAAGTTTAAATTTTTCTTTTCTAGCTATTTCTTGCTAATATACAGAAATACAATTTTAAACTGAATTTTGCATGACTTTGTATTTATTGACAATAAAGTCTTCAATTCTAATATAAATTCTTTTGGATTTTCAACATAAGTAATCCTGTCATCTATAAATAATAACAGATCTTTCTTTTCAGTACTTATTTCTTTTAGGTTTTTTTTTTTTAATCTTGCCATATTGCTTTGGTTAAGACCTACTGTACAATACTAAATAAAAGTAGAAGTGGTGGTAGAGAGTATGTTTTCATCATTTCTGATTTCAGAGGGAAATTTTTTACATTTCACCTTTAAGTCTGATTTTTGCTGCAGATTCAATGCCTAGTTAAGTGTCTTTTTGGTTTTTATAATTAGTGGACTTTTATCATTTTTTTCTGCATCTACTGAGATGGCCATATGCTTTTTCTTCCTTTGTCTGCTAATGTGGATGAAATATATAGTTGATTTTAGAATATTAAACTAGCCTTGAGTTCCTGGAATAAACCAGACTAGGTCATGATATAGTATAATTTATTTTTTTATTTTTATTATATTGCTTAGTTTGTAAAAATTCAGTCCATGAGCAATACTGGCCTGAAATTTTTTTTCCTTGTAATGTCTTTCTTGTAAACCAACTGATCCTCAATTCAAAAAGTAAGTAAAGAATTATTTCTGGGGCGCCTGGGTGGCTCAGTTGGTTAAGTGTCTGCCTTCAGCTGGGGTCATGATCCCAGGGTCCTGGGATCGAGCCCTGCATCGGGCTCCCTGTTCAGCGGGGAATGTGCTCCTCTCCCTCTGCCCCCCCCCCCCCGCTTATGTGCACTCTCTCTCTCTCTCTCTCTCTCCCAAATAAAATCTTTTTTTAAAAAAAGAACTGGGCGCCAGGGTGTCTCTGTTGGTTAGGTGACTGCCCTCAACTGAGGTTATGATCCCGGAGTCCTAGGATTGAGTCCCGCATTGGGCTCTCTGCTCAGTATAGGGAGTCTTCTTCTCCCTCTGACCCTCCCCCATCTCGTGCTCTCTCTCTCTCTCTCATTCTCTGTCTCAAATAAATAAATAAAATATTTTTAAAAAATTATTCTTTTTTTAAAATTTTCTGGAATAGTTGTGTAAGAGTTTTCTTCTTAAAATGCAGAATTTACCAGTGAACTCATCTGGGTCTAAAGTTTGTGTGTGTGGTTTCATTAGAAATTCAGTTTCTTTAAGATATATAGAGCTGGCCAGATTTTCATATTTCCATATCCTCTTATGACTCTTTAAATATGTACCAAATTTGTGGTAATTTCCCCTGCTTTAATCCCAGTATTTGTTACTTATGTCTTTTCTCTTTCTATTGATTATCTCACCAGAAGTTCATCAATTTCATTGGTCCTTTTAAAGAACTAAGTTTGGGGTTTCTGAGTATTTCTATGATATATTTGTTTTCTACCTTATTAATTTCCCCTCCTATAATCTTTTTTTAGTTTATTTCCCTTTTTTGCATATAATTTCTTTTTCGTTGTTGTTTCTAATTTCTTGAGATGAATGCTAAGATCGCTGTTTTTCAAAGCCAGAAAGTTAGGAAAGATGAACAAGGCAAGAGAAGCAAGATTATCTACCTAAAGAAAAGAGCTCTGCAATTGTCTGGAAATCTGGGAAATTTAGATGATAATTCAGAAAACCCAGACTGTCCTCTGAGAAGTGGAAATAGAAAATAGAAATAAATAAGGCAGAGTACTAAACTTTGTGACAATATATAGTTCTTAAAAACACATCTTTATATTAGTTTCTTTAAAAAGTAAGCTGGATAAAAATATAATGAATACTGTAATTTCATTTATAAAAAACCCTAGAAAATGTGAACTTCTTTATAGCACCAAAAAGCAGATCCAAGGAGAGATGGAAGGGAGAGATTACAAAGGAGCACCAGGATTGGAGGTAATGGATATGTTCACTATTTTGATTGTGGTGATTGTTTGGAGGTAATGGATATGTTCACTATTTTGATTGTGGGGATTGTTTGGCAGGTATATGTCAAAGCTTATAAAATTGCACTTGATCTTAGCCAAAAGGCCGAGAAGCGATTAAAGCTTATAAAATTGTACATTTTAAATATTTGCAGTTATTTTATGTCAATTATACTTCAATAAAACTGTGTAGAAGACATAACACTATATGAATAACAGGAAAAAAGATGTCACAGCATTGTCATCTTTCTTGTCTGACAAGAAGTTTACTGTAATTCTTATCATTTTTTTCTCTATATGCAATGTGTCTTTTTCCTGACTACCTCCACATTTTCTCTTTGTCTTTTGTTTTCAGCAGATTAAATATGATATGCATCGGTGGTATATTAGTATGTATATACACACATATATAATACAAATACTTATGTATGTATATAATATTTGATATTTCTGTAAGTTTCTTGGATCTGTAGTTTGATGTCTGTTACTAATTTTGGAAAATTCATAGCTATTACTGCTTTATACTTTTTTTTTTCCTGTTCTCTCTTTCTTCTCCTTCTGGAATTCTATTTAGGCATACATTAGACTGTGTAAAATTGTCCCACTTGGATGCTGTATTCTATGTTTCAATTTGGATAATTTCTATTCACCTATCTATAAATTCACTATTTGTTTAACCAGTGATATATGTGTGTTGAAAATATTCTTCATTTATATTACTGTGGGGGTTTTTGTTTCTTGAAATTCTGTCTGATTTTTTCTCTTGGATCCCATTTCTTCACTGAAATTTCCCACTGACCTTAAAAGTTTTCACCTTTTCCATTAGAATTTTTAACATAATAATCACAGTTATTTTTATATCTTGGTTAGATAACTCTAACATGCCCCTCATATCTGAGTCTGGTTCAGTTTATAGTTTTGTTTCTTAGCAGTATGTTTATTTCTTAATGCTTTGTTTGCCTCATAATTTTGCATTGAAAGTTGTGCATCTTGTTCTGGACAGTGGAAACTGTGGTAAATAGATTTTATGCTTATAAATAGGTATGCCTTCCCTTCTACTAGGTATTTAGTGTGGGAGTTTGAGTTAATCTAGTGAGGATTTTGGTTGGATTTGCAGTTTGTTCATGCAATGCTTAGCCTCACTGCACAACATGTTTTATATTTCTCTACCAGTTATCTTTTCTTTAATGTGGGGGCTGGTTTTTCTCAGCATTTTTCTCTCTGTCTGCCCAACCCTTAGCTTTAGGTCTTCCAAATGCACTATGCCACAAAGAAGGTCTGTGCTCTTGAAGTATTCCACTGTGGCTTGTTAGCTTGGTGGTGGGGAGCAGAGGGGACATTCTCTATTGTTCTGATTAAATTTTAGTCTTAGGCCCTGTGTCTTGGGGATGTGACCTTCTTTCTTAGAGCTCTAGCTTTTTCACCATTTGTAGTTCCGTGTTCAGGACACATTCCTGCCTCTCCATTCAGGGAGGAGGGATTTTTCTGTTCCCTTCCTTGTGGGTTTGTGCCAGTGCCTAAAGGTGACAATGTTTGTTGCCTCCCCTCTCCTGCAGAATAATGCTATTTTTTTTCCATAGGGAAGATAAGGGAGAAGGTCATGGCTGGTTTTCTACCCCTTCCTTGTAGCTGCTGTTCTCTTCTTCTAGGTCTGCACCACGAGGCATGCTTTCTCAGGACTCTCACCCATTTTTTTTTTTTAAGATTTTATTTACTTGTCAGAGAGAGCACAAGCAGGGGGAACAGCAGGCAGAGGGAGAAGCAGGCTCTCTGCTGAGCAAGAAGCCCGATGCAGACTCAATCCCAGGACCCCTGGGATCATGACCTGAGCTGAAGGCAGGCGCCTAGTTGACTGAGCCACCCAGGCATCCCTCTCAACCATTTTTTTGTGTGCCCAGTAGAGTCAGTGGAGAAAAACCTGCAAGAAGGTGTGAGCTCCTCTTATATATGTTGTTCCCAGGGGTTTCACATTCTGTTGTAAGCCCACATTCAACATCCCCAGTTTGTTAACTCTTCATGAGTAATTTTTACTGGTTTGTGGCTATGTTTGCCACAGGTAAGCAACTGCCATTTTTCCCGTGGACACCTGTCTGTCCTAAGATTTTAGATTACTTGTTTGTTCTGTGACCTCAGTTCTGTGAAGGGATAAGAACATCTTGACCTTGCATTTTGGCTTTTTGTTGTAGTATAAGGATTGGAGCAATGCTCTTTGCAGTTCTCTACATCCTAAGCATTTCTAAGCAGAAACCAGAAGTCTTTTAATTGTTTTTATTTAATCTTTGTATTGATTTCTAAGAATTCTTTACATATTCCAGATATATATTCTTTGTCAGATACTTGTATTAAGGATATTGACTCTCAGTGTGGCTTGTGTTTGTATTTTCTTAATTTTGTCTCTTGATGTGCAGAAGTTTTAAAATTTGATAAATTCCATTTTTTAACATTTTCTCTTATGTTTAAGAGCCCACAATGTCTTGTCTAAGATATTTTTATCTATTACAAGTTCCTGAAGATATTCGTAAGTATTTTCTTTTAGAAGTACTACTGTAGTTTTAGCTTATATGCATAGGCTTATGCATCTTAAATTAATTTTGCCTCTGAGGAAAAGATTGAGCTTCATTTTTCCCTATGTATTTATCCAGTTGTTCTAGTACTATTTACTGGAAAGACTTTCCTTTACTCATTAAATTGCTTTGATAGTTTTTACAAAAATTAATTGACCACATGTATATACTGAATTCCCTATTCGGTTCTGTTGACCTATTCTTTTTGTCTTTACACCAATACTGTACTGTTTTCATTTCTGTAAGATTTCATTTCTGTAGCTTTATTGTAAGTTTTGAATTCAAAAGAGTGAGACCTCCAGCTTTGTTCTTTTTCAGAATTGTTTTTCTATTCCAGGTATTTTGTATTTCTTCACACATTTTAGAATAGACTTCAATTTCTACAGACAAAGACTACTAAAACTAGCCTATACACCAATTAGGGGATAGTTGACATGTTAACAATATAGTGTCTTTCAATCAATGAATATAGTATATCTTTCCATTTATTTCTCTTAGCAATATTTGGTAGATTATGCAATAGAAGATTATTTTTGTGCTTTTTTATTCTATTCCATTTTCCAATTGTTTCCTGCTATTATTTAAAAATACAATTGATAGTTTTATTTTGATCTTATACCCTGTGACCTTTTCAAATTCATTTAATAATTTTAGTAGTCTAAGTCAAATCCTAGGATTTTCTGTGTAAAACATCAAGTCATTTATAAATGGCAACAGTTTAACTTCTTCTTTTTCAGTATTTATGGACTTTTGATTGGGCTAAGTTAAAGAATTGGCTACATAGTTACTATAAATTTTAATTGGCTTTATTAGATACAGTTTGCATACAATAAAATACATCAATTTTTAAAGTATAATTAAAGAGTTTTGACATATCACATAATAAAATCATATAAGCACCATCAAAATCATGATATAAAACTTTCCATCACTCCAAATGCCCTCAAACCCATTTTTGATCAATTGTCTACCCTGTCTTGGCCTCTGAGAACCACTGATCTGCGTTCTGTCACTTAATTTTGTCTTTTCCTCAACATTATATAGAAGGATTTATATGTAGTATTTTGTATCATATTTTACTATAACCCACAAAATTCAATATTATAATTTTTGCTTTAAACCATGAGTTGTCTTTTAAATAAAAGGGAGAATAAGAACTAGAGCTTTTTCTGTTTACATGTATATCCCATGTCTGCTATCTTCATTCCTTTCTGTGTATGTGAGTTTTCATTTTGTTTCTTTCCCTTCAGCCTAAAAATATTCCTTTAGGGCCACCTGGGTGGCTCAGTTGATTAAGTGTCCAACTTGATTTTGGCTCAGGTCATGATCTCGGGGTTGTGAGACTGAGCCCTGTATTGGGCTCTGTGCTAGGCATGGAGCCCCCTTAAGATTCTCTCTCTCCCTCTCCCTCAGCTCCTACCCCCTCAAAAAAAATTCCTTTAGTATGGAATTCTGGATCTCCGGATTTGTTTTTGTTTTGTTTTTTGTAGTTAAATATCTTCAAAGTTAAATAACTTTAGAGGTATCATTCCATTGTTTTTGGCTTACATTATTTTTGATGAGGAGTCATCTGTCATTTGTATTATTACTTCCCTATAATATATAATATATTTACTTCTCTCTTTCTCTCTCTTTCTCCCCCATGCCTCCAGCAGGGGATGCTTTCAAAACTGTTTTTGTTTATTTGTTTTTTAAATCTGTTGTTTTTAAGCATTTAACTTAGATGGGCCTATGTGTGATTTTATTTCTACTTATTCTGTTTGGGTTTCTGAAATTCTTGAATCTATAAGTTGATGTTGTTTACCAAAATCAACTTTGGGGAACTTTCTGCCATTGTTTTCAAATAAATTTTCTGCCCCAGTCCTTTCTCTCTATCTCCTGGGAACCCAGTGACATGTAAGATATCTTGATATTGTCCTATAATTCACTGAGACTTGTCCCCATGCCCCCTTTTTCCCAACTTTTTGCTTTCATTCTCTGTTGTTATTGTTATCTAAATTGGATAATTTCTATAGCTATGCTATTATTAATTCTCTATTGCTGCAAAATAAATTACTCCAAAATTTAGTGACTTATAGCAGCAGTAATCATTTATCTCCTACGGTTTCTATGAATTCAGAAAATCCTGAATTATTTGAAATTCTGAATTGTTGTGTGGCTCAGCTCAGGTCTCTTATGAAGTTTTAGTCAGATGTTGGCTGGGGTTGTAGTCATTTGATGGTTTGATTGGGGCTGGGGGAATTTACTTCTATGGTGGCTGACTCACATGGCTAGTAAGTTGGTTCCTCTCCACATTACCATCTCCATGGAGCTGTTTGAGAATCCCATGTAAGTTGGCTTCCCTTGGAATGAGCAATCCAAGAGGTCAAGGCAAATTCTGTAATGCTTTTATGACTGTAGAAGTCACATACCCTTATTCTACCATGTTCTATTTGTCACATAGGTCAACCCTGATTCAGTGTGGTAGGTGAACTCAGAAAGGCATAATTATCAGGAGATGATTGGGGGGGACTATCTTGGAGGTTAGATAGCATAGTCTATCTTCAGGCTCACCCACTATTTCCTCTGTAATTTGCACTCTTCCGTAAGCAATTTGAGTGATTTTTTTTTTTTTTTTTTTTTAATGACAGAGAGAGAGACAGTGAGAGAGGGAACACAAGCAGGGGGAGGGCCAGAGGGAGAAGCAGGCTTCCCGCCGAGCAGAGAGCCCGATGCAGGGCTCGATCCCAGGACCCTGAGATCATGACCTGAGCTGAAGGCAGTCACTTAACCAACTGAGCCACCCAGGCGCCCTGAGTGATTTTTTTTTCTCGAATCTCAGATAGTTTGCCCATTCATAAATTTCTAATTTTTTTCTTTTGAGTAGTTTCCATTTCTCTAATAGTATTACCCATCTGTACACTCATTGTGATTATCTTTTTAAAAAATTATTTGAACATATTTATAATAGCTGTTTTAAATCTTTTGTCTATGAATACCAATCTATCTAAATCATCTTGGTGTTGATTTCTATTGGTTGATATTTCTTTTGACTGTGGTTCAAATTTTTCTACCCCTTCACATATCTAATATTTTTTTTTTATTGTATACTAGGTTGTCAATGATTCCTTGCAGAGATTCTGGATTCTGTTATTTTTTTCTTAAAGAGTTTTTTTTTCTTTCTTTCTTATAACACACAGTTAAACTTGGTGAAACTCATACTCCAAACCGTGTCTCTCTCCTGAGGTAAGGAACAGCTGAAATTTTTTCTCAGCTTTTCAACCTTCCAGTTAATGCTTTGTGCTTTCTGCTCAGTTCCTTGGAGTTTCCCACACATTATGTGTAGTTCAGAGATTAGCCTAGTATTTGAGCACAATTTATATGTGGATTGTTGGATTCTTTCACTGTGCTCCCTCCTTTTTGGAATTTGCTCCTCAATTTCTAGCCTCTCTGCCAGCCCTGAATTCTGTTTTCTGACACCTCAAGCTACTAAGAGTTGTGTTGCTTGCAGAGCCCTCAGAGGAAAAGCTAAATAAATGCTCATCTAATTCAGAAACGTTCCTTTCTTTTGTGGGTTACATAATTTTCAGTTTTCTGATTTTGGTGGAACTTTTGCACATTTAAAGAATCCTTTTTATATTTAATCCAGAGATTATAATTGTTATATACAGGAGGTTTAGTCATACCAGCTACTCTGCCATATCAGAATGGCACCGTATCCATGCATGTTTGAGTGAGACAAAAAATAGGCAATTAGAAGTTTTGGATCCCTTGGCCTGTTCAATGATAGCCTTCACTGTAAGGTGTTGAGAAAAATTAGATTTTTGTTGTTGGGAAGTATCCTAATTGTCAGTATCCATAGGTCCCTCTCTCCTTGAATTATTTAGTTTTCTTAGTGAGGAATCCTTTAATTTCTTGTATGGCTGGGGATATGATAGATATATGCCCATTTTTCAGCATTCTGGGAGCCTAATGGACCTGGAAATCTCATATTTTGTTGTAGAGTTTCATGAATCCCTCTATTTTCAATATGGTCTTAGCTGTATTTTGTGATATAAAACATATTTCATTTTCTGTTCAACATTTTCAAAGATTAAATCTCCTCTCTTTTCCAAGGGTTTGGGAAGTATGTTTTTTGGCTGTGAATGGTGGAAGAAGAAACGTAGGGGCCTAAGAAACTTCTTATAAAAGTGTTCAACTGATATCTTATTTTCTGTTCCAACTTTAGAAGGATCTGATACTCAATTCCTGAGCATATCTGGAATTTTATGGTAAGAATTAGATTTTTTCTCAGTGGCTTCTCCCATTTTGAATCTGGGTTTCAGGTATATCCAGTCTTCTAAGTCAGTTACCATTTGTCCATCTGTTCTTAGATTCTGGGATTTAGTTGATATTATTTCTCTCTTTCTTTTTGTGGATATATGCCTTTGTTCTTCTTCTGGTCATTTTAAATGATATTTCGTAAGGAGTGAAGATAAATCATCTGGATTCAATCCTGTTCCACTTGTCTTAAGATAATATTTATTTTCATCTTCTATTTTTAAATAAACAAACTGATTTATTAAACCAGATACCCTCTTTTGAAACATCAGTTAATAGCACTTTTACAAAAGTCAGTTTTGAAAAGCATAGGTATATCAAATGACTAAACCAGTGTTGAATGTAAATATCAGTTCTGCAATCTCCTCTATACCATGAAATGGTGTTTCTTTGGCTATTTTTCCTTAAAATAGCAAGAGTAAAAAGACTTATCATCTCTTTCAATGTAATATGCTTGCTTTGGACTTATGTTGTAAAAGAATGGCTCACAACAGACAAGTATATACATGCAGTGCTGCCACTTCAGAACTTGCCTTAAAGAAGTGTGAATAAAAATGGCCTAGCAACTACTCCATGCCCTTCCTCAACCAGTCAGTGCAAGCCAAAGGAAACCTACTTCATGAGAACTAGAATTTACTTTAGAGCTTTATTAGCTTGCTTTGAGTATGAACTTGATTTTCTAACATGAAGATTAGTGAACTCATTCTCTGAAAAGTAATGTTGTGTAAGCATTTTCAGTCTTTCACCAAAGAATTCATTATTTCACTGAATATATATGAATCTACATATACTTTCTATTTTTTAGGCCATTTGTAAATTGAGCATATGCTCATCTTCATAAAATCATCTGTGAGGGATAGTTTTTATGTTTATTTTTTCATTTCCAATCAACTAAGGATCATATTCGTATCACTAATCATTTAATTTTTGGTTTTGGTTTTTTATGGTTTTTTGGGGGGGAGGGTAGTTCACCAATATAGCATGAAAGCTCTTAAGAGTCAGAAATAAATCAATAAGTTAGAGGAGAATACTGGACTTTGTTTATTGGTGTTATCAGGAATGGGGACATATGAGAAGAGTTTATTGCATGTTGGAGGAAAGTAAAAAAAAAAAAAAAAGTACTGAAAGTAACACCTGTGAAGTAAGGTTAAAGAAAGGGCCTAGAGTTATTTAGCCAGAAATGAGATTGATGTAATAACTATTTATATATATATTTATTACAGAACATGACTGATTGTTGTTTGTCTTTGCTGAAATCCAGAAAGAAAAAAGTTCAAGGGTAGAAATACAAATGGGATACATTTAACCAGTACTTAGAAGAGCAGTGTGAAGGTTGACAGATATTGGAATGCTTGTGATGGGACACATCTCCTTGGAACAGTAAAGAGCTTTAAATGTAGCAATCTTCTCTGTCACGAATGGTGACCGATCCCCCCCCTAAGGCTTCCACAGGGCCCTTCCAGACCTGTAATTCTCTGGGTCATTTCTGTTCTAGCCTTCAGAGGTTGGAAGTGAACCGCACTCAGCAAACACCTGCCCTTTCAGGAGCGCTAACAGTGCTAAAGGGGGCAGTGTCGGCGGCAGCACAGCTCCGTCTCTTCTAACTGAAGACTTCACTCAAAGGTGAGTCAGGTCAGTGAGGACCCAGGCGCTTCCCTCTCCTCCAGCTATCACGGGGGCGGGCACAGGAGCTCTGGGAGATCGGCGACCACAGGGCACCCTCCCCAGCTGCCAATATAAGCTTTGACAGAGGGATGAACAGGGGATGGCTGATTAGCTGGTGATAGGTGGGAGGGACTCGCCACCTAGACGCGCTCCGGGAAGGATGAGTAGCGCCGATGACAGCCAGGTCCCTCTCTCACGCTTCTGCTGCTACGTGGTCCAGACCCATGTGCTCCCAGAGCGCGCTGGGCGTCCGCCACTCCTGGGGCGAGCGTCCCACTGCGCGCGTGGTGCCTTCCAGGTTCCTGGCTTCCGCGGGAGGGCGCGTGGGATGATGCTCTGGTCCTCGTGCTTTCCCCAAGCTCCTAGCATCCGGAGCCGCCCAAGCCGGCACCGCCGCAGCCACAGCCTGGGAGGGAGAAAGGAAAAAAGGGAGGGGGCTGGAAAGGCTCGGCGGAGGGAGGAGGAGAGGTGGGGAGGGAGGGAGCGAAGGGGGAGGGAATCTCTCCCCTTTGCAGTGCCTCCGCCTCTCCTCTCAGGCTGGTGGCGACTGGGTTCTCCTTCCACACCCTCTCCTAGTTCTTCGCCCCCTTCTCCTCCCACCCTCCTTCCCTCCCTCCCTCCCTCCCTCCTTTCCGAGTGTGCAGGAAAGGAGCTGCAGCCTGCGCGCAGCCCAGGGAGCCGGGGGAGGCGCCGGGGGAAGGCGGCGGCGGCCGCGGCGCTGGCGGCCGCGGCGGTGGGTGTGTGCGAGTGTGTGAAGGACGCCACCTCTCGCTCCTGCGTTTGCAGGCAGCGGCGGGCGGCCGGGCTTCTCGCTCCGGCAGCGGCAGCGGCAGCGACGGCGGTGGCGGCTTCCGGAGTCCCGCCGCGAAGATGCTCAAAGTCACGGTGCCCTCGTGCTCCGCCTCGTCCTGCTCTTCGGTCACCGCCAGTGTGGCCCCGGGGGCCGGGAGCCTCGTCCCGGATTACTGGATCGAAGGTTCCAATAGAGATGCTTTGAGCGATTTCTTCGAGGTGGAGTCGGAGCTGGGACGGTAAGGCGGGGGGCACCCTGGACGTGGTGGAGTCGCGCGTACTGCGCACGGGCTCGGGCTTCTGGGGAAGCCCGCGGCGCGCACCGGGGGCAGTCCCTTTTGCAGGGACTGCTCCCGGGGATGCGGGAGCCAGCCTCCCTGTCCTTTGATTTCTCCCCGCCTAGTGTCTAGGAGAGAGCTAAGCACATTCAAGTTGGGAGTCGGGTGTCTCTCGGAGCGCCCAGGCCGGCGCAGCTGCGAGCAGCAGCCCGACTCTCCCACCCTCGCTCCCTCCTCCTCGCCGGCTGCCACTTCCCTTGGGTGACAGCTCCCACCACACGTGGGCCCTGCTTTCCCGAATGGTGTCTTTGCTCACGATTATAGCTTGCCAGAGGGTCTTGTTTGTCTAGTTATTTTTTGGGGTAGGGGAGGAGGGTGCCTCTCCAAACCATGACAGAATTATTAAATTAGATTCTTCCCCTTTCCTCTCATCAAACTCTCCAAAGCAAGTGGCACTAGAAATTAAACTTAAATACTAGCTTCCTTGCAGAGTCTGCTCAGGAGTGAAAGGGGGGAATGAATCATTTTTAAGAGAGTTGAAGGCAGAATAATGAACTAGTGTGGCTTTAAAGAAAAAACAGCAAAAGGGGTCTAGGCAGTGGTAATTAGAAGAATTCTGCTCTTCTTTCATGCTGGAGTGATTTATTTAAATTATATATGCAAAAAGCTATCTCTCTGGGGTTGCAGAAATGTCCCTCATCTCTCCTCTGAAGATCCAAACAGGTAGAGAGTGGTTTTGCCATGTGGATGATGCCATATGTTCTCAAATTTTTAAACATAGAAAATTATTTTTTTCCTTCCCTTCTTCTTTTTTCCTTCTTTCCTTTCTGTTATTGGTAGGTAAAGAGAATTCCTTTCAACACTCATTTTAGATCCAGGCCATTTATGGTAGGGAATCTGAAAATGTAATTTCAAGTGTTGACAAGTTGAAGCTTCTGTACTTAATACTTGTAATTTTATTTTCTATTCTCTTTTTGTTGGAAAGAGTTTAGCTAAGAACCATTTTTTTTTTTTTAATGCCATTGAAGACCACAGTGTAGGATTATGGATTTTGGTACTTGGTGGGAGGGTGTTAAGGGTCACCTCCCCCCCCCCCAATTTGCCACTACTATTAATGGCTCATAGATATAGAAGGTATGTAAGAAAGGCAAAATTTCTGAATGAAAATGTAGTCTTTTGTCATTGTTTAAAAATTTTCCAGGGCATCTGGGTGGCTTAGTTGGTTAAGCATCCAACTCTTCATTTTGTCTAAAGCCATGATCTCAGGGTCCTGGGATCCATGCCCTGCAATGGACTCCATGCTCAGTGGGAAGTCTGCTTGAGATTCTTCCTCTCCCTCTATGCCCCCCACTCGCTTGTGCCCTCTGTCTCTCTCAAATAAATAATCTTGAAAAAAATGTTCCAAAATACTTGGGCATTGAATAGTATATACATACATATCCTACTTGATCAAAATTTTCAATGTTCATCTGAAGATGTGCTATTGTATACATTCGCTAATAGGTTGGAAATAAATGAAGTGTCTCCTTTCTTCAGATTCGAACCTTACTATAAGTGTATGGTGAGCTGCAGGGGAGCAGTGTAAATTTCTGATTAAAGAGATAATCTACTTACAATTGTTTACTTGGTGTTTTAGAAACTGCCACCTAGTAGAGGAAGTGTCTACTGGTGCTAAAGGGACTGTCCCACCACCAAATCTAACTGCTTTCTGAGTAACATTTGCCCTAGATGCCTAATTGACTCGGACTTCTCAATAACACATATTATCTTTATGAATAGCTTTACCATCAGGAAACTCAAGACATTTCTTTAATTTGACGAATGGAAAATTGGTTAGAAAAAAATAAACTGTCAGTTGTACACATCTATGGATGGTAGACTTCGTAGGGAAAACCTAAGGAATTTGAAGTTTATTTTTTAAAAAAGCTTTGTGCTATATTTTGCAGACAAAATTGGAAGACAAATTTGGAAGACAAATATAAATCAATTATGTATTGCTGAGGTTCTCACTTGCTTTCTAGTTGTTTGATTACCTTGCAAATCACAGAATTAGAATATTTTGAGAAAACTAAAAATTCTCTCTTTTGCTGCTTTTCAGTAGTCATGTGTATTAGGTAAGTTCTCTGTAGATGGCAGTATTGGTGAGGTGCATACTTACTCCATTTGGCTGAGACTGAGAAATGTCACTTCATGATCAGTTATTTTTTTCAACAAAATAAACCTAAAACATAAAGCAACTAATGTTACAGATATAATACTAAGAATCTATATAGCCAGAGAATATAGCAGAATTATAATTATAGGTATTGACTGACAGAAGTCTTCCTTCCTCCACTAGGGATAAAGTTGAGACTCAGTCGATTGGTTTCAAGTCTTTACTCTCTTAACTCTCAGTTTTGGGCCAAATCTGCCTATCAGTGGTGACTCTAAGGCCAAAACATTTAATTCACTAGTTACACAGTTGTCATTAAGATGTTAAGGGAACAAAGACCTTGGTGTGGAATGTCATTGTGGTTAGGTCCAGGGTATCGACAATCCCCACTAGATTAAGTTGATTTGTGAGTAGTCATTCCTCTGTTAAAACTATCTGTTGTAGGCTAGTGACTCCTGAATTAAAGAAGATTGGACATGTGACTATTAGGGCAGCACACCCTGAGGATGTGTTTGGGAATTTTAGGGAGCGCAGTGAAAGCCAGTTGAAGTCCCTGTATAGTGCTGGCAACACTGTTTCACAGGTAGCCCATGGCTGTGTGATAGCTCTTATTTTACTATATATATATGTATCAGGATAAGGGGTGAGTGGTGGGGGTGGGGGTAAGGAGGATTATTTAAAGAGTATCAGGCAAACTAATTTAATTTTTCTAAAATCACTTTTGAAAATACTGCTTTATTTATAGAGTTTGTCAAAAAGTTTACAAAAATTGTGATGCCCCAACAAATACAGTTCTGTTTATAAATATGAATTGGCCATGATCCTATTCAAGGCTCCCTATCCTAGAGAGTAGTTGGTCCTTTGCCCAGTAATTTGAGAAATTGGCTTTTTAAAGTTTTTTCTAAGGGAGAAAAGAGCCTGCTTCTGGTCCAGATTCTGTCCAGTGGTTTGGCACAGGGACCGACAGGATTTGGCCTGGGCTGCCCTGTGGTGGGGATTATGCATCCAAACCCAAGTCCTGTTTTCAGTTATTTCCCACCTTTTGTTTCTCTCTGTAATATGAGACTGAAAGAATGTATGCAAAATGAGATGTATTCCCACACACAAAAGTTAAGGGAAACCAAATGAAAGATAACTAGTACAAAAGAAGAGTGTGTTAAATTATCTTGGAATAAATTTTTAAATAAATTTCCATTCTACTTAACTATAGTTTCTTTAAGCTAGTGAATTTCAATCACCATCACCCCCCCCACCCAACCTGATCCACAATTTAAAGGAGTACATTTATATGGCAAAGGAATTAAAGCAGAGTTTCATAGGATCCCTTGCTATATGTATTATTGCTTAGGAACCAAATAGATTTAGATAGTGAGACATAGGTTTGTGTAAAATAGAAACAGTGTGTGTGTTTAGAATGGAAACAAGTTTCATAAAACAATGTTTATTCTTACTACCAACAGTGTACTCTAATATTTCCTATTCTATGCTGTTTGATTTTATTCTATTTCATTAAAATATTGGCTGAATCCACATGATTTCGTATCTCACTAATGCGTTGTGACTCAGTATGAAAATGCTGTTCTGGGCCATAAATCTATGTATGCCAGATTAAAATATGAGGCAGACCCCTTTTGAAAAATGCCCTGCAGACCAGCTGGTAACACTGAGTGGTCTCCATTGGCACAACTCTGTAGAGAAAAGTTCTCCTGTCTTTGCCTGTAAGTCCTCATTGGGTTTCCCCTTCCCGACATTTTGGAAAAACTCTAGTGTCTCCCCAAGATCTGCTGGGTGTACTGTACTCTGAAATGGCTGAGGGGGCAGGAGGCTGGGCCAGCAGCACCTTTACTATATAGGGGAGGAATTCAGAGGCCTGAACACTTGTGTATTCCACTTGGTAACACTTAATTCTGGCCCTGGGTAATGGGCAGCAGATACTTCCTGTAAGGAAACATGAAAGTGTGCATTTTCTAACAGCAGGGCTCCATCCAGTGCTCCTGCCTGGTGAGGAGTCAGATCCTCTCTTTCTCCTTCCCTGTCTTTGTTTGAGCCCCTTCCTGAGCCATTTTTAGCCAGTACTTCTCATACTCTTGGTTTTCCCCCACGCTGTCCTTTAGGACCCCACAGCCTATCTAGAATATACTGTTGGTTATGGTTCTCCTGCCACCCACACTGCACTTACTATCTTAAGCTCTTTTGGAGATCTAACTAGGAATTAAAAATATAACTGTTTGGTCCCTCTGTTGTTCTCTGGGCATCCAATTCTTCTCTCAGGCAGTTGGCTCAGGAGCAAGTGGGAGAATAGACACCCGGGTACACATGCTTGAACACTGACTGTAAGCTCCCAGAAGGCAGTCTGTGGATTTGGCTGGTTCACTGTCATGTGCTCAGTGCCTAGCACAGAGCTCAGTGCTGGGCAAGTGCCCAACAAATGATTTTAAGAGAGTGAGTGAATGATAATGAAATGGGCCAGGAACAGTGGGCATGACCCCAGGGAAAGGGAAATCAGATGACTTGTTTATCTTCTCCCTAAAATTTGTATGACCATAATCTCATGTGTGCTAGTTTTCTTTCATCACGGTGGGAGTCCTGATAACTGTCACCTCTGTAGCTTGTAGGTGTTGAAAATAATGCTCCTTTTCTGTTGGCAGAGAGCTTTGTGGCTCTGAAATGAAAAGGATTCCGTTTCACCTTCACTATCATTTTGCCACAGGCATCTCAGAATTAGGAAGTTAAATCAACTTGAATGTAAAGGTATGAAATACCTCCAAGTTATACCAACCACTAACTTTAATACATAGTAAATGTTAAATTTCGAAATCTACTCATTGTAAAGAGCCTTAAAATTAAGTGATGACTATGATAGGATCATTACTTTAGAACACACTGTTTTTCCATGTTTAAATACTGTTACGAGGGTAAAAACTCCTAATTTTGAAAAAAAAAAAAAAAAAGACAGGTGCTATTTGCTTCTAAACTGTTCTAGAGAACTTTACTTGAGTAAAAAAGAGAGACAGAAAGAGAAACAAAACACTAACCACAAAATAGCTTCAAAGAACTTTCTTGTAAACACTTTACCCTCAGAATATATGTATGGATTAGTGTTTGCAGTAATATATTTGAGAATAAAATGCTGAGTGGTAACTGTTTCAGCTTCTGGTTATTATTTTTTTATGTTAATGTTTTTTGTTTGTTTTGTTTTGTTTTTTTGGCTAGCTTTAAAAGTAGTTTTCTTCAGACTCCCTTTTGGGAAAGCTAGCATAGCTCATATATCTAGTAAAAATTGTATTTTTAAAATTTCAAGGTCAGGTTTATTCTGTAAAATATATTGAGTCAATGAACCATTTAAATCAGGCCAAAGAATAACTTTACGTGAAATCATGAAATCAATAGCAGCTAGAATCAAGGTTTTACTCAAATTACATTAGTCTTTTTTTTTTTTCCTCTTTGATAATGGATCATCTGAAAATCTTGTAACTCCCGTGGCTTAATTAGGAAGTTAGATCTAAATTTTGATAGTATATTGTGAGCACATAAAGGATATGGACTCTTCAGTACAGTCCATTTTTAAATTCTTATTGCTAATTGGGGGCACTGGGGATATGGATGATATAAAATAGTGTGGAAGATTTTCCTCTGTAATCATATCAGTGGCAAAGAGCAAATAAGGAAAGGAGCAATGCTGGAGAGAGGGTGATTTATAACAATGGGCAAAGGATCTTACATGTAGAGTTTTCTTTTTTCTCTTAGACCAGGGTTTCTTAACCTTGGCACCACAGACTTTTGGGGCCAGATAATTCTTTCTGTGGGAGCTCTCCTGTGCACTGTAGGATGTTTAATAGTATCCCTAGCCTCTACCCACTAGATGACAGAAGCAGACCTCCCCCAAAACCCCCAAGTATGACAACCAAAAATGTCTCTAGACATTGTCACATGTTACCGCCTCCCCCTTTTTGTTAAGAACAACTGTTTCAGAAGCTAGAAGCTAGTCTTTTACATGATTTTCTTTTAGTTATGTAAAGGTTAACAAGAAGGAGGTTGATGGATTGAAATCATTTGACTTTATCAAGTATCTGCTACAACCAAATGTTTCTCCCATTTCTATGTAATGCCATTAAGATTTTTGTCATATGTGCATACCACCTGTGCTATAATTTGCTTAATATTTTTGTTTAAATTACTCCCATTTTGTTAACCTAAATTTACTTATTGAGAATACTTATTTTCATTAAATTGAAATTAAATTTCATTATTATATTCATGCCATAAATAGAAGCAAATTATAAAAATAAATTGCAGTAAAAACAAAGCATTTTTATTAAACTGGGGCTACAAATGCTTTTTTGCAGAAGGCTCCCAGCCTGAGGATTGTTCTCTCTTTGTTAAAAAGGGAGATTATCAAAGATTAGCAGGTTTAAAACCATAGTAGCACAAACTAAGGATTTCTTTGTGATGGAATCAGAAAAACTGAAAAATAATTGAAAAGAGAATAATGGTCTCATTTTTTGATTCTTTGTTATTTAATTCGATGTCCTTGTGCCACCTAAAGTCCTTTCTGTTACAGGTCCGACCTTCTGTATAACTATGAACTAGGCAATGTATGTTGGTAGTGTGTGTGGCGGGGCAAGGGGGCTGGAATATGAGTGAATATGATGAGTAGAACACTATATATTGACTTCCAGATGTGTAGCTCACTGTAAATTTAATATGAGATAAATAATAAGTAAAACTAATATGAGGTGGAGATGGGACGATCACCATGGTCTAAAAATGGAGTGATAATTCTGACTGGGAGGATTGAGGAGTCTTCATGGAAGGGGTGGACCTTGAAATTCAGCAGAATTTTAACAGGAAGAGCTTTGGTGAAGGACATACCAGGAAAGTACATTCTAAGAAAAGGCAAAAGCAGGCAGAAGAATACAGGATACACATTTTATTTTGCAAACTTTATAAAACATGAACATTGTCATGGCAGTTAAGGTGGGAGGGTAAGCTGATGTCAGGCCAAAGAGAGCCTGTAAAAACAAAACATCTATATCAGTTGAAAACCCAAATGGTAGATAAAGAGAAAGTAACCATGATGAGAGCAAAGGGTGGCTATGGAAGCAGCTGCATCTTGGGTTGATGTTGTGGGACTCAGAACTTGCCATTAACCCTTAAACCAGGGGGGTGGGTAAGAGAGAACTTACCCTGTTTGTTAGAAAGGAAGGGAGGGAGGGAGAGAGAGAAAGGAAAGAAAGGAAGGAAAGAAAGGGAAGAAAAACACCTCCCACAGCCTATGATGAGATAAGAAAGGGGAAGTGGGATTGCAGCGATTGAGATCAGTTACCTAGACCTGGTAAAGAGCCCATAAAGAAATAGACTGTTAATATTTTAGGTTTTGTGGGCCATATGGTCTCTGTGGCAATTCAGCTCTGTGATGGCTGAGTGAAAACAGCCATAGACAACACAGAAACAAATGCACATGGCTGTGTTCCAATAAAACTTTATTTATGACCATGAAATTTGAATTTCATATAATTTTCACATCACAAAATATTCTTCTTCTTCTGATTTTTAAAAACCATTAAAATATGTAAAAACTATTTTTAGGTTGCAGATTATACAGAAACTAGTGACTGCCATATTAGGCTCTTGGCCTGTGGTTTGCCAAATTCTGACCTAGAACAGTCAAGTTAAAATTCTACTCCTTCAGTTACATGAGAATTTCAAGTTAAAATGATATCAAGACTTCATTTATTCAAGAAACTACCTTGCATCTCCCTTTCACTTTGATACTAGTTTTTCAGGTGGGCATGAACTTTATTATTTTTTTTTAATGATTTTATTTATTTATTTGAGAGAGAGGGGGAGAAAGACCATGAGAGAACATGAGAGAGAGCACAAGCACGGGGGAGATTTAGAGGGAGAAGCAGACTTCCCACTGAGCAGGAAGCCCAATGTGGGGCTCCATCCCAGGACCCTGGGATCGCGACCTGAGCCAAAGGCAGACACTTAACCAACTGAGCCACCCAGGCGCCCGCTAAATTGGGACTCCGTTTAAATAATATTTTGAAAAAATAGAATTCTTTTTTATTTTGAATAGACTTAAGAGCTAAATAAAAGCAGTCAATGACATTTTGATTAAAGTGGGATGTCCACATCTAGGGTATGCTAGAGGAAAGTATTAGGGAATCTGTTTTTAAAAATTCTTCTAATTTTTGCTTTTAATTTTTTTTTGGATGTTTTAAAAAGCACATTACAGATTGGTTCAGTAGCACATGTATAGCATCTGCAGGTACAAAAATACCCATAACTTGGGAGCATGTTCATAAAAACATTTTGTTGGGATGATTATTGGATCAAAGAATGGTAGTTATGAGTGGCTACTAAATAAGCTTCTTTATTTCTATTTAAATAACATTCTACATTTTGAAAATGTTTTTAAAGCAGATACATAGATAAAAATGCAAACAAAAAAAATCATATGGCAAGTTGTGTCTTTGTGCAGAAAGAGGAAGTGGGTACAAATATGCACTTGTTATGCATTTTAAGACTACTTGATAAAAGGTTTTGATAAGAACTTACTGCAATTGTAACCAAAGAAGTCATTTGGCAGAAAACAGAAAAAGAGAAAAAGAATACTGCTTGCCCATCAATCAGAGGGTTGAATGGATTTTGTTTTTCTTTATTGTTGAATCCCAAATTCATATTATTTCCAAGAACCTCAATTTTATTTTATTATTTTTTAAGATTTTTAAAATTTATTTATTTGACAGAGAGAGAGCACAAGCAGGTGGAGCATCAGGCAGAGGGAGAGGGAGATGCAGGCTCCCTGCTGAGCAGAGAGCCTGACATGGGACTCGACTCAATCCCAGGATCCTGGGATTGTGACCTGAGCCGAAGGCAGATGCTTAACTGACTGAGCCACCTAGGTGCCCCAAGAACCTCAATTTTAATATACCTACTTCATGGTAAATTTTGCCAACTGCCGTCTTAGGCAGCTGAAGTGTTTGGTGGGCAGTGCTTGCAGACTTGTGGTCATTAGTGCCAGGATGCTGAGTTTAACCCTGTCAACAAATGTAGTCTCATTACTCAATTACTTCTTAAGTCATGCTTCAGGGTCATATGGTTGAAAAATTCACCAAGTGCAAAAATACAGAAATATTCTTAAAAGATAAAAAAGGCTAGACTTGAACAACCCTCTGATTGGAGTGGTCTTCTAGAAAGGTAATGGATATGACATATGTTCTTAACTGTTTTCTCTACTAGTTTGCAGTAGCAGTCTTTGTTAAAAGTGTACTTCCTTTGATTTATATCATGATTATAGACAGAACTTGACTAATATTACAAACCAGAACAAAGAAGAGGAGGCGATTGCAAATCTTGTGAGCACACGTTTATTGCTACCTACAGTGCAGCAGTTGAATGATTTCTCCCTACTTCAAGTCCTTGTGGACTGCTTGATAGGGACTTCGGCTTGCATGTTAGCCTTCATTGCACTTTTTTATCTTGCGGTGCCTCACTTGTACTGGGGGACAGCTGGTTAGTGACTGTTGTAACTTAGTAGGTGATAACCTTTCATTTGGGGCTCCAACAGACGTACAAAATTGTTCTTCAGGTGTGACAACTAGTCAGTCCACGTTTACTCTTTGACAGGATATAAGTTTCCTATTACCTATTCATTCAAGTGAATATTTTTTTTTTCAAAGCTCCCTGTTAGGATAACCCCTGAGAAAATAAGACTGTATTATTAAATGTGACCAAATTCACAATATGTAATTCAATAAATCAGCTTGGCCTAAAGTGTTCAATCATAATAGGCCTCTGAAGATTTCTTGTGTGAGTGGAAACATTTTCAGTGGCTCCTATGGGACTCTGGGTCCTTCCTCTCCTTTTTTCCTCAACGTGAGTAATGTAAACTAGTAATATTCAATGAGGTAAACTCTTGAGAAGCTCTGCTGAATGTATCCTGTAACTAGAAGCAAACTAAAACCATAACAGACAGAACTCTTCATGTATATGTATGATACGTTAGTGAAATAGAAAGCTGAGGAAAGTATCAGGATAATCTACGGCAAACTAGTACAGTTCTTTCAAATCTTGAGATACTGAGGAAATGGAATGTCAGGACTGAGCAGACCTGGGGAGCCGTTGAGGTTCCGGCCTAGGCCAGGAGGGGGCAGCAGAGTGCCAGTCCAGGTTTGAGCTGGCAGATGGTGGAGGGGGTGATCCGAAGGCAACCAGAGCCCAAGGGAGAGGCGGACAAGGCAGCTACTTAGGAGGCCTTCAAGGCTGGGCAGCAAGCTGACCATTCTGAACGGTTGAGTCTTGAGGGTGAAGGAGGACTGCTGACTAAGGGAGGGGCTAAGGCAAGAAGTGAACTAGATGGTGCGGGATGTGGGCAGGAAAACAGGCAGGAGCAAATTGCTGCTTGATGGCTATGTGCCTTTAGGCAGAACATTGAACTTCACTTAGCCTTATTTATAAAAGAAGTATATCCTCCCCAAGGTTGCTATGAGGATGAAGTGAGACCTGAATGTAAAAGTATTAGCTCTGAATCTCCACATAAGCTTTATACCATTCCCCAGATAGGACACGAGGTGGGAGGTAGGGGATAATGATTCCTATAGGTATCTATAGGGGAAAAACCTCAGTCTAGCTTACTTGGCCCTTTTTAGCAATCTGACCCAAACTTGCCTGCCAGTCTCATTCCCCACCACTTCTCTTCCTAATTACCAGCATGGAGTCTTTGGTGCTTGTGGTTTAGTCTTATGTACATTGCTAATTATTTCAATAATACAGCAAGATGATCACACCAGCACCATTTTTCAGATGAGAAACCTGAGGCTCAGAATGTTCAAGCAGGTTGTTCAAGCTCATACAGCCACGGAGGGGATTCAAGTGCAGGTTTGTTAGACTCTAGTGCTTGTTCTCTTTTCTCTATACCTGTCTTGGCCTCAAGGACCTCTCACAGATCTTCGTATCTCTGTGGTGTTGTGCATGAAACTCTCTTGGCCTAAAATGCCCTTGTCCTTCTAATCCTTCAGGACAGTCATCCTACCCCCCCAGGCAGGAGGTTTCTGCTGCCTCCCTGCTCTCATATCACTTCATATGTGTATTGTCTTACAGGTAAATGCTTTGTGGTCTTCACCACCAGAGCCTCTGTTCCTTGGGCAGAGGAACCCTATATCATATCCATCTTTTATCCCCACTACTAAGTCAATTCTTCATCAGCTCCCCCATTACCTGCCTCCCATGAGTGCTTCATAAGTGTTTGTGGAATAGTGAGTGCTTAAATATAGGAAGGCACAAATATTGGAGGAGTTAGGTGAACAGCAACAGAAAAATGGGCAGAACTTAAATCTCTCTTTCTTCAAGATGTTTTCCCTTTGTAGCCCTCTGCTAAACCAGCACACTATGAAATTACTTATTCAGTGCCCGTGTCCCACTCTTCAAAAGACTGTAAACTGTTGTGGGCTAGGCCTCTGTCCCCTTATTCACTGCTGTGTCCCCAGAGCTTAGTGCAATGCTTGGCACGTAGTAAGCACTCAGTAAACATTTGTTGGGTAAGTGAGTGAGTTGGGGCGCTTCTGCAACTGAAAGTCCTTTTGAACCCAAGGGGCTCTGGTCTTTTGTCAGTCTACTGTCTTAAAGGGCCCCATCTGTAAATGATGGAATAGTATGACTTCCTATGATTAGATCATTTACCTCTAAGGTCCCAGATAGCCACAGGCATCTGTGCATCTATGTTTTCTTCCAGTTGAATTCTCTGGATGATTACCTTAGATCTTTACTGTGTGTTCAGGAGACAGAACAGTTTTTGGAGTAAAGTAGGGCTCTAAGCTTCAAAGCCTTTGTAAATGTGTCGGAAGATCCTCGAACAATTTCTGTTCTTATTCTGTGCCTTTTAAATGCCTAATCTCTTGTTAGAAACATGTATGTACAATTATATTTGCTTATTTTTACTTCCATTAGCGGACCATACTGATGCTGACAACTGTAATATCTAGGACAGGGTTTCCTGGCTTTCCCTCTAGTTTTGTTTTTGAAAAGAATCATTCTTTTTAAAAAGCTTGACTTACGACTTGTTTGTGGCTGTGTAATCAGTCAGTGATGTTCTGTAACATAGTCTTGTAGCATGGGCCCTGCTTGAGCCAGGAGGAGCAGGAAGAGCTAAGGAGAGGATTGTGAAGGAGATAAGAATGTAAATATTCTTCCCTGTGTCTGTCTTTATTTGGGATTGTTATTTTAAATCACCTATTGAGATGTCTAATGCTTTAATCAGAAATATAATTCCTCCACGTAACTTCCAAGTAGGGTCATTAACTTTATGGTCATGCTTTATGCATTGTTGAAATAATTATTCTGGAAAATTTGTGTATCTCCATCTCTATTTTGACAACAGTAGCCAGGGTGTATGGTGAAAGAACTGTGTGTAGGAGGAAGAGGGGCAGAGACAGGGCTGAAGGGCAGAGGGCAGGCCAGCCTTCACCCTGGTGTACTTCTTGTTTCCAAGGTCCATTTACATCTCAACCCACAAGCACCTCTCTGTCCCTGCCATACCATACACTATGCCTTGCTGGAGCCTGGCCTGGGACACTTGTTCTGTGGTGACACTCTTTCTCTCTCTCCTCTGCCATCGAGGCACTAGCACCTAGGTATCCCCTGCGTACCCATACCTGTTGGCTTTCCAGGGGCTGGTGCCTGCCAGCTCCCAGCACATTATTTCCTCAGCAGCTGGTACAGGGTTCTTTTGTTGCCAGCTGGAAGCTCAGCTATTAAAAAATAAGACTTGGCCCATCTTGAGTATCATATGTTTCCATCAGGACTTGGATCAGCATTCTGGCACAACGCACACGGTCACTGGGGCACCTTTCTCAGGACTGAGAACCCAGTCTTCTTCTGGGTCTGGGACCACATCTTCACCTGCTGCTCCAGATACAGTTTCCTTAAGAAACCTGTGATGCTTATGACTCGTTGAGGGCCAGTTTACCATCATTTCACTTGGTCTTATTGAATTTACTAACATCTATGGCGTTTCTTTAGCACTAGGTTGCCTGCTCTGATAGTTGGTGTCAGTTTCATATTGTAAATTGTAAATTCTCAGAATAGGGTTCATGTTTCTTAGGCTAATGAGCAGCTAACACACAACACTGAAACAGTGGATGTTTACTGCATGGCTTCACAGTAGCATGAGGTGATCCAAGAAGAGAGATCTTAGTATTTGTAAATATTTGACTATTGTTCTTTGTATTTCACATACCGAATAGAACGTTGTTATAACCTTAGGTTTTTTATATCTGCAAACGAAAGAATAATCAGGGTAGTTTAAATATTTCCTGTAGGTGGGTCTTTCTGTATAATTCTTACAGTGCTTTGCTTATAAGAAGGATGTTAAAATTAGGAAATATTAATCATTTTGTAGCTTTATCTTATTTGCACTAACTTTAACTCTTTGTCATGGATTCATTAATTTTTTATTCAGAATAATGCATTCTTCACTGGAAAGTTAAATAAGCAGACCCCGGATTACTGCAACTTAACTGTGATTCAGAAATAAAGAATAGAGTCCTGGAAATCACTTAATGGTATTAAAAAATATATACAGTAAGGAGTATTTTAAAGCAGTCTGTAGTCCGTGTATACTGATAAAGAAAAACATTATCACATTGAAGAGACTTCTTATATTTAAATGATGTCACTATTAGTCCCACCTAAAAATTTATTTCTCTGATGTGGTACCTAACTGGTAAAATAAAGATTGTCTTCCGGTTTCATCATGTATTTGTTTAGTAGCTGCTCTGAATTGTCTGGTACCTATTAGCAGTCTATTGTTAATGAATGTTTTAAATTGTAATGAGCTTCACTTTCTTCATCTGTAGAATGAAAATATAAGTACCTTTCTCACAGAATTATTGCAAAGATTAAAAAAAAGTAAATTATATGGCTGTATTAAACACAAAAAGCTGTGCACATAGTGCAATGATATATATTTTTAATTTGAATAATAATTTTTTTAAAATTCTTAACTCTAGACTTTATTTAGATTTCACCAGCTTTTCCATTGATGTCCTCTTTCTCTTCCAGGATCTTATCCAGACAGCCACATTAGTTTTAGCTGTTATGTTTTCCCTGCCTTCTCTGATATGTGACAGCTTCTCAGTCTTTCCTTGCTTTTCATGACCATGACCGTCTTGGGGAGTACTGGCAGATATCTTGTAGAATGCCCCCCAATCTGGATTTGCCTGTTGTTTTCCCACATGATTAACTGGGATTATACATTTTTGGAAGGAATACCATAGAGGTGAAGTGCCTTTCTTGTCACATTGTATCAGGGTTACATTGATATCACTGGTGATAGTAACCTTCGTTACTTGGTCCCCATTGTGTTTGCCAGGTTTCTCCACTATACAGTTACTGTTTATCCCTTTCCCTTTTCTGTCTAGTCTTTGGAACTAGGTCACTAAGTCTAACCCACTCTTGGGAGGGAGCATGATGAAGCTCCACCTCCTGGCCGGAATATCTACATACATTATAGTTCTGTAAGGAAGATTTGTAAGCTATTATTTTATCACTAATAAATTCATATATATATAGAGAGAGAATAATTGAACATCCCAAGTCATTTTCCAAAATTCTTGTAAAAATATACTGCCACTATAGATCATGCACCTGGGAATGTAGATAGTGAGAAACTTTGAATCTGGTAGAAGAAGCTGGCCTTGGACTTTTGTGCTTAGACAATGAAGCATATTAGGGATGAGGACAGGAGAGATGAGGAGAGGTACAAAGATAATGGGGGTCGTATGTCAAGCCTCAAGCTGTGAAAACTCCCAAGATACTCTGACTGTTTCCTGTGTCTCTATCTCCCTGACTACGATGTGTATACATCTACATCATTTATAAGATTTTGACTTAGATTTGCAGGAATGTAGAGTGGATAGCACCTTAGAAATCAGCCAGTCCAGGGTTTCTTTGTACAGATGAAGAAATTGAAGCACAGAGAGGGCACATACCTTCCTCAGCACTCCAGAGCTGGTTAGTAGCACAAATGGGACCACAACCTTACACTCTGACTCTGTGACACACTTCCTTTCCACACACATGCCATTCGCAGAAACCTGGGCCTAAACCAGTACTGGCTTTTCCTCCAAAAGCTTCCTTCGTTATTTCAGAACACAAAATTTCTTATCTCCAAGAAGCTGTTACAGATTGTGATTTTTAAATTTGCACTATTTCCTATCTTGTGTCTTGTGTTTGCATTTTTTTTTTTTTTTTGCAGAGGATACAGTCTTAAAAATTAAAATGAACAAAACTGTTAAGCATTGGATAATATTTTATACTTTATTTCTTTGATCTGTTTCACATTTTGGACAGTATTTGTTTACCTTGTAAAAAACTTCTGTCCCTAAATGTATTGAAATCACATTTAAGATCTAGCATGCATGTCAGAGTGCATTCTGTTCCTGTTTGTGAGTAATTTGGGACTAAGATTTTCATTCTTACATGACTAATTGAAGAAACTGGTCAAAATGCTAGTGCCCCACCCAGTTTAAAAAGGTTATCTATATTACAGTATAACATGACATAAACACCAGTTTGCACACCTATGTTCATTGCAACATTATTTACAATAGCCATGATATGAAAGCAACCTAAGTGTCCCTCAGTAGATGAATGGATAAAGAGAAGTGGGGCATATGTGTGTGTGTGTGTGTGTACAGAATATTACTCAGCCATAAAAAGAATTAAATCTTGGGGCGCCCGGGTCGCTCAGTTGTTAAGCGTCTGCCTTCGGCTCAGGTCTTGATCCCAGGGTTCTGGGATTGAGCTCTGCATCGGGCTCCCTGCTCAGCGGGAAGCCTGTTTCTCCCTCTCCCATTCCCCCTGCTTGTGTTCCCTCTCTTGCTGTGTCTTTCTTGTCAAATAAATAATTAAAATCTTAAAAAAAAAAAAAAAGAAGTAAATCTTGCCATTCACAATAACATGGATGGAAGGTATTATGGGAAGAATAAATGAAATAAATCAGACAGAAAAATATAAATACCATATGATTTCACTTACATGTGGAATCTAAAACACAAAACAAGCAAAACAAATAGACTCACAAATACAGAAAATAAACTGGTGGTTGCCAGAGGTTGGGATGGGTATGGGCAAAATAAGTGAAGGGGATAAAGAGGTACAAATTTCCAGTTAGAAAATAAATAAGTCGCGGGGATGTGATATACAGCATAAGGAATATAGTCAGTGATATTGTATGACTTTGTATAGTGACAGATGGTAACTAGATTTATAGTGAGTGTAATGTATAAAAATATCAAATGACTATGTTGTACCCCTGAAATTAATAGGATATTATATGTCAATTATACTTTAATTTAAAAAAAGGAAAACTACAACATAAAATAAATCACCTTTATTTGTTCTTCCTAACTCCAGGGAATTGCAACATTTGAGCAGATGGATTGATTAATATAATACCCAATATTTGGCAGTACTTAAGAAATTGAAAAATTACATGGAAGTGTTTTTGTACCGCCACATGCCATGAAACCAAGCCTATTTTCTTATTGACACTATTGACTCAAAAATGTATTTATAGGACAGATACACTGGATGTTTATTTTAATTTTAATACATGCTAGTAACGCCTGATTTGCATTAAATAAATAGTCTTGTCTTTTTTTCCCTACCCTAATAATTTTGCTGACTAGAATGGTAGACTGGCAAGTTAGGTTTTCAATTCTTTTAGCTGATAAGAAAAAATATTTTTATTTATTGTTGATAGAAATGGCAGAAGTTTTCATTATCAATAACAGGGAAAATTGTGACAGTGTCTTATTTCTTTTGTTCACCTGCCTACATCTAAGCCTGTGTTGAAGGGCTGCATACTCTAATAGCAGGTAATGCCATATCTTTGCTTCCTTTCTTGGTCTCCCTTCTCTAACACGAGTCAGCACTGCTATTTCCTTATTCCTCTCAAACAGCTTCTACTTGGGCCCCTTCGATCTGGTTCTTATCCTGATTCTTCCATTAAAAGTGACGGTTGAGTTCTGCTTCCCAAACAGATTCATTGATCTCACTGTTTAAACCTCTGAACTGCCTGTGAATCTGTTGATCACAAATTTTCCCCTACCTTTAAAAAAAATTATTTATTTATTTGAGGGACAGAGAGAGCATGAGCCAGCCAGGAGGCAAGGGAAGGAGGGGGATGCGGGGGGTGGGGGGAGAGGCAGGCTCCCCACTGAGCAGGGAGCCCGGTGGAGCTGATCCCAGGACCCCGATCATGACCTGAGCCAAAGGCAGACACTTAACTGACTGAGCCACCCAGACGCCCCTCCCTTGCCTTTTTTAAAGTGATAAGATGACCATGCTTTCTGTGCGGTGAGATTCTGAGCATTCATGGATGAAGTTTACTCATGTAAATGCAACTTACCGCAAAATTTCTATTGGGTGTGTATATCATAATCATGTGAGTAATGTTGTCAATCCCAGGAGTAAATGGTTCTCACAAATAATTGTAATTTGTATAACCTGTGTTCAGCCCAACCATATTTTTAGTTTTTTCTTCTATCTCTGTTTGTAAAGAACCATCACTGTTGATGGTTTTTCCTGCCACCATGTAAGAGCAGGGATTCCTAACTTCAATCCATAGACCTCTGTGCCTGTGTTTTAGGACTACATGAAGCTCCTGAAATTGCAAGCTACATTTTATGTGTATAAGCATTTTTCTGAAGCAACTGACCATAGCTTTCATCAAATTTTCTAAGATGTTTAAGGAGCCCTGATGTTCAGGGTTCATCCATACACACATATTCTTACATATGCTCAGAACAGTTGGCTAGCATGAGGCTTGTATTGACTTAATCATTTAGCAGACTTCTTTTTCCCTCTTTTGCTGTCCTTCCCAGTTTATCTATATCCCCAAATAGGGCTTTCTGTATTTTTATATTCCTAGTTCTTAGCTTTCCTTTCATTAGTTAGGATGCTGTTATGTGCAAGTGTAATTTAACAAATACATATTGAAGCACCAAAAGAAACCCGACTCAGATTGTCCTAAACAATGGATTTATTGGTTCAAGTAACTAAAGAACAGAGATTGTTCAGATTTTACATGGGGTTTGACTTGGGCCCAGATTTATTTCACTGCATGTCTTTCAACTTTGCCCTCCTTCCTACATGTATTGCCTTTGTCCTCATGCCAGCATCCTGCATGGTAGCGAAATGCAGCAGTTTTTGTCCTCATGTTGGCAACCAGTCTTCTCATCCAGTCCAGTAGGCTCTTCACTTCCTTCTATCATTAAATAAGCAGAACCAGTCAGTCTAGCCAGGGGGATGTCTGCACTAATTGACTTAAGCCTATTGTTATCACCATACCTAGACAAGTCACAGAGACAAAGGGGAAGAGATTACAATGTTCAGTTTAGGCCATTCAGGGTCTACTTTTAGGACTTTAGCAATTCCAACTTGTGTGTGGTTGTAGGTGCTGGTCGGAAATATGCTGAGCAGCAACTAACAATATTTTTATTTCCCTTAAATTATGTGGAGTTCTGGCATACATACAGCTCCTGGTGTGTGATTACAGTTATGCTGTGGAGATAGGATCTTACTGCTGTAGAAGATGGGAATACAGTGTGTACCCTGAAGAAAGTTATGTGAAACATTCGTTCTTGGGATGTTTTACTAGTCAGAGGTCCACCAGAGAAACAGAACCAGCAATTAAAGCACACACACACACGCACATGTACATTTATTTATTTAATTTATTTAAATATTTTCAATACTAAATTGTATTTACCTATTAACTTATTGAATTTATTTATTTGAGGGCCTTGGTTTATGTGATGTGGAGGCTGCCAAGCCTGAAATCCCTAACGCAGGCAGGTGGGCAAACTGGAAACTGCTGGACAGGAGCTGAAGTAGTCTTGAGGTAGAATTTCTTCCTCAGGGGATCCTCAGTTTTGTTCATAAGGCTTTTCAACTGATTGGATGAAGCCCACCCACATCACTGAGGATAATCTCTTTTATACTCAGTGTCACCTAATTGTAGATTTAATGAGATCTACAGAATACCGTCACAGCAACATCAAGACTAGTGTTTAATTGAGTAATAGCCTAGCCAAACTGGCACATAAAACTCATGATCATAGATGTTAATGATTGTAAGACCAAAGAAGGCTTCTGTGATTAAATAAATTTGAGAAATGTTATATTAGACATTGTTCTAGGCTTTTCATTTTTTAATGTGCTTGAGATTGTGGCTTTTAACTATTTCTAAAACTTATTTGGTCAAGGACATTTTTTTTTTGTTTCCCTGAAGAGTATCTCACTGGACTAGTATTTCACAAATGCGTTTTGGAAAACATTGGATTAAACTATGACTAGGAAGAAGGACTTTACTATAATTATGGGCAGTTTTATTTGTATGTTTCTGTTGTTTGTGCTCTTAAGTGTATTAATGTGTGTTCCTCTTCCTCTGCTAAATTATAAGCCTCTTTTGGCATCACACTTTGTGTCTTCACAAAGTGGAAATTCAATAATGTTGACTGAGAAATATTTTTAGATAAATGAATGGTTGTTAAGTCTTGGGTTAATGATCTTTATATTTGCTCAGAGCCATCACTTTCCCTTGGCAGACATTAAATTGTAATAGCTTTAAAATGTTGCCCTTTGGAGATTCTCTCATTGTGGAGAACAAGCCAGTAAGATTGAGCAGGTTCTATGTCATGGGCATAATAAGCCTCATCTTAACACTTTACTTTTTAATGTGACAGGCTATAAATTTGTTCCACTTAAGAGATTATTTAAATCCATAGAAAACAAGAAAAAGAAAAGAGCAGAACAGGTTATGGTCTGAAAGCAATTCTGCTTTTGTTTTGTTTTACTGTTCTCTCACAGTACCCAGTGCATTGCTTTACGCTCAGTAGTGTTTGGTATATGTCAAGGCTGACTCTTAGAAGAGAAAAATATTTCCTCTTAACTCTGCTTAAATTCCTTCTGTTTGTGATTATATATTATGAGACCAAACAGCTGAGATTTGCTCTCAGACTATAACCTATCATAATGTCCTATGGTCTAGAGATGGTCTAGAGTCTAGAGCTTAAAGTCCTGGCCAAAGACCATGCCCAGTAATCAAATCATGTTTTGGGTAGATCCTTTTGCCTGGAGGGGAGTGCAGTATGAAGGACAGAAGCGATTGTCACCTGCATGTCCTGAGCTTATGAGCTGTATCTTAGATCCCTTCTAGGTCCTTAGAGCTGCCTCCTATATAGGGTAGGGGCCACCCTAACCTGTTTGCATAGATGTTGTGAACAAGTATTTCCAAAATACTTTTGGAAAACAAATCAAAATTTAAAGTCTGATTCAATTAGAGGGGCACCTGGGTAGTGCAGTCAGTTAAGCATCCAACTCTTGGTTTTGGCTCAGGTCATGATCTCCAGTCATGAGATCAAGTTCAGGCTCTGTGCTCAGTGGGGAGACTGCCTGAGATTCTCTCCCTCTCCCTCTGCTCCTCCCCCTGGCACACTTACATGCTCTCTCACTCTCTCAAATAAATCTTTAAAAAAGTCTGATTTGATTTTAAAGATTCTAATTTTATCTGAAGAGATTTTTGTTTTAAAATAACCAGTTTTAGTTGAATTCAACAGTTTGTGCGTGCAGGCATGAAAAAGTGGGCATATTAGTTTCTTTTCCTCGCTATACAAAAGAAAGAGACTTTAAAGCTGCCCTTGGTCATGGAGTTGGGATAAAGCCCAACTTTACAGAACTTAAAAGATTTCTTCCCATGGGCGCCTGGGTGGCTCAGTCGTTAAGCGTCTGCCTTCGGCTCAGGTCATGATCCCAGGGTCCTGGGATCGAGCCCCGCATCGGGCTCTCTGCTCAGCGGGGAGCCTGCTTCTCCCTCTCCTACTCTGCCTGCTTGTGTTCCCTCTCTCACTGTTTCTCTCTGTCAAATAAATAAATAAAATCTTTAAAAAAAAAAAAAAAGATTTCTTCCTTCCAAGGACAGAGACAACCCCAAAATTATCTGCACTGCTTGAGAAAATAGCCTGAAAACTGAAAAGAGCTAGCCTTAAAAGCTTTTTTCCCCAAATTACAAAATGAATAATCTAAATATTATTATTTTTAAAATTTTTTATTTCAATTCAATTTGATTAACATATAGTGTATTATTAGTTCCAGAGGTAGAATTTAGTGATTCATCAGTTGCATACAACACCCAGTGCTCACTACATGAAGTGTCTTCTTTAATGTCCATCACTCAATTACCCCATCCTCTCCCCCACCTCCCCTCCAGCAACCCTCAGTTTGTTCCCTAGAGTTAAGAGTCTCTTACAATTTGCCTCCCTCTCTGTTTTCCTCTTACTTTATTTTTCCTTCCCTTCCACTATGTTCATCTGTTTTGTTTCTTAAATTCTACACATGAGTGAAATCATATGGTATTTGTCTTTCTCTGACTTATTTGGCTTAGCATAATACTCTGTAGTTTCATCCACATCATTGCATATGACAGGGGGCTTGATCCCAGGACCCTGGGATCATGACCTGAGCCAAAGGCAGATGCTTAACTGACTGAACCACCCAGGCGCCCCATACCACATCTTCTTTTAAATATTATTGTATTTTATATGTAATACAATATATAAACATATATACTATGTTTATATTGTATATTTGTATATATAGTTATATGTTGTATATGAACATATATATGAACATATATACTATATTTGCTATAAATAAGATATATTTAAACATATTAAATACCTGAATAACTATAAAATAATAAATTCATTTTGAGTGTAGAAACTTTGGAAATGACAGATAAACAAAAGGCAAACAATAAAAATTACTTTTAATCTCATTACCCAGAAATGATCACTGTTCACATTGTGCTTAGTTCTTTTTGTATTTATATATGTGTGTAACTGTTTTCACTTAATCATTTATCTCCCCAAACAATTATTTTATTTTAGGGCCTTAAGGTTAATGTTGTATAAATTTAGGAATATATTTGTTAATTGATTTTTATTGTTTTTATATAATTCATGTAAAATATAAAAACATATTTTATATGTTATTTCATTGAGTGTACAAAATCATACACAGTAATGTCAGCTGATCTTTAACAGGTGTGTACCATGAGCTGGGCACATCATCCTTATTGTCCTCGACCCTCACAGTCCCGAGCTAGGTAGGTATTGTTAACCCAAGGGAGCAGAGGCCTGGGGAGAACAATAACTGTGTACGTCTCACGGGCAGTAGGTATCCGTGGCCCAGGACTGCCGGGTTATCTGTCTGACTCCCCAAAGCTTATACTCTTAAAACAATCATATTGCCTCTTCTGAAGGAAATTCCATGTCAAATTTCCTAGGTCCCAGACAAAATATCTAGGATATGAAATTATAAGCAAATTGGTCATGCACATAAATTTGATATTCAGGATTTGACAGAGGTGATTCAGAGTGCTTTCATATTTCAGAGGGATGGTGTGACTACACCATCTAGGGATTTGCAAAGAGCCAGGAGAGAGAGTCCCTTTGCCTCGTCCTACCTGAGTGAAGGCACGATGCACTTCTTTAAAGAAGGAAGATTTTCTCCACAGACTTTAAAAAATCAGATTTGTTTTTGATAATGGCCTCAAAATAGTAGAAGACCCGAGTTGGTGACTTTAAGGCTAGCTGATAACAGATTATATTTTGTTATCCATTATCATCGCCTATGGGCTCATTATGGGTCTACTTTGTATTCCTAGAAGAATGCCCACCTACTGAAGGTTCAACTCCATTTCCCAGGACACTGCTTCTCCTTCATATAGTGTCTCCATTCCTTCAACGTTCATTTTCCTTCCTCATATCTGTGTCATTCTTCATCCTTTCTGTTCTCATCCCACTTTACCATCTCTCTTGTTTCTTCTCTCAGTTTTCTGTGCTCCATCACCATTATCCTATGCCCTGACTTCCACTTTATCTTTCACTCTGACCTTCAGTTCCTGTGCCAGGCTATACTCAGTTCTGAGCCCTATCCTTGAGTCTTCTCAGATTTTTCATACTGTTTATCTAGCACTTAGCCCCTCAGTGAAGTGTGACTTTTGTCAGGCAGACAACCGCCTTGGCTTTGTAAGTAACTTCTTGCACATTCATTAGTGTTGCTTGCAGTACTCAGATAAAACTTTAGTTTCAAGAGTGAAGGGCATTTCTGTATCTTTAAGAAATATAATGGGGGTGGGGCGCCTGGGTGGCTCAGTTGGTTAAGCGACTGCCTTCGGCTCAGGTCATGATCCTGGAGTCCCTGGATCGAGTCCCGCATCGGGCTCCCTGCTCGGCAGGGAGTCTGCTTCTCCCTCTCCCACTCCCCGTTTGTGTTCCCTCTCTCGCTGTGTCTTTCTCTGTCAAATAAATAAATAAAATCTTTAAAAAAAAAAAAAAAAAAAAAGAAATATAATGGGGGTAACTGCATTTTATATTTTCCCCTCTTGTTAGCTGTACTTCATGAAGTGATTGTTCTATTACTGGTGGAAAGACTTGTATTGTGAATAATCTGGTTATGTTTTACTCTTCCATAATCTGTTGTACTTGGCACAAAGGCTTTTGATCAGAAGAGTGATATACAGTTCATTCTGCACTTCATTCTGGAGGAACAAGTATCTTTCTTGAATTCTTTCTCCAGGGTCATTTAGTCTAGGAGAGGTCATGCCCGCATGGGTTGGAAATAAACAAGTACACTGGTGGTAGTATAGGAACCTCCAAGACCATAGCAGAAGGGAACTACCTAAAAAGACATGCTCAGTGTGTTTGCCATGCCCACTACATTACAAGGCCAGAAGGAAGGCAGGGCTGGGTTAATTACAGTCTTCTCTTCATTTTCTTTTTAAAATTAAAAAAAAAAACCACAACACACTGCTAGGAGGATTCAATTTGAGAGTGCTTTAACTTTTTTCTGTGATTTTTCTGGAGTCTGTTTTTCTTTAGTTCTCTTCTTTTCCTTTTTATTTTTCTCCTTTCTGCCTAGCCTTTCCCTCCCTTTAATGCTTCTAAATGTCAAATCTAAATAAGTAAGAATGTGATACATAGCTGTGATGGAAGGGACGTTTCGATATGAAGTCACTGATGAAGGCTTCCTGGTACATAAGTACATTGAGGAAGCTTGTACTTTTCCACTTCATGTCGTGTGTTGTAAGTATGTGACTTTGCGGTATTGAGTTTGGGGTTCGTTGACATGTTTCTTACATAGGGCTTCAGTGTTCATGCCTCCTTGCTGCTAATGAACTCAGGTTTGTTGGAACAGGGCAGGGAATAATTATGAGTCCAAACTCATGCATCTGTGTACATTTTCTTTTTCTTTATGTCTGTATTTCTTCCTGAGTTGTGCTAGCATGACAGAAGGCATCTGGGCTAGGGCAGAATTATGGGATGCCAAGGCATAGTCATTATTATAGGATGCCAAGGCACCATCATGTTCATGGCAACTCTGGGAATTACTCCCCAAGTTTGTACTCATACTCTTTCCAAGAATGTGTCTATTTGGAGATGTATTTTAAACCTTGTCAAAGTCATTTGTCTTGGCTTCTTCAGCTGATTTATGTGGGGACTCTGATTGTTGGCTCCTGAAGTGCAATCTGTACATGGAGATATAGGACTCATGTTGTAAATAGTATGGCATATCGTAAACCATGAAAGAGTGAGTGCCTTCTTATATATTTTTGTTTAGTGTGAGAAGTGTGGAAGAACACAAATAAGACTGCTTCCTTATTTAGGCTCTTATGATACATTCAAGACCAGTGTTTTCTTATATATGTTCCCTGGATTTCTCCGTTTAACCAACTTTAAATTATAAAACCACTTTTGGCGAACCAGTGGTTAATAGTGGAGTTAGTAGAACAAAAGCCTATGAGCGTTAACTTATAAAGCTCAATAAGGACCTCCACATAGTACTTATTTGGCATAAACATTATTTTGAGTGAAAAGCAATCCAAACCCAGCAGATTCAGAGAAAGCTCTTCCTCTCAGCTCCCTGCTAGGATCAGGAAGAGAGCTATTAACAGAGATTCCTCTTTACCTAGGGAACTTATCTGCATCATAGGGCAACCTTTGTTTTCTGAACATCTCCTTTCACCTTCCTGCTAGTGGTCTTTCTCCCCTTTGGATCCTGAGACCCCTTCCCCTTCCCCTTAGCTCATATAAGCATCATTTTGCCTCACTGTCTTTGGAATTTCCATGTGTGTGTGGATTCCCCATAGGAATGCTATTAAGGTTGATTTTCTCCTGTTTAAAAAAAAAATCTATGATGGCATTTTAAGCAGTGGGCTAGTAACTAATACAGTAATGATAATGTTGCAATAGTAAGTTAATTATAATGTAATGTTAACAGAAAGACGTTGTTGGAAAAACTTTGACTAAATTTTAATGTCACTCACTACATGTTTTCTGAAGAAATTTTTTAAAATCTCTGATCCTACTGATTTTCAAAATAAGGACTGGGTAAGAAATTTGTCCCTAATTTAATGATAGCTATTGACGTAGCTTTGCATGAACTAGAAAAATTATTCCAGTAATCTACAAATTTTCACCAGTCTGACAATTACTTAGTAACAGCAAGTGATTCTACTTGTATTGGTGACAGCTCTGCACGGACAATACATAAAGAGAGAGAGGCTCAGGCTATCAATTGTATTTGCATTTGTATTAGCTTTCTAATTTTCATCAAGCCTGAACTCTCATCTACAGAGACTTATTCTTCTAGGTCATTTGGCCTCTGCTGATTAAGTAACCAGACACATGCACACACACATTCACATTATTAGTTAATGCCTTAGTCTCTGCGTGGAGGTGGATACCATTTTCTGCATAGGTGATACTTCAGTGTGCCTCTTCAGCTCTACCACTCCGCCTTTCCTCTTTCTCCAAAAGCATGGGTTCTGGCAGCTGCATATGGGAAAAGCCTCAGAGCCACGTGCTGATCCTCTTCTGAGCAGACTTCTCAAACCCAGCAGCAGGTGCTGGCCACCCCACTTGCCCCTGGAGCCTGCGAGGAGAGACCATTCCAATTCTGGACAGGGTCAGGCTGTTTTGCCACAACAGATGGCCAGCATTTGGTCTTTAGTTCTGTCACCTGGTAAACTCCACTCCTGTTTATAGTCTCTTATTTGCTTTTCATTAAAAAGAGGTGGGAAGGGGGACCACAATGCCATATCAAAATAGCCAACAGTTCCAACGTTGACAAAAGGAAACACAATACAAAAAAAGAAAAAAAGAACAGAATGAACATGGCACATTTGCTAAAAATGCTTAACTACAATTCTATGATCTTTGTTTTATTCCATTTTATGGAAGACTAAAAAGGTTTAGCTACTGAAAAACTATTGAATAGATCTTATACATGTATTTTTTTCATTTTTCAAAAATGAGTATGCCTAAAATTTCCATTTTAATTTTCTAATTTGATATTCATATATTCACACTGGTATTCATCTCAGACAAGACTTCTGTCATCATCAGCTCCATTTAGCTACATAATGACAGGTTGGTCAATTCATTATTTAAACGATTCCCAAATAAATTGCAGTTATTTAAATCATAAATTGCTTGTTATCTTATATGTAAATATTTTCTTTTCACCTAGAAAACATTTCAGGAGTCTTACAGTACTCAGAGCTCTGGTAATACTACCATAGTTTAAGATCTGAAGAATGAATCTGACTTATGAAAAGTAGAAGGCCAGAGTGAATGATCTTCCTCTAGATTACTGCTTCACATGGAGGTGGCAGTGACTCAGCTTTTGTTCTCAAATGTAGTCGGATCTGTTTTCGAAGTTGAGGGCTAGGGCTGTAGTTCTGCCTCCTGGGATATAACTAGCTGTGTTGCTGCTGCTTATTAACTCATTCCATGAATCTGATACAAAGAGGGAAGCTGACAGGAAATGGGGTTAGGGTCAGGGGCATGCGAGACCCAAAGGAAGGTCACTGTGGCTGCCCGCAGACCTGGTTCCTGTGTCTTACAAATAACTTTGGTCTGCCCCATCCCCTGCCATCATCATCCCCATTGGATCTGCTCACTTTGATGAGCTATGAATGGAAAACTTCTTTCCAAGTACCAAGCAATTATATTTCTCCTTAGAAACAGAAAATGTTTGCAGCAGTTTTTATTATATCTGAGTGGGTTTTCTTGGACTCATGCCCAGCAAGTTTATTTTTGTGTGGAGTAGGCTGATTTTCTGATTTCCTAATTTTCTGTGTATTGCTTGCTAGAGTTTACCAAACTGTTTATCTTTGCTGACAACTTCAGCTTGGTCAGAGTTTGAGTAAATGCACTGGAGCCATTAAAAAGCCATTATCTAAAGTTACCTAAGATCTTTTTTGCGGACTCCCAGAGTAACGATTTCTGCAGCAACCTTAGCTCAGCCTGACTTGGGAATGGAAGCAAGAACTGAGCTGTGTGTTTGTATCCCCAAAGCCCCAAATTGTACTTGTAAAGTCTCTACTATTTATTTTTGTAGTCTCAGAAGCTTTGCGTTATGCATTCATTGTATCATTGCCTTATGATTTGGAGTCTGTGATGGTGTTCAAATTAAATGCTCATTTCCTAGTTACCACAACAACTGTTTCAACGCTGCTTAAAATACCAACCTCCCCCAGTGTATTTTAGGATTGTGGATAATGGGTTGGAATCAGCAGTATTGCAGGAAATAAACAATTTTAAGGCTAATGGTATAAAGATTAAAAACATTTCCTCAAGGTAAGTTTCCTCATCTTTTGAACACATACAAACATACATACTCTATATACAGCTGTATATATTTTGATATTGACCAATTGATCACAAAATCTAATGGCATGTTTTATAAAAATGAGCCATTCTTGCATCCATACAATGGCCACTACTCAACAATAAAAATAACAAACTATTGATGCATGAAACTACTTGGATGGACCTTGGATGCTGTCAAAAAGTCAGTCTCAAAGGTTGTATACTGTTTGATTCCATTTACATAACAGTCTTGAAATGACAAAATTACAGAAGTAGAGAACAGATTAGTTGTAGTCAGGGGTTTGGGATGGAGGTGATTGGAGGGAACGGGATTAGGTCTGACCAGAAAGGGGAACTGAGATCTTTGTGGTGATGGAATAGTTTGTATCTTGATTGTGGTGGTTAGATGAATGAACACACATGATTAAAAGGCATAGAACCCCCCCCCCCCACACACACACTGCACCAGTATCAGCTTCCTGGTTTTGATTTTGTACTATAATTATGTAAAATGTAACCCTGCGGGAAAATGGATGAAACTGGGTGAAATGTAACCACTGGGGGGAACTCTAATATTTTTGCAATTTCCTATGAACCTATACTTATTAAAACTTTTTTTTTTTCAAACGAGGCAGTAGTTGTAAGGAGCCCTAAGGAAAACAAACCTTCCTTACTGATGTCAATAATAAATGTGGTAATTGACTCTCAGAGCTGGAAAAACTTTACATAATATTCACACATAAGAGCCAGAATAATGTAGCAGTCCTAGCCTTTTTTTTTTTTTTTTTTTAAAGATTTTGTTTATTTGACAGAGAGAGCACAAGCAGAGGGAGATAGAAGGAGAAGCAGGTTCCCTGCTGAGCAAGGAGCCCGATGTGGGACTTGATCCCAGGACCCTGGGATCATGACCTGGGCCGAAGGCAGCCGCTTAACCGACTGAGCCACCCAGGCGTCCCAGTCCTAGCCTTTTTGTTGTGAAATTTTGCTAATGTGGTAGAAGTTGTTTACTTTTTGTTTGATGTTTAAAAAAAAAAAAATCCTGAAATCCATATCCAGGCCTTTAAGCTGGCTAAGAAAAGCAAGCATCTCAAGTTATGACAAAGGGAACCTAGGAAAAACCCATAAGGAAGTAAACCTCAGCATATGGTATGAAATTTATGTAAAACTGTCAGCCCCAAATCCAAGGAATAAAGAGAAGAATTTATACTTCAGTGCTTTTTAAAAAATTTTTTGTGTGTTTGTTTGTTCATTTGTTTGTTTTAGTGCTCTTCTTGATTTGTCCAGTAGCAAGTCACTTCAGGAATATGCTGTTTGTGCCTTCTCCACTTCTCTTCCCCTTCCCTAGTGAAGTAAAAGGAGATAACAATCATAGAACAAGAACTTCTAGAGGCAAAAAGAGTGTCTTCACCTTCTTTTAGGTAGAAGAATATATACATCTCAGAGGGCAATACATTTTATATTAATCTCTTTATCTCTCACTGCCATATCTTAGTGTTCACCACACAGTTTAAGACTTAACTCATTTGCGGGGCACCTGGGTGGCTCAGTCGGTTAATCGTCTGCCTTTGGCTGAGGTCATGATCCCAGGGTCCTGGGATCGAGCCCCGCATCGGGCTCCCTGCTCCGTAGGGAAGCCTGCTTCTCCCTGTCCTCCCCACTTGTGCTCTCTCTATCTCTGTCACTATCTGTCTCTCTCAAATAAATAAATAAAATCTTTAAAAAAAAAAGACTTAACTCATTTGCCATAAATTTTAATATTTAATTACTAGCACCTTCAGTAGTCTCTAAATATGGGAACTGAATTATTTATTTATTTTTTAAGATTTTTATTTATTTATTTGAGAGAGAGCAGAGAGTGGGGGAGGTTCAGAGGGAGAAGCAGGCTCAACTGAGCCACTCAGGTGCCCTGGAACTGAACTATTCTTTGAAAACTAAGTGAGGGTTCTAGAGGGGAGGGGGGTGAGGGGATGGGTTGGCCGGGCGATGGGTATTAAAGAGGGCACGTACTGAATGGAGCACTGGGTGTTATATGCAAACAATGAATCATGGAACACTACATCAAAAACTAATGATGTAATGTATGGTGATTAACATAACATAATAAAAAAAAAAAGAAAAACAACTATCTTATAAAGACCAAAAAACAAAAACAAAAACTAAGTGCAGGGAAAAGTTGCAGCAGTGATGCAAAATTAATGGATTCTCTGAGTGTAATTTGAAGTATAAGCAAAAAATGGTTTCCTAAAGGATATTCTTATAGAACTCATGGTATCCATGGGAAGAATATTCAAGAATGTACAGGCAGTTTCTAATAATCCATTGGAAATGACAGGGATCTGCTGTCTTTGGAAGATGGGGTGTGGGTAAAAGTGCAGTACCTTGAATTCTCTTCACCAGGTTGTAATCGTGACCCACATGCATTGCTCCAAGTGATTAGAAGATGCTGTAATACTTTTTTTAATACCATAGCCCTATGTGTGATCTCTTAATTGTTCTGGTTTGCATCAAGAAAATGTGATTTACAAAGTTTCCACTGTACAAAGCTAATTAAAAGTATTTCAAAAGGACTTCACATTAACAAAGGATTTCCTGTGACATTCATTTAAGAGTGAACTCCTTCAGGGTGTGAAAGTGGATTTTTATAGATCATTAACAACCTGAAAGATAGTAGAAAGATATAAAACCGTTGTTAGGAAGCAATGCCAATTGATGATCAGTCAAAAGTGACATAAAGTATTTCTGAAATCTTTAGATGAAATGAGTGGAAAATATCTCAATTGATAAGATATTTTGCAAGAACATATCAATTATATATCCTTGTACACTGTCTATAAGTTCTTTTAATATCATCATAAATAATAGCTGAAAAGATTTTCAATAGACAAAATAAATGTATCTCTTTTTTATTTTATGGCTAACATTCTTTTTTTTTTTTTTTAATTTTATTTATTTGACAGAGAGAGAGATAGCGAGAGCAGGAACACAAGCAGGGGGAGTGGGAGAGGGAGAAGCAGGCTTCCCGCGGAACAAGGAGCCCGATGTAGGGCTTGATCCCAGGACCCTGAGATCATGACCTGAGCCGAAGGCAGACGCTTTACGACTGAGCCACCCAGGCACCCCTATGGCTAACTTCTCTTGAGGGAGAAGTGAGTCCACTTATTTCTCCTCATTTTGGTATTCCATTCTCTTCTCTATCCAGGTCAGTCTTGATTCTATCCCACCAGGTCTCTAAAGCTCAAACACTAATGTCTTTTATTAGCCACACTCAACAATTATTTTTAATCCTTATATTAGTTGACTTCTTTCTGGTATTTGATAGCTTTAATCATATACTTTTGGAAACATTTTCCTTCGGTTCCACTTATACCATGTCCTCTGGTAAAATCTCCTTCATACCTTACCAGCCCTTCTCTGCCTTTTTCACTGGCTTCTCTTTCTTAGTCTACTCCTAAAGCATGGGCTTCCCCCAAAGCATGGGCTTCCTCCATTCTCAGCCCCCTTGTCTTCCTATAAACCCTTGCTAGGTGATCTTATAAGTGTCAATACTTTTAGTTATAATTCAGTATTCTTGTCTCAAATATGTATCTGTAGCCCCCTCTTCTGAACTGTAAGCCTGGTTTTCCAATTCAGTATTTTATCTTACTCAGAAAAACCCTTGCTTCTCTCCCTGAATACCTGCTCTTATACCACCGAGTTCTCAGTCTCTTCCTAAGCTCTGTTTTCTCCCTTCCCAGTTCATTCCCTCATTTCTCAACCTTTAAAGATCCCTCAAGTCCAGAAATTTCTCTACATCCCTACTGTCACTATTTTTTTAAGCCCTCAACATTTCTTACCTGGATTATTTCAGTGGTACCCTAACATGTATCCTCATCCCTAATTTCTTTCTCTTAACATCCACCCACTTCATAAAGTCAGAATTTCCTTTCTGATGAAAATCTGATCATCTCAGTCATGGTTGTTAAGACATTTTACCATCTGATCCCTGCCTACATTTCTGGATACATAAATTGGCTGCCATTCCAACACTCAATTTTTGACATCTCCATCCTAAAATTCATTGTCACTTTTCTTAGAACGCCCTTTCTCAGACCTTGTCCATCTGGTAAATTCCTGTTAATTCTCTGTGGTATAGTTTGTTTGTCATACATGGTGAAGTTTTCCCTGATTCTTTGAAAACCTGCAACCATTTGTCACAAAGAATCACAACAGTAATTGTCTTCATCGTCTCTTTCTGAAAAATTACTCCTCATATCACCAGAGTGAGGTCTTTTTTGTGCTTCCAGTATTGGGAGTGAGTCACTTTTTCTATTTGATACCCACATTTACCATGCAGAAAGGAATGCCCTCCACTCCCACTTGTGTTACATCCTTTCCCAATTTATGTATTGATCACAAGCACAATTTGCCTCTGTTCCTTTAGTAAAAGTTTTTATCCCATGACTTACTTTTTCTTACAGATCCTCTCCTCTTATGAACCAGCTTAAGCTCATTGGGACTGGAATATGTTTCAATCTGAGTGACTGGCACTGTGCTCTTCTTGAAAATATTTCTTCCCTCCACATGTTTAACCATTGTCCAGAGCAAAACTTGTGTAATGTGTCTCTTCCTTTTTTCAAGGCATATAGTGTGAGGCATTAAATATAGGCCGTTGTCTCTGATAGTTTAACAGTTTAGCACCTTACATCTGCAGACTCATCTTTGTATCCATTCATTAGCACCTTCTGTGGATTCCTGAGTCCCCTCACTCCACCAACATATCTTCATGGTCCGTGGAGACCGAATTTAGTTCTTCCTTCTACCTTGATGTGTAAAAGACAAATTGTACCAAATCAGTTGAATAGTCAAGGAAGATATTAAAACAATTGCATTAGGGGACAGAGACTGTTGTAATAAGAGAGAGAGCTTGAACTCAACTCTCCTGAAACAAAAGGCACGAGAGTTTTTCAGTGCAGGGGTGAGCTAGTGGAAATGTACTGGAGGATATTAGAGGAGAGGTTGGTCATTGTGATTAGATCATCTCTGTGTTTGCTAATCAGTGCTTATGGAGGTTAGGCTTCTACCTTTCAGAGACTAGGGGATAGAGATGCTATCTTTCTCGATGGTTACATTTCAAAGGGATAGCTCTCACATCTGGAGAAAGACATTCCTGGGTTATAGTAGATTTATATCCCAAAGGGGCAGAGAAAAAATTATTAATTTTAAGTTTTCTAAAGTAAATGCTCTAGGAAAAGGGAGCTCAGGGATCCATAGTCAGGAAGAAACCTGTCTAAAGTTTAGTCAAGCAGTTTTAAGTCCATCTTGGTCAGATGGGTAAGCATAAACTAAAAGGTAAATAATGACCCACTTGCTTTCATGTGGCTTTTCATATTCCATCAATAACAATGAAATGGGTCATGCAGTAGGGCAGGTACCATTAGTAATGAAATTTATATATACTTTATTCTAATAATGTGTTACCATTGTGAATAATTTCCCTCTTAGGTCATGTCCTTTTGAGGAGGAATGAAAAAGCACTTCAAAATGAATGCTTTGCAATTATCACTGTTTTCTTCCTTCTGACTCACTATTTATTAAAGGTGAATACATTTATCACACAGGCAAATGTTTAGGGTTTGTTTGATTTACATTATTGCTTTCTCTTTACTGTAGAAATTCCCATTAGGACAAGTCTTTATGCAATGCAGAAAATAATAATTTAGCACCCTAGCTGGGCTGTTTCTAATAGAAGTGACTCATAATAAGCCAGAGGGTAGATAAGCTAAAGAGGAAGGGAAGTAGTGAAGTAGTCAGTATGACAACAAAAACAGATCATAGGTCAATGTCACCATCTTTGAAACATACACTTTCAAGGGTGGATCTTGACTACATCAGGTGATTTTCTTTTCTCACTTGGTGGAAATGGTATTTAACGTAGTTTCCCATGCCTGTTACGTAAAACAGATTTCATAAATAGAGCTAGTGGTCCTAAGGCAGTAGTGATTTTTTTATTATATTACATATATTATAATTATCACTGGGCTTTGACCTTTTAGATAAAGTTGCATGGAATGGGGAAAATAAAGGAAAGATAGGAGTTGGGTCAGGGCACAGAATGAGTGGTTGGTGAAGGCTGTCAGGGGACAATCAATAACTTGAGCTCTTTAGGAAATATCATGATTTATTTTCCACTTTTATTTTTGTTGTATTGCCACCTTAGCTTACTACTTTATCTCTTTCTTGCTGTACCATTCCCACACTAGGCTGCTTGTCGAAACCCCATCACCATTGCCTTTCCGTTTATGTCTCCACCCTAATCTAGTCCAGCTTCCCATATCTCAGCTGGATTGCGGCAGTAATATCTTTACTGATACTCCAATTTTTATGGACTCTCTACAATCTATGTTTTACACAAAGTAAGCTTTAAAAAATGTAAACCAGACCAAATGGTTCTGCTTCATACCTGTAAGACTCCCTGATTGCTTTTCAGTGTGCTCGGAATAAATTCCAAACTTCTGTGGCCCTCAAAACCCCGTAGACTCTAGACTCTGTCTACCTCTTACCTGGTTCACGTTGCCCTCGGCACACCATCCTTTCTGTTCCTTGAAACTGCCATGGGATCTTTGCCCATCTCTCTGGGCAGCTTTGCTACCAGGTTGTGTAGCAGGCTGTTTTGCTATTTATCTCTCAGCACAAATGTCTCCTCATCAGTGAGGATTCCCATTCACCCTCTATCACCTTTTTCTAGTTTTGGTTTCATTTTAATACTTTTAATACTTAAATTACCTGAAATTTCCTTGTTTGTTTTGTTTTGTTTTGCTTGTCTATTGCTATGAGACTATAAGCTCCATGAGGGTAAAGGTCTTGCCTGTCATATATACTGCTATAGCACAAGCACCCAAAACACCCCTGGAACATTGATACACTCAATTAATATTTGATTTAATTAATTAATTTACTAAATAAGTATCATTTATAAATGTGCTACCATCTGCCAGGTCCAATATAACATTCTTTCAAGAATCCCAGATGAATATTGCATGGTTCCATACCTCATGTAGCTTACTGGCTGGCTGTTACCTTTATCTGGGCATCTAGTTACTAAACCATATTTCAGGATATATATTTAACTTTTGTTTGGGAAAGTAAGATGCATTGATATGATTCATGGTTAGTTAGATAGTTTTGGTTCTCTAAGTGTACTTTATGTTCTACTTCCTTTAAAATGTCTTTGGTAGGTGATGGGAGCCATCAGAGATGTGTTAGCAGGACTGACACTAGCGCAGCATGCTTAGCGAGAGTAAATTAGACATCTTTTGGCAGAATTGATTGAAGTGTAGACAAACTGAAGGCAAGAAGACCAGTGGTTAGCAATCTTTTGCGATATGACAGTCCAGAGTTGACAGACTAAGGGTTTGAAAAGTAGGGTAGTAGCTTTCCTAAAGAAATATATTCAACACACACGCATGCGTGCACACACACACACACAGAAACACAGTCCTGCACCCACAAGGAACTTTTTCCTTACTACATTTATCCTGAATTGAAGTTACTCCATTCTTCAAGCCCAAGGTTTTTCACCTTCACACTCGTGAACTATCTCTTCTTATGGTTACATTTTTAGGAATAGATTTTTGGGTCTATTTTACTCTTCTTAGGTATTTAAAAACATGTTTAAGATCTCTATAAATCCTCAAAATATTCCACATTGCTGGTGTAGTTGAAACATCCAGACTTGAGTTTAACCTCCAATGTGTCTTTACTCTTAGGAATTACTGTCTTGCTATTTATTAGGCTTTCTTAACAGATTAGCATAGTTGACCTTATTTTCTCTGTAAATATTTCACTCCTGCCCCCATCAACACACACACCAGATCACATCATACTTGTGTCAGAGATGCTTACCACACAAATCCCATGTCTAGCCCTATGACATTTTGTTTATATATCTCATTCATATCCTTTGGTTTTGCCATATGCTGTAGCTCCAAGGGTGCCAAAGTACTAAATCCACTGGATGTATTTCAATCCTCACTTTATTTGAATTCTTAGAGTATTTGATGTTGATGACCACTCTGTCCTTGAAACATTGTTTTCCATTGGTTTCCATGCCATAACATCTTCTCTGTTTTCTTTCCCTCTTGCCTCTTAGTCTGTTTCTTCTCTACCAGAATATTCTGTACTTGGCCATTAAATATTGACATTTTCCAAAACCTGGGTCCTCTTCTCTTCTAATTTTGCACGCTCTCCTGGCTATTACCTTCATTCCCATGTTTTTGGCCAGTAAGATCCTCTTCAAGTTAGCTCCTGAATCCGTTTGACATGATCCTACTAGTCTCTGACTATTTTCTTGCTACCTAGTTTGTAAAGATAGTCTAGTCTCTCCTTATCTATTTCCTGCCCTCCACCTGGGATCAGCCATTTCTCCAGGAAGTCCTGGTTTCTTTTATTGGGAAATGGTATCTCAAGACCATAATATGGGCTCTGGAAGTTGTTGTGACAAGATTTGTCACTGTTTCTAGGTTTTTCCATTATATATACATAAATTAACACTAATGCTTCTCATTATAATTCAGGACTGTGTGGTTCCTAGTTCATCTTTTGTATTTGACATCTGTGTTTCCTTCCTTCCACATTGATGATCTTGGTCTGAAGGACACAGGGGATGATAGAATTAGAACACCCCACATTACAAGCACAACAGCCTCAGGATAACAGTTCTAACACCATCACCACCCAGTATGATGTATATACTGCTTTTGACTTAGGATATGTTAGTGAAAATGATGATGAATATGTATGCATGTTCTAATCAATCTAGAAAGTTATAGACCTCTGTATTATTTATTTGTATATGTAACAAAGGGTACTGATTAGTAGGAATGACTTTTCCTCAGTATTCCCTTTTTTATACTTGAGGTTGTCATTGGTTTCCAAGAGAAGTCTTATGGGGATTCCACACTCACCAGGCAGATTAGTATAATTAGGCTCAGTGAATTTTCACTGTCAGGCAGTGCCAGGTGGAGGCTAGAGGTGGGCCCTCTACTGCTCATTATTTTTACTCTGCTTCCAGTAAAGGGAACTTCCAGACTTGTGAAAATATTAGATCTGCTGAAATCAGTGATTCTCCTTTTACATGTTTACTTCTAATGAATATAGTACTGATTTTCTGTTTCCTGCTAAGATATAGTTTAATGGCTAATCCCTTGAAATCCACTTTGAGAGGATTTTAATTATTGTTCAAATAAGGATGGAGGTGTGTTTGTGATAGATCTAGAGTAGAAAAGGGGTTTCATGGATTCATTTTGGAATAAGATATATAAATGTGTTCATCCTTTTGGAAGAAGAGTAAAGCTGAAACCTGTTTCAGTGGGAGTAATTTCAGTGGGCATCACCAGAGTTTCCAGCCCATGAATGATTCCTGCTCAGTTTTCCTTTAAGATTTAATTTTTTTAGAGCAGTGTTAGGTTCTAAGTAAGATTGAGAGGAAGTTACAGAGATTTCCCTCGTAGGCCTCACTCAGTTTTACTGTGTGAACAGCTACTTTGTACACAGAAATTTTAACATTTGCAGGAAATTAATGGGAAAAAAGGTAAGGTCTTTTGAGCTTTTGTGCGGTTGGTTTTGGGGCAGCCAAACTCAGACCTATCTCTGAAAACATTAAGGAGGAAGGAAAGGAATTTGAAAGTGGAAATCATATCACATGCATTTATGATGTGATTTAATAGCTGGGAAGGCTGATGTGTGATGTGTGGCATGTCAAGGATAATTTCTGCTCCTATTTAATGAAACATCACTAACCCAGCATTCCTTTTTAGCTATTTCTAAACCTGAAAGTTATTAAAAATAAAGAAATATGGAACAGGATAAAGAATAGAATTAAGGAATTGTGGAGATTTTTTTAAAAGAAAAGGCTATAAAAGCTAAATACATACAACTTGAATTACATCGATTTCAGAAAGGATGTAACCTACAAATAATGAAAAGCAGCAAATAAGAAATCTAAAAGCAGAGATTTATTTGATGATGAAGAGATACATGACTAGAAGGAATAAAATGAAATTAAGGTATGGGGAATTTAGTTTAAAAGTATTTTAATACTTACTAATAATGATAACTTAGAAGAAATACTTTTTTATGTTTGTGTGTATTGAAACTATAAATTTGCACACTGCATGCATATGTACCAAGAAGATGGAAGTACCTAATGTCCTCTCTGTGAGCTGCTCTGCATTGAATAGTGGGGTTTGTGAAGAGTTTGAATGGGGTTTGAATGGGGAGAATGAGAAGGCAAACCTTAAACTTGACTTTATCACATTATCTTCTGACTTAAGTAACTTATTTTGTTTAGTTCGGTCTTTACCAAGTGAATATTCAATTTTGATTTTTTATATTTCTTCCTCTCCCACTTGTCCTCTCTAAAGCAGCATCTGATTGTATGGGTGATGGGGCTTACGTGATCTCCTAGCAGGACAAATGGGGGTCACATAACCAATCCACATCCTGTGGACCTTCCTGGGTCCTTGTGCTGTGACTGGTTTGGTTTACTTTTTTTTTTAAGATCTTATTTATTTATTTATTTATTTATTTATTTATTTATTTATTTATTAAATTTTATTATGTTATGTTAGTCACCATACAATACATCATTAGTTTTTGATGTACTGATCCACGATCCATTGTTTTCATATAACACCCAGTGCTCCATGCAGTACGTGCCCTCCTTAATACCCATCACCGGGCTAACCAATCCCCTCTCCCCCCTCCCCTCTAAAACCCTGTTTGTTTCTCAGGTCCATAGTCTCTCATGGTTCATCTCTCCCTCCAATTCCCCCCGCCCATTTTTCCCTTCCTTCTCCTAGTGTCCTCCACGTTATTCTTTATGTTCCACAAATAAGTGAAACCATATGATAATTGACTTTCTCTGCTTGACTTATTTCACTTAGCATAATCTCCTCCAGTCCCATCCATGTTGACGTAAAAGTTGGGTATTCATCTTTTCTGATGGCTGAGTAATATTCCATTGTATATATGCACCACATCTTCTTTATCCATTCATCTGTTGAAGGGCATCTCGGCTCTTTCCACAGTTTGGCTATTGCGGACATTGCTGCTATGAACATTGGGGTGCATATGGCCCTTCTTTTCACTACATCTGTGTCTTTGGGGTAAATACCCAGCAGTGCAATTGCTGGGTCATAGGGTAGCTCTATTTTTAAATTTTTGAGGAACCTCCACACTGTTTTCCAAAGTGGCTTTACCAACTTGCATTCTCACCAACAGTGTAAGAGGGTTCCCCTTTCTCCACAACCTCTCCGACATTTGTTGCTTCTTTCCCTATCCATTTTTGCCATTCTAACTGGTGTAAGGTGGTATCTCAGTGTGGTTTTGATTTGGATTTCCCTGATGGCTAATGATGATGAACACTTTTTCATGTGTCTGTTAGCCATTTGTATGTCTTCTTCAGAGAAGTGTCTGTTCATCTCTTCTGCCCACTTTTTGACTTGATTATTTGTTTTTTGGGTGTTGAGTTTGAGAAGTTCTTTATAGATTTTGGATACCAGCCCTTTATCTGTAGTGTCATTTGCAAATATCTTCTCCCATTCTGTGGGTTGCCTCCTTGTTCGGTTGACTGTTTCCTTTGCTGTGCAGAAGCTTTTTATCTTGAGGAAGTCCCAAAAGTTCATTTTTGCTTTTGTTTCACTAGTTTTTGGAGATGTATCTTGAAAGAAGTTGCTGTGACCGATGTCAAAGAGGTTACTGCCTATGTTCTCCTCTAGGATTTTGATGGATTCCTGTCTCACATTGAGGTCTTTCATCCACTTTGAGTTTATCTTTGTGGTTTCGTTTACTTTTGAGATTGGTGGCTGCTGAAGTCTGTCTGGCCAACCCCTGCATTGTGGGTACCATGAAAGCACTTACAACAGACACCCCTGATCCCAGCTATTTGTCATCCTAGTTTTTGCTAAGATCACATCTTAGCTTTTGACTGGGCTAATACTTTGTTCTTGCTTCATTTTTCCCCTCTTAATCATCATTCTCCCGTCTCTTGCGTAGTTCCTAAGTTTTCCCACCAGACTTCTCTTGCTTAGTTCCCAATATTTCCTGCCTCTAAATATGCCATAAAAGTTCATCTAGGCTCTGTTTTTGAGGCTTCAGCAAAGATACAGAACAAAATGGACACCATCATTCACATGTTATTGGAGTTTCCTTAATGCTCATTTAATGGAACAGCATTTTTCTCTCTGCATTCTTAAATAGTCTTTTTAGATATCCTGGGAAGTCTTCTGTGAGTATCACCCAATCTACAAACCCTTAGAGGGCGTGGGATAGGTCTTTTTTTGCCCTGTGATCCTATTCCCAATAATCATGTCTGGCCCATAGACAGCTTTAGGGGTGTGTGTGTGTGTGTGTGTGTGTGTGTATGTGTGTGTTGCTCCGAATTAATTTAAAAGATGGGTAATTTACCACGAAGGTCAGATATCCACAGATGTGACGGAAGTTTGTGTCCCAACTTAGGATTCTTGGTTTCTTTGCTTTAATTCTGTCAAAGAGTTCACTAGCCAAATTCTTCGCCGGGTATTTTAAAAGTATTTTATGGTCCACTGTTGCTTTCTTCCTCCTATTCTCCCTCCTTTCTTTCTTCTCTATCTTTCATTTATGGTAGGCTTTCGAGAAGAGGGCCAGCATATACATGCCTACAATGGTTTTAAGCATTTTCAAAAATATTGACTAATCACTTAACATAATTGTGATTCCCACAAACAAAATGTGATACCCACAATAATAACCCAGGAGGTGGATTTTATCTCCCCAGTTTGTAGGTGAGAAAACTGAAGTGCTAAGAGGTTAAATAAATTTTCCAAGGACATACAACTGTTAAGGGGCAGGAACCTAGATTTAAAAGATATATTTTGGGACAACAATCTTGAAGGATGACAGCTTACACAAATTCACATAAACTTATGCTTGCTTTAACATATTCGTGTCATGTACTGTGCCAATGGTTGCAAATTAAAAATTAGGTAATGTTACATATTTGACTTTTTGCAATTAAGATAATTAATTATTTGGAAACGCTGTGAATAAAATGTGTTCAAGTATTTCAACAAAGTTGTGAAGTGTCTGAGTGCTAGTTTGAAGGAATTAAAATAAATTTCTCTAATAGGAAAGATGGCTTTGTTAGAAAGGGGAAGTTATGGGTTTATCTAGAGTCCATAGAAAACTTTTAAAGAAGCCATGGTTTTAAAAAAGTTTTAAGTAATTTCTCTGTATAATCCTTGTCTCTATACACAGTGGTTATGAGATACTTGGCAATAAGAAAATTAATTTGCTAGGGCCATTCACACCCAATCATTGGACTATATACATCACCTTTCCTCACTGATTCACTCAGATATGACTTAAGGGACCACAGTTTCAACTTAGTCATCAGTATCTCTCTAAAGGATTGTCTTTCCAGGAAGGTACACAAGTACCATGTCTATTTCTGTGCTTCCCTGAGTCAGGAGTCCTTAAGAAGGGCTGCCTTACTATGACTCACCCTTCTATAAGCCTAGAAGCTTTTGTCATGTTGTATATATTATTGTGTAAATAAATTTTATGAGTGAATCTCTGCACCAGTAGTCATTCAAGATTTTCATTATATATGCATACATATATGTGTGTGTATGATTTTCATTATATATGTATAATGTCATATATGTATGTAAACACACACACACAACACATGCAAAAACAGTTGTCCAGAAAAAAGGCAGTCTTTATGAGTAATTATCATAGTCATGTACCGTTTATATAGAAATTTACTTAGAAGATTTCAAAGAGTTCACCTGGAGGAGAGTGTAGTAACAATACTCATTTGTTAGGGATGCACTGGTTTGCTGGATGTCTAAAGATTATTTTTATCTAATTTTTAATTTAACAAATAGCACAAGTATTCATTCTCATCATAAAGAAATTAAATATCGATAGATTTACCAAAATTCCTTTTGATACTTTCCCCACTCCAGATCCCTCCCCAGAGAAATCAATGTTGCCTCTTTGGAATGTATCCTTCTACCTTTTTTTTTTTTTTTTTAATGTGTTTGTAATGTATATATGTACATTTAGCTTTATGTGTCTGTTTTTATTTTTATTACTGTTTCTAAATTATAGTGAGCATACAATGTTATATTCGTTTCAGGTATACACTATAGTGATTCAACAATTCTGTACATTACACAGTGCTTACTGCAACAAGTATAGTCACCATCTGTCACCATACAAAGTTATTACAGTATTATTGACTTATTCTCTATGCTGTATTTTTCATCCCTGTGATTTATTTATATTATAAGTTTCAACTTCTTAATCCCCTTCATCTATTTTGGCCATCTCCCTACCACTCTCCCCTTGGGCAACCACCAGTTTGTTCTTTGTATTTATGAATCTGTTTGTTCGTTTTTTAGATTCCACATATAAGTGAAATCATATAGTATTTGTCTTTCTCTGACTTACTTCACTTAGCATAATAGTCTCTAGATCCATCCATGTGGTCATAAGTGGCAAGGTTTCATTTCATATATATATGTGTATATATACTATATATGTATGTATGTATATATATGTATATATGTTTGTATACAACCACATCTTCTTTATTCATTCATCTGTCGATGGATGCTTAGGTTGCTTCCATATCTTGGCTTTTATAAATAATGCTGCAAAAAACAGCTGTGCATATATTTTTTCAAATTAGTGTTTTTGTATTCTTTGGTAAATATCCAGCAGTGGAATTACTGGATTGTATGGTATTTCTATTTTTAATTGTTTGAGGAACCTCCATGCTGTTTTCCACAGTGGCTGCACCAATTTACATTCCCACCAACAGTGTGCAAGGTTTCCTTTTTCTCCACATCCTTGCCAACACTTGTTTCTTGTCTTTTTGATACTAGCCATTCTGAGTGATATGAGGTGATACTCATTGTGGTTTTGATTTGGAGGAAACCATCGACAAAATGAAAAGGGAACCTGTATCGAATGGGAGAAGATATTTGCAAGTCATATCCAATAAGGGGATAATATCCAAAATATATAAAGAACTCATACAAATCAATACCAAAACCAAATAACCCAATTAAAAATGGGCAGAGGACCTGAACAGACATTTTTCCAAAGAAGATTTACAAATGGCCAACAGACAAATGAGATGTTCAGCATCACTCATCATCAGGGAAATCTCTGTTTGTTTTTAATATAAAAGGTGCTATAGGCATGTATTATTCTGCAACTTTTTTGTAATCTGTGTATACTACAGACTCTCTGTATCAGGCCATATATATTTATATCATTAATTTTAATAACTGCATAGTATCTTATCAGTTTAGAATAAAAGTCAAAGTCCTTATCTGATACAGTTCACGGAGTATGGCAACCTCATCTTATTCTCCTTGCTCACTCTTTTCCAGCCACCCTGGCTGTTTTTTGATGTTTCTGGAACACACTGAATACAATCTCATCTATGTTTTCTGACTGAAAGGATCCACTCCTAGATATTTTCTTGCCTTATTTCCTTGCTTTATTCAAGTCTCCACCCAAATATGGTCTCATCAGAAACTCCTTTCCTCTCCATCTCCTGCATCCTCTCTTGCAGTGTCTCTCTCATCTCTCTCTGTCTTACCCCCTCCCTCCCTCCTTCTTTACCTCCCTCTCTTCCCCTCATCTCTATCTCAGTCTCTTTAGCTCTATCACATTGTTCCCTCTTAACCTGTTTTATTTTTCTTTGTAACACTACTCTCTGGCATGTGATAGATTTATTTCTTCATTGTCTGTCTTCCTCCACTGGAATGTAGAATTTACTTTCAGAGTTTGTTCGCTGGTATATCCCCAGGACCTAGAACAGAGGCTCACACATTATTGGTGTTCAAAAGATATAAATGGATGAATGACTAGCATGGAAATTTATTTTATTTAACTCTTCCCTTTCTGACGGGTGTTCAGGTTGTTCCCAAGTGTCATACACTTTGACAAACAACATCATAATGAATTTTTTTCTTATATGTCTCTATGCCTCTATGTAAGGATGTGTCTAGGGTGAATCCTCATAAGAAAAATCCATGGATCAACATATATGCACACTTAAAATTTTAATAGACAAGAAAAAATAGCCCTCCAAAAAGGTTATACCAGTTTACATTCTCTAATATGGGAGTACCTGTTTCCTCAGATCCTTGCCAACACTACATGTGAGAGAACTTTTTGATGTTTCTCTAGCTGTTGGGCAAAACCATAATTGTTTTACTAAAAGTGAAAGAGAAGGTATGATTGAGTAGGCAACGATCAGTCTCTGCCTTGAAATGAATTTATTTCCTTTTAAATGTGTATCATTCTTTTACTTTTTTCTTGATTTATAAGCCAATGTGATGAAAAAGTCTAGTACATTGTTGAATGAAAGAAGAGATAAGGGTACCTTTCTCTTATTCCTGGCTTTAGTTTTCACCAGTAAATACAATGATTGCTCTTGTTTTCTTGTAGCTTCATATTGAGTCAAGAATGTTTCTGTGTATCCTTAGTTTGCTATACGTTTTATTTTTGTTTTAATTGGAAATAGGTGTTAAATTTTGTTGCTTGAGGTCCTCCAATGGGTTTCTTTCCCCTCCTTTTGTCCATTATTGTGGTGAATTGCATTGATATATTTTTTAGCATTGAAACACCGTTGCATTCCTAGGATAAATGACCTACTTGGTCATGATGAAATCGATTTGCTATTTTCATTTAGAACTTTTACTACATGTTTTAAAGTTAAGATTGACTTTTTGTTTTTTTATTGACCTGTCTGGCTTTGGTATAGGAGTTTATTTCAGCATTATGATTACAATAGCTTTTTCACTTTTCCACACTATGGAACAGTTGCTATAATCTGAGAATTATCTCCTTCTTGAAGGGATGTAGAAATAAACTCATTAAACTATTTTAGCAGCTACCTTTTTGGGGGGTAGATGTTTTTTCCATCTCTTCTATTGTTTTTGAACTTTGTTTCTGATTTATTTTGTGCCAATTTTGATAATATATTTTCTTAAAGAGATCTTGCCTCGATTTTCAAATTTATTATGTAAAGCTCCTCACAGTGTTCTTTAATCATTTTGTAAATCTCTTAACTATTATTAATGCCCCTTTTTTTATTTCTTATTTGTTTCTTCTCCCCCCTCTCATTTTAAAAAGTAGACTTGCCAAATCATCTGGATTTTAAGTAAATAGCCCTTTTTTTTTAAGTGTTAGCCACTAATTTGGTTTAAAAAAAAATACTGAATTGGCCAGGCAAAACATCAACTTGAGCTGATGATGACTGAAAATTATATTCCTGTTTTCCATCCTTCTAGAGGAACACCTTCATTTTCAACAAACATTTAAACTCATATTTCACTTTCAGTGATGAGAGTTACTCAATAGCTATATTCTCTCCAGAGCAAGACCAGAATCTGAGAGTACTTTAATTTTCTTCTTCCTTTCTTTGACACTTCCCATGTTGATAGCTCCTGGGATTTAAAATTCCAAATTATTATTGCAATTATTAAAATTTACAATATTTGCACTTACCCATACATTTTAAACATTTTCTTTACTCACTACTATCTCTGTGTTCAATTTTCTGCTTTTTTGGTTTTTATTTTACTTTAGTAGCTTCTGTAGTAATTAAGATAGTGTCTGAGAGTGATAAATTTTGAGTTTCGCATACCTGGAAAGGTCTTTATTTTGCACTCACATATGAATTACAACTTAGGAGTATAGAACTTTAAGTTTAGAGTAGTATATCTCATAACTTTATATAGTTCCACTGTCCTCTTGTATCAAATATTATTGAGAATTCTGTTTAAACCTAATATTTAATTTTGGTTTCTTCACTGTTTATACTGGAAGCTTAGTGTATTTTTTTTTCTCTTATTCTTGGTGTTCCCAGATTATGATCTGTGTCTGCTTATCCTCCTCTGATCTCTCTCCTCTCTTTGATTATGAGGGCTAATGTCTTTATTTAGGTTTGAGAAGTGTTGTTATAAATTACTGAAGCATTTCCTCCAGTCTGTTTTTTTTTTTAAGATTTTATTTATTTATTTGAGAGAGAGAGAATGAGAGAGAGCGAGTACATGAGAGGGGGGAGGGTCAGAGGGAGAAGCAGACTCCCTGCCGAACAGGGAGCCCGATGCGGGACTCGATCCCGGGACTCCAGGATCATGACCTGAGCCGAAGGCAGTCGCTTAACCGAGCCACCCAGGCGCCCTCCTCCAGTCTGTTTTATCTGTTCTGTTTTTGGAACTACTGAATAAATGTCTCAAGATTTATATCTATCCTCTAGGTTTCTGTGTTTTTCTTTCAAGCTCTCATTTTGATGCATTTTGGTATACTTTTCTTGCTAATTTTCCAGCTCACTTCTTCACTCTCCTTTTTATTGAGGTATAATTTATATATTTAAAAATGCACCAATCCCAGGTGCTTAACATTGATCAAGATACTGTTCCATAATTCCAGAAAGTTCTCTCGAGCCCCTTTCCAGGCAATCCTTACCCTCCACCAGAGAAATCATTATTTTGATAGCTCTGTCACCATTTTTGAACTTTATATAAAATAAAATTATGTAGCATATATACTTTTATGTCTGGTTTCTTTCACTCAGTATGTCTGTGAGATTTCTTTTCATGATGATGTCTGTCTCAAAAGCTTATTCCTTTCTGAGAAGTATGCCACTGAATGAACATATTACAGTTTGTTTATCCAGACTCTTGTTGATGGACATATGGACTATAGTGAAAAAAAAAAAAAAGCTACTATGAACATTCTTATACAAGTATTTCACAGATACATATACTTTTCAAATATGTTTGTGCCATTCTATATGGGTTAAGAGTGGGATGGGAGGTCTCAATGAGTTCTTATTCTGCCATCTTGATCCCACCTTTTCTTAATGAGTTAGGTCATAGTAATAACTTCTCTATCATAAACATGGGTAAACATTAGGGGAGTTAAGACTGAAAACTCCTTACTGAATTTTTTTAAAAATATATGACTTTTGGCCATTTTTCTGTTATCATGTACTTATGGTTCTTCACAATTACAAGAGTTTGGTCCCTTTTAACTTTCAAATGCTGTAAAGCAATTTGATTTTAAAATTAAGCATGTATATTTCTGTTCTATTGCCATAGACAGTATTTTGCTAGATTGAAATTAATAGTTTTAAATGAAAAATCACTTTATTGAATTGCAGTTTCCCAGGAGATATGTTCACTTAGCCCCAAATATATATACTATTGGAAAGTTATCTTTTATCTATTTAATTTTCATTAAGATTTTAACACATGAATGATTAACTTTGAGAAGCTGGATTTACACATACAACACATGAAGCTCCATGAATAATGAGGTATTTGAATCCTAGGGATGTTGGCCGTGGCTTTAGAAGCCATAGGCTCTCAACCACTTAAAACTAGAATCTCATGGAAGTTAGAATAAGTCTCTGGCTTGCTCTTGTTGCAACTGGCTGAAAAATATCCATTAAATTAAACGGTGGACATGTGGGTATGCTATGTCATAAAGCATTAGGAGCATAATACATCATAGAGACTCCTTGCAACTGATTTTCTGGGATTAAAGGTAATGTTTCACTCAGCCAGTTGCCTGTTACAATTTCAACAGACTTGAAGCCATTTTATTTTTATTTCCCTTTTTACCTCCCTCTCACAATTTCCCCATAATAAGATTTACAGTGACTTCAGTTTTGGTAAGAAATCGTAAATCTCAGTAGCCCTAAAAGGGTGAACAGTAAGCATTAACTTGAAATCAAGATAGTTTTTAGATGTTAATAAAATGAAATAATAAATTTTTAAATGCCAGTTATGAAAGTCAGGTATATTTTTTGTTTCTGAATTTATGTTACACAACTTTTTGTGTCTCTCAATTCTAGCTTCTATACTACATGTACCATTCCATACATTTTATAATGTCACAACATTTATTGATGCTTAGAGGACCAATAGATTGTGAATTGCTTCTTAGTGGTGAGAATTTAGAATATGTTATAAGTTTGTATGTATGTATAAAAACTGTGAGCCTGGAAAAAATTTAAAATTCAGTACTGCCAGGAGCAATGTTTGATCTTTATAGGTAATAATTTTAACATGTGGTATAACTCAAAGAAAGAGGAAGAGCCAATATGTGGTGAAACTCTTCCATCTTAGAACTTAAAGAATCAACTTACCCTGTTACTTAATGTTTCAATAGCTGTAATAATGTTTTTAGGTCATTCCTCCATATGCTTTATTTCTTCCAACTGAAATGATAAGTCCATGAGGGCAGTTTTGCTTTTGCTTCTCTCCTATGTGAATAATTACAGTACTTTACACAGTTCAAGAAAGGATGCTTGGAGCTTTGGAGTCCTTCCATACCTTTGGACACTTGGGAGTGCCTGCTTTTGTGTGGGAAGAGGATATTGACTCAAACCCATGTAGTAATCATTGCATTTTATAGATTTATGCAATAATGAATTTCACTATGAAATTTGGAGAGTTGGGCTTTTGTTTTTTTAATAGTAAAGCTTAAATAATTCAGAATAATTTGGGAAGGGCGATTCACAATTACTAAAACCTTTTTCTTAATGAAAAGTTTAAAAGCAACATGCTTTTGTACATTCAAATACATATACAATTTATATGTTGAATTGCGTTGTAATATCATAAACAGAGATCCTGTTAGGCTTATATAAATGAATAGTTAAGAAAACTAAATACACAAATATTTTTTGAGTATTTATTGAGGCTTACCAGGCATCTTAAATTGGACCTCTGCATCTTGCAAAAAAACCTACTCAGTTCTTTACTTTTCAAAGAAGTGAGAGGATTAAAAAAGGAATGGTTTCAAAGTGATTATGGAAATTTTAAAAATACTTTTTTATATATAGGTAACTATTTATATTTATATATATCTTAGATCTGCTTTCATGGGAAAGAAGTGACCTTAGAGGTTCTAGAAAGGATTGTAAATGTCTTAAGACACTAACTCAGTGGCAGTTGAGTACCTCAGACAACCCTCAGAGAATATTCTAGTGAATGGTGCCCCCTGGAGCACAGCCTCACTATGAATGGCACCCCTTGGAGTTTAGCAACACTCAGAGATAACTCATGTCGTTTACCTGAAATGAGTCTAGTTTGCATTCTAAATTTCCTTTGTTTGAAATAAATGTAGTCATAGGCTTGAATTGATTATGTGTATTGACTTGAGAACTCAGGGTGGAATAATGGATACTACTGGGAAAGATGAGTGAGGCCAGGCTAGGCTTCAGAGAGACCAGAGTTCCCCACCCAGTAACTGTGGTTCAATACGACACACCCTGACTGAGCCACTTGGAAGCTTGAGCTCTGTCACCATAGCAACATTGGGACCTCTTCTGCAGATCTTAGCTGTAACTGCCTCTGCCAATCAGCTCCGGCCCTGAGCCATCAAATCCATTTGTGATAAAGCCAGATGCTACATACTGAAGGATGCACAAGCCAAGCACAGAGGAGCCAAAGGGAGGGAGGAAGTAAAATTTTCTCTGAAAGTGATTTTTTTTCTTTCATATAATAGAAAAGGTGAAAGAATACAATTCTACTTTGTGTCAGAGCACAATTAATTCAGCAAATCCTGACTCCCGTTGCTAATCAACTGCTTATCTTTAAGAGCTCCTGAAGAACTTTATTCTTTATACTGCAAGTATGGAACCATTATTGTATTTTTGTTTGCAGTACACATGCAAACATGTGTATTACGTACTGGGTGTTTGTGTTTGTGTGTGTTCTCCAACAGATTTTGAGTGCCCTGAGGACAAGAGTAATGTGGTATTTATCCTTGTGTCTTTTGTCCCTACCACTAGGTCTAGCACTTGAATAGGCACTCCATAAATGCTATTTGAATTATTGAATGTAATTAGGAATGGCTATGTTTAATGAAAGATAGAGCCACTCCTGACCAAATTTAATTGGTGACTGAACTGGAGGTGGTCATACAGAAGAAGGGAGTGTTACAGAGTGGGTATTATTGAGGTCAGACATTAATGAAACAATTGGCATTTGTATGTGTGCAGCTTGTAAACAAAAACGTGAGAAGGCAATTTTTATAAAGAACAGAAGAACTCTCTCAAAATGTGTGTTTTCATATATCTGATTGTGGTTTACTAATGGAATAAGAACATTCCCCAGACATCACAGTAAGGGGGCCCATTTTGAAACACAGCAAGCTTTTAAGTGCATCTTCTGATAGATTATTAGGTAATAGCAATAACCTCTTAGTTTTAAAAATCAGCTCTAGTAAATCACAGGCTTGATAGGAAGAAGCATTCTGAAGTCACTGGACAAGCGTTATTGTACCTTAGAAGGCAGAAAAAGAATTCAGTAGTGCAAATTCTTTTCCTGGTTTTTTACCTAGTTACATAACCTAGTTATTAACCAGGTTTTAAGACACCCACCTAAGGTCTTGTCTTTTATGCTCATGCTTCTTCCCCTCTATCATGCTGCCTTACTATAATTAAAATATATGCAGATGACCAATAACTTGACAAAGAAAAGGGACACTCCAAAATTCTAAATACAGTTATTTCTATAGGAAAGCCAACTGTTCTGTTAAAAATCTAGGCTGACTGACCTAGATCTCCAAACTGAAAGGTTTGCTGAGACACGTGCAGCAGTGTAAATCTCTGAGATGTGGGTTATTTAAACAGATGGTAACTGTGACACAGTGAGCTCTACATGCAAATTGGCAGAGACCAAAACCAGAAAGGAAGCAAGCTAGAGAGGAAACATTACCTCACTATGGACCTCTGAGAATTTTAATTAAAACAGAACAAAATTCAGAGTGCTTGGATATACTTCTTCAGAATATTAATTGAATATTGGTATTGGTTGTATTGTTGCTATGATACTAATAGTTGGCAGGACTGGAGAGTTTTTGGAATCTTCTTTAGACTTTCCTAGTTTCTGGATGTTATTTGATTTGGCCCTGCCATTTATATACACTCAAATAAGATGTGGAAGAAGAAAGTAAAGTGGGGGCAGTGTTTCTGCTGTATTGTTGATGTTGGCAGGTTAAGTTGTAGAGAAGTTTCGTCTATAACTGCATTCTGTGGCCAAGGTGCTAGTTTGGTTGGTGTTGAGAGATAATTAAGGCAGCGGCATCAATGGCTTCCGGATCCATGGGTCTAGAAATCCAAAAATTCCCAACAGTGACATGGGGGACAGTTCTGTGGTCTTTCCTGAGATTCACTCCTGGTGGTGTAGCCTAAAGCCTGCTATTCCAGTCCTGCCAGTGATTTTGCAAACTCCTAGTTTGCTGTATTGGCTTTTTAGTTTAAAAGAGCTGAAATAATTTTTCTTTCCTGCATCCCAAACCTAACTGATACAGTACATATAACAAAAGATTGCTGTTTCCTACTGCACCCCATCCTGCAGATCTGTGGTAAGTCTTTCTTAAGCCCTGTTTCCATGCTGAATTGTAAAGCACACATCTTTCCCTTATTGATCTTTCTCTATAAGAAAGAGGAGAATAGTATTTAAGGAGAAAATGGTTAAGCTTATTCATTAAATAACTCAGAGAGACCATTTTGGAACAGAGAAGATTATCAAGAGTGATAAGGATAAAACACTTGTCTGAGAAGTCAAGTTCACAGGGTTTAAAGTCATGTTTACAACTTACATGAATCGAGAATAGAAGATGAGAGAATGGCTGCTTCTCCCAAAGAGCTGCTATCTAAAATTAACAAGGAATTTCCTGGAATAAGGGCAGTGTAGTCCCGACTTACTGCATTTTTCTCCAAAGAGAGAGTCAAGGGACAAAGCAAATATAGAACTGGTTGGCTCATACTATTGGATGGCTCTGTAGAGATGCATAATCAAGTTCATGCTTGATTGTTTTATCTGAGATTTTAAAATGCAAGTGTGTGATTAATTCCCTAATGTTTTTTTGCTTTTGAAAATATGGGAGTTAATGTGAAAATCGAAAAAGTTCCAACTTGAAAATAAAGGAGACTGATATTCCCATTAACCACTGGTAATTAACTACCAGTTAATATTTGTGTCTATTTGTTTTTGGCCAGTTTTTCTAGGTATATAGGACTTGAAAACAATACAGTAATGTAAGAGTACATTTCCCACTTTAGAAGTAGAACTTTATGATCAGGTTAAATCACATTTTTCTATGATCCCTAATTCTAATTCTCTTACCTCCACCTGGCCTAAATTAATTCCTATAATTAGCTTTGTGTGTTTCCTTTCAGTGCATTTTTTATATTTTGACTGGCATTTGTATATGTAGCTATAAAAAATATAGGTTATAATTTTATGTGAGTTTTTTATATGAATAGGATTGTACTGTATGTATATTTTTGTAACATACTTTTTTCTTCAATAATATGCTTTTGAGATCTGTCCTTATATTTGCATATACAGCTTCCATGCTCAACTCATCAATATTTTTATATCATTAAGATGCTAAAAAACATTCCTAATTAAACTGACCTTCTTATTGAAAGAGCTCTTTTAGATTTTAGATGTAGATTTTTATCATTTATTACTCTGTGTATATAGAAAGGAAAATACAAGAAAAATTAACTAGTTAAGATATTCCTAACACATCTTCACATTCAGAGTTAAATTCTTGAATCACTGCTTGACTCAGTTACTGATGCATGTGTTTTTCTAACAAGTATCATCCTCTGTACCATTCAAAGTATTGCTGAAAGAGCACTTCTTTAAAGAATGCTCCATTATTGGGGCACCTGCGTGGCTCAGTAAGTTAAGTGTCTGACTCTTGGTTTCTGCTCAGATCATGATCTCAGGGTTGTGAGATTGAGCCCCGTGTCAGGCTCTCCACTTAGCATGGAGTCTGCTTGAGATTCTCTCTGTCCCTCTCCCTCTGCCCCTCCCCCTGCTCTCTCTCTAAAATAATAAATAAAATCTTAAAAAAAAATGCTCTATTATTATCTCCAATATTTTTTTCCAAGCTACTGGTACCCATTGTGTCAGTTTTGATGTTGGCCCTTTCTATTTTATTTTAAAGATTCTATTTATTTGAGAGATAGAGAGAGAGAGGGGGAGAGAGAGTGCACAAGTGGGGAAGGGCCAGAGGGAGGAGAAGCAGACTCCCCACTGAGCATGAATATCAGAATGCCCGGTACTTTACTAACTTAATTGTTCATTAACATAATGTGTCATGTGCTGTTAGCACGATGATGCCTGTTAGTTTTTCTAAAACATCTTCTATAAACACACTTAAAAATGCAGCCAAAATTGAGGCTCCCATGCATACTGATGTCACCTACTGTGCGGCTGTTGGTACTTTCCTCATCTGTCCAGAAGGTGAATGGAAGGTTTGCAAATAACAATCAAGATTCATACTGGGTTTTCAGGTAATTCTTAAGTGATTTGTTGAGTGCAGTGTTACAGGATTGCCATTGTCCACGTGTGCCATCAGGAATAACAGTTTTTTGCATGCTTAGTCAATGGCAACAGAAGCATGCCCACTGCCTAAACAACAGAAATTTTGTGATGCAATCAGTTGTAAGAAGCAACCCTATTTTGTATAGTAAAATGTGTAAAATAGTACAGCTTGGAACTGGTGATATATGGTAGTTCATCTTTTAAACTGCTATAGAGTATTCCGTTTAAAAAAAATATAACCTACTTTAATGACTTGTTCTTATACTCCTGAGCATTAAGGTTGTTTCCTCTTTTTGCTAGTCTGTGTAACTTGGAAAGGATTTTTATCTTTGAGAATTGTGTCATGATGTTTAAAATTTAATTTGTGAGGCTTTCATAAAATAAATATGACATTTCAAATATGGTTAAGCTTTAATGTCTAATTAAATAATTAATAACAAGGTTAAAATTAAATGAAAATTGCAGTCTCCCCTCTTTAAGCCTATTATCATCACAATCAATTATTTAAATGATGCACTTTATATCTCACTTATAACTTTGTAAGGCAGAAGATTTTCAACATTTACATTACATGATTGTAAGCAACAAACATTTCTTTTTTTTTTTTTAAGATTTATTTATTTTTGAGAGAGCGAGAATGAGAGAGAGAGAGAGTACATGAGAGGGGGGAGGGTCAGAGGGAGAGGCAGGCTCCTCGCCAAGCAGGGAGCCCGATGCGGGACTCGATCCCAGGACTCCGGGATCATGACCTGAGCCGAAGGCAGTCGCCCAACCAACTGAGCCACCCAGGCGCCCAAGCAACAAACATTTCATATTTCGCCTTGACATATTGTCAAATTTATATATACTGTAAATGTGGATTTGTCAAATAAACACTAATCAATATATTCATTCAAAAGACCTTTATTGGTATGGCAGGGCACTGTGTTGGGTAATATGATAAATATAAATATGAATTAACAAGAAACTAAAAAGTCGTCTAGTCTCCCCAACATAGCCCTTGCTCAGACTCTTCCCGTTTCTCACTTGTTACTTCAGATTTGGGTTCTCCCAACACTGAGGGCCTGCATGTGCAGATCCTGTACCAGGTGGACAGAAGCCCTCTTTAGATTTGGGCAGAGCCCCGGCCTCAAATAGCTCCTCCTGCTCACCTCCCACCCTCATTCCATGAGCACACTTATTTAGGCCTGCAAGTGCTTCTTTCCTAAAGCACTGTGGGAAGAGAACTGTTTAAGTTTAAAGGCTCCTAACAAGCAAAAGGGTTTCAAGGCAGGGAGACACTGAGGACAATAACTCTTCTTCCTGATGTTGTTTTTGCTAATTTGGAAGTTAAACGTATTAGTGATCTGTATGGGAAATAAATAAGAGTGTAGTCAGATTTTTGTTGCCCACCTAATTTCTATTTTTCTCTTGTTCATGATTTCTCTACCTTTTTTTAAGCCGTGAAAAATAGATTTCCCAAAAAAAACTACTACAAACTGACTTTCTCACAAAATTGCATGTCTAACTATATGTCAGTAGACTCTGTATCTGTCATTTGTCACAAGCTTGGATATGTTGGATGATTTATAATTTTTTAACATTTCATGCATGGTACATATGGAATGTCTGTCACTAATATAAGAGCTATATCACATACTGTTCTTTTGGCTGGAGCATAAAAATAAAACCGTAATCCAAGGAACCGAAACAAATGATAATTATCTTTGAATGATCATGGTACACCAGAAGGAAAAAAAATACTGTACTGTGCAGAATATTCAGAAAGAAATATACTAATGAAGAGCTTATTTATAATTTGGGAAATGAAATACATACACACAACACATCTGAGATATCCATGTATTTCTAGGTGAATTATAATGACTATTAAATTTGTACTTTTCCTAGTCTCTGATGTGCTTTACACAATTCACCGGTTGCCAGTGTGATTTTCATGAATATCAGAATGCCCTGGTACTTTACTAACTTAATTGTTCATTAACATAATGTGTCATGTGCTGTTAGCAAGATGATGCCTGTTAGTTTTTCTAAAACATCTTCTATAAACACACTTAAAAATGCAGCCAAAATTGAGGCTCCCATGCATACTGATGTCACCTACTATGCTGTAAGCATGGCTTAGTGGATGCATTCAAAAGTCATGCTTTTTCATGTAGATAATTCCTCATATCTTTTCTCTTTTTTTCATGAATGCAATTCTAACTCTGCTGTACTCTTAGAATAAAAACGAGAATAAAGTGGCATATTCATCTAATTTTATTTTTATGGTAGTCCCCCTAATGATGGGTTGTTTATGCTCCTTGTCAAGGCTATTCTGGTCAAATGACAAAGTAAATGTTTTTCATCAGCAGATAGATCTCTGCTCTGTCATTGTGTAGGTGCCCCTCTGATGGCAGGGCAGTCTTTGGGGAATTGCCGTTGGCATTTACTGTGGTCATACATTTTTCTGATAAAGTAAACCCATGATAAGAGTTCCATAGTCTGTCAGGGAGGACGCTTCATCACTCTGACTCACTGTTAGCAGCATTACTATGATGCTGCCATCGACCTAGCTTGGGATAAACGGAACATTAGCTAGAATCTGTCACAGCCTGGGCTGATATGTGACCAAACTACAAAGGATATATTATCAAGCTGGGGACACACTGCTGTGAGAAAAAATAGAGGTATGCAAAATGCAATGAAATCCATATTCCAATAATGATGGTGACATCTAAGAGTCAGAGGATTCTAGGTTCTGTATATACCAGCATATATCATTCTCATTTAGTCCTCATGACAGCCCTTTTGAGGTCATTCTCAGCATTTTCTCTTTATAAAGATGAAGAAAGGGAGCTCACAGAGGGTAAAACCTTGGTCCAGTATCACACAGCTATGTCATTTGGCATCTCAAAATACCGGATAGAGAGTTTTTATTTGATGATATGTAGTTGACAAATAGTATTCATATAATGTGTCCATATTATGGGAGTAGTAAATGTAAAATTAAATTAGCATAATAATTGTGAAAATTGATGTAGTATACTTTTATAAGTTATGTAACAGATTTTACATACCTTATTCCATTTCACAATACTTTGTGGCCCCCGTTACAGATGATACTCAGGGTGTTCAAGAAGTTTGCCCCAAATCACATGTCTATTCAGTTTCAAAGGCAGGACTCAAACCCAGTTAGTTCCTCAGGACCCAAACTACATGCTATTTGCTAGGTACCTAACAGTGATCTAAAACTTCCTTTTATGAAGATGACTCTTTGCTGCCACTTTTAGTAGTATTTCTTTTTCTTTTTCTTTTTTTTTTTTTTTTTTAAGATTTTATTTATTTGACACAAAGAGAGTGAGAGAGAGGGAGAGACCATGTACAAGCAGGGGGAATGGCAGGCAGGGGAGAAGCAGGCTCCCCACTCAGCAAGGAGCCCGATGCTGGGCTCTATCCCAGGACCTTGGGATCATGATCTGAGCTGAAGGCAGCCGCTTAACCGAATGAGCCACCCAGGCGCCCCTTACTGGTATTTCTAATAGTTACCTAAGTAGAGAACACTAAATTTAATCTAATCCAATTAGGTGTTTGTGAATTGATGCACATTAGAAAGGAAAATCAGGGAAGTGCTACTGAAATTCATTTTTTGATTCTTTAAGAGTTGGGCCTCTTTGAAGTTAAAGTTTCCATTATTTTTGGACAAGTTCAGCCTTTCCTGATGCTTATCATTCTCTCTCTCTTTTTTTCTCAGCAAAAGCATTTAGCCTTTATGTGTGTTTCTGAGACTTTTTTTAGAAGTCACGGGTAGTCAAATTCCATGACCTCTTCTACCCCTGGTTAAAATACTGCTAGTTGGTGGGGATATTAGTATCTTTTGTTAAGAATGGCCTCACTGAACCTTCTTTGACTTTTATTTTTTATTTATTTTTTTTTAAAGATTTTATTTATTTATTTGAGAGAGAGAATGAGAGAGAGCACATGAGAGGGGGGAGGGTCAGAGGAAGAAGCAGACTCCCTGCTGAGCAGGGAGCCCGATGCGGGACTCGATCCTGGGACTCCAGGATCATGACCTGAGCCGAAGGCAGTTGCTTAACCAACTGAGCCACCCAGGCGCCCCCTTCTTTGACTTTTAAAGTGTTTTTTATGTCAAATTCCTAGAGGTCCCTGAAAGCAGAAGACCACTGCACTTTCCGTCTCTCCTAGTGTAAACATGTCACTAGGAAGAAACCTGAATGCTGTTCAGAGTATTCAGAGCATGCTAAAGGGGGTAGGAGGGATGAATCAAGCCAGGTGAGACAGGTTAGGAACAAAGTCCCAGAGAAAGTTGGTGTGGAATTGAGTGATTATAGTAGTTAATAGTTTAGAGGACACCAACAAAAAGCTTTGGTTAATACTTAAGCACAAGATGCAGCTTTCATACTTATAGTTGATATGAAATCTTGAATAATTTAGATTTCATTTGTTCTGTTTTGAGTTTTAATTGCCGATGGTGATGGAAAGAATTATTAGATATAAAGAAAAGTTCTATTTAAAAAATGTATAATATTTACTGTGACAATCATACTTTTTTGACAAATGTCAAAATATATTCACGTTCTATTTTTTATTTTAACACTTTTAAAAAGTGATGGAAGGCTTAGATGCTTCTATAATAGTTTGTCTTTCAAATATCTATGGCATTTATTGACTGTTAGAGATGATATAATGTTTAAAAAGTGACAATCTCATAGAAAAAGCAAATTAAAAATTGCATTTTAACCTTCTTATGGTAAAAACAAACAAACTCACATTTAACAGAAAAATTGAAAATTTCAGCACTCAGGAACTTCTTGCATGCCTTTCCCTAACCCTGTCCCCTTCCTTTCTATGGTAATCAACTCCCTTGCTTTCCTTGATAGTTTTACACCAGATACACATTCCTAAATAATATAGTTTAGTTTTGCCTGTTTTGAATTTTATATAAATGAAATTATGCAGTGAATATCATTTTGGTCTGTTTCTTTTGCTCAAACTAAGTTTTTAAGATTTAGTCATGTTTTGAGTATGGTTGTAACTATTTGTTTTCATTGCTGTGTAGTATTCTGTTGTAAAAATAGACCACAATTTATATTTATGTTCTACTGTACATGGCCTACTACTACTAGGCCATGTAGTAGCCTAGGTTTTGGCTACTACAGATAATGATGCTCTGCACATCTTGTTTTGTAAGCTGGTACACATGTGCAAGAGTTTCTCTGAGGTGGATAATCAGAAGTGAAATTCATGCCTCAAGGGGATACATATTTTAACTTTATTAGATAACGATGTTTTTCCCAAAGAGATTATACGTATTGATATTCCCACCAGTAGTGTATGAGAGTCTTCATTGCTTCACATCTTTGCCAAACACACTGTTTTGAGACTTTGCCTCAGTTATTTTAATGTGCGTTTTTATGATTACTAATGATGTTGAGCACTGTCTCATATAACTATTGCCTATTTAGATTTCCTCTTTCATGAAGTCTGTAGTCAGACCTTTTGTCCAGTTTTCTATTATGTTGTCCATCTTTTTTGTGTTGATTTATGAAAATACCTTATATATTTTGGTGACAAGCTCTCTTAGTCTTCCTTCCCCTTATAGCAGAGCATGGGCTGAAGGGTTTATCTGCTTTATTAGGGAGTGCAATCTTAAAGAGAAGGAATGGGTTATGAGGAGAGCAAGGCAGAAATGGAGGGGGAGACAATGAGAGGATGCTTTGCTGGTTACAGAGTAGTCTGCCACTACATGCAACTGATGCTCCGTCTTAGAGGATTGTCCCACAAGAGCGGTAATGCCTCTTGAGCCCTTCCATTACAGGAGAAAAGGGAAAAATAGTTCCTTGCCAGCTCTTGTCTTCTGTTGGTCAAAGGTCCACGCAGAGGGTGTTAACTGCCTCACACTGCTGGGTTGCACATATGTGGGTGCTGAGTGGAGTCTACTAGTCCAGTGTCAGCAGGGAAGCTCGTGGTGGGCGAAGAGAGGCCAAAACACAGGCAAGAGGCAAAGTATCCAGCTTTTACAGGGCCTTAATTTTTTATGAGTACAAGATGCCCTCCTCATTTCTTCTAATCAGTCACAGTCACCCCTTCAAGGTGATAACCTGTCACAATGTCTAAAAGACTTAAGGCAAGAGGATTAATGAGACAAGTAATGGTCTCCATTACTGCAGGTACTCTCAAAGCTGTGGTTGATACTCACTGTAAATTTCCCTCACCATCAGATCTAGATTTTTTCTTACTCTTAGCGAACAAGATATCCAATCTTGGTTGCTTGCCTGTTGAGTAGTTCTGTATCTTTATCCCTGAGAGATTTCAGCCTTTGGATGCCTTGTTTTTGTTGGCCTATAGCTGCTACATTTGCTCATTCACTATTATCACAGAGGCACCATGAGATGCCAGTGAAGCATCCCACATTTGTACTCCTCCTCACCCACATTGCGTAGCAGAAACTCTAGTTCCTTTTGATGATAAGGGCTGATTATCTCTGATATTACAGTAACTCATTTATTTGCCTGTTGAGCCTCAAGCATTAGAAGTCTAAAGTTTCATAGAAACATTACTATATCTCCTGGTGGAAGCAGTATCTCTTTGGGAACTCATTATTCTACCCTGGCATAGTCTAAGGTTGTGGAGACAGGAAGTACAAATTCCACAAGTGGATCATTGGCAGTACTGGTAAGAAGAGCCAATCCTACTTCTATCTCTAGATTCTCAGGCCTGTGAATTCCAGACCTGTACTGTATCATGCATATGCCATTGGTTCAATACATAAACCTTGTACTGGAGAATAGACTACCCCCTCCTCAAACCTCATAGAATTTTCCCTGAGCCAATACCTAAGATGATCCTGTAAGTGGCCATCTCATTATGCTATTATGCCTCCTCTTTCTTTAATTAAAAAAATTTTTGAGTATAGTTGACATCCAATGTTACATACATTAGTTTTAGGTGTACAACAATGATTCAACACCTCTGTATGTTATGCCATGCTCACCACAAGTGTAGATACCATCTGTCGCCATACAATGCTTTTATAATATTACAATATCACACTATTCCTTATCCTGTACCTTAGGCCACTTGCTTCTAATCTTAATAGGAAGCCTAGTGATTCCCATGATCATGCAAACATTTTTGTACCTTCTTGCCATGAAATGGTCCCTGGCCAGAAATCAGAACCTGAGGCAAAATTCTTATGAGCTATTACTTACTTAGGGAATTAAATCCCAGGCCTTGGGAGTGAGGGACAAGAAAAATGAACTAGAAAATGGAGGAGAGCCAGTGTGTTATTGTGCTGGCAAGCACTAAATGTAACTGATTGCTCAATTCCATGAGACTGTCCCCTAGGAATCCTTCTCAGGGCTGTCCATCATAGTCAAGGATGGGGGCAGAGCGAAGGGGAAGAATTTGTCCCCCGGCTCTTGAATTGGTCACAGAAAGTCATTAGGGAGTATTAACTTGCCCACACGTGTGGGTTGCACATGTGTGGGTGCCAGGTGGGGTTCAGTGGTGGTATCAGCAGAGATGATAGGAGGTGGGAGACATGCTGTGCAGGAATGGTAATGGGCCAAACGCCCCTGCTGTCATCATTAGGGTCTAACATTGTACTTCTGTTAGAGATTTTTTTAAAAGAATATCTAAAACTTCAGGAACCACATATGCAGATTTGGGTTCTTTCATGAAACTTGGGCTTATAGTCCAAATGTCATTTAATTCTAAGGCCAGAATTCTAAGGCAAGAATCTTAGAATCCTTGTTCCTGTGGTTTCTATATACATGAGATGGAAGATTGTAAGTGAAATAAGCTCAAAACTTTTAAAGACTCGTTTCTCTATGTTAAATTATTTAATATAACTATACATTGGAGTTGATAATTGGATATAGGAGCTATGTTCATTGTGTGATCAAAAAGTAATGACAGTTTGAAGAATCTGTTTTAATAGTGGTTATCTTCCCTGATTATATCATTTTCTTCCTTATGCTTTTATGTATTCTTTGAATATTCAGTAAGAATCATATTACATTTGTGATCAGAAAAAAAATACACTAAATACATTTTAAATGAAATAATGGCAAAAAGGCTGAGAAATGACTGTTGATTTTTTTTTCCATGTAAAATCACAGTTTCTTTCTTGATATCTGTAGACACACTGCATCACTTTTCTTTAATGTTAACCAAAGCAAGTGGAAACTTCTCCTCAATCAAATGTCTTCCCACATCCTTTTTGCCTCACAGTATCTGAAGTCTCTATTAAGATTCTAATCAATCTATGTTTTTAAACCTGTGCATAGGTCTTTTGCTGTTTTTCAGTGTTTTTCCTCTTCTGCCTTTGAAGTAATACTTTTTGATTGTTTGAGATTTGGGTTTTTTATTTTAACATTCTGTTTTACAAGGAATCTTATTTAAACATTACACAAAACACGAGTTATAATAACTTGCAGGTGCTGAAGAAAAGAAAATACAGAAGCCACAGTGGGTATATATTTATATTTCTAACATCCTGCACCAAAAATCTTGTGGTTGACATGAGAATAAAGAAACAGGCACATTTGCAGCAAATTTTATTCCCTTCTAACCATAAATGCATAACCTAAGTCATATTGGGTGGGTGTAAGCAGTTGGTCTTAACAATAGCACCAGGGACAGTAACTCTGCATAATTATCTCCATGATGTCACCCTCAGAGGTTAGAGTGTGTCTGAAACTGGTTGACTTTCAGTAACCTTCTATATTCTTATCATGTTTGGATTTATCTAAGTTCCTTTAAAATTTATGTTTTCATACTGTACAATATCAGCCACAGATTATTAAAGAAATGCTGCTGTACAAGGTATGTGTATATGGTGTGTAATAAATAAAGATGTGGAACACGTGCTCTCATTATTTTAACGGTACAAATAAGATGATAACTTTAGAAAAATACGTATTTTTTTCCTCTCCTTAGTAATATAGTATGAAAATTCTGTGTCCTTCCTTAGCCTTTTGACAATTACGCATTTGGATCATTAAAATATATTTGAAGTATCTCTAATAACTGATTTTTGTGGAATTTAATGCTTAAATGCAGCAACGTACCTGCCTTTAAATTTGGCCATTAATGACCTACAGGCTTCCTATATTTGAAATAATTTTTTATTAGAAGAGCTCACAGAGCAAGGGTTTGATTTTTGTTGAAGTCAATACAGCTGATATTCAGAGGAATAGAACCACTGATTTCTCTTTGAAAGACAGTAAAAGAGACTTCATTGCAACCACATTTGGTCTTGCCTACCATAAAAATGTATGGAGAAGTGGCATGTACACACACTGTTCTGGATTCTGGGACGCTCAGAGGACTAAGATGCCGGTCCTTGATGATTGACATAATACTTCAGTTCCTGTTGAGTGGGCTTCCCCGGAAAAATATTTATTTCAAGGTCTTTAGACCTTTTAACTTAAATACTATGCTTATGGAAGATTAGGTTACATTAGATGTCCTTGTGTTGTTGTTTTAATTTTCTTAAATGATTTACTTTCTTGAAAGTGGTATGAAGTTTGTTCATTGGTTTGTATTTATACATTTATTAACTCACCGATTCATTCACTCATGTTAAAACAAATACATATAGGGTGTGAACAGTTGTTTTGATGCCATGAATGAAATAGAAATGGTAGCCCCTTACACTCTAGTAGGAAAATTCAGAACTACATGGATGACTTATGGGCTTTTAAAACTACAAATCTCATGATGTTAAAGATGTGATTTATAATCGGTAAATTTGGGAGAAAAAAACCCTAATTCCTTTGCATTTAGTTTTGCACAATACCGTCTAGTTATTTTATACACACATACATGCATGATTTTAAATAGCATAGGCATTTTTTATATTCCTTTTTTACTTGGCATTCATGTGAGATATTAAATTACAAGGAGCAGCTTCAAAGATTCAGGATGCCTCTTTTATTTTCACCTTACAGTTTCCAGAGTCATGATTGAGATATGTATCATTCAGGTTCAAAACAAGATGGGGATATCTGATGAACACTAGCACTAAACTATAGAAACACACAAGCCGATGCACATTGTTCTGTATTTTGTTGCAAATATTGCTAATCTGTAGTGTTTTGGAGAGAATCCAGTGGGGCTGAGGAGCATGCATCTGCATGATATTGAATATGCCCTGTGGCAAAGTCCCTTGGTGCTTGAGTTTCTTATCCCCAAACTAGAGGTTTTTCTTCCTTTTTTTTTTTTTTCCAAAGCAGGTTGCATTCTTCATGAGTAAATTTTAAAAAGTCAAGTTATAATTATTATAACTAATTATAAAATTGCTGCAGATGCTGCTAAGCTATGTTCAGTGCATGAAACTGTTATATTTTTCACTTTGAATACAAAGTGATAAAAAGCTGATTGTAGTACAGCTCTGATATCTATACAGGGAAGTAATTCTTCAAATAAAACATTAAGAGGCAAATTTCATGTTGGAAATTTGTGACTTTGAAAGTCTGCACAGATTTAAACTTCAAATTAAAAACATATTGCCAGCTGCTGTGGTTTAGTAGGGCTTATTTGCAGTTGTTCTCGCTTTTAAATTTAACTCTTCACAATTCTCCCAAATTGGCTTGTCCCCTATATCTTCCTTTTAAGACTTTAAAATAGAAAAGGAAGCCAGAATATCTGCTGATGAGTGGAACTGTTACAGTAAGGAGGTCCAACAATAAACATCTTTAAAAGTATGACTGTTTTCCAGGCCCTTCCATATTCAACAGATTTCTCACTTAGATGCATCACCATGCTCACTTCCCAATCTGAAATTGTCAGTATACTATTACTATAAAGCTGAAAGTGAAGCATATGGAATTTTGGTTTAAGTTAAGTTCAAGAACTCTAGACCTAAAATGATTACTTAAAATTTTAACAGTTTATCCTTTAGCCTCCAGCTTGGTGTCACTGAAAACCATAATTAATGGCAGTGTGCAAGATAAGATCATCTCAAGTCTGTATCAGTAAAAGTTCTCCCCATAATAAGGCAAATGCATTTTAGAAAAGTACTTACTAAAGCTATCATGGAATTATGGAACACATGGGAAAGAGTACTGTCTTTATTTGCCCTTTAATTCCAAAGTATATCTAGGGAAATTATCTCTGGGAGAAGTCTACAATATTCTAAAATATTCAGATGCCGGGCTTCTCTTTCTTCTTCCAACTGTTGTCTGCTTGTTAGGTGGACAGTTGGAGCTAAGAACAACTCAAACTGACAGGTTGTTTTTTTGGTCATAGGGCTTTAAAAAAATAGATTGAAAAACACAACTAAAATTAAGAGTTTTGGATTATCTGTGAATTCTAATTCTGTTATCAGTCTTTGTTTACTATATAATTGACCATAGTGACTTCCTTCATATAAGAATTGCTTATTGTATTTTTGTATTGTATGTATTGTGAAAAGATTTCTGCCATCTAGTTAATAAACACACTCATCACCTCACATATTTACCTTCCTTTTTTTTAGTGAGAACATTTAAGTTCTACTCTCTTAGCAAATTTTAGTTATTTAATACAGTGCTATCAACTATAGTCAACATATTATACATTAGCTCCTCAGTGTTACTCACCTTACACCTGGAAGTTTGTACCCTTCTACCAACCTTTCCTTATTCCGCTGCTCCCCAGCCCCTGGCAACCACGTTTATACTCTGTTTCTATGAGTTTGACTTTTTATTATTATTATTATTTTTTTTAAGATTTTATCTACTTGACAGAGAGAGACACAGCGAGAGAGGGAACACAAGCAGGGGGAGTGGGAGAGGGAGAAGCAGGCTTCCCGCTAAGCGGGGAGACCAATGCGGGGCTCGATCCCAGGGCCCCGGGATCATGACCTGAGCCGAAGGCAGACGCTTAACGACTGAGCCACTCAGGTGCCCCTATTATTTTTTAAGTTAAAGATTCCACATATTAATGCAGTACTTGTCTTTTTTAGTCTGACTTACTTCACTTTTAATGATTTCACTAATTAATAATATCATAATAATCGATAATGGTATGGCCTCAAAGCTGTTTTTATTTAGGAAGATAAAACTTGGGATGCCTGGGTGGCTCAGTCACTTAAGTGTCTGCCTTCTGCTCAGGTCCTGATCCCAGGGGTCTGGGATCGAGTCCTGCATCGGCTCCTTACTCAGCAGGGAGCCTGCTTCTCCCTCTCCTGCCACTCGCCCTGCTTGCACCCTTTCTCTCTCTGACAAATACATGGGTAAAATCTTAAAAAGATAAAACTCATATAAATTTCTTATATTAATAATTAACCTGCTAAAAACAAAACAAGTAACAGCCCACACCCCTTCCTCTAGAAAATTAGCAGCTTTTTTGGCACCCTGTCAACATCCCATCTCCACCCCTGCGGGTATGGCAATTATCAATATGTGTTCATTGGCTATGATGGAGAAAGAAGCATCGGGCAGCTCAGCATAAGCTTCCTTTACAAGAAGCTGAGCTTCCCTTCAGGAAATGTAAGGGAATGTTTAAATCTAGTGAAGATAATTCTGTTAAAACCACCCTGACAGTCCATCCCTCAGGAAAATAGTCAGGAAAGTTTCTTTACACAGTCTTCATGTATAGGTAGCCTAAACAAGAATTCCTGGTTCAGCAAATCATTTAAAAAGGGACACATAACTAACTCTAATCTCTACTGTCAATTGCTTTTTTTCATTTATTTAAGTTTGCATTTGCATTCTGTGACTATTTTATCAAATAAGTGTCTTCTGCCAAAAATTTGTCAAATATACATATAAATAAGACAACTCTATAAATTAGCTTAGGTAGATGTATAATGTAGGGTTTGAAAGAAGTTGGGCTGGGCTGTAAAGGTAACAATAAATGAATGAATGGGAATTTAAACAACACCAACACAAAGCCTTTAAGATATTGGTTTTGTTAGGATACTATTGCAGACCCTTGGGAAATTCCATTCGTGATGGGCCCAAAGCTTGCAGGGCTAGAGATTTCTGACTCAATACCAGCAATTCTGGTTCTGTGCATAATACTGAATAGATTATCAGTCATTCAGTTCTGAATCAATACATTTTAGACACAGATATGGCATAAATCAAGGAAACGGTTATATTCATTGAAATTGGTATTGATTAGAACCTTTATGAGGTTCTACAAAAGAAAATCCTAAGGAGCCCTTCTCATAATTATTTAGGATTGGTCAAAAAACTCCATTTGGTTGCTTTGTCTGGTGGAGTTTCAAACTTGCTCGTAAGTTTTTTTAGGGCACAAAAGATTCAGACATTTTTATGATACACCAAGATTTCAAATTCTTGAAAATTTGCTCAGTTAGAATCCCATTGTAAAAAAATGAGTTACTTATAATCACACTTAAAAATTAAATTAAAAGAAAACCTTTATAATCCAACTGAAAACAAAACATTCTCTTCTTTTTCCAAAAGTATTTAGTACCTTTATGGACACCGTACAATTAATTTTCAGTACTTGATTATGTAGGCAACTTAGTAATAGATTCATAATTTCTAAAGTCTCTCCTGGGGCAATGTAGTATTCTGAAGTCAAGCTAAAATGTGGAAAAATAGCTAAGTGTACTCTGTCACACCCATTTGAAGTAGATTTTAATTTCAATCCATTTGATACATGAGTGGTTCTCAATGTCCTGCCAAGCCATATTGAAGCTTGAGGCAGAAGGAAACAGCTCTACTGAATTCCATTTTTATTAAAAATTCTAATATTTTCAGCATGGGTTTTTTTTTGCATTGACTTTAAGTACTGCATGAAAATATTATTAATCTTGATTATTGTTTCTGTTGCCACTTTCAATTTTGCACACAAGCTGAATGCTCACTCTCTTCACCCTGGCCTTGGCCCTGGTGGTTCTGATAGATCTGAGAAGTAGATCTCATTTTTCCACTTGTGTCAACACAAACGTCTGAATGTTGTAGTTGCCAGACATCATCTTACAGGTGCTGGTTCCTCTTGGTTTAAAGCAGTCATCACTGACATGCATACATTGCTCATTGAACTTGGTGCCTCTTATCTCTATTTCTGTTATCTCCATTAAGAAATACTGTATTTCATCAATAATTAGACACACATACAGGCTTTACATATTTTAACATCTATGAAATTGGGATATATTTTATAATAAAGAGCATCTTACAATTATAATTGGTAGCTTTTTTTTCTTTCTAGTGTTTTACAATTGGTAGTGCCTCTAAATTGATGAAGTACACTGCTCTCTATAGCAAATAAGGTGGTAATACTAATTTTATTTTAAGCTTCTCTATACTGAGAAGTAGGAATGTCAATAGCATTCTACGCCTAGACTCTATACTAGGACTTTTTACAATTGGGAAAAGATATATATTTCAGTAGGCTTCTATTTTTTTAAATTCTTATTGGCCATTTAAAATTGTATGCATAAGTTCTAAACAAATAAAGATTATAAATGTGCATTATCAAATTGGAACCCATATAAACCCAGAATAGTGAAAGGAAATAATTTGCCATAAGACCAATATACTTTTTCACTGAAATATAATTAATGCACAATACACTTAATTTAGATTACTTTGAATGATGTCTTTTGCGGAGTTCTAAGAATAGCTAGAGAACTCAGCTATGATCATACTGTATCCATGAGAGAATTACATAGCCTCCCCTTCTCCTTCCATCTGTCTTGTTACACTCACAGGTCCTAGTTGTGCAGATGGGGCATTGCCTGTGGAAGCAGAGTGGGGCGGGGGGCGGGTAGGAGTTCTAAGGCCATGCTGGAATGGAAGCAGAGTTCACCTGAGGTACCTGATGTCATGTAAGCTGGTTTAAAAAAAAGTGTAAATTATTGTTAAGCTCAAGCCAAGATTGTAGCTAAGAAAATGTTGCCAAGAGAGAAATCTAAAAGATAAGACAAAGATGAGGGGCACCTGGGTGGCTCAGTTGGTTAAGCATCTGACTCTTGGCTTCAGCTCAGGTCATGATCTAAGGGTTGAGAGATGGAGCCCATCATCCCGCTCTGTGCTGGGCCTGGAGCATGCTTAAGATTCTCTCTCTTCCTGTCTCTCTGCCTCTCGCCCTGCTCTCTCTCTCTCTCAAATAAATAAATCTTAAAAAAAAAAAAAGGTAAGGCAAAGATGAAATGGGAGGATGAAGCTCAAAGTGGGTATTAGAAAGGTCTAGAGCCAAGTGAAATTAGCTGTGCAAGGAATGGATTGCTGAGTACAGCCCGGAGTGAAGTGGAGAGCAAGATTGTGCTAGAACCCCCTTTGGTACTGTGCCATCTTCCTGTGCTTCAGAGTGGTGATGGCTGAAGGGGACCTTAACAACTAACTTCCTAAAAAAACCATAGTTGGCACTCGGTCTCTACTTTTTCACCTTCCATTTTATCCTCGGCCTTCTGCAACCTTTTTTTTCCTACCTATACCACTCCAAGAAAATCATTCTCACTAAAATCAGTAGCAACGTTCTAAATGCTGGCCTAGTAAGCACATTTTAGTTCATGACATTTAGTATTATTGATCCTTCCCTCCTTGTGAGTGACCAGATTTATGATCAAATGTGTGTGTGAATATACTGTTGTTGTCTGGGAAGAGGAGAGAAAAGTCGTATTGTGGATCGTGTGGAGAGTCGGGACTGAGCTTGCTTTCATCCCAACTACTAGCTCAGGCCCCTGGCGGAGATGGTTCCGTGCTTGGCGGCTGTCATTCATTTCATGCGACTCCTGTATTTCTGTTGACCGGCAGTATTTTCACATAGGAGAAAGAAAGCTCCAGGTTGGAGTAACAGTTTCAAGGAGGAAGAGAGGACATTGAAGAAAAGTAATATAACATGATAAGAAGAAAATGGATGAGACCTGACAGGACAAAAAATACATTTAAAACATTTGGGAAAATACATTGTCAAAGAGGAGTTGAGATAGGGCTCTCTTCTGCTTTTAGGGATTCCTATTCTTCCCTAAGACTAGAAAATGTCTCATACGTTTCTTGGAAGAGGAGAGATTACAGTAATTATAAGAAACTGGGGTATAGACTTTGCTTTCTGGAAAATAACATTTAATTTAGGAGTGGGAAATGCCTATTTATATTTACAGTGGAAGGCAGTTCCAAATCAAATGCTAAGAGAAACTGAACAAATGACTTTTTCATTTATTTAATATGCAATCTCTGAGGGCCTAATGAAGGCCAGCAGCTGTGTGGGGACTGGGAGAGCAGAAGGGAAAGACTGGAACTGGAGTGTTTGTGGGAGGCAGTGAGGAGGGGGTGGAGTTTTGAGGAGTGACTCTGAGGGTGGGTGTAGCTCGAAAAGGTGAGAGGAGACAAGAGGGTGTTGTAGGCGGCAGCATAAGTAAAGACGTGAACTGAGTAACGAACAGTCTTCCAAGCATTGTGGCAATGACTAATTTTATTATTCTCTAAAAAAAAGGAAAAAAAGAAAGAAAAGAAAAATCAAAGGAATTCGTTGTAAAGGGCAAAATATTTAGTGACAGTAGTGGAGTCTGAGTTCTTCCATATGTCCCAGACATAGCAACCACTGCTCTGGAGCAACTGAAGTGTGGCTGGCCTGCCTCGAGGTGTGCTGTTAAGTGTTCTTACTTGAATACATACTAGATTTTAGAGACCTGTTACGAGGACAAAACATGTAAATTATCAATAATTTTATACTGGTTACATATTGAAATGACAATATTTTGGATATAGTCAGTTTATATTGGACATATTTTGGACATGTTTTTGGATATATTGGTTGCATTCCATATATTATTAACATTAACTTCACCTGTTCCTTTTTCCTTTTATAATGTGGCTATTAGGAATTTTGAATCACATATGTAGCCAGCATTTGCTCACTAGCATTTTGCTTCTATTAGGCAGTGCTATTCCATTTGCTGTAAAAGGAGAGTCTGGAAACAAATGACATCTGCAAGGTTATTATCTCCCATTCACACATTTTTTTTAAAGCCTTTTATTCCTCCGAATCATATGCCCCATATTTGATACAACGCCGGTTTTTGTTCTTTGTTACAGTATTTTGAAATTATATCTGTGCTGAACTTCTCAGGGGATCCACCACTGAACGAGCCCTCCAGCATCTGGGGGCAACCAGAGCTGGGCTCTTACCCAAGCCCCTTCTCTTTGCACTTCCTGCCTTCCTTGTCATTTTCTCCATTATTTCACCTAGAGGCCAAAGAAAATGAGAAAAGAGTATGAGAAACGAGACAAAGCATGAGGCGATGAAGTAAGCTGAAATCGAAATCATAGAAATGATAGACCAATTGTATGCTGATGTCTGAATCATGGGAGTGTTTCGTTCATAAGATTTGTAAAACAAGTTAGAATTGCTGCCCTTAATGGAAGTAAAACACGCGAGAGCAAAAGAGCACATTTAGACGGGCTGCAGGTTAGGATGCTTACATTTTCCCTTCTTGGCAATCTGAAATTTTGCCTCGTCTGGGAATGTGACTCTGCCTCTTCCTCTGCCTGTTTAAGTTGTTTTGAAATTCTAGAATTGTCATTTTGAAGAAAGCTCCTAATGGGATAGATACCATTTTAGTAAAAATTAAGTCACAGATAACGGGCGCCTGGGTGGCTCAGTTGGTTAAGCAACTGCCTTCGGCTCAGGTCATGATCCTGGAGTCCTGGGATGGAGTCCCGCATCGGGCTCCCTTGCTCAGCAGGGAGTCTGCTTCTCCCTCTGACCCTCCTCCCTCTCATGCTGTCTCTCATTTTCTCTCTCTCAAATAAATAAATAAAATCTTTTAAAAAAAAATTAAGTCACAGATAAAAAGTGTAGATAATCTTTGCAGTGGTAGTCTTTTTGTTCAAGCTTTCTTTTTAAAGAAAAAAATGTTAATAAATGCCTTATTTCCCCCTACTTTGTTAAAATATTTGATTCAGTGTCTGTTTCTTGGCCATTGATATTATAGTGGAAAATGTCATAGATAAATTGATGAAGAAAAGAAAAAGTCTGTGCTACAACACCCAGAAAACTGACTTTTTTTATTGAACAAATGAGTTTTTTTTTTCTTTTGAATGTTTCACAGAAACTGCCAAACTTGAACATCACTTTAAGGAGTTGACCCATTTAAATTTTTGCAACCTATTTTAAATTACCTTGAGAGAGCGGGGCACCTGGGTGGCTCAGTTGGTTAAGCGACTGCCTTCGGCTCAGGTCATGATCCTGGAGTCCCAGGATCGAGTCCCTCATCGGGCTCCCTGCTCGGCAGGGAGTCTGCTTCTCCCTCTGACCCTCCCCCCTCTCCTGCTCTCTTTCTCTCATTCTCTCTCTCAAATAAATAAATAAAAATCTTTAAAAAATAAATAAATAAATAAATAAATTACCTTGAGAGAGATACTATGAAAAATATGGATTATAAATGTTGGAATCAAAAGTACATGAGGCCATTTTAACATCACTTTTTAGCATGTCCTAAGAATGCTCCTGGTAAAAATTTGAACTGCATATTTAAATTAAGTGTAGTGGAATGCATATGCATCAAGATTACCAGTTAAATTATAGGAAAAACAACAAGAACAAGAACCCCAAGAGCCAAAGTGCATAAAAAAAAACCTCTGTCCTTGTGTTCCTAAACTCAGTGACCATAATTTTAGATGAGAATTTTTGTTTACCATTGGGAAAATTTGCAGTTTGCTAATTTGCAGTTTGAACTGAACATAGTCAAAATCCACACACTGGAAAAGGATTTAATGGCTTTGTGGCTAATTTTTTTTCTAACCAGCAGTTGTTCCAGTGCCATTTGTAAGAGGTATGGCTTGCCTCCTTCACCCACCAGGTCATCTTGACTACAAATGTGATTTGCTGCCACATATCTCAGGCAAGATCTCTTGCAGGCAATGGTGGAAAAGATTATTTACTGGGGAATGGCAACAAAAAACTATTCTGAGAGTAACTCCTCTCATTCTATAGAATGATTTATGTGGGTGTTTACCTACCAAACAGTCACAATTAATATAAATGTGTACATTTAAGTAACTTCAAACAATTGGGATTAACCAAGAGAGATTCTGGTGATGACTGTTGATCTACTTCCACTTGGGTGTTGGTGAAACTTCCTGGAGTGGCCAAAAGAACCATGAGTCCTGACTGCCTTCTAACCGTGCCTGGGATCAGAATGTCCCTGAGGAAGAGTCATTATTTCCCTTTGAAGAGAGTGTGAGAAAGGACCTAGGTAAGAAGATGAATTTTCTTGATAAGTGCAACTTTCATAGGGGGATCTGAGTCTGGAAAGCATACAATAAGCAAATGAATTGGATTCTCCCAATTCAGAAAGATTTGGTTCCATTGTGTCCAGCTTTCTTACACCTTATTCCCACTACATTTTGAGGACCCTGTTTTAAATAGATTGTAAAACTTACCTTTATATAAACTTGGTCCATTTACAGATTTAGATTCATGGACTGGGCTGAAAGTGCAAGCCATTGTAGGGTTTTATTTGCATATTCTTCTATTACTTATTTTTCTTTCTGCAATTCACTTGCAAAAATGTTACATTTAGTTGGTTTTCGTATGAGAAAGAGAGAAGTCTCTTTGTTCAGTTAAGGATCATTTATTCTGAAGAGCTTTTGATATAATTATTCAGTTGGCATTTGAATTAGGTGAGGATGCTTACTGAAGAATGAATATTCTTAAATTGTAAAGCCTTAGCATCTTTAAACCTTCCTACCATTGACTTTAGACCTAAAGGAAATCTTAAAGAATTTTATATTTATAGGCTACATTCTCTCCTATTTACTAATAAAATATAGGTATACTTTAATTATTAAAAACCCAGGGTTTAAAAATCCAAACATACAGAATTATAAGATAGGAGGATGATAATAATGGCTACAGAAGAATGTTTTGCTTTATAAAATAATCAATGTTCCCTCTAAAATAATCATTTATTTTACTGTACTTATTATTTATTTATGGATATTTATCTATAGGTCACATAGTTTGCAGATTAAATTTAAAACTTAATTTTCAGAGTCGTTCTCTTTGAAGATCAATCCAGAACAACAGAAGAACATCTTGGGAATTGAATTGCAGTACAGTGGGAAAACATGATATGATTTAGAGATGTTCAGTTTGGTTGACTCAGGTTTTAGAAAAAGCCAATTATGTAAAATATTCCTGGAGCCATTTATACAATGGGAAATAATAACTAAGTATCTGGGCTTTAGCCCTCATTATTGAGCTCATTAAAAATGCCTACTGTAACCTCAAAATGAAACTAGGTTAGTTATTTGAAAGGAAAAGGAAAATTAAATATCCAGTAATTTGAAAGTAACATTTGTTTAACTGTCGGTGAAAAATATAATAATTGAGACATAGTTGACCTTCCACTTGCCACATGGGGTTTATCTGTGTTACGGTTACATTTGTTTAACTTCATCAACTGATTGACTTCTTTATAAAACAAACATGTACTGTTCTTCCTGGGTGCCAGGGACTGTGATCCATGCCGGAGACATGAACGAATAAGATTTGACCCCTGGACTTGAGGATCTTTGAGTCTTGTGGGTTCAGACAAATAAACACACACAGAAGAGTGGCACCATGTCACCAGGCTGACAGCTGTTCGTTCAGGACATTGTGAGGACACATAGGTTAATAATTCTTTGCCACTTAAAAATACTCTCTCGTTAATAAGTACCCACACCAAATCAGTTGCCACCTGACTGGTCTTATCAGTTCTCCTGGTTTAAAGGCGGAGAGGTAGCATGATCAAAGGACTGCATTTGTGTGGAACTCTTCAGGGTCTGGGGCCAACATTCTGTTCCCTCTGTGGGGTCCCTGGCTGCCCTTGGAGGGAATGTATGCCCATTTTTTTGTGGCAATTAACTATCCTCATAAGAATTCACTGAAGCTAAAGCTCCTTAAGTTAAAGCCAGATCAAGGCATGAGTTTTGACATTTGGCCCTTCCTGTATTGCGCCCGGTCCTGAGCTGTTTACTGCCTGCTTAGTAGTGGTAGTTCTTCCCCTGGAGGGACCTGTGGCCTCCATGCACCTTGCTGTAGGTAGGCGGTATTGTCTACTCGAGCTTGCTCTTTCTGCATTCAGTGCCCCTCAGTCACCACCGTCATCTCTTTAAAATCTCTGTTCCGTTTAACTTTGCCCATTTTTAAAAAGTGAGCTTGAAATAAATATAAGCGGGATATGGGATTTAGGACTTGTGATTTATTCCATCTCCAGGACCAGCAGTGGCCTCGATGCCATTGGAGTAGAGGGAGAGGCTGAGTAAAGGATGTGTAATGGGCTGGTGCCTTGACTTGCAGAAAAATAAATGGGCAATCTTGCAAGTGCTTGGGAATAAACAGACAGTTTCTTAGATTAAGAATGGGAGTATAGGACAGGGTTCAGTCTTGTGTGGACTGCTCTTCACAACCTGAAGAATGTTTACTGACACCTTCTTGAGTATCCCTCCCTGGTTCATACATGTTGCTTAGTCTAACAAGGCATAATCAGCTTCCTTGTTTTTGGTGCAGGTCTGAGTTAACCACAGTCCTCAGGCATGGCGTCCTATATTGCAGACCATGCAAGGATTCTCTGGTTTTAGTGCTTTACTCCCCTTCCACCAGCCATCCTTCCTCCCTTCCTCCACCTGCAGTAAGCGTCTATTCTAATGTGTTTGGTACATGTCTGTGGAAATTAAAGTATCTTTATAAAATGAAGTGTCTTGGGGCACCTGGGTGGCTCATTCGGTTAAGCGTCTGCCTTCAGCTCAGGTCATGATCCCAGGCTTCTGTGATGGAACCCCACATCGGGCTCTCTGCTCAGCAGAGAGCCTGCTTCTCCCTCTCCCTCTGCCTGCCGCTCCCCCTGCTTGTGCTCTCTCTCTCTCGCTCGCTCTCTCTCTGTGTCAAATAAATAAATGGAATCTTTAAAAATAAATAAATAAATAAAGTGTCTTATGTATAAATATGCATTTAATATATATAAATGATGTGCTACATAGTGAGGGATGCCACGGTATTGTCAGAAATTCAGTAAGGCTCGAAGTTCTTAGAGGCGCTAATAGCAGAAGAGGGAGGCGGGAGCCAATTGATAGATGGCCTTACCTGTCATGCTAAGGAATTTAGATTTTGTCCATTGATAGTAGGGAGGTATTGAAAGATTTTAAAAAGGGTATGACAAAATCATCTTTGAGGCTCAAAGTTACTTTGATAGCAGTGTGGAAGATGGCTCACAGGGTGCCAAGCCTGGCATTTAGTACGTAGGAACTTCTCAACAATGATAACTAGTATTACTTTTTATGTTCCAGTAATCTCTGACCTACTGAACACATTTTAGCTTTAAAATTCAGAGTATATTCTGACACTGTCACTTAAAGAAAGATCTAGGGAACCACAAAAAGTGTAATGGTCTTTTTTTTTTTTTTTTTTGTAGTAGACGAACGGTTTTAAGTCATTGTAAACATGCTCCCTTTTCTAGGACATAAAACAATTATTTGTGTTCATTTGGGAAGCTTTGTCTAATGTTCTGGTCTGTGGGTAGTGAGGAGTCCTTTAGCTGTGTTCCTCTGACAGCAGCGGTGAGCATTATTCTCACAAGCATATGACAGATCTCACACATACCTATTCTAAGAATGACGTTAAAATGTAGGTGAACTTAAATCGCGAAGTTTATGTGCAGAGAAAATGTTATTAAAGAATCTGACAGTCATCAGTCTTTATTCAGGGCATTGCCTGGGCGAATGTGAAAACTTCAGATCTCCCCTTCCACACGTTCCCTTACCCTCTCTGCCATGGTGAGGAGATGTGGCATCAGTTTAGCTGGCATAAGGTTGTAATTAGGTCCAAAACAAAAAGAAAAAAAAATTATTCCAGTTCCTCTTCCTCAGATTTTCTAAAATTGGCTTGTGGAGGGGGCTGCCTGCTGCCGTGTGGCAGCCACCACCTGCATCGTTGCTGGCTTTGGAGAGGACTTGTGAGCGAGTGCTGATATTAGCACACCATACAGCAAGCCTTGTGCCTTGGTGATACTGTTTGAAGAAGAATTGAGCTTTGTATGGAAAATCTCTAAACAGGTGATATGTTAAACTGCATTTGTGTGGAACTCTTTGGAAGGAAAAATGGTGCAGGAGAGGGGAGAAAGGCTACATAATGGTTCAGAGTTTGTTGTGGACAATCTGTGACCCCCCACAGAATGTGTCCGGGAATATCTAGGCTTTGCAGAGTTAGCATCATACCCTCTGTTCATATGGCGGAGCTGTCATTCAAAAGAAAGTTGAAGGATTCCCTGCTTTTCTTGGGAAGTTTCTCAAAGCCTGCTAATTGTAAATATTATATTAAAGCAGCTGTGTTTGCTGTCGTCTTTGGTCTCATTCCACTAGTGAATCAGTGTGGATGATTTGTCAGACTTCTCAATCTTCAGTAGCAGTGAGTTGGGGTTGTGTTATTGCTATTTTGTTTTTGTTTTTTGTTTCTCTGGCATTTTTTTCCACAGCTGATTCTCTTGGTATATGTAGAAAGCCAGATTAAAAATTACACTGTTTTTTGGAAAAGTCAAAGAACTAAAAATATGAGATGGATTTCTGCCCTAAAACTGTTAGTTCTTTCTCTTTAAAGCAAAGCAAATTCCTTGGTTTTTAAATTATGAGTTTGGGTACAAAGAACTTGTTCATTCCAGGAAATACTTGCATTTCATTGCAAGGTGATGCAGCCTGCAACATTGCACAAGTGCTTTCATGCGGCTGGACGCCAGGACCTTAAGACGGGGACTCCTCATAGACACCCAGAGGTGGCTCTGAGGGATTGCAAATAAGCCAGGTACCATGGTGGTTATAGGCAATGGCTCTAACGCTGGAGACAACTGGACTCAAGTTCTAGCCTTACCTCTTACTAACTGTATGACCTTGAGCAAGTAAGTAACCTCTCTGGGCTTTATTCTTTTCATCTATATGATGGGCATAAAATAGCTAGCTCATAAGGTTGTCCTGAGAATTAGATGAGATAATGCATGTAAAGGGCATAGTACAATGCCTGATCTAGAGTAACTGCTTATGAGTGCACACACACACACTCTCTCTCTCTCTCTCCAATAAATAATAAATAAAATCTTTTAAATTCTTTGCAAATTTAAAACTCAACTTTAACTTAGACTAAGTATGAAGGATTTGAGAACTTTTATTACACCAGATGGATGTCCCTTCTATCCTGCCTAAACAATAACAGTTGTTGCCTGCCTAAACAACTTAAAATTCTGTATTGGGTAAGTCTCATCCTAAGCCAGGATTTCTCAACCCTAGCACTATAGACGTGTTGGACCAGTAGTTCTTTGGGTGGAGGTGGGTGTCATTCTGTGCACTGTAGGATTTTTAGCAACATCCCTGTCCTCCACTTACTAGAAGCCAGTAGCACACACTGCTTCGCTTGGTTTTGACAACAAAAATGTCTGCAGAGATTTGCAAAGGTCACGTTGTGGGGGCAAAATCACCTCCAGTTGAGAGCCATTAACTTAACTCTAGCGACTTAGCATAGATAATTTTAATAAAGCTCCAGTTATGCAACTTTAACATTGCTGCTTTGAGAAAGTTTTCTTTCTTCCCTTGATCCCTCTGTCTTGTTTGGAGGATATTCATGAAATCTCTTCTCTCTTTATACTTACCCTGTTTGTGGTATCAGCCATTAACTCCAGTCATGTGATTTGCAAATTTTCCACTCTGAACATCTTGACTGGAAGTTTTAGTTTTAAACTCCATATATCAGAACCCGATTTAAAACCTCCTTCTTATTCTTTTTTTTTTTTTTTTAAAGATTTTATTTATTTATTTGAGACAGAGAGAATGAGAGAGACAGAGAGCACAGGAGAGGGGGGAGGGTTAGAGGGAGAAGCAGGCTCCCTGCCGAGCAGGGAGCCCGATGCGGGACTCGATCCCGGGACTCCAGGATCATGACCCGAGCCGAAGGCAGTTGCTTAACCAACTGAGCCACCCAGGCGCCCCTAAAACCTCCTTCTTATTCTTTCTCCTTTGTTCACCATTCTTCCAATAGCTCAGGCTCAAATCTAATCACCACTGACTATTCTGCTGTCTTTTCTCCTCCCAATTCTAATCATTCCTAGAGATGACTTTTGAAATCTCTCTTACAACCTCCGATCTTTCTCCTGTTTCCTCCATACTTCTGCTCCTGTAATGGCTTCTCCAGCAGTCTCCTGGATCTTGGTCCCTCTCCCACCAGTATATCCCTCATCCCTTATCCTTTTACAGCACTGATCTTATTGCTCCCATGCTCAGAAACGTCAACTTCCCTCTGCCTAAGGGATTGATAACAGATTCCCAATCTTAGCATTTAACTGTCTATACTCTGGCTTCATCTTATTTCACATTACACTACTTCCTCATCCACCTCGTGGAAAAGCCAGCCTAAGAGCTCTCACTCTTCTTTCTGTCTGGGATTGAGTCTTCAATCCCACTTTCTGAGCTATTGCTCACTTCCTTTGCCCAGAATGGCCTTTGCCCACTGTCTGGTAAATTTCTCCTACCCTTAACGGTAGTCAAATGATACTTCCTCTATGAAGCTTTCCCTAATTCATCACTTTTCTTTAAGCTGCCATTGCATTTTATCTGAGCTTCTACCTTATGTCGCTTGGTCTTCTAGCAGCATACCTAAGTAGAGACTCAAGAAGGACTTTTTGAATAAGTAGGCAAATAAAGAGAGATAGGATCTCTTTATTAACAGAATTAAAACTTGAAATGTCTTTCCCTTCTACTTAAAGGTATGTTAGAAAGTCTTTGTTACCAACTACTCTGTCATTGTACTTAAGAATATGAATAGCCACATGACTTTTCTTAAAAATATCAGTAATGCAAGTCATCAGATTCTTCCTCCGCACCACATATTTCCTTTGTGACCTTGGTCAAATTACTTTACTTCTCTGAACCTTAGTTGTCTCATCTCCTCAAATAGGTTATTGTTACGAAATGTGGTATGCAAAGTAGCCAATACAGTGCCTGGAATGTAGGGCTCAATACAGGTAGGCTGTTTGTCCTTTTCCACTTAAACTGTGCAAAACATCCTCTTTAAGTGAATTTCTTCTGTAAGGATTTCTACAAAGTGCCCAGATTACAGACATAAGTATGTGCTACTTGGATATTTCACTGTACTGAAGGCAGAGGGGAGGACTTTAATATGTACTCTTTGAAATGAAGTGTGAAATTTTATGAGTTGATTTTTGTCCTTTTTTTAAAAGTAATTTCTTGCAGTAATTGTATGGCCATATAAAATGATAGGAGCAGAATCTTCCTTGTAGTAAATATAGAATTCTTAAGTGTATGTTTTTTTCCCCCCAGTACAATTTTTTCCCTATAGAAACCACTCTTCAAAGATATAATAGAAATTAACATATAAAGTAATCCAGTGTTAAACAATTAGGTTATTTTGGGGGATGCATCTATTTAATATGTGAGATACGGTCAGTATCTACAGTGGAATTTCTTTTAAATGTAGGATTTGGCTAGTTTCAGATTGTGTAATTTTTTTTAAAGATTTATTTATTTGAGAGAGAGAGAGAGGGAGAACAGGAGCTGACGGAGGGGCAGAGGGACAGGGAAAGAGACAATCCTCAAGCAGACTCCCCAGTAAGCATGGAGCCTGACGTGGGCCATCATCCCAGGACCCTGAGATCATGACCTGAGCCAAAATCGGACGCTTAACCAACTGAGCCACCCAGGTGTCCCCAGATTGTGTAATTTTGAGGAAGACTTAGTGATACCTTTTGATGCTCTTGAAACTACATGAAGGCTTACCTTTGCCGTCATTGTCCAGATCCAGTTAAGATTTGACCAATTTCACATCAAAATTCATATAATGGAAAGCCATTTAATACAGTTTTAACACATTTTTTGCAATCATGAATCTACAAATCCATTTATATGGTATATAAATAGTATATCATAACCCAATTTTGTAACAGTGAAGCCCATTACTGAATATAAAGTATTACTTTCTTCATTGTATTTACAAGGCTGTAATACAGGAGTGTAAATTGCTTTATATTCTTCTGGTGAATGTAAAGTATTGCTCATGTGCCCCAGAATACACATTTTACATTCCAAAAATTGCCTTATAATTGGCCAGTAAGTTTAATAGTGCCTTTAATTCAGAAAAGGAACAAACATGTTCCATCATCTTTTCAGAATACTTTAGTATTTTGAACACTTTAAAAAGCTGATCGTTAAAAATATACAGACGCTAATGAATTAATTAATTTGTTCTTACCAGTAAGTGATATACTCTAATGTACTTTTGTGTTTTATTTCTGTTCTTGAATGTGGTTGAAAACCATTAAGATCATCAAATAAGTGTCTTGTTAATATCAATATGTTGAAATCACTATTTCCATGTTCATAATGAACAATATACAAATGGGGAAAATTGACATTTACCAATATGGGAGAATTTGTATTTAAAATGAACCAGCAGCAACTACAAACGACTTGAGAGAGCTTTTTCTATCTTAACATTTTGATGAAGTGATAATATCAATCTAGATGAAGAAATGTCACTTCCAAAATAGATGGACTTGATATCAAAAAAGTATTTTATCAACAATAAGAGAGTGCAATAGCAGAATGATAGGAAAAATGGAAAACATATATGGCTCCGTATGGCTTTTTCTGTTCCAGGCACTTTGTATCCTGATAAACATTTTATCTTGTTTATTGCCAAATCAACTGGGACATTCTTCCATACCTCATCTGAAATGAATATACATTTGGGTGACCTTTTTTTTGGCCAGAGTTCTTTAAAAAGAAAACTGTTAATGGAAGATTTTTAATTCTTCCGCAGAATTAGTGGTCAAAGAGAAAAGTCACTGTTTGCCTGGATAATTAGCAATTTTGCTAGCATTAGCTTTTCAATAGATTAAGGAGAGAAATAGTGAGTTACTTTAATTTTATGTACTATTGGCCTTGTTCAATTTAATGACTATTGATTTGTTCAGATTAATTTGAAATATTAACATTGTAGGTGGTGAACAGAACAGGGACTCTGCTTTATTAATGAGTCTGTGTCTACCTGACTAGGGTAGTCTTCAGCTGGGATTCCAAAATCAGATACAGGAGGAAATTCAAATTCATTTAGCTCCATTTATGCACCTGACACTGTGCTAGGGTCTTTAACATAAAATACTTAATTTTATCCTCATGACAACCTTAGTTGTTGATTATGATCTCCAGTTTTTACATATGAAGGAACTCATTATTACCTCATCCTTGTGTCTTTTCCTCTAAATCTTAAACTCACTAATCCTTTTCCCCACAAGATGCATAGGAGGAGCTAAATAAATCTTAGTCTAGAAAAAATGATTTCTGTTTGGTGATGTTTAGACAGATACTAGCATGTTTTGTTGAAAAGGCTCATCCTGTTTTTCCCAGTGTGCAGCCAGCGGCAGCTTCATCTAATAGATAATTTTGATTGCAAAGGGCTGTAATGCCAGAGCCAAGATCCTTTTTGTCGGCGTAGTTTACACATGCTTTACTGCTTTCCTCAGAAAGGCGGCTCAGCAGTCTAGGATTAAAGTTAAAGAGGGCACAAAGGAGCTTATCATTTCGTTTGGCTCATTAGGCAATAATTAGATGCCATTTCTAATTAATGCAGGAAGCAGAATAGACCACTACATTTTAGCCATTAAAAGTTGCATTTTAGGCCAACTCAAATTATTTCATGACCCTAAGCAAACATTACTGATAATAAAGAGGAAATTGACATTCCCCTAAGGGATTTCCAATCATTTGTAATCACATCAGTGCCCTGGCATGTGGCCTAATACTCTTAATTCTTTTCCCCCACCTCCTTTGGCCATTTCCATTTCATAGGAACAGGGCAGGAGATGTCTCCAGTCCCCCAGAGAAGATAAGGCATCTGCTCTGTTCCTTTTCTGTGGTTTCAGTTCAGGGTACTTTGTTGATTGCCGCTGTCCCACTTCGGGGTTCCCAGCCATTTAGTCTCACCCCCCAGATATTTGCCCAGGAGTCCCGTTCTGACATTTGAAAACACCCTCTCAGTTGTAACTCCTTTTCCTTCACTTTTTCTTTGAAGATTAGGACACTGAGGTGGCTTTTTCTTTTAACCCTGAGCCTCTGATAGAAGTTAAGTGATTGATCTTCCTCCAGCTCTATACACCTGTAGCTTTAAATGGATAATGAGACAAAAGCGTGAAGATGCACAGTGAAGGTTCCTCTACAGCCATAGATAGTGTCATGTTCAACCTGAGAATTCCGTTATTTGTTTAAATTACTTGTTTTAAAGTAGAAGAAGAAAATAGTTTTCTTAGGTTAGATTATGCCTATATTATTAAAAGAAAAAAGGGTTCGGAGCCTGTGGTGTCTCAGTGCTTTACTGGCATTGGTAAATCACTAGGAGCAAGGAATCCATAATTTTAATTAACATTACACTTTTAGGAATAGGAATAGTAATATTCTAACCTATTTCAAAGCTATTTAAATGTTCCCTGGAAGGCTGAATGAAAACAAAGACCAGAACAAAAAGTGAAGATATTTATTTCCACACTACAAATTGAGTCATTTTGTAATTGGATCCTGATATGTTTTGTGTTTTGAGGATCAAAAACATACAGGAATTCATTTTGAAATTTCTAGCTAGTTTAGGTTTGTTTCCTTTGCTTTGGCCCCAGAAGCAAAATGCAGGAAAGTTACAGAAGAGACACTGAAATAACAACAACAACAAAAACAAAAACCTCTTCCACAGGATAGGAAATTCTGCCAAAAAGAGACAAGAACTTAGAATTGAGGAAACGTCAGCCTTCCCTCTTTATAAATTCTGATATCAGCAAGAAGGAATAAATAGAGCTTATTAATGCATTTGTTAAGTTAACATGCTAGGAGGACTTCACCCAGAAACTAGGGATGCTTATAAAGCTGCGGGCAGGCTGAGGCAGGGCCTGGATGTGCCAGAAAATGAATGTAAAGTTTCAGAGTTAACTACATAGTAATTTGAAACAGTTTAGGTTAGTTTTAAGGCATCCATTTGCGCTTAGGTAGATCTATTTAGTAGACTCTTATTTCAGGGGGGTATTTTATTGTTAACTTCCCAGAGTACACAATTGATGTAAAATCGTGGTAAAGCATGTTTTAAGAAAGAATTTGGGTTTTCATAGGAGAATGAACAGTACTCATTTGTTTCAAGCTTGGGCCTGTAAAAAGTGTTTTATAATATTTGTTAAATAAATGCAAAAGAACCATGTGCATCAGTCAGTAACTTCGTAAAACAAACTTAATGTATTTTCAAGTGTTTTGGGTTCTACAAAGCATTTGAACTTATTATCACATTGTGATCCTTACAATGACCATGAGAGGGATAAGGCAGGTGTGATTAGGTCACTTTTGTAGATGAGCAATCTGAGGGTCAAGGAGGCCAAGTGATTTCCCTCTGATCAGGGCCAGCTTCATGGGCAAGTGAGCTGTATAGTCACGTGGGTCCCTGCACTCAGGAAGCTCTATACTTGGTTTAATGCTTTGCTGTCGCCCCTTTGAAATCCTTAATATCTAAACAAGATGCCCTGTATTGTCTGAATGCAAAATTACATTTGTTTTCAAATAAACCCAGAATCTAGAATATTAAAACCAGTAGAGTAATATATTGAAAAAAGCATAAAAAGTATTGAAAGGGTATCTTTTAGTAGAGTCTATGAAGGTAGGTTGCTAAGAAAGAAGGGCAGATTTGTACAACATGCAGAGAGAACTGAAGCACTTGATTCAGTTTACACAAGTGACTTAATCCCTTCAAACCCTAGCTTTTCATTTATGGCAAGAAGATAAATATAAATAGTAATGATTGCTTTATGTAAGTATATTAATTTAGTAAATATACTAGGAGGAAGTATGTTATTTATGACACGAAATGTCTTACTAAGTAATAGCTGGAAAAAGGGTGATCAACTTTCCATATTTAGACTTAAAGTTGGCAAACTCTGTGGCTATCTGAATTCATAATTCCTATGACCCACATGACTGGGCAGTATCCCTTTGCCAGGCCCAGAAGTTGTCAGATAGTAAAACCCCAAATACGGTTCCTGTTTACTGGGACGAGTAGGTAAGGTTCATTGAGTACTGTTTATGGATCATAAAACTCTTTTAGGGTTGATTGCCTTAACATGACTGTGAATAATAGTTATTTTTTTCCCATATGAACTTTATTATCTAAGTAGAAGAGGGAAGAAGACATAAGTTTTTTAAGGGGAGGAACCCCCCAACAAACTGTATAAATACAAACCTCTGCTACCCATCAGAGTCAGTTCAACTCAGACACCACTGTCTGAGCAGTGTCACTTCTCATTGTAAGACTGACAAATTGTCATGAAATGTCACTAATGAAACAAATCGTCCAGCATTAATGAAACACATGGTACCGTTAACAAAGAGAGAGATAGCAGTGACCTGGTGGAAACAGATACAAATATCTGAAAGGGTAAGTAGGACAATAATGTAAGCAAAACTTTTAAATCCTAAATGCATTAGAAACAGAATGAATTTATCTATTTTATCATGACAAATACTGTTGATAGAGATGGGGTTCAGTATTACGTATAAGTGGATTCTTGACTGAATTTTAATTTTTCTTCTTTTCTAACAATATTCTTCATTCTTTCTTTCCTGCTTTTTTTCCCCTTCTTCCTTTCTTCCCTTCTCTCCTTTCGTGTGGGATTTAAGGCATTGTTACGACGGAAATAACAAAGAATAGAGAGGTATTCATTCAGTTCCTTTAAATGCTCCAGCCAGTGTTGCAGGTCTACTGTATGAGAGGTACTGGCTGGTCACAGGCCTTCATCCTCAAGTCACATTAGGGGGACACATGCACACTGTTAACTATAATACACAGCAGTGCGCAGTAAGTTCTGCGAAGGTAGGGATATAGAGGACGTAGTGATTAATTTATTCACTGAAAAAGATGTTGAGGTTTCATGACCTTTCCAGATAGGTAGGCACAAAAGACTGTGTGTCTTAATGCTAAATCCTGAGACATGGAGCAGAGATTTGGGTTCAGTCTTAGCTTTACTTCATATTAATTATGTTTTTTTAAGCAAGACATTAACTTCCCAAACTATATTTCTTTATCAACTGTAAGTCATAATACCTACCTTGCCTCTTTGGTGGACTGTTGTGATTATCGTATCAGGTTAGTCAATTTAATACATGAAATATTTCTTGAATTCCAACTATATATACCAGGCTTTGTGCTGGGTACCAGGGAACACAGATCAATAAGATACTTGCTTAATTTAAGGAGCACACAGTTTATATCCAAAGTTGCAAACTCTGATGCTTACTGAGGCCGGGCCTGTATTATAAATGAGGGAAATGACATATTATAAACCAGGGGGACTGATGGGTTTCCTGACACACTGTAGAAAGCATGTCTAATCTCGATGGGGCAGCTTCTGCCAGCTTCAGCTGGTTGTGGTTCTCCAGGAATGCTAGTCCCTTGTATCTAGGCTTGGTTTTCTTAACATGTGAAGTATCCGTATTTTTAAGGTGGACATCTAATTACAAAAATGGTCTAAACATTTTGCAGGCAAAGTGTATCTGTGAAGGCTGGAATCCACTTATGAGATGGCCATTTGCAAGCTCTGGTCTAGACAGGCATGCATGCAAATAAACCACAAGGCAAATATTAGGTAGAGAAGTGGACCACGCTAGCTTCAAATGACTCGAGAATGGAATGAAAAGATGTAGTATGTGTGCTATGGAAGGTATCCCATTGAGGTGATGATTGTACTGAGTTAAAGAATGACTAAAATCTGGTTAGCCAGAAGATTGGAGGAGGTGACTGAAACAAAGACTCTGTGAATTTGGTTTTGCTAAATACAAAAGGGAGGGCAAGAGGAGGTGAGACCAGAAAAGAAAAGGACAAGATGCCAAACGACCTCACATGACACGCTGAGAAAACTGGGTCCTTCTCACTGTCACAGACAGACAGGCAGACAGGCAGATTTCTATTCTAGAGAGATTGTCCTGGTAGTAGACAGGAACAGGACTGAAGGGATTGAGACTAGAGGCCTAGAGCCTCTTTAAGAGACAATGGCAGTGAGGATGGAAATCATGAAGAGACTGGAATTGATCTGTAAACTAGAAAGCCTTCTATTCATGTGTGTGCTATTCATATATGATATTACCATTTTTGACTGATATTAAAATGCACAGTTTTCCGCATTTCAACACCTCTGCCATCAAGATGCCTTCTTCAATCCGTGGGCTGTCATAGTTAAACAAAAACAGCTTTTCTTTTTATTTATTTATTTATTTTTTTAGTGATCATAGCATAATAATGCCTCTTAAAATCGGTAGTGTCTTTGATTCAGTGAAATGGAATAATAATCATGGACTTTAAACCACTAAACTGAATTTTAAAGCAGAGAAATAGAATATGTTCTAGGAATTGATAATCCCACCTACATCTCTGGAAAGGAGCCTTTAAACATTCATCTGCTTTGGTTACCAGCTATTCCTATTTCCTGAATGTTCATTAGGTCAGGGGAGGCAAATGTGTATGCCACAGGATCTGGGCAGTGGTGTAAATGCATAAAGCTGTTAAGGGGACTACGGGTCCTCTAAAAATCATTTGCTACTTAGGTCTTATCAACTACTACTAGACACAATTTAAAAATTAGTGTTGCCAGATTCAAGACAAGCTGGAAATCTGAATTTTTTAGTGAAATCCCTCAATATTTATATGTTGGCAAGACATTCACCATTTTTTAACCCCGTGCAGGTCAAACATCTATGTGTTAAATAAGTTCCCAGCCTTGCCCCTGCTAAGGCGCTTGTTGAAGGAATGATCGTATTGATATCTAATCCTTACAGTTTCATAATGTTTTTTTTTTTTTTGTAAGATTTTTTATTTATTTATCTGAGAGAAAGAATGGGAGACAGAGAGCATGAGAGGGGGAGGATCAGAGGGAGAAGCAGACTCCCCACTGAGCAGGGAGTCCGATGCGGAACTCGATCCCGGGACTCCAGGATCATGACCTGAGCTGAAGGCAGTCGCCCAACCAACTGAGCCACCCAGGCGCCCCCAGTTTCATAATGTTAAATGCTAGATGTTGCTAAATGCCAGTGACAAGACTAAGTCACAGCTGGGAGAGATGGAATATCTTTCTTGTCTGTAGTGACCATGTGGTACAGCTCCTAGCCACATGAATCCTTTAGAGCAGTCTCAAGGCCTGTGATCTAAAATGGGTTAGTTATTGGGCGCCTGGGTGGCTCAGATGGTTAAGCGTCTGCCTTTGGCTCAGGTCATGATCCCAGGGTCCTGGGATCGAGTCCCGCATCGGCCTCTCTGCTCCTTGGGAGCCTGCTTCTCCCTCTGCCTCTCTCTCTGTCTCTCATGAATAAATAAATAAAAATCTTTAAAAAAAAAAAAATAAAATAAAATGGGTTAGTTATTTTGTCCTAAAATATGTCTGTTTGATCATCTATTCAACAGGAAAAAAATCTTGGCCACGGTGTTTTGACGTAATAAAATTATATCTCATGCCTCAAAATTCCTTTCTTCTTCAGAAACAATAACAGAAGCTATTGATGTTTAAAAGCTGCCTGGAATGCCAAAGGGAATTTCTTAATTCTTCTCTTATAGATTTATCATTCACATGTCCTTTGATCACAAGTTTTGTCAACATTTGTAATGCACTATTAATAAATGCATAAAGAATAAATGTATTGTTTTTCTTTTTTGCAACAATAATGTCTGATTCAACTTGATAAATAGGTAAAAATTAAGACTGTGAGGGAGGAGTTCTGCTCTGGCAATGATGGAGTAAGAAGAACTACACTTACACTTCCGTAAATTACCTGGACATAATGCATGGCACAATTGTTTTTAGGCACTAAACAGTGGGCTGTATAGGACTTTGGTTTCTTACTCTCATAATAATGAGAGTAAGCAGGAGCAACAGAGCTGTCAGAGGAAAGATAGGCATGTACTATTAGAAGACATTGGATCTCTGGCCAAGCCAACATGGAGAGACTTCACTGAGCACCTTAGATAGTTGCTTGAAATCTCAACAAGGTGACACCTTGGGATATAGACCACACCCCTAGAGCAAGGACCATGACACTGGACCAAGAACAAAAATCAAATAGGTTTGCTCTGACAACAAATAAAACCAAACTGGACAGGATCAAAAAGATTTGTCCACAGTTCAACTGCCTGTCACTGAAAAAGGCAACTCTTCTTAAAAAGAAGATAATATATCGGGCGCCTGGGTGGCTCAGTCGTTAAGCGTCTGCCTTCGGCCCAGGTCATGATCCCGGGGTCCTGGGATCGAGTCCCACATCGGGCTCCCTGCTCCACGGGAAGCCTGCTTCTCCCTTTCCCACTCCCCCTGCTTGTATTCCCTCTCTCGCTGTGTCTCTCTGTCAAATAAATAAAATCTTTGAAAAAAAAAAAAAAGAAGATAATATCGGGTCACCTGAATGGTTCAGTTGGTTAAGCATTCGACTCTTGATTTTGGCTTAGGTCATGATCTTTGGGTCATGCAATAGAGCCCCACATTGGGCTCCATGCTTGGCACAGAATCTGCTTGAGATTCTCTCTTTCCCTCTCCCTCTGCCCCTGCCCCCATTCATGTGCTCTCTCTCTCTCTCTCAAATAAATAACTAAATAAATCTTAGAAAAAGAAGATAATATAATCCAAACTCTCTGTTTGTGTTTATCATTTAAAAATGTCTATCACAGAATAATAATAAAAAAAACTAGACATTTAAAGAAGTAGGAATATGGATTTGTAATCAAGAGGGAAAAAGCAATCAATAACACAGACTTTGGAGATGACCCATATGTTGGAATAAGCAGATGAGGAGTATAAAACAACTATGGTACAAACATTTAGGAACATGAAATAAAATAGGTGTATAATGAGTAAGCATACAGGTCATCTCAGCACAGAAATGGAAACTATAAAATAGAGCCTAATGGAAATTTTAGAATTGAAAAGTACATTATATCAAATTAAAAATTCATAGGTTTAAGACTGGATTAGAGGCTACAGAAGAAAGGGTCAATGACCTTGAGGACAAATCAATCGAAATGATCCAATTTGAAGAATAGAAAAACAATTGGTAAAAAGGAACAGAGCTCTCTAATTTGTGGGAAAATACCAAGAAGGCTACTATACATGCAGTATATGTCCCAGAGGGAGAGGAGAGAAAGAACTGGGCAAAAAAAAGTTTAGAGAAACAACGGGTGAACATTTTCCAAATTTGGTAAAGAACATTGCAGATTCAGGAAGCTTATTGAGCAGCAAGCATAATAAATGAAAACAAAACCTAGGCACATAGCCAAAAGCCAAAAACCTAAGGTAAAGATAAAACCCTGAAAGCAACCAAAGATGACATGATATATACAGAGAATAATGATATGAATTATGGCTAAAACCTCATCAGACAAAAATGGAAGTTAGAAGATAGTGGAGCCTGGGGTGCCTGAGTGGCTCAGTCGGTTAAGCGTCTGACTCTTGATTTCGGCTCAGGTCCTGATCTCAGAGTCCTGAGATCCGAGCCCTGCATTGGGCTCTGTACTCAGTGTGGAGTCTGCTTGAGATTCTCTCCCTCGGCCTCTGCCCCTCCCTGCACTTGCATGCGCTCTCTCTCTCCCTCTCCCTCAAAATAAATAAAATCTTAAAAAAAAAGAAAGAAAGAAAATAGTGGAACACTTTTAAAGTCCTAAAACAAAACAAAACAAAACCTGTCAGCCCAGAATTCTACATCTAGTGAAAAAAAAATTTCTCAAAATTTTAAAATAAATGAACGCTGGGCAAATCTATTGTCAGCACACACCAACCACAAGTAATGTTAAAGAAAGTTCTTCGGGCTTACTCAAGAAAAATAATGCCAGATGGAAATTCAGATTTTTAGGAAGAAGTGAAGACCATTGGAAATAGGAGCATGTAGGTAATGTAAAAGACTCTTTTTCATTCTTCTCTTTAATATCTTTTAAAACAGCTAACCATTTGAAGCAAAGTAAAATCACTGTAGAAATAAAATGTATCACAGCAGTAGCCCAAAGGACAGAGAAGGAAGGGAAGGTGGTAAATGGAGTTATTTTGTTGAGATTTTTATATTTTATAGTATTAAGCAGACTTATGAGCAGACCATAAGTTAAGGATTATATACGGGAATCCTGAGAGCAACCATTAAAAAAATAAAACAATGAGGTATACCCTAAAGGCCAAGAGAAGTACAAAATATAATACTGGATATACTAAAATACTAACTCCAAAAGAAAAAGGGAAGGTATAGAAAAAAATAACAAAGAACAAATGAAACAGATAGCAATATGAATGACTTAAACCCATCCATATCATAATAACATTTATTGTAAATGAACTAACTACTTGAATTAAAAGGCAAAAACAAAGAATCCAATTTAAAAATGAACAAAGGAACCGAATAGACATCTTTCCAAAGAAGACATCCAGGTCGCTAACAGGTACATGAAAAGATGCTCAACATCACTAATCACCCGGGAAATGCAAATCAAAACCACGATGTGACATCACCTCACACCTGTTAGAATTGCTATCATCAGGAAGGTAAAAGATAAGTGTTGGCAAGGATGTGGAGGAAGAGGAACACTTGTGCACTGTTGGGGGGAATGTAAATTGGTGTAGCAACTGTGGAAAATAGTATGAGGTTCCTTGAAAAGTTAAAAATAGAATTACCATATGGTCCAGCAATCCCACTTCTAGGTGTATATACAAAGGAAACAAAATCAGGATCTTGAAGAGATAATCTGCACTCCCCTGTTCACTGCAGCATTATTCACAATCGCCAAGATATGGAAATAACCTAAGTGCCCATCAATAGATGAATGGATAAAGAAGATGTTTATTTATTTACTTACTTATTTATTTAGCCATGAGAGAGAAGGACATCCTGCCATTTGCAACAACATAGATGGACCTTATGGGCATTATGCGAAGTGAAATAAGTCAGAGAAAGATATATACTGTATATATCACTGATAAGTGGAATCTAAAAAAAGCTAAACTTCTAGAACAGAGTAGAGTGGTGGTTTCCAGAGGCTGGAGCATGGGGGAAATGGAGAGATATTGGCCGAAGGGTACAACCTTCCAGTTATAAGATGAGTGAATTCTGAGGACCTAATGTACTGCATGGTGATTATATTTAACAATATTATATGCTTGAAAGTTGCAAAGATAGTAAATCTTAAATATTCTCGCCACAGAAGAGAAATAGTAATTATGTGAGGTGATGGAAGTGTTAAACTAACCCTAGTGTGGTAATCATTTCACAATATGCAAGTGTATCAGATCAACACATTGTACACCTTAAAGTTACACAATGTTATATGTTAATTATATTTCAATAAACTGAAAAAAAATACATATGACCAATAGTATACAAAAACAATAGTACTTATTGCATGTTGATATTATTAAGCTTAAGTGAAGGTACAAAGGTTGGGTTAGATGGAAACATATAAATATAGTAGATATAGTAGAGGATATGGAATAGAAGGGAATGGGTCTGGGAATGGAGGAGAAAGGTGAAAAAAAGAGCCATAGTTGTCCTCAGAATGTATGGTGGCATGAAATGGTTGACTGGAAATTCAGAGAAAAGAAAAATAATCAAAGTCTTCGTAAGGCATGTGGTTAATTGATCCCAATGGCTAACATATGAGGCAGTAAATATTTTAAAGCAAACAAAGGGAAGGACTGATAAGAATGTTAAGACCCTTTATGTCCACAGTATTTACTGTTACATTACTTTCTGATTGAGAACAAATATATAAGGCAACCTGATAATTTGAAGCTGTTTTTTGTTTGCTTTATTGTACTAAAATTCAGCATTTGGATTCCAAAGCTTCTTAAGCTTTTATTTTCTCTTAGGGCAGGGGCTTTGTTAAATTTTTGAAACAAAAGGAGTCATATTTAAGCCAGTCATTGCAGACATCCAGGACTAGGAACAAAGTCACAGCTAGGTGCTATCAGGCAACTGAAAGAAATTGTTAACTAGGGGAGCAGGGCTGTGAGAAACTGGAGGCTCACCAAGTAGAGAGTATAACGGTTCATGGTTTGAAGAGTTAAGCACTTGCCAGTGTAGATTTTGAAGAAGGGAGTATATTGGTCAGGAATTAGACATAAAAGAGTGGGTATAGAGCAAGCTGAAATCAGGGCGAAACAACAAATAAAACTGTCAGAGTTACAAAAGTCCATATAAGGCCCCATGTAGGAAGCTGGGTTATGACCCTGATGACTGAGGTGAGTGCTTGCCCTTGCCCTCTGCAGGTTTCAGCAAGCAGGAAGAGAGAGTGTCCTTATGGATAGGCTGAAATTCTGAACCCAACCTTATTAAAACCTTGGGCCTTGAGCACTTCTTAAAATCAGGGGTTTACTGTCATTCCTTGGCCTGAAGTTTTTGAGATATACTTTAGGACTGTAAAATTTAACTGACTTGGAAAACCTCCAGGTCTAATAACAACTTTCTAATTCTAAAGGTTAGCTGTTCTTCAAGTTGTAGATTGAAAATGCCAAATCAGTAATTAAATCATTTCAGCAGTTTTTCCTGTTCGTTGTTGGTTTAAGATTTAGATTTGATTTTTGTCTTTGGTGACCAAAGAACATCTTAAAACACTTTAAGTCTTGAAGAGCACTGAGGAGTTGCAGCTGACAGGGAGGGAGAATGAAACAATGAAAAACTCTGGAATGGGGCAAAATGTGTGCTGACATTAAACATTTAGAGACTTTGATTTTTTTTCAGGCTCCTGTTCCTGAATATGACTCTACTTTCATCCCCAAGAAGAATCAATTTTGAGGTTATGACCAGTCTTCTTTAACAATTCATCTAATCTAAAAAAAAATCATTGAAAAGAATAGACTTGTTAAATAATAGCAAGTCAATCACGTAGAAGAAATACAATGACATACAGAGTTGTGCACATTATGTTTTCAGCATATAGATTGACAGTTCTTATAAATCACAGCCTGTTCTTAAATCTTTCCATAATGAGCATTAGGAGGATCTTTCCTGCAAGCACATACACATATTGAAAATAAAAAATTTTAAAAATTGGGTGCAAAAACAAGCAAAAAAGAAATAAATGCATTGAAATGTTTAAAAATGATTAATATTTTGACATAACTCTATCCTTAACCAAGCACCTTCAATGTTAGAGAAAGATAACAAGATTCTTTGGTTCCATTTCAAGACCCTTCCCATTTAAAAAAAAAAAAAAACAACAATGAAACTCTTTCATAACTTATGAGGCTTAATACACTTAGCAGAGACAATTTTCCATGGCTGTGAAGCATATCATTACAGAGACACATCTGGAGCCAGACAATAGAGTAGTCAACAGTCCCTCCAAACTTCTATGTTTTAAGAGATTCTATATCTGAATTCTCTTGCATTTCCAAAGAGCGAGTTGTAGGTTTGCTGGCAAGGGAAGCCAAGCTCTGTAGCTTCAACTCCCAAATCACAAATGTCCCACTAAGTTCTCCCCCAGAAGTCCAATCACTGATGTTTAGCCTTCTTACTGGGAGAATGCCTGTGATTATAAATTGTCTTAACATTATGCATTTCATCCTAATTCCCTAAAACATTAATGTGAATCCAGTTGATAGTTGTTCCTTAAATGTTGGACATGAGGAGCATGTAAAGATGAATTACAGGATAAAAAGCCCCCTTTTCTGCACTAAATACTCCTAAATTAGTAGCAAGGGACTCCATACCTGAAGTGTTCTCAGACAAATACATAAATATTGTATTTGGAGCTTTTCCCCACATCCATAAGTTTGACGCACCCCTGGATACCAATATCAAGTGCTTAACAGCTTTACAGGGGCAATAATGTGTGTGTGTATGATATATAATAATAATAATATATAGTGTGTGTCTGTATAATAGCATATACATAGCATTATGATTATCATGTACACATAATGTACATGATTTTATGTAATGTACATGATTTTATGGCACATTATAGGTTTGAATACTTTCTCATCTTTATCTGCAATGAAACATGGTAGTCTACATTTTCAACTTTTTGCCTTTACACTTTTTCTTAATAACCAACCATATTAGACAAGGCTAGAGCTAAAAAATAATTTTTTTCCAAAATTTCTGTTAAAGGGGCTCCTGACTGGCTCAGTCGGTGGAGCGTGCAACTCTTGATCTCAAGGTTGTGACTTTGAGCCCCACATTGGGTGTGGAGATTACTTAAAAATACAGTCTTTAGGGGTGGCTGGGTGGCTCAGTTGATTAAGCCTTTGACTCTTGATTTTGCCTGAGGTCATGATTTCAGGATCATGAGATCAAGCCTGAGTGGGGCTCTGCAATCAGTGGGGAGTCTGCTGGAGATTCTTTCTCTCCTTCTTCCCCCACCCCCGACTCATGCTCAGGCATTGTCTGTCCCTCAAAAAAATCAATCAATCAATCAATAATCTTTTCTAAAAATTCTGTTAAAGAAAACTAATGTGAAAGTAGAAATCGAGCTCAGACACCAAAAGGATATTGACTTTCTTTCTTAACAAAATCATAGCAGAAAAAATTCTAACTAGAATAATTTATTTCGGGCGCCTGGGTGGCTCAGTTGGTTAAGTGACTGCCTTCGGCTCAGGTCATGATCCTGGAGTCCCTGGATCAAGTCCCACATCGGGCTCCCTGCTCGGCAGGGAGCCTGCTTCTCCCTCTGACCCTCCCCCCTCTCATGTGCTCTCTCTCTCTCATTCTCTCTGTCCCAAATAAATAAATAAAATCTTTAAAAAAAAAAAAGAATAATTTATTTCTTGGCCTTTTTTGTTAAAGAATATATTGTAAATGAATAGATGTAAGTGAAGCTTATTTTTTTCCAGTTGAATAACTCCATGAATAAAACATCCTCCACTATAATCTCCTTGCTTTCTTTGTATCTCAGGAAATTTCATGGTGATTCTCTCTGTATATAATCTATTTTGAAATGTGGATATAGTATTATAACAAATGTTCTTTGTGTATTAAAAATTTACCATTAATGTGTAAAATAATTTTTATTTTTATATAAACATACTGAACATGGTTTTTTTCTTTTTTAGTTTTAAAAATACACTTTTATTTTTATTTTTTATTTTTTATTATTATGTTAGTCACGATACATTACATCATTAGGGTTTTTTTTAATTTTTTTATTGTTATGTTAATCCCCATACATTACATCATTAGTTTTAGATGTACATCATTAGTTTTAGATGTAGTGTTCCATGATTCATTGTTTGTGTATAACACCCAGTGCTCCATGCAGTACGTGCCCTCTGAACATGGTTTCTTAAGCTAATCATTTAATTTCCGCACAGAAAATTGGTTATATTTTAGAGAAATTACTGAAATGTTATTTTCATGTAAATTTATTTCGGCTGTTTTGTTCTTTTTTTTTTTTTTTGCTTTGTAATCAGTATATTAAGGAGACATTCATACATTTCATTTGCTTAATGCTGATATCCAGATTTGAGCTTGTGAACATGACTTTTAAACATAAAATTAAAGCTATTCATCATAATTTGCTATACTACCAACATTAAATTACAGTTACTTCAGAGCATAAGTTAAATGGTTTAAAGTAAGCCTGTAACATACCTAAACAACACCTTCCTATCTTATACATGCAAATTAACTTCTCCATGTAAATGTCTCTTCACTCTAAGTGACCTGCTCCCGAAGTCACTACTCTGAAGCTTATCATGGTCCAAAGAGAAGGAAAAAAAGTGTAACCAGGACTGATATATATATATATATATATATAAAAGATGGCACAGCAGAAGGGAATGCAGTTCTATAAGTGCAAGCCCTCAAGCAGCAGCATATGATAAACCCCTTCTTTAGAGAGGTGTCCTTTCTATCAGTGATACCACAGGACAAATTACATAGCATGCCATCTTCAAGTAACAGTTGAGGCAATAAATGCAGAGGCATCACAATGAATCCCACTTAACTATAGACCAACACTTCTCTACAAATTCTTTGTCTGATTGCCAATTAAATACAAGTTTTAACTTCATAGCTTAACAACTAAGGGTCATACACTGAAGTCAATACATACACCTAGCATTTCAGTCTGAGCTGTTTCATATACATAGAGCTGAAATTAATTACAAGGTATGGCCTAACAAATGCTAGGGGAGATTTTTTTTTTAAAGTAGTTTTTACAAGTATTAAACTTTATCTTGCACACTGAAGTCGTCATACATACAGGGCAAAGTCAGAGCTTTTATTTTTGAGTTTATTCATTTAACTTTTAAAACACTACTATAGTTGAATATTAAAACAAAAACAATAGCAAGTAGTGAGCTATGATTATAGTCCTTCACTCATTCACTACTGCATATAAAATGCCAGCAGTGTTACTCACTGGTCCCATTAAGAGGTCTGACACTGAACACCACCCCTGGGATGATGTTCATCATCCTCATAGGCCTCCCCATTGTAATGGCGCCATCTTTCCTGATTTGGATCAAAGTCCACCAGTTCTACCTGGTCCATTTCATCAGTCTCTTCTACTTCCTTATTCTCAGGTAGGAGTTTTTCCAGCAAAGAGAGTTTATCAGGAGAGAGAAAGCCATTCTCAGGAAAGTTTACCTTAAATTCGGTGATTAGGCGACCCTTCTCATATGGTCTACGGTAAATTGGCATGCCTTCATTTAGCACACACTTGATATCTCCATGCTTGACAATTTGACCTGGGTGAGAGGTGATGACAATGGTTCAGTTGTCAAGAGTAGATATTGGCTTTTGAAAGCCGCGCAGTGCTTTAACCAGCTATACGTCCATACACATGAAAAGGTCTTCTCCTCGCCGAGTAAAAACAGCGTGGTCCTTCTGATCTAAAACAATGGACTGGTTCCAGTCCTGGTTCTTGGTCTCCTTCACCATGGAATGTTATCTTCTGGCCATCCTTCATGCCTTTGTCAATATGAACTTCTAGAATCTTCTTCTCGAACTATCTTCCTCCCATTGCAGCTTTTACATCTATCTTTGGGACTGATCCGTTCCCCATGGCCCTGGCACTCCATGCACACAGATTGAATTTGCTGAACCATTCCAGGTCCTATCCGATGAATTCTTATTTGCATTCCAGTACCTCGGCAATTGGGACAACATTCGACTGCTCCTTTCTTACCACCTCGGCCTTCACATTTATCGCAAATCACAATCTTTTGCAGAGCTAGTTTTCTTGTTGCACTATTATATAAATCTTCTAAGGTTACTGAGAGCTGATGCACAACATTTTTACCTCTCCTTTCTCTCTGCATCCTTCCTCCTCCTCCAAAAAACATATCAAAGATGTCCATGGGGGAGCCAAAACCACCACCAGCTCCACCTTCTTTAATTGCCTGTTCTCCTCCTTTGTCATATAATTCCCTTTTCTTTGCATCAGAGAGTACTTCGTAAGCTTGAGAAATCTGTTTAAAGTTCTCTCCTTCATTTGGATTCTTATCAGGGTGGTACTTCAAGGCCAGTTTCCTGTAGGCCTTTTTCAATTCCTCTTGGGTGGCATTGGGTTTGACCCCCAAAACATCATAGTAAGTGGTTTCTTTCACCATTTTCTACAGCCAGTGAGAGGGCCGAGGCCGGTGTGGGGGAGCGGGAACAAGCGCGTTGCTGGACGCAGCTCGGGCAGCTGCCGCGCCTCCACGTCTCACCGAGCATTCTGGAAAGTTCCCTGTTTTGTTCTTTTAATCTTTTCATCCTCTAAAAAGTTATTCCTAAAATTGTAACTATGTGAGGCAATGGATGTGTTAACTAATCTTACTGTAGTAATTATTTTGCAATATGTACATATATCAAATCATTACATTGTATGCCTTAAATTTATACAATGTTACATGTCATTTATAACTCAATAAAAGTGGAAAAAATTAAAAGATCTGTTCATAGTAACAAGTCCATTACTTAGCAAAATAAAATTGGACTCTCTTAATGGATTCCTCATATACAAAAATATAAAAAAAATTTTTTTTAAATTTAAGTTATTTCTAGCATAAGGTTATCCTGAGGTTGATCAGTTAAGAATATATTTTGTTGTTGTTGTTGTTTTTTTAAGATTTTATCTGTTTGCTAGAGAAAGAGAGAGAGCACAAGTAGGCAGAGTGGCAGGCAGAGGGAGAGGAGAAGCAGGCTCCCCACTGAGCAGAGAGCCCGATGCGGGGCTGGATCCCAGGACTCCGGGATCATGATCTGAGCCCAAGGCAGACGCTTAACTGGCTGAGCCACCCAGCCATTCCAAGAATGTATTTTGTTAAAAATTTTTGGAAGGCTTTTGCTAAGACAATTATGTATATACTGAAATTATTGATAGGTAATTTAATGTGATAAGGAAATTAAGGAATAGAGGATATTTAATGTACTTCTTTTACATGAATTTTTGAGTGTATTAATTTTTCAATTGTTATAAAAGTGGAAATTAGATCTTTAGTTTTCTTCAGTGTTTGCAAATCCCTTGTATTTCTTTTCTTCTTTTCCTTTTTTTATTTTTTAAATGTCATCAGTTATCATTAAATAAAAATAGACTAAGTTGAATGTTACAGGCTACATTTTGGTAATTTTTTTTAATCTTACCTTTGAACAATATGGTTTTCTTGGAAAGGTTTTTCACTGTATTTTTATCAAGGTATAATTACATACAGCAAATTTTATTATATATTTCTACCTATTTTAACAAATGTATATTATTGTGTGAACACCACCACAAGCAAAATGTACAAGTTTCGTCATGCCAAAAAATTCTCCCATACTCATTTGTATTCAGTCCCTCCCTCACCCCTGAGCACTGATCTATTTTCTGTCCCTATAATCTTGTCTTTGCAAGAATATTCTAAAAATGGAGTAACACAGTCTTTTGAACTTGGGATATTAGAGAACCATCCAAGTTGTTGTGTGTACCCTAGTTCATTCCTTTTTATTTCTGGGTAGTATTCCCCTATATGGATGTGTCACAGATTGTTAATTCATTTCTCAGTTGAGAGATGTTGGAGTTGTTTGCAGTGTTTGATGATTACTAAGAAACTGCTGTAAAGATTTGTTTTTCAAGTTTGTGAGTGAACATAGCTTTCTTTTTTTTTATTATTATTATGTTCAGTTAGCCAGCATATAGTACATCAGTAGTTTTTGATGTAGTGTTCAACGATTCATTAGTTGAGTATAACACCCAGTGCTCATCACAAGACATACCCTCCTTAATACCCATCACCCAGTTACCCCATCCCCACCTCTTCCCTTCTATAGCCTTCAGTTTGGTTCCCGGAGCCCAGAGTCTCTCATGGTTTGTCTCCCTCTCTGATTTCTTCCCATTCAGTTTTCCCTCCTTTCCCCTGTGGTCCTCCACGCTATTCCTTATGTTCCACATATGAGTGAAACCATATGATAATTGTCTTTCTCTGCTTGACTTATTTCACTTAGCCTAATCCCCTCCAGTTCCATCCACGTCCATGAAAATGGTGGGTATTCATTCTTTCTGATGGCTGAGTAATATTCCATTGTATATATGCACCACATCTTCTTTATTCATTCATTTGTTGAAGGGCATCTCAGCTCCTTCCACAGTTTGGCCATTGTGGACATTGCAGCTGTGAACATTAGGATGCGTGTGCTCCTTCTTTTCACTACTTCTGTATCTTTGGGGTAAATACCTAGTAGTGCAATTGCTGGGTCATGAACATAGCCCATACCTTGGGCGAATACCTAAGAGTGAGATCGATGGATTGTATGATATTCTTAATTTTATAAGAAACTGCCAAGCTGTTTTCCAAAGTGGTTGTACCATTTTGCATTCCCTCCAAAGTTTATTGAGTGTTGTTCTACATCCTTGCTAGTCCACGATTCTCTCTCTCTCTCTTCTTTAAGGCATTCCACTAAGTATGGAGTTGTATCTCATGGTGGTTTTAGTTTCATTTCCCTAATGACTAATGATGTTGAGTATCTTTCTCTGTGCTTTTTGCCATTGATATATTTTCTTTGGTAAAGTATATGTTCAAATCTTTGGTTCATTTTTTAAATCCGTTATTTTTTATTGTTGGGTTTTGAGTTTCTTTGTAATTTTAGATACAAGTGCTTTATCAGATATGCGATTTGTAAAAATTTTCTCCCTGTCATGGCTTTCAAAGAGCAGACATTCTTAATTTAGATTAAGTCCAGTTTATTTATTTGTTCTTTCATTGTGCTTTTGGTTTGTATATAAGAAATCATTGCCTAACCGAAGGTCACAAAATCATCTTCCATTTTTTTGGTCAAATTTTAGAATTTTAGGTTTTATATTTATACATGTGATCCATTTTGAGAATTTTTTGGTACAGTGTGAGTTTGGATAAGGTTTTTGTTTTGTTTTACTTATTTGTTTGTTTTTTGCCTATGGGTATCCCGTTGTTCCAGCACTATTTATAGTTGGAAAGACTGTCCTTTCTCCACTGAATTGCCTTTTTGCCAACAGGCCCTATATATTTAGGACCATTTCTGGATTCTTTTTTTCATTCCATTCTTTTTCATGTTTATTCTTTCTCCAACACCGCTCTCTTGATTACTGTAGCTTTATACTAAGACTGGATGTGAATCTTCTAACTTAGAAGAAAGTGTGTATTCTGCTATTTTTTTGTGGTTTTCTCTTAATGTCAATTAGGTTAGCTTAGTTAATAATATTCATGTCTTCTGTACTTGGTAACAATTTGTCTGCTTGTTCTGTCAATCACTGGGAGGGTGTGTTGAAGTCTCCAGTTGTATTTGTAGATTTGTCTTTTTCTCCTATCAGTTTTGTCAGTTTTGGTTCATGGACTTTGAAGCGCTGTTGTTAGGTGCATACACATTTACATTTGCTATGTCATTCTGGGAAAGTGACCCCTTCATAATTAAGTAATGTCCATTTTTATACTCATTCTGAAGTCTGGTTGACATGTTATTGATATAGCTTTTTCTGCTTTCTTTTCATTAGAATTTGCATAGTATCTCTTTTCTGTAATTTTATTTTTAGCCTTTATATTTAAATGGGCTTATTGTATACAGCATATAATTTGATCTTGATTTTTCAATCCAATCTGATGATCTCTATTTTTAATTAAGGTGTTTATAAAAGTTTATATTTAATGTAATTACTACTGTGATCGGATTAAAATCCACCATACTTTTAGCTATTTTATTTTTTAGTCTTTTGTTTCTTCCTCCCTCACATTTCATTTTTGATTATTCCATTTTAGCTTCATTATTGATTTTTTATTATTGCTTTTTCAAATTATTTTATTCATTGCCCTAGGTTATACAGTATACATCTTTAATTAATCAGTCTACTGTTAAATAATCTCATAATATTTAACATGTAGTATAAGAATCCAACATAATTTTCCCAATTTCTCCCCCCATTCTTTGTGCTATTATCATACATTTTACTTTTACATATGCTATAAACACAATGCATTGTCAATAGTTTTGTTCTAGATAGTTATCTTTGGGGCAACTAAAATAAAATTGAATTTTGTATTTACCTCCATTTATTCCATTTCTAAAACTCTTTATTTCTTTGTGTATATGTTATGTCTTACCAAAGTTTTTAAAAATGCATTGAAATTTTTCTTCTCTATGGTGGATTTTAATCCGATCACCAGTCCCTGCCTTCTCCTGACTCTGTTAAAAATGGATTGTGAATAGGCAGCTAGGAATATGTTTGATTTTTAGAATTCTTTTGTGCTTACTTAGAATTTCAGAACCACAGGATTGAATGTGTCATAAGAGTCCTTTGGCCTAATTTTCAAAGTGTGACAGATTTACTTCAACTGATCTTATTTTAAGATTTATCTAAAGTTCTCTTTCTGAGGTTGTAACTTAAGCCTGCTTGGTCTATAGGCTTCTGTCTCTATTTCATTGTCCTGCTGTTGTGTGAGGAGAAGGAACGTCAGGACCACACTGTCTGCTTTTTAATGTTCTCCTTTTAGTAACCTCACACATGTATGAAGACAGTTACTGAGCCCCTTCTTGCCATTCCCCTTTACAGGTAAAAAACATTCTGTACTTCTTTGAGTTTTTTTATAGAAAGATAGATCTACTTTTCCTCTATATGTCTTTACCATTTCTATAATATTTTCTCCTGCATATCTCACATAATTATTTTTGATAGGGCATATGTAAATAAATGGTAGCAGTGTTCACCAAGATGAAAGAGCCAGAATCTCTGTGGGGCTCATGCTGGCACTGGGAGAATGCCAGGGCACCAAATGAATTGGTGTAAATTTACAGGGTCCCCCGTTCCTTTGGCAAGTAGTGCTCACTGTCCTGACCCTTACAGCCCCATGCTGAACTTAAACCCTCTCCCTGAAGCCGTATGGCTAATTTTACTCCAGACACATACCTTTAGGAAAGCTCAGGGACTCTGAAATTTGGTGGATGTCATCCGAAAGCTGTGTTCACCTGAGGACGCAGGTTATTCTAGAGCCTACTGAATGGAGCAGCCCTGGGCATGTTACTTGTATAGGAATGGGCCAGGAGGAAAAGAACAGACTGGAAAACCTAGAACTTTTCTGAGCAAACTGTATTCAGTTCTGAGAAAAAAAATTATAATTGGGCTGGTCCTATAGTAGAACTTATAAACATGTGTCAGTTATGAGGGTAACTGCAAGACTTATTTTCAAGCTTTCCCCTTGATTTCAGGTCCAGAGCATAACATTTTCTTTTTGTCTTTTTCCCCCTCAAGGGGTGCTACATCCATTGTGTACAGATGCAAACAGAAGGGGACCCAGAAGCCTTATGCTCTCAAAGTGTTAAAGAAAACAGTAAGTTTATTTCATTATATAACAGCATCTCTAAGGGATCTGTGACCTGGAGAAGCCAGGAGCCCTGATTCACAGGACAAAGAGGCCAGAGAAATGCTGTGTGCAGCTAACTCACTTAAATCCTGAGTATGAGCGTACAGCCAAATGGGTTATTTTCTGATGGAAACTGTGTGACTCTTTGAAAGCGACTGGATCTCAGGCTGGATGTGGTTGTGGGGAGAAGTGTGGTAAGGAGAAACCTTTAGAGCTGGCAGGTCAACCTGGTATACTTTGTATACCAGTCATGTTTTCAGCTATATATGTGTACAGGTATAGAATCTCCAATCACAGTTTAATTTACTAAAAATGCTTGCTGTTTAAAAAAATACCTAAATGAAACACAAATGGCTGTATTTGTGAAAGGAGTCATCAGCTTCTAACTTGATTTTCAAATGTTGGGTTTGCTTCAGTGAAGTGCAACTGACAAATGCTGTTGTTTCTAGGACTGAGCCTGCTCATTTAAGAAGTCTTTGTTTGGACAGGGAAAGAAACAACAAATGTTGGAGAGGTTGTGGAGAAAGGGGAACCCTCTTACACTGTTGGTGGGAATGCAAGTTGGTACAGCCACTTTGGAAAACAGTGAGGAGGTGCCTCAAAAATTTAAAAATAGAGCTACCTTATGACCCAGCAATTGCACTACTGGGTATTTACCCCAAAGACACAGATGTAGTGAAAAGAAGGGCCATATGCACCCCAATGTTCATAGCAGCAATGTCCACAATAGCCTAACTGTGGAAAGAGCCGAGATGCCCTTCAACAGATGAATGGATAAAGAAGATGTGGTGCATATATACAATGGAATATTACTCAGCCATCAGAAAAGATGAATACCCAACTTTTACATCAACATGGATGGGACTGGAGGAGATTATGCTAAGTGAAATAAGTCAAGCAGAGAAAGTCAATTATCATATGGTTTCACTTATTTGTGGAACATAAGGAATAACATGGAGGACATTAGGAGAAGGAAGGGAAAAATGGGCAGGGGGAATTGGAGGGAGAGATGAACCATGAGAGACTATGGACCTGAGAAACAAACAGGGTTTTAGAGGGGAGGGGGCAGGGGGGATTGGTTAGCCCGGTGATTGGGTATTAAGGAGGGCATGTACTGCATGGAGCACTGGGTGTTATACGAAAACAATGGATCGTGGATCACTACATCAAAAACTAATGATGTATTGTATGGTGACTAACATAACATAATAAAATTAAAAACTACAAAAAAAAAAAAAAAAAAGAAGTCTCTGTTTGAACAAGAAGGAAGGATTGGGTTTTCATATTGCTTCTGTTTGCCATATACTCGTAGGTGAGCCAAGGGGGCAAAGTTATTCAGGCTTGTCTCCAATGAGTAAGAAGTGCAGCAGGTGAGAGTTCACGATAGAAATGGCAGCATCTAACACCAGCATTCATGGTAGTCCCTGCATCCCAGAGAGGGTTTGTCACAGCAATGCACAACTACTGTCTGCCTTGAAAGAGTTTCCCTTTATAAAACCACAAAAACACAACATATTCTTTTAGAGCACATTCTTCCTTTCTCAAATTCTATGGGAACACATATGTGAAATATATATACTTCTGAAAGTAAAGTATGCTGAGGACAGAAATAATATCATAAATTTTGAAATCAAATGATACCTCTTTTAGGACAAGGGATTTTTTTTTTTTTCTAGTATCACCAGTTGTTTATGTATTGTCTGGCACAAGGAAATTTTAGAATCTCATATAATGAAGAAGAGAATAATGGCATGCGGTTTTCAATTGAGTAGAAGTAGAATGACATTTTGAAACAATCTGTTAGAATTTAAAGCCAGAGCAAACTAACAAAGACAGTTTAATTGAAGAATAATTTAATAATTTAAATGGCAGTTGCTACTAGAAACCCTATATTCTAGATTTCCTATTTGGTGTAGGCAATGATTAAGTTACTCCAGAATGTAAGGAATCTTTTGATTGATAAGGTTTGGAATTTTCTCTTAAATCAAATTCTTATAGTCATAACATTTATTTGAACTAAGGATTATTAAAATTTTATGAAATGAAACTTCCAAGTAAATACCTACTTTTTAGGAAAGTAAGTTGGCATGCTTTAGCAGTGGTCACACAAGAGATGTTTTTGGACTTCATTGTATCCTTTCTTGCTGGTTAAAAAAAATTGTCAGTAAAATTTGTGAGTGGTTGTTTGTTTTCATAGTTGAAACTTTGAAAGGGACTAGCTGTATGAATGTCTAGGAGAAGAAACACTCAGAAATGACATGTGAATGCTCAGAATCCCAAAGGACAAAGGGCTGGTTTAGAAAATATTGGTTTATGTCAAAAATCTTTGGTTGAATTGGAATAAGAGACAGGAAGACATTTGGTGGGTTCCTGACTCATTCATTGGGAAAGTAAAGCTCTGGTTTGCCCTTGCTGTATTCTCTTCTCCACCTCTGTTGTGGAAACATCTTCCGCAGAAGACAGGCAGGAAGAAAATGTGGATGGGAACCAAGTGTCAGATGGAGCTGCAGAGCGGTGCTGTAAGGCTGATGAAGTATGTTTTAACCCAAATTCTTGGTTATGAGAATTTTCATATATACTGAAATGTTGAGATACCAGCATGGATGCTAGTATATTGTCCTATATTCAATAATTGTTGATTTTTGCCATATTTTCTTTCTCTTCCCATAAGAACTACTCCCCTCAGATGTTAATCTGAGGAAGTAGTTTAGTAAATCCTTTTCCTCTACTTCAATTTCTTCGAAGTATCACATGAAATGGAGACGATAAAGGGCTCATGAATGAAGGGGAAAAAAAGTTAGTCTTGTTCCCTTCACCCTTGATTCATGTTTTATAAAGTTCACGGTACCCTAAAACCTGGGCATTCCCAGAAGCAATATCTATTCATCTCATTGTGTCATTAATCAAGGTAAAGCTTTGAGGACAGTAAGAGTAAACAAGAGAGGAAAATGAAAGGCTTTTGTGATCATGTATTTGTTTAATTTTTTTCCTCTAGTATTCATGGTACTCATACTGAAGTAGCCCTCAAATCTCTTGGAGTGGCATCCATACTCTCTTCCTGGGAAAAAGGTGGCCGGTTTTGTAACTTTAATTTTGAAACAAGTACAGATTCACAGGCAGTGCCATTTTGGTCACCTGTAAGTTCTTTATTGCCTTGCATACAAGAACTAAGTGATTGCATGTATCAGTGGAACTTGTACCGTGAACTTTGTAAAACATGAATCAAGGGTGAAGGGAACAAGACTAACTTTTTTTTTCCCTTCATTCATGAGCCCTTTATCGTCTCCATTTCATGTGATACTTCGAAAAAATTGAAGTAGAGGGAAAGGATTTACTAAACTACTTCCTCAGATTAACAACTTTGGGGCATTGAAGGATTCTAACAGACACAGCTATTAGGACAACCCGTGATTTAGAAGATGGAAACTTTTTTGGGGGGGGGGGTGGTAAATTGTAATTTTTTTATTGGAAAACAAATATACAACTTGGAATGGATTTGAGGCAAATTGTGCCATAAGCAGATTTTCTTTAAGTGGCTAAATAAAGTTTAAAAGCCAGTAACAATAAAGGAAAATGTTTCTGGTACTGGACCAGCAGTACAAAAAAATAGTGTATGAGTACCTGGATAATACACCCGTTTTGCAATAGTGCAACTTTTAAGTGCATATTGTTGACTGTCCACAGTCCATGCAGAGTTACAATGCCACACTTCAACAACATGCTGACAGTTCCTAAAGAAAACTACTTAAAAAGGCATAACCCAGATGTTTCCTCATTTGACAAACTCCATCTAAGTTCAGATGTGCGGAAGGGCTTAGATACATCCAGAGTAAGCCACGTGCAACATGTTACTTGATCAGCTTTCTAAAATAAGTTTTCAGGACAATGACAGTAAGATAAGGGAAGAAAATATGGAGGAATGAAGTCCTAATTACTACACATGCATAATTTTTGACAGCTGGGGGAAACCTTTTTACAGATAAGTTACAAACAAAGAAAAGGTGAATAAACAATATTGTACGAGAAACTGAACACATTCTGTAAGGTGTCTTCACTTTGCTGTCATCATTTGTACAAACTCTTCATCGTTTACTTGACTATCACCATCACTATCTGCTTCCCTGATCATTTCATCAACCTCCTCATCTGTTAACTTCTCTCCCAGGTTTGTCATCACATGGCCAAGCTCTGCTGCCCTAATGCAGCCATTGCCATCCTTATCAAACACACAGAGGGCTTCTCTAATTTCTTCTTCACTGTCTGTGTCTTTCTTGCCATCACTGTCAGAACTTTCGGGAAGTCAACTGTGCCATTACCGTCAGCATCTACTTCATTAATCATGTCCTGTAACTCGGCTTCTGTGGGATTCTGCCCAAGAGACCTCATTACAGTTCCCAATTTCTTTGTTGTTATAGTTCCATCACCATCCTTGTCAAATGGTGAAAAAGCGTCTTTGACTTCTGCAATCTGCTCTTCAGTCCGCTGGCCAGCCTGCGATGCATCCCTCGGACTCGGCTTGCAGCGGCCGCCGGCACCAGGACGCGGTGCGGCTCCTGCCGTTGCTGCTCTGGCCGCGCTGTCCTGGTAACTGCCAAGACGGAGCCTTTTTACTGATGTCACATGACGTTTGAATATGTTGAACTTAAAACTGCACAAAATGAGAAAAACAGATTCAAGAAAGTGTCAGAATTTGAACAGATTAAGCAGATGGAACCTTTAGTTTGGACTGAATTTTGCGGAGTTAAATGGAACCACAACTTTTGAAGAACGGCACGGTGATAATGTAGTTACTATTTCGGGAGTGAGTCACATGCTTTACCTTTCTTCCTGAGGAGTACGTACCTCAGGGCATATCTAAATAATCACACATCAGCCCTATCGGTATGGCTCATATTCAAGAAGAACTGATGGAGATTTAAGAAAATTATGCTCACCAATCATTTATAGTGTCCCTGGAATTTTGGAGACAAATATTTGAATTCTAGAACTGAGATGAGACTTCCAGCTACATGGCTCAGCTCTTGGAAGAGATTGCATTCAGCTTACTGTGAAGCCCATGCCGTTTCATGAAATACCCAGTACTGGGGCTCAGTAGGTAAAATCAGAATTTGTGAGTCTGAGCGCCAATCTGTGTGCCAGTTCAGCATGTATATGTATTCTGACTGTTCTTAAGAAGGGCTGTGCAGTTGTGCGTGAGATTATGGGCTCTGGAGCCAGACAGATTGAGTTCAGAATCCCTTCTGCCACTTACTACTTGTGTGGCTTTACAACAAATTGTATAAATCTCTCAATCTTAGTTTCTTCATCTGTAAAATGGCTTTAAGAACATCTAGCTCATGGTGTTCTAGTGAAGATTGAAGTGAGATAATTTGTGTAAAATATTTCTCAACACCCAGGAAGCTTGTTACAAGTGGGAACATTATTCTTATTATTAATTATAAAGGGTCCACACAAGCATTTTATATTATGATAGTACCAGTTCATTCTATGCGATTCTGATATTCTCATCAGCTTTGTTTAAAACTGAGCAGTAAGCAGCACCCGACGTATTGTGCAATTCTGTGTGAATAAGATTAATTATATTTAGAGTGCTTTTAAAATTTCTGCTAAAGATAGGTATATATTTTACTACTACTATCAAATTTAATATGGTGCTAAATAAAAATTTCTGATCCTGAGACCTACATAAACAAATCTTGGGTGCTCGGGATTGCTAGCTTTAGAATGCGTTCAACCTTATGGCTCTATTCTGGCTCTTAGCATTGGAGCAGTGTGACTACATCCACAATGTACATCCACAGCTGTTCCATGTCTCAATTTTGTCATATTTTAATTATTTGAATGTAAAGTTACCTGTCAATTTCTGTAAAGGTTTTTGTGAATAATTTAATTTACGAGAAAATGCCTTTAACTTTTATAAAATTTCCATAAGTGCTAAAGGATGAAAGAGGCCTTTTATCTTCTCAGTTAGTTGAAGAAACACACATTGTGATTTGCTAATCATTCTATGATTTAGTATTTAATGTCTATTCATTTTTCCTTATATTCTTATGAGTTAACTATTTGAGTATATAACTATGATGTTGCAGGAGAATTTGAAAGGTTGTTCTAGATTAAATTACAGAATATATACCTCCCAAATTCTTGGTAGGTGAATCTTCAGGTCATCTCCATTGGAGGAGATTTCCAGATTCCTCCATTCTAAAATAGAGATAATACCATTTATCCTACTGGGTAAACTGAGGATTACATGCTCTTATCTCTTTCTACCTAGCCTTTGGGAACAGAAAACTGACCATGGGCCATTCATTTTCCATTTGCTATGATGTATGTTAGAGAGATGTCTGGGGCCATCTGAGTTAAAGATATGCATCTATTGTGTTGCCATTGCCACTTTTAACCACTCATGGATGTGCTCTGAAAGTGAAGTTAAGGTCGCCTTTGGTCAGTGATGGAGAGAATAATATAAATCAGTAGCTCAAATAGACTTTTTGGGCCCAATTGAGGTCTCAGAACACATTAAGGAAAGTAGCTTGCAGATAACAAGCTGTGTCAAGTGAAGTGAAACTTCTTCAAGCATTCTGTCAGTTGAAACCTATTGATTTTCATGGGAACTATTAAGCCAGGTTTCCTGGAATAGGAACAGGGATATTTCTATTCAGTTTGTGACAAGTATATGTCTACGAGAGAAAAAGGTAGTGGGGTGGAATGTTAAAAACTTGGCCTGATTTGTATGCTTTACCATTCAGAGATCTACTTGGAAGTCTGAACATTCTTGCAGAGAATTAAGTGTTGCAGTTTGATTTGTTTTCTTTTTTGATAGAAACACGGCTGGAATCTGTCACAGTTCAGCGTGCTTATCTGTCCTCTCATTATATTGATCTCTCATCAGTATTTTGTTGCCTTTTTAAAAATAAACACCGTAATTCAGACAACCTGCTATGAAGGGTGGTGAGAGGTGGGGGAGAAAGAGAGATTGAGAATATAGGCGCATGCTCGGGTGCTGTTGCCTGAAAGGAAACACACTTTGCAGTGGTGCCATCCACTCAGATGATCACATTTAAACCTCTAGTTCTTTTATAAGTAGTGGGCAGCTTAATCTAAAGTGACCTTCACTTTATATGGAGACTGTGGAGCAGAAAAAAGAGATGCATAACTAGCCACAAATAGGAAATCTTATAGGAAGAGCTTATGTTGCCATACCCTAGTAGAAGAAAGAGACTAGAAACTTCTCAGAGAGCTGAATGGGAAAGGCCTTGTAACCAGAGGAGAGGTGCTGGGAGCATGGAAGTTGAGAGGAACCGAGGTCGGAAGATCAGAGCTGGGGAGTGGTACTCAGTGGGCCACAACCAGAAAACTGAGAAAGCCTGAAGGAACACAGCCTACCAGACTCAAAGCAAACTTGTGATTCATAACTTACTAAGAAGGGGAGAAGCTCTAGTATTAGTGTTAACAGAGAAGAACATTTCAATACATTTTGATTTTTATATTTATGGTATAATGTTGAATGATGGTCAAAACTGCATCCATCCAGACAATGTAAAAAGAGAGGGAAGAAAGAAGGCTAAAAAAAAGAAAAGAAAAGAATCAAGTCATAGAACTCCAAAACCATTAATCTGCTAAAAGAGAGGAAATGAATGACTGTGCAGAGGATATTAAATAGAAGAGATTCAAATAATTTTCAGTATTGAATTAGGTTTCAACTGCTTTTTTTTAAGAAGCATCCTCAAATCACCCTATGCCACTTCAGTAGTTTTAAAGTAAAGGAGCATAATGCTAAATAAGAATGGTGCCCACATTTCATTATTAAACACTGTGTGGCCCCATTCACCTGTTAACACAAAGTGCCCCATGGGAGTATCTTACTTATGGGAGTTTTAGAAAAGAGACATGTTCAAAGTACACAAAAGCATATAGAATTTGAACCCAGGGCTTTTGAGTTCCAAATCTGGATCCTTTCTATTTATACCAGCTAGGTTCTGATAGAAAAAAAGACCAAAAAAACCAAAAAGATAAAAAAAGGTAGGAATGATCATGGCCCAAATCTGAGACTGAAACTGGATATTGCTCCTTACTAAGCTGATAAAGGGTGAAAAAGCCTTTGTTGGCACAGACACTGAGAAACTGAGTGCATTTCTAAGTCACCCTAAAACAAAAGTAAACAATATTCCCTATGTGCAGAGAAGAGAACACAAGCAACGTAGTTCTTTTCCAAATGCTGTTAAAAGTTTAGTTAATGAGTTTTAGCACACAGTATTCACTAACAAATAAAAGAGGAATAACTGGGGAGTGTGTAATATACAAGCTACACACATTGCTTGGTGTGAATCTTTGCACTTTGTCTTAATGGTAGATGGGATGCAGTGACCCCAGGCGTGGCTGTGTGTATGGAATTCCAGTTTCTTCTCTGCTGCAAGTGTCAGCATCACAGGATAAATTCAGTTAAAGCTTCTCATATTTATCTCTACCCCAGAAATCTGAAAAATGTATCAAATGGGTTGTTATATCTACAGTGCTTCCCTTCCCCCCTGCCCCACAACATACCAAGCTGTCATTGGGAAGATTTTTTTTTTTTTTTGAGATTTTGAGATCAGAATAGTCTAGAACTATTTTTCCAGAGTAACATAAGGACACATTTGGGTATTGTGATTAGTGTCAAGGGCGGGGCATACATAATAAAGTACTATAAGCTGTGAATGATTTTTTTCGCTGATAAAGCAGATCCAAGATTACCACTGTCATCTTTTAAAATTGGACATTTTTATGAAGGGGAATGTGGATGAGTATCAAAATTTACCTGTCACATTTTTATCTGCCAAAAAAATTTAAAGTATCCTCTATTTTCTATGACAATTAAAATTCTTCCTAAGACTGGTACCCCTGGATATCTGGGGAAAAGATACTTAAAATTTCCAGTCAAAGGTATCTCAGTGTTTCCTCATTTGAAAGAGTCTCTATTAGTTTAAAAGAGTTTCTTTAGGGTAAATATTCAGTGTAAGTTTATTTCTCTCAGAGCTGTTTCTCCCTTGCCCTGTTCTTCCCATGCTTGCTCAAGTAACCCATGGAGGCATGGTCTCTCCGGTGAGGATGAAGTACCCATGCACCACAGCCATCACCAGCTGCTGACTGCACTAAACACCTGACCAGGTGAAGGTCCCAGCAGCTATAGACAGCTGGGGATACATCGTAGGGTCACATAATGGTCAGACATTCAGGGACAGGACCAGACCAGCCAGGCAGCACAAAATCAGAGACCAGCCCAGTGCATGGATCTATTCCTTCTCTGAATCCTGACAGTCCTGGAGAGTATCGGAGAGGGTGTTATCTATTCTAGAGAAATCATTAACTCCTTGTCTTACACTACATGTATTGAGGTGTGTGCAAAATGGGCGTGCAGGTCCTAGCAAGAACAGAAGCAGGAAATGGAACAAAAAGCAAGTCTTTATGCATTCCTTCAGTTTCCCTATCTCAGCACTAAAAGGGAAAGTTGCAGTTTGTTAATTTCTAATAGAAATTAGAATTAGGACATTGCTGATACCCAGGTCTGTAATAACTCAGGTGTGACCTCAGTGGTCAATAGTGGTTAATAAACGTAAGAAATTGGTATTAAAACCTCTGTGGAGCTTAACCAAAGTAGTGCAGCTCTTATCCCAATCTTCATAAAGGGTGAAGGAAGGCATTTAAATATAAATGCAAACAGATATCAGTTCCCCTCTTTGATTACCCTCAAATAAGATTATATTGGATATAGTTTAAGATTTTGATGAAGTTGTCTTTCACTTTTAGAAGAAAAGGGGAACTACACCATATTCAAATTTATTAGACGTATTTTCCTTAGTAGGACTGACACTCTCATAAATCTCAATATTTCTAAATTTAGTTTGTTTCAGTTACAGTAATTTTTATGGGAAAACACAGAAAATTGAAAATAGAACAGTAGGAAATACCTTACTTTTTACAAAATCCTTTCAGGAAAGGCATTGTACATCTACAACGGGCGAGGAGATTTCACATATATTTTCGTTTCCTCCTTACAACAATAATACTGTAGATAGCAGTTATTGTCTCTTATCTATGAAGAAATCGAAATAGGGGCACCTGGGTGCCTCAGTCATTGGGCGTCTGCCTTTGGCTCAGGTCATGATCCCAGGATCCTGGGATCCGGCCCCGCATCGGGCTCCTTGCTCGGCAGGGGGCCTGCTTCTCCCTCTCCCACTCCCCCTGCTTGTGTTCCCTCTCGCACTGTGTCTCTCTCTGTCAAATAAAATCTTAAAAAAAAAAAAAAGGAAGAAAGAAATAATCCTCAGACAGGATAAATGATTTTATCAAGGACTCTAAATGGCAGAACCAGAATTCAAGTTGAATTTTAAAATAAAGTACAAACATGGATGTTCATTACAGAGTGATTTATGTTAGTAACAAATTTTAAGAAATCCTAAGTAATGATAAAAATGGTCATTGATGACACTGGGGCATTAAGAAGCTGTTTTACATTCTGCTTGTGAATGTTATGTATCCATAAAATGTTATGGTATTTTTCACAAAAATAGTAAGAAACAAAACTATCTCTCCATATTTGAAGTATGTAAAGAAACGCTCAGAGTTTAAAAAGTTGAAAGAAAATGAAACAAAATGCTAATGATTACAGTGGTGGGTATGTTCCTCATTCTTATGTTTTATATTTCACATTTTTTTAATGTGGCTATGATACTTCTCTAAAACTTTTCCAGCCCTGGCAACATGCCCCCGAAAAGAGAATTTGGGAGGCTGACATTCCATTCCTTTTTTATCACAGGATATCAGCTTCTTTTTTGCAAGAATCTGACTGTGCTGGTGTTGACTTGCCCTTATCAGGGAATCTGGGGGAGTAGGGACCCAGCAAAGCTTTCCTCTTGAACTGTCCCCCAGCAGGCACAGAGACAAAGCAGAGAATTTGCCATCACATCCCTCTACTTTTCTGTGTCCCGAGGACCTCCCAGCTCCTCCTTCGGGAGCGCATAGTGCACTCCAGCTCGCATGGCTACCAGTTTCTGATTTTCATCATTTCCTCTTCTTTTAATGTTTTCTCTCATTGTGTTTAATACAAAGCATTGATCACACAAATAAAGGCAAGGTGTGCTGTTTGAAGAACAGGCCTCCTTTTGGCAGCTTGTAGAGCTCTATATCCTATGATGGCGGAGAGGAGCAGACATGGAACATCACTATCTGCTGCAGTGGATTTAGAAAGTCAGTGACTCCACCAAAGCTTTTATTATTATTTCTTTTTTTTTTTTTATTTGAGAGAGAGACTGAGAGAGAGAGACCATGAGAGGAGGGAGGGTCAGAGGGAGAAGCAGACTCCCCACTGAGCAGGGAGCCCAATGCGGGACTCGATCCCGGGACTCCGGGATCATGACCTGAGCCGAAGGCAGACGCTTAACCGACTGAGCCACCCAGGCGCCCTATTATTATTTCTTATTTCTTGAAACATTACTCATTTATCTTGGGAGCAAGTACCCATGAAGGCCCTAGATTGGGTACTTTGCTCTGCCAGTAAGATAGGCATTCTCCACTCCATTAGTATCAATAACACGACAAAAATGTCATATAGATCCAAATGACAAGAGAACGGACTAACCAATTCTAATCTCAACTAACCAAAGCTGTGAAACCAGGGATCTTTTCTTTGAAGCACTCATCTCTTGTATTCAAACACTAGCTTCATCCTTCATTCATTCATTCATTCAGCAGATTATTATATACCAGGCATTGGTAAATAATGCTGGGGATACTGATGTGTAGAAAATGGACAAAACCCTTGATGTCATAGGGCTTGTGTTCTGGTACCATATGTTGGCTAAGTGAATTTAAATTAAAAAAAAAGAAAAATCAAATAATGAATTAGTAATTAAATGATAACATAGGTATTTGTAAACATTATGAAGAGATTAGAGTGATATGATTCATGGTGTATGTATAAATGTGTATGTATGTGTAGTCACTTTTGATGGAGTATCTAGGGAAGGCCTCTCAAGTACTCTCTGAGAAGTCAGAAGGTCTTGTGAAAGAGGAAGCAGCAAGTGCAAAGGGTTTAGAGTCTGGTCTAGTGATTGAAGGGACTGTGTAGAGAGAAAAATGACATCAGATCAAAAGGGTAAGGCCAAGCCATCCAGAATTTTATGGTCAATGGTAAAGAATTTGCATTTATTCTAAGCACAGTGGATACCAATAAAGGCATTTAAGTTGGAGAGTGACATAATCTGATTTACATTTTAAAGACATCACTCTGGCTTCCATGCAGAGGGAATGATTATAAAGGGTAAGAATCCAAGCAGAGAGATTAGTTAGGAAGTATTTCAATACTTCTGCAGCCTTTAAAGTAGAAGAAAAATCAGACCAGAATGGTGACCTGGAATAATCAATTTTATCTGAGAATGGAGTGATCAAATATATCAAATGCTGCTGACAGGATAAGATGAGTAGTTTGGCTCCAAGTGCTCCTCCAAGGAGGCCACTGATATTTTTCTATAAGAGGTTTGGAGGAGTTCTTGGGATGAAGCCAGACTGGGCTGCACTGACAAATACAAAGGGGTGGGTGGAGGAAGTGGAGAAAGAAGGCAGAGACAACTCTGGAGGGTTTTTCTGTGGAGGGAAGCAGAGAAATGCTTTGAAAACAGGTAGAGAGGTAAGGCACTGAGGGATGAGGTCTTTTTAAGGATAAGAGGTATTAAATCAGGGTTACCCCCATATATTCTTAATCCCAGGGAGAGATACAAAGATGCAAGAATGGGAAAAGAGCTAGTGAAAGATGTAAAGTCCTTTCTACTTTATATATGGTGTTTCTCCATTCTTCTTTCTCTCTGTTAAGCCAAATCTGTTTCTAGTGAGAGTCTAGAATGAGCCAAATCTTTCGTATAAACTTTGTTTAGCTTGTCATCTCTCCCAGGAATATTTTAAGCCTGTTTCATTCACTGTAAAATAAAAGGCTGTTCCTTCTGAAAGAATTTCTGGCATCTGTGAGCAGAAAGGCTTAGATTTTAGAATGTGGAAATGAGGGAGCAGAGGTACCTCCCTTGAAGGAGGCTGCCCTGTTCTGAATCTACCTGGTTTGATATAAAATCTTTCCTTCTGGTTTGAACTTCACAGAGACATTCTTGTCTTGCCTAAACTCTGTTCCAATCCTTGGGCTCCTCCCCCATTGGAAAGCTCTACTTTTCTCCTTTTTGCCCTGCCAGTGTTTTAAGAGTCTGTAGGGAGTAGGAGGTGGCTATTAACAGAACTATCAGAAAATGAGTTTCACAGTTTTCAAAATCAAGCTTATTTGATTGACATGCCTTATTAGAGTTTGTCTTCCCATACTGATGAGAACAGGGTTGGTGTTATGCTAGTTAGTGTTAAATGTAAAATAAGATATTGGTTCCTCTTAATATCTCCTTCCTGTCCCACCCCACCATGTCCAATGCTCATCACTGCCTCCACCTCTGAACCATCACCTCCACTGTGCAGCTGCCCCTTCCATTCTCCTCTCTACTGGGTCCAAACTCACACTGAAAGATCTGGGAGAAGAACATTCAAGACAGAAGACTATCTAGCACAAAGTGAAAAGGCCCAGAAATGGAAAAGATTTTGGCTTCTTCAGAGATTAACTAGATGATTAGAGAACTAGAATGAAAGAGGACAGCTGGTAGGTAAGTTCAGAACAATGGACAGGGCCAAAATGTTATTAGCATCTTTCTGAACCTGCTCCTCCAGTCTTTCCCACCTCAATAAATGGCAATTTTATGCTTCCTGTTTCTGAAGCTGAAAAACTTGTAGTCAATTTTTATATTTTTCTTTCTCTTACATCTCATAGCCAGTTCATCTGTAAATACTATTTTCTCTTCCTTAAAAATATCCATCTGCTTCATACCTCTATCATCACTACCAAACTTCCATAATCTCTCACTGGAACAACTGCTCTAACTTATTATTGCATGTCCCTGCTTTTACTCTTTCCATTATCCTCATCTCTGTAAAATTCAGAGCATCATTGTTTCTTCTTCTTCTCCTTCTTCTTCTTTCTTCTTCTTCTTTTTTTAAGAGAGGGAGAGGAGTGGGGCAGAAGAAGAGGGAGAAGAAAATCTCAAGCAGGCTCCACACTGTGTGGAGTCTGATGTGAGGCTCAATCTTACAACCCTGAGATCATGACCTGAACCAAAACCAAAAGTCAGGTGCTTAACTGGCTGAGCCACCCAGGCTCCCCTCAGAGTATCCTTTCAAAACTTAACTAATATCATGTCATTCCTTTCTCAGAACGTTCCAGTTGTGTCTGACCTCTCTCATACTAAAATACCAAGTTCTTACCTGGGTGACATGGCTCTTTATGACCTGACTCCTGGTCATGAGGAGCCTCCGTCATCATCTACTACTTTCCTCCTCTGTCACTTTGCTTTGGCTAAACTGGCCTCCTTGCTGTCGCTCATAGCTGAGGGCCTTTGTGTTTGCTGTTACTGTGTCTGAAACACTCCTCTCTCAAATCCAAGTAGCTGTGTACCTTGTTGCTTTGTCAGAGAGACCTTTCATAACTGTCCATTTCAAACAGCACCCTTCACCACCCCACATCTTTTACCTTTTTTTCCCTTCCTTAGTATTTATCAACTTTGGACCTTTTATTTATTTACTTCTTTTTTTTTTTTATCTTCACTAAAACATAAGCTTCTTAGGACATAAAATTCCTAGGAAGTTTATGTTTTTGTTTTTTTTTTTTTTAAGATTTATTTCTTTATTTGAGAGAGAGAGAATGAGAGAGAGAGAGTACATGAGAGGGGGGAGGGTTAGAGGGAGAAGCAGGCTCCCCGCTGAGCAGGGAGCCCGATGCGGGACTCGATCCAGGGACTCCAGGATCATGACCTGAGCCGAAGGCAGTCGCTTAAACAACTGAGCCACCCAGGCGCCCGGAAGTTTATGTTTTGTTCACTGCTGTATCCTCATGCCTAGAATAACATCTGCATGTAGTGGGTGTTCAAAAATATTTGTAGAATAAATGGATGAAATTAATTGGATACAGATGTATATAGATTGATAGATTGGATGATGACAAGATCATATTCTCTTTGTATTGTTTATACCTTCTCAGTGGATTAGAAGCAAGGCTGTGATAGGAGAGTTAAGGGAGGAGGGAGTATTGGATGTTAAAGGAGAGAAAGTGTAAAGTGTTCTGTTGCAAAATGGGGAGCTGAGGGTCCCTTGAGATTTGGGGTCATAAATTAAAAATGGGACCAGTCAACTGTTGTACATTTTGTTCCAGACACTTCAGTTAAGACACAGACATGGAGTAAAAGAAGAGTAGAGTATTTAAGGGTTTCACCTGGCAAGTCCAACAGATGAAGATAAGAGCAAAGGAGTTGGGGGACTATGCAATCACTGCTTATCTTAATGGACCATTGAATCTATGTAAGAACTGAAAAGATAGGAGGTATAAAGCAGAGAGTGTGAGGTTTCAAATCAATATTTTTGAAGTGGTGTAATTGATGGTAATGATAAAGCCTGGGATATGACCATGGGAATGGGTTACTAAGGGAGAGTGGAGGAAGAAATTGTTGGAATTGAAGAAATGGCAAAGAAACTAGAGTCAAAGATGTTGACAGGATCATTCACATGAAAGCTGAAGTTGTTAAGAATGATGACAGGATCAGTGGTTGAGATAAAGTTGCTGAAACATGCTAAAATCTTCAGAATAGGATGAATAACAAGGAGATAGGAAGATGACTAAAACAAAAAAAGGTTTCAAGTCATGTTGGCTGATGGCAGACATTTCAAAACAGCTGAGATGTTAGGGGGACAGGGAGGAGAAATGGTTTAGATATAGCAATGGGGAACAAGAAGGACACCTATCGTTCCAGGCCCTGTGGTACATTTCCTATTGGGATTAAAATAAGACCCTGCTTGAGAAGACAATGAAAAAAGTAAGGTATCATGAGATGTCCAGGTTTCCATTTGGTCAAAAATATAAAGGGAAGAATCAGACTTGGTAAAAATTACAGTTACTGAAGATACCAACCTCAGTATTTTTATCTGTAGACCACATTGGATTTTTGCATGTTCAAACAGCAGTTCTTAGCTTTTAAATCCTTTTAGGCTAGAACTGTCATTCTTGAATTTAACAAAGTACCAGCTGTCAAGTCTCTTCACCAAGCATGTTAGTGCCAACATATACTCGTTGATATGTCAGAAAACAAGATGCTAAATTAAGCAGAAGCTATGCAGAAGAGAATTGTTGTGAAAATTTAAAGACACTGTCTGCTTATTTATTTATTCACTAATAATTTGTATTTTGCCTTTTTCCACAAAGTGTTTGAAGAGCACAGTTCTGTAGTTCACATCATATTCTCCGGTCATTGCTCAAACCACAAATGAGCCTAAGAAGCCAGAGAAAGAATAGAGAGACAAACAAGACTTATGGTCTCAGTCCCCGCAAAGAACATGAGATGAGGCTGAGTGTTTGATGTGGAAATGCCACTGTACTTGACTGAATCCTAGAAGTAGAGCAGTAGTCTCTACTCACACAGCTTACCCCAACCCACCAAGAATATTTAAAATCCCAGAGTCCAGATCTAGGCCACATCTGAGATGCCCAAGTGGCTCAAGTCCACCAGAAATCTGGTGTTAAAAAATCCTCTTCTTCTCCTCAATTCCTTTACCACTTCTGCTTCTATCCATCATTCCCACAGTGCAGAAACTGGTTTCCTTTTCTTTCCCTAAGTCCTCATTATTTCTTCTTCACATATCTTTCAATCCTTTCTCCCTTCTTTTCTGCAACCTTCTCAGCCCCAGCATGGGAGTATATCTGCTGTATATCTTAATGAAGGGTCCATGTTTGATTAACTCTATTCCAGTGATGGAGGCTTTTTCTCTGATGTTGCTCTAGAATTATGCCTTTTACCCATTTCTTTTTCTCCCCCCATGGAGAAAGATAGTAAAATTGGGATTTCTTTCGATGTAAAGGAATCTGGAGTTCTGTGGAGTTTTAAAACCATACACATCTGTATACTAACCACTTTTATTAAATTGTTTTATTAATTTTTTTCTTATGTATAATCTTCAAAAGGTATGTTTTATATTGAAAGTATTTCAAAAGCCATTAAAATTGTATGTTTCAAAGGTGATTTCATGGCAATGAAAAGGAGATATTTTTTGAATATTTAGGGCAATTTAAATAGAGGAGCTAAAAGAGTTTTTAAGAAAAACCCCAAGTGCCCAATCCATTTCAAATTGACAACTAGAACAATAAAACAATATAAGTGGAAGACAAAGTTCTTAATAATCTGATTAGCAGTAAAATGCAGTAAACTAAGGAGGCAGGACTGTAATTCCATAGTTGTCAATCTGGCTTACGTTATGATAGATAAAAAACTTAAGAAGGCACTGTGACTGGACAAACTCCTTTGGGCTTCTTCAGATTCCTTCTGTCTACCAGTTGTCCGGACCTGGGAGAGCTTCATTGCCCACTGTCCACAGCATGCAGTTAGGCCAACCAGACACACAGCTGAAACTTCTGGCCCTTCTAGCCACTTCTAGATTTGAATGAGATATAACACCTCATGAGAAGGAGTATGGCATCACAACTGCTGAAGAGACTGGATAGGCAACCTAAAAGTCTGGAAAAGTTACCACCGTAGGGCCAGATTTCCACCTGTGGGCAACAGGAGGAGTAGGTTCCAAGGTAGGTGAATTCTCCCTCTTTCCTATGAACTTCTTCAAGGCACGATGGCCTGGTACAGCTCCTCTGGACAAGTACTCTGTGCCAGGTGGATGCAACTGCCCATATGACCTACTGTTTCTTTACAACTCATTATGACACAGTGGCCAGTGTGCTGGCTGCACTGTGTCACCTCTTACCTTGTTGGACTTCCCTGTGTCCCTGCTCTAACTGCACCTTCCAAATAAAACACCAGCATGTTGATACTTGCCTCACATTTGTTTGCTGGGGGACCTGGGCTAAAATACATCCCCTAACTTAGAATTTTAGTAATATACATTATATATTTTATAATTGTGAATTGTTAGTAATAAAAAACTACCATTCTTCAAGGTATTTTGTAAATAGTGAAGGTAATTTTATGGGTTTCAATTTTGTAATATTTATTTGTTAAAACCATCTGTTGGTGCTTCTGAAGATGCTAATTATAGTAGCACTTGGAAGCTAATTCCAGGTCACAGTAATGACTGTTCAGATAGCTCCCTGCCCAATGACTTTTGTGGTAGGCTTGACAGTTATTTTCTAGAAAAACATCACTGATGCTGAGTGGTAAGATAAGGGCTCAGTCTCTCTCCTCGCCTTCCCAGGGGCTTGGAGGGAGAAGTCAGAGTGGGCATGAAACACTAATTTCTGGAACAAGAGGAATATAGGAAAGATGTGAGATGATATGACAGGGAAGAGGCACACCTGTGTGACCTTCAAGATGTGATACCTGTGGAGGAACCACTCCCCAAAGCAGGACCACCTAGGAACTCTGAGACTTTGTTTCAAAAAGATAGCAAATGGCCCTCAGTTTATCTCTCTGGGAAAGACTTTCTGACCTCAGTCTTGTCTTGTCCTGGCATATCACTCGTTTATCTGTCCATTTCTCTTTTGTCAGCTTCTCCCTTTCAACTCTACCTGCTCTTGGTTTCTTTGGTTGGCATCACTCTGACTTGTAGTCCAGGTTTTGTCAGTCCACTTATTCTCTTTGGTTTTTCATGCCCCATTTTTCTCTAAGATCCCTCTTCTAAGATTCTTACCTGCTTCTCCCTTGTCAGCCTCCTCTGAAGTCATGACCTGCACCTCATTCAACTGGGACTCCAGCATTCATTGAAGGGAAGAGAGAGGAGACTGTGTTCACATTTTTTCTTTCATTTAATTATTACTAAATTTTTGTTCTTTTCTGTCTGCTTTCTATTTTAAATTGTATGACATTAAATATTCTGGAGTAGTAGTTCCCAAGCTTTTGGGCTTTAGGAGCCCTTTATACTCTTCAAATTATTAAGAATTCCAAATAGTTATACACATTTACTATATTAGAGATTAGAACAGAATTTTTAAAAGTACTTATTAATTAAAAACATAATAATAATAAACCCATTACATTTTAACATAAATAGTATTTTTGTGAAAAATAACTAGATTTTCTAAAATTAAAAAATACCTAGAGAAGAGTAGCATTATTAAAAAATCTCTTTGCTGTCTGGCTTAATAGAAGACAGTTTGAAAGAAAAAAGAGAAGACAGTTTGATTCTCATCTGCTTCTGCATTCAATTTGTTGTTTTATTTCAAGTATAGATAAAAATCTAGCCTCATTCAAATATGCAACTGAAAAAGGGGATAGCCTCACATATGACCTGAAGGAATCTCAGGGGCCCTAAAGTGTTCTCCCGTAACACTTTGAGAACCACTGATCTGGAGTACGCTGGAAAAATAATTTTCCTTTTAAAAATTGTTTTTAAAGAGAAATTCATTCTGAATTCAAAACAAATAACTATATTAGAAGATTGCTTGTCCAGATAATCTGGTGTGTTCTGAGTATTTCCAGAGTTCAGATAAATTAACTCTCAAGGAACTAAAATATAATAAAAAATTTTTAAAAGTCATCCCAACATGTAATATATGGGACATAACATGGTAAAAAATAAATTTACTTAAAATGTGTATTTGTATTAGAAAAGCTTTTGTTTAATATAAATATATGAAAAAATTAAAGGATCCCACTGACTTTTTTTATATTGATTAGAAATATATGAAAACAAGAGGGAAACTTTATATTGCATAAACTCTAAAAGTGTAGTGAAAAAAATAAATTTGAATACTAACAGTCTTTTTTACTATTTAAAAAAAGTTTTATTATTGAAGTATAGTTGACATACAATGTTACATTAGTTTTGAATGCTAACAGTCTTAAATAAGAAATGCTTAGGTTCTTTTTTTTTATTAAAAATTTTTAAAGCATTATGCAATAATGAAAAATAGATTTATTTTGTAATAGTGAGGAAATCCTTATTAACCTGAAGAGAAGGTTGTGATAAAAACAATTTGTAGGGGCGCCTGGGTGGCTCAGTCGGTTAAAGCGTCTGCCTTCGGCTCAGGTCATGGTCCCAGGGTCCTGGGATCGAGCCTCGCATCGGGCTCTCTGCTCCGCGGGAAGCCTGCTTCTCCCTCTCCCACTTCCCCTGCTTGTGTTCCCTCTCTCACTGTGTCTCTCTCTGTCAAATAAATAAATAAAATCTTTAAAAAAAAAAAAAAAACAATTTGTATCCACTGCATGATTCCTCTTATATGAGACATCTAAAATAGTCCAACTCATAGAAGTAAACAATAAAATCATGGTTACCAGTGGATGAGTGAGGGGAAGATGGGGAGTTGTTCAAGGGGTATAAAGTTACAGTTATACAGTGTGAGTAAGTGCCAGATACCTGTTGTACGACATAATGCCTATAGTTAACAATAAAGCCTTGTGCGTTTAAATATTTGTTAAGAGGATAGATGTCATTTGAAGTGTTCTTATCACAAACACACACACACACACACACATGCAACACAAAAGGGCACAAGAAACTTTTGGAGGTTATGTTGATTTACCTTGTGGTGATGATAATACAAGCATATATGTATGCCCAAACTCACCAAATTATATACATTAATTATGTGTGTTTTTGGGGGGGTACCAATTATACCTCAATACAGCAGGAAATATAATAAAAATAATAATTAAAAAATAAAGATAATCTGTGTCCAAATTTTCTTCATAAACATCTGCAGAAACTGAACTAGAGCGTGAGGCAAGAACTCTTTGGAAGAGCTCTGTCAGTGTCATCTGCCTGTTCTAGCAATGCCTCTCTTTTTCAAAGATCTTTCATTTGATACAAGTAGAGTATTAAAAATGGTCACTGGTAGTGGCAGACTCTGTCCTCTTTTGCTCTCACAATTTCAGAGAAAAAACGAATACCTCTTTCTTGATTATGTGAGCAAAAGTTCTGGGGAGGGCCCTGATTGGAACGACTTGGGTCTGGCGGATATCCCTGACCCAATCACGGTGGCCCGGGAAGGGGATTCTGATTGATTCGGCTGGGATATGTGCCCACCTCTGTGTGAGAAAGGCGGGTGAAGTGATTGATAGCTCCAGTGGGTTTGGGACAGGGATTCATAACAGAAAAGAAGAGGAGGAGGAGACAGGTTGAGATGAACTTGTGCCTTAGTGGTGAGAGCAGTGATTTTTGAAATAGGGCCATGCAAGAGGTTTGACAAGTTGTGCTCCACATTTAGAACTAGTTCTACTTTATGTCTGGAGCAGAGAAGAAAGACATACAACTGAAAAGGGTGGGGGGGGGTTGGAAAGAGACACAAAAAAGCTTAAGAATGAGCCTCTCTGCCAATTACCTGATTGACCCAGATGATTACTGCCGTTTCTGATTCTCTGCTACAGTTAAGGCATTTCTAAGGTGGGAGTTTCTTTCAGTTTCTCTCTTTCATTTTGCCTTCTAGGTGGACAAAAAAATTGTAAGAACTGAGATAGGAGTTCTTCTTCGCCTCTCACATCCAAACATTGTAAGTGGTTTTTAATCTACTATTTCAAATAATCTTCAAAGTTGTAGACTGGCATTTTTGTTCTTTGCTGCCAGTGCTGATAATGAGAAGGGGATACTTCCACCACTAATAGGTAGCCACTGTGGTCTACCTCCTGTCCTCATGTGATCACATTTTTCATTTCCTTAGCTGAATAAATCTTAAAAATAATACCACCCGAATGAGTTTCAAAATGGAACAAGTTTCAGTAATATATACCATCTTTGTTTTCATGCATAAAAGGATAACTAAAAATTGAAGAGTTTTGTTTCACTCTAATAAAACACGGGCTTTTCCCTTTTGTGTGCCTATCTTATTAATATGCCATTGCTGAAAAAGCCTGTGAAGAAAATGCATTGCTTTCCAAAGTCATTTCAGTCTCCTTTGAGAGAATATCTACTTCAGAAACAATGTGAGGATTCAAATAAATGATGTACTTGAATGGGAAAAATAAAATGTCCTCAGAATCTCTGCTCTAGGCTATGTCCAGACAAAGGAGCTGAGGGAAAGGTCTGGCAAAAGCTTTCTTGAGCCAATGAAGTGAAAAGAACAAAATCATTTTCCAGGCCATAACTTGAATTGTGCCAACTACTTAAAGAAAATATTTTACTCATTTCTTTGAGAAAGTTGTGGTGTCCAGGAGGATGACTAACCTGCAGTGCTTAGTTAGGCTCCAAGCAAAGTGCTTAAAACTTAACATATGGGTTAGCAATGTAGGCAGCTATAAGTAACAGAAAACTTGAATACGGTAGTCTAAACAAATATTTTCTTTATGTTATAATCAGAAGGCAGACAGTTGCTAGCATTGGTTCAGCTCCTCAGTGATGCCATTCAGGACCTAGACATCTTCCACCCTCATGCTTTTCCTTCATGGTCCTAAATGGCTGCTCCACAGTCTTCACAAGTCTTCAAGTCTATACTCTAGAGAGAGAATTGGAAGGGCCTCACCAACAGAGTATGAAGAGAAGAGGAGAGGCTTTTCTAGAACTTAGAGCTGCAGCAAAATTCTCTTCAGATTTTATTGGCCAGAGCTGGCCACAAGATCATCACTCCTCACTGCACAGAGACTGGAAAATTGGGGAACAGAATTATCATAAATGGCTTAGACCAATCATGATCCATAATTTGAGGCTAGGCACCTTGCTTCCCTAAACAAAATCTGTTTGCAGTAAAGTAGGGGGAAGGAGCTTTGGGTAAGCAATAAACAAAATTTACCGCATACAATCACCACTTTTACATTATCCACCTTTTTCTTTCAGTGAAAAGCCAGTGTGAAATTTTCCTCAAATGTAGATCAGCCCTGGTCAGTAGATTCTCCGATATATTGAGGGAAATATCCAAAATTGGATGGATTATCTGAATGTGATGTAAACCCATAGTCAATCAAATCAATGCCATCCCTACTTTTCTGAGGATCCCTTTATCCACCAGCAACTTTTTTGCTGTTGAGAGATATCCTTTCTGTACAGACAGACTTTTTTGAAGAAGAAGAAGAAAATGTTTTTATTAATCACAACATGAAATTGACATGACAGACTTTACCCTGGTCCCATTCTGCCTCAGATCCCAATTCCAAGTTCGCTTTCAGGAGAAAGAGGCATTTGCATCACTAGGAACCATGATGCTTTCAAATGGTTCAAGTTTTGTTTGCTTGCTTTTGTTTTTTAATTCTAGAGCAATTCAGAAATTGTGATGTTCTGGCAAAATTTAGGAAGTGTTTCTAAGTATCTTTCAGCTTTCAGCTGTCAAAAGAAAAAATATAAAAACTCAAAAGGACCTTTAAGGAAATGAGGTAACCGATAAAAACAACCAGAGAGTGACAGATGGCTTCTTGTTACCAGAATGTGGTACCTTTATTGACAATGATCCAATGTATTACTATTACAGAGAGTGTTATTTTAGTCATAGCATTAGCTTTTTCCTAGAAAGTTGAAAATAAGGAATTTATTATTTATTTTTTAATATCTTTCCCCAGATAAAACTTAAAGAGATATTTGAAACCCCTACAGAAATCAGTCTGGTCCTAGAACTGGTCACGGGAGGAGAACTGTTTGACAGGTGAGTTGGTCCTAGAAATCTAACCGGAGAGAGGTTTTGCTTCCAGGCACCAAAAAGTATCAAAGGGAAATTTCTCCTGATGATTTTCATAATGACACATCATGCCACTTGATAAATTCTACTAAAATAAATCATAAGAGGAGTTACAGAATGGAGAGAGAGTGTTATTTGCTATGATGTGGGTAGGTGAAAATTTGCCTTGCTTAGTAAAAAATGGAACACTGTAATATCGGTTTACTTTTGCAAACATTTACTTTCCCAATAAAAACAGATTTCTAAAGTCATTCTAAATTTAAACTAAATGGTAGCATTTATGAGACTATTTCATGAGAAAATATTTGATGAATATGCCTGAAAATCTGATAGAGCATAGTATAGGCAAACAATATGTAAAAGAGACAAAACCTTTAAGTTTTAAGCACAGCCCTTTGCTGTGCTCATCAGGGTAATCAAAAAAGAATGGAATTAGGGCGCCTGGGTGGCTCAGTTGGTTAGGCGACTGCCTTCGGCTCAGGTCATGATCTCGGAGTCCTGGGATTGAGTCCCACATCGGGCTCCTGGCTCGGTGGGGAGCCTGCTTCTCCCTCTGACCCTATCCCCTCTCATGCTGTTTCTCTCTCTATGTCAAATAAATAAATAAACAAAATCTTTAAAAAAAAAAAAAAAGAATGGAATTGGAAGAAGACAAAGTGACTAAGTAGGTACATATTAGAAATGGTTACAAGTTGTTCACTGATACAGAGTTCTTGTTGGTTAAGAATGGTTTAAGAGGGAAGTAGGGTGCAGAGAGAAGACAAGAGAAAGATTGAGGGAACTGCTGATAAAGCCTGAGTGCCTCTAGCGCAGTCAATTCTCAGTAAATGTTTGCTGAATGAATGAGCAACCAATATAATGAATGGACTCCGAGGAGAAAGAGATCTTGCAGGGGATAAGGTTAGAATTTGTCAGGAAAGGAGCACTCCTACCCTTCCTCCCCATACCAACTCTACCTGGTTCAGTTTGCTGCCTGCTTCAAGAGCTTCCAAAGGTATTCATGTTGGTTTTCAAAGGTTCTGTCTGTTTTTAATGTTCCCCAGTGCAGATTTGGATCTTCAGATTGCAAGGAGTAAAATGGTCCAGTTTGATTGGAGCTACATACGTATCTTCAACAGATACATGATTTTTCTCACATATACATTGAAGTTTTCTTAGAACAAGTTATGTGAATTATAAGGCTTTAAAAATTATAACATTTTAACTCTATCCATACTTTACAAGTAAATGAATCAACTTTGGGAAGTGAGTATCAGTAGCCTGAAGACATACACTTCTTGTGGCAGTTGGCTGATAGTCATCTGGATTCATGGTTCTAGATCCTGACTTAAAGGGCAAATACTTCACCTAGAGTTAAGTTCTCTGAAACTCAGAACAAATTTGAAGTGATTCTCTGCTGCTGACGAAGCTGAGACACCGACCCACCAGAAGAATAATCTTGTTCTAAGATCATCATGTTCCCTTGTGCTTAGTGAAGACTCTTCTGGCCTAATTTACTTGAATCTTACCAGAACTGGCCAGAAATGGCTTCTTTTTCCACACCTCTATAGCTCACTCTTTCATAGACATATTTCTTCTTTAGGCACATTAACAGAGTCAATTTAGTTAGATCCTGCTGCCTTTGGAGCCATGAGGTCTCTCTAAGGAGAACTAACATATTTCTCTGCTAATTATGGTCTATCTGAGAGAAATACCATGTTCTTCAATTGTAAATAACTGCAGGACAGGAATGTCACACTAAAGCCATCATCTACCAATAGCACTTACTATTTACCTACTTACCTCTATTTGTTCGAATTATTTTGGAAGCAAGTCTCTTTTGGTCCCTCTCCAACCTCTTTTTCGTGAAAAGATTCTGGTTCTCTCATCTTGCAGTCTGGTTGATGTGATGGGATAGAGTTAATTCAGCTCTAGATAAAAATGAAAAACTAAATATTGTTGATAAATTTCATTTACCAAGATAAATGGATGAAATACTCAGATTTAATGGAAGACATCTAAAGAATGGCAGATAGCCAGTAAAGCACTCAATCACTTACAAACTCTTAGCGGTCTTAGATCATAGACTTTTCCCCCCTCAAATGTTGTTGTCCACATATCTGTTGCCATATCTGAGATGAACTTGGTTTCTGCATTAGGTTACTTAATTCTATAGTTATGTTTAAAATTGTATCAAGCCTAAAATATATCCTGCATTATTATCCATGTATTGCTTTCTTTCTTGAGAGTTAAAAAGCATAATATGGTCTCTTTTTCCTGTACTTAGGTCAAAACCAAATCCATTTGATTGTGATGATCAAAATTCATTCTTGTTCTAATGATGATGTTAATAGTTTCTAATGAATGAATGAATGGAGCAATTGATGAAGAAATAATTGTTAGTCTATTATAGTCAAAATGGTTGTATTTTATTTATTTTTTAAAGATTTTTTTAAAAGATTTTATTTTATTTATTTATTTGAGAGAGAGAGTGAGAGAGCACCAGAGGGAGAAGCAGACTCCCCACCAAGCAGGGAGCCGGATATGGGACTCGATCCCGGGACTCCGGGATCATGACCTGAGCCGAAGGCAGTCGCTTAACCAACTGAGCCACCCAGGTGCCCCCAAATGGTTGTATTTTATTAGCAAAAAATCTATTCCATGATGCTTTTAAAAAACTAAGAGTAGTAAAAATCCAAGTGGAATCTGCTGTTTCATGTAAATTGCATAGGACAGTTGATTAAAATTTTTGGAATAAAGTCAGTGATTTTTTGTGTCCAAGAAAATCTCCCCAAAAGCCCTTTACGAAGTTATGATAATCATGGGAAAAAGAAAGCTCTAGAGGTTTTCTGTTTCATTCTTCTCAATCTCAAAATAATTCTTAGAAATTCACTGCATTTTTTTAAGTGGACACAATGTGAGGTTGTTTGCTGGAAGGGTAAGTTTTCAATTTTTTTTTTCAGAAAATGATTATATTTGAAAGCAGCTAATTTAGCATTATCCTTACACTCATCTGATTAAATTTTTGAAGAGGTATTTTTTTCTCCTGATTTTTGTCTGACTCCAGTATCAGAATATATTATGGAGTATCAAAATATATTAAGGATTTTTAAATTGTCTTTTTTCTGTTTTCTCCTTGGGTTTTTGCTTGCCTGATTATGCTTGTTCAAATGCCAAACATTATGTATAAAAAATTTTGGAGTATGAGGCTTTAAATGTTGTAACCTTCCAAAAAAAGCAGGCAGTAAAGGTAAGGAGCAGATCACTTTATTCCGATCATATTTTGGGTTGACTCAAAGCTGGGCTTCCTGAAGGCAGATCTATTTCTTGTCAACTCTTACTCATAGGGTTTTGCTCTTTAAGGGTTCCAATTTAAGTCAGAAGATTGTTCCAGGGCCCCCTTTCTTGACAGACCCTAAATGCCAACTTCTGTTCCCTCCATCCTGTGAGATGGCCAGAAGCTTTGTTCATCTTCTCAGCCTGTTAGCTACTGATGTCAAGTCAGTAAATGCATCAGTAAATGCCTTTAAAGGGAAAGCAGAGGCATCCGATGTTAGGTTTGCTTTGCTGGGTTTTTCTTCTCTCCTAGATCTTGGCTCCTGAAGCCTTCACTTCCTTGGTAACTCTCTGTTGTCTTCAAATATATATATATATTTTTTTTTTCAAAGATATTTTTAAGAAACATGCTATTTAGCTTGTTTTCATTGTTGTTTCCTGGAGGCTTGTCTATCCCACTGTTGCTGAGAACAAAAAAACAATATATTTAGTTTTAAAAGCCCTTTCCCAGACGCTAGTATGTTTTCCTCTTTTATATCAACCCTTTGGAGTAAGGAGGATGAAAAAGCATTATCCCCACTTTACAGAGATGGCAGTGAGAATGAGGAAAGGTAAATGATCTTCCCAAATCAGGCAGCCGGACTATCTTCTGGTCTAGCTCTGCTTCCTCATGTGGCCTCACTGTCTTTCTTATTAAATCCAGTTAGTCCCTTTCAAATTATTTCCAAGAGAGTAAACTGTTGTTTATTTTATTTATGGAGAATCCATGATGTATTTGTTGGTCCTATGCAAAGCTATATATTTACCCCCACTCAATCACTCTTCAGGTGTTTTAAGGCATTATTGTATTTTTTTCAAGAGAATAAGCTGAAGAAATTAAGTCATAAAGTCAGGCTTGACTACAAACTTTTTTTTCAGTTTTTCAAACTGAAAATATTCTTTTTAAAAACTACAAGTGGTCAATAAGCAAGAGAAGCAGTGGTTATGTTTGGAGACTGTGCATTTAGCCTATTAATCACCTGACAGAGTCCTAGTATATCAGTCCTTATAGTCATCTCTACTTCAGCATTTCAGGGCTCTCACCATTGGTGGAAATGGAATTTTCAGGACATCGTCATTAGAAAAAATTCCAGAAACAGAACTTAGGGTTTTATCTTGCCCAGTCTCCATAGAGTTGTGCCACAGTTGGCATTGAGATTAACCAAACTTAGAATACATCTTAATTTATAAAGACTGTTGTGCCAAAAATTGATCATTGATGTAACTTGTTTAAAGTGAAGATCTATAAAATCTGGTTGTCTAAAAACGGATAATTAGTCACTATAATGAGGGCCATTTTTGAGTGCCTGTTGGGGTCCTGGCAGTGGCGGGCATTTTACTAACCATGATCTCATTTAATCCTCACAGCAACACATGTACAAAGTAGGCCTTGATATATACATTTTACAGGCCAAATAACCAGGACCAGAGAGGTCCATTCACTACTGTTAGGTCACTCAGCTTATACTGGGTCTACAGCAATAATTGAATGAGATTGGACTCAAGTGTGTCAGACTCCAAAGCATATGAGCATTCTACCATGTCACACTGCTGCTATGGGAGCAAATGCTGCAAACACTCTTGATACTTAAAAACAAAACTTCAAAGTAGTAACGTAACATTTTGTCTTACTTGGGTGTTGGCTTAACTTAAATATTAATATGTATATGATTATTTTTCGGCCATTGAAATTTTAAATACGCCTTCTCTTTATGCAGTTTTATCTGACTGTATGTGAAGAAAACATACACTTTTATTTGGACTAGATGTATAGTCTTTCTAGATGCTGGGCTCTAAAGGGAAGGATCAAGGTGAAGTAGTAGTAGGAGACACAGGATAATTGGAGGCTTATTAAGTATTTTAAGCTGGTACACTGGGAACACATTAATTTGCTGGTAGGAAGAAGCCCACAAGCTGGAGAGGTAGGAAAATCTGTGTGAGTGGGACTTATATTTGGAACAATATCCCAGGGAACACAGAGGGAATAAGATTTGGAGTCAGATAAAAGGATTTGTTTAAAATAGAAAAAGTTTCTCTCTTCTTCAGAAGCAGAAAGAATCAAGAGACAGAAGGCTCAAAGGACCTAGAGTAGTCACAACAATGTTGTAAAAAAAGAACAAAGTTAGAGGACTTACTGTTGGGGCTGGGATATAATTCTGTTCTACTAACAAACTAGTTAAGTTAGCCTGTTACACTTTCATGTGTGCTGGAAAAATTTATGAGACTCCTGGGTCAGAGATGAAGGACTTGACTACTCACGGCACAGTGAGCATCATGGGCATCAGCAAGTTTGTGTCATTTCCCTTCACCCTGCAAATTCCATGGGGGCATCACAGCAGGCTTGGGTGGATGCCTGCACATAGAGTGGCTGTGTTCCAGGAGAGAAAATAACTGTACATAAACTGGCAAATGAAGAAACAAAATGTACAATTCCACTCACCCATGAAAAGGGATGTTCCTTCAATATGGATGAACCTCAAAAACATTATGCTAAGTAAAAACAAAGAAACAAATAGGAAAGACTACATATTATATGTCTCCATTTACATGGAATTTCCAGAAGGGTCAAATCTATAGCTACAGAAAGCAAAGCTGTGGTTGCTTAGGGCTGAGAATGGGAGTGTGTTGGGTGAGAGGAGAGTGTAAGAGATTTAAGTAGTTCAGACTTCTTATGCTCTATTTTAACAGTATTGTTGTAGAAGAGAAATTTATCTCCTAACAATGGCTGGGAGACAGTGGACTAGAGCACTTGAGGGAAGAAGTGGTGAAGTTTGTAAGTGGGAATGGGAGAACAGACTAGGGCAAGAATAAGGATTTTTGAGGAACACTGAGGGTCTACTGAGGCTGGAGGTTGTATGTTTTTGGAGAGTCTGGTCTCTGTAATATTTTACACTGTTGGCTAAACCTTCCATATCTTTCATGTAGCCATTGATGTTATCTCTTCTTCCCTTGGATTTTATTCTACCTTTTCAGTTTTCTCCTTTTTTAAAAAAGATTTTATTTATTTATTTGAGAAAGAGAGAGCATGAGCACAAGTGGGGTGAGGCAGACAGAGAAGCAGCCTCCCCACTGAGCAAGGAGCAGGGCTCCATCCCAGGACCCTGGGATCATGACCTGAGCCGAACGCAGATGCTTAACCAACTGAGCCACCACCCAGGCACCCCTAGTTTTCTCCTTCTTAATCTCTTTCCTGAGTTCCTCTTCTCCTTTCCATCCTTTAAATGTCCACCTTTCCTAAAGTTCTTCCTACATTCTCTGTAGGCAAATTGGACACCCTCCTGTGGTTTCAACCGCATTGTTGATTGCTGTCTTAGCGGAGATGAAAACTGTATTTTCAACAATCTGCTAGACATATTCACCTGCGCATCCCATAGTCGCCTCTAGATCAGTATGTCCTCAAATGAACTCAGCATTCTTCCCTCCACTCTCAATCTTGCTTCCTCCTTCTACCTCTGAACTGACTTAACATCTGAGCTGGTCAGCATTGAATTCTTCCTCTTCCTCTCACTCTGCCCAGCCCCCTCCCCATAACTCTTTCTCTGAGCAGCCTTCAGATCCATTCTCTCTCCCCTTTCCCACTGCTTGTGCCCTTTGGGGCCTTCACATTCTCTTTCCCATTGCCACAGACTTCTAACTGGTATTCATTTCACTATCTTCTATCCCTCTATGTTTAAAGCACTAATTTGATCAGGTCAGCCCAAAAGTCTACTCCCTAAAAGTCAGTTCTTTTAAGCATGGCAAACAAAACAACTTAGTCTGGCCTCATCGTAGTCTTCTGGCTTCACTACCCACCTTTATTCCCTTTTCACCACTACACTAAGCAGAGCACAGTGCCTTCACCTTCAACGGGCTCCTAGTCTAGAAGAGGGAAAGTAAAAATGGAATATGGACCTGAATACTATTTTTCAATACTACCATCATCTCCCAGAAATGTGTTAGGGCTTACAGAGGCAACCACAATATCACAAGATAAAAAATAAATAAATGAGGACAAGGAACTAAAGAGGAAATAAAAACAAGAATCAGTACACAAAAGACATATCCTAAGATACTTTGTATTTGCTAGAGGTTGGCCACAGATGTGGTGTAAGTCTTCATGTGGGGATGATACATACTATAATTGGGATGTAAACACAATCCTTTGGGCACAAAATCAGGGGGTCTTCTAAGGCAGAAATGGCTTCAGGGAGGAATAGAATCTTTGAGCTGAATTTTAAGTGAGAAATCAAAAATTAGCAGGTAAAGGGTAGAGGGAAGGGTAAAGGGATATCCAAAAGCAGAGCACTTTGGCAGGATTAGAAATGAGTACCTTAGTCTCCATTTTAGAAGCTGTCCTAGACAGAAAGCAAGCAGCTGCTAGATATTTATCAAATGAATGACTGAATAACACTGTGCTCCTGGACAATTTATATTACATCTTTGAGTCAGGCTTTTCATTTACAGTATAAGAGAATTGGGCCAGGGCTCCCTTAGGCCCATTCCCAGGTCTACAGTTTGATTCGAACTCCCCTTTCTCCGGCATTGTCATCTCCCCGACCAGCATGCACAACTCCCTCACTGTCTCCCAACTTTCAGATTTAACAGGAGTCAGTAGTTTTAAGCATTTCTGAAATTATTATTTAAGCATATGAATTTAACACTCTTCTGGAGACCTCTCAGAAAAAGCATCAATATAGACTAAGATGCCATCAATGAAATGTGAAGAGGCAGTGAATGAAGCTTATAAAGGACTGATAGATTTACACAAGGTACAGCAGAATTCACTTTAATATACGTAACAGCGGGGTGATGTACTGGCAGCCCCTAAGACTTGGTTCCCGAGCCTCCTATCTGGGGCTTTTACCCTATGTCACTCGATCCTTCAGTACACATTGTCGTCAGACCAGTGTCTTTCTCCCAAAAACCTACAGTCACCTAATAGCACCTCCATTTGAGAAAAAGCTGTCATTGGTGGGGGGAGCAGTGGGGCTCCTAATTTACATGCCAGGAAGTCGGAGGGCCTCAGGATATGACCAGATTGAGCTCCTCGGCTGCCTCACTGGTGCTACTGCCAGGCTGGAGATGCACTCAATTCAATTTGCAGCAATTAAGGTGACGGCAACAAATGCACAGAAGTCATATTTTCAAGCAGGTCCATGCAGAGAAATAGGCATTGCCTTGCTTCTTCACCCTGCAATTTTAGAATGATGAGAAGGAAAACAGTTCCAACTGTGCGGAAGAGGAGCATGCACACCCACGCAGCCAACAGTGGCAGCAGAAGGCACAGTCTAGGCCAAAGAAGGCCAGCGGAAGTCAGAGAATCACAGCCTGGAACACGCCCCTGTCGTACTGTTCTTCCTTCCCCGATCTGCAGATGTCAGCTAGGCCCATTAGTGACTGAGGGACCTGTGCAAACGAGAGCTCAGGATAGCTTTTTGGGTCCTGTTGTGATTAAAAAATCCTAGAAGAGATTTTGTTTTTAGCGCCGAGTCTTCTAGCCTAGTTCACAGTGGAATGATGAGAAATTGTGCCACATAGCAGCAAACTTCATGGCCCTGGGCCTTGGCAAACAATCTTAAGTTGCTGGTAACATCTTTACTGTTTTCTTATTATTTTATAGAGCATGAAAAGGAAATTAGTTTGCTAAATCTGAGGAGAAATAGAGCAATAAGTATGTTTAAATATAAAAACCAAAACTATCAAACAAAATTATCCTATTTCTACAGCTCTAAAACCCTTACAGTGATTCAATATTTCATTGTTCCTAAAAATTGAAGGCATTAGTATATAGTATATCAAGCTATAAATCCTTGGCTATATGTACATGGCAACTTTTTTTTTTCAATTCCAGCTAAATTTTATGTAGAAATTGTTATGTGTTGCCTCATGAAACAAATGCTGTATTTTGCTGAATTTGAATCACTTTGATTTTATTCAAAATAAGTTTCTAAAAAGATCATGTTATTACAATATTATCTAGGTACTAACTCTGAATATATTCCCGAGACCAGCAATAACCTTTCTACTTGTTGCATTTTGCTTTGGGAAGCATCTGTATGGCTGCCTTTCCCTCTGGGCCGATAGCCAGTGTTCTTTTTTTAAAGATTTTTTTTTTTTTTTTTTTTTTTTATTTGAGACAGAGAGCATGAGAGAGAGAGAGAGCACATGAGAGGGGGGAGGGTCAGAGGCAGAAGCAGGCTCCCTGCCGAGCAGGGAGCCCGATGCGGGACTCGATCCAGGGACTCCAGGATCATGACCTGAGCCGAAGGCAGTCGCTTAACCAACTGAGCCACCCAGGCGCCCCAGCCAGTGTTCTTGTAGTGAGCACCACTTCCCAGTCCAGTGCTCTGTTCCCCCATGAGAAGGAACACAGGCAGAGGAGCTGCTCACATGTCCACAGTCTGAAATTTCTCTGTCACCCATTCACTTGGCAGTTAGTATTGATTCTACGAATATTCATTGGCTGTCTACTATGAGCAAGGCCTGGAGCTAGGTCCTGTGGCTGATGGAAACAACAATCTAGCGAGAAGGCTAAGAATTTTCCCACAATAACCTGCAGAAGGCATTGGCCAAACACACCTAGTGTGTCAGTCATACCTAAATGAAAAAGATTGCAAGACTTCATTTTCCTTTGCTTGATCACTAATGTCTTCACTTGCAATCTTAGCTGTAGGTTATAAACTGCATTTGCAACTTGAGAAGTTCACTGTTATTGATCATCCTAGTCAGCCATAAATGGCCTGGGTGGTAGCTCAACTGATACAATACTTAAAGTTGAATGTTTGAGTTCCAGAAACCTAACTCTGTAACACTCTGATGAACAAATCAACTGGGAACAAAATTCCTTTGAGCAGAAGGAGCCTGGAAGAGGCACGATTAAGTTCTAATTGTAGGGCCAACCTGTGGCAAACAGAACTCATGGGGATGGGGTGGGGAAGGCACCTGCATTCCGTGCTCCTGTCCCACATACCTACTCTAGAAACATTTCTGACAACAGAATTTATAAATCCTTCGGCTGTATAAACCTTAGTATAACATGTATTACATCTATGGTGATATTTTTGTTAATTTTTGTTGGTCTCGTCTGGGGCAGGACCCAAATCTTATTATTTTTAAACTTTTTTTTAAAGATTTTATTTATTTGTCAGAGTGAAAGAGCACAGGCAGGCTCCCTGCTGAGCAGGGAGCCCGATGCAGGACTCAATCCCAGGACCCTGGGATCATGGCCTGAACTGAAGGCAGACGCTTAACCGACTGAGCCACCCAGGCATTACCCATGTCTTACTCTTTACAGATTCAGCAAATGCTGGGCTCACGTTAGACAGAAATAATGATTGACTATCACTACGCCCACCGTACTCTCTAATTCTCACTATAGTGTTGGTCCTTTTTCTTAGAACAATCTCCTTTGTCTCCAGTCCCTGCTCCTCCACACCAATCCCACTCCCAGCCCCCACCCTTTCTGCAACGAGAAAACTTCTATACTCCCTTGAGGTCTGAGCTGAGATATAGCTACCTCTGGAATCCTTTTCCCACCTTGCACAGCCTCCGGAATAGTTCACTGGCCCTCTCTATGAGCTCTCGGGTCATTTTCTAATGCCTCTACCATAGCATTTAGCACAGTGTGTCGCTTGTTGTCTGTCTGCTTATACCAGGAGAAACCCCATGAGTGCAGAGGCCATGTCTGGTTCACTTCCAAATGCCCAGCACATAACAGTCATTCCATAATATTTACTGAATAGATGAATGAATGGACATATCTGTTAGAATACATCCTTTTTATTAGCTAGATGAAATATTCTACTAATTTAACTTACATTGTGGAAAACTAGTGAGGTTTCTATTAACTATTCTTACACCTACTACTCTTCCCTCTATCCCACCTGAAAATAGGTCCCCCCCAAATTCACCCCTTTATCCAGCCAGTCCCTAGACATTCACATACAAGGTCACATTCTGAACACAAGCACTCAACTCTATACCCAAATGAAAATGCATAAACATCATATTTAGGCCAAAGCTTGAGAAGTCATAATAAATCAAAATATAGGGAGGAATTTCTAGGGTGTGAAGCACTGCCCCTCTAAGAGGTAGGGATGTTCATAAGAACTCCTGTATTTGAGGGCGCTGGGTGGCTCAGTTGGTTAAGCGACTGCCTTCGGCTCAGGTCATGATCCTGGAGTCCTGGGATCGAGTCCCACGTTGGGCTCCCTGCTCAGCGGGGAGTCTGCCTCTCTCTCTGACCCTCCCCCCTCTCATGCTCTCTATCTCATTCTCTCTCTCAAATAAATAAATAAAATCTTAAAAAAAAAAGAAAAAAAGAACTCCTGTATTTGATAGACAAGGAGGATTTCTCATCAGGGAGACTGCACATGGCTGTGCAAGTTGGCTCCGTACAACCCCAAGGAGTAGTGCTTACATGGACTAAGCCATGAGGAGCACCCCCCAGAGGGGTACCACAAAGCAGATGTGATAAAGCTCTAGCCTTGGTGAGTGGCCATGGGGAAAATCCACACTGTTTTTTGCAGGCCAGGAAGTAACTGATTGTATCCTCTTCTGGGGAGCACGGGAGGTGGAAAGAAAGTTAACTATTGGCCTTTCCTTTCCACATTCTTTGTAACAACTCCCCTCCTTTAATAGGACTGGAGAGAGCAAAGCTGCTGAGACTGCAGGTGCCACACAGAGAGGAGACACTAATTACATTTGAGTTGGCTGATGGACGTACCACAAAAGCCACATTTAGAACGAAATGCAGAGGATGATGTAATGGTAGCCAAAGTTCTCAACTTCCCTGACACAGTGGTCCTTCTTTTCCTCTTCTCTCATGCTTAATTTTAAAATGTTCAGAAAGTATAGTACAAGTAATTTATTTCAATTAAATGTTTAGTAAGTAGTCTACGTAACTTAATCATGAATTGGAAGAATTTGTAGTCTTGAAAGGAAATATTGTATGAAAATTGATTTTCAAGAACTAATTAATAATGATTCCCTGAATGTTGTAACCTACTTTCACATTTTATTTGAAATGTGCTTCATAACAGGTATCCAATAAATAAAAAGGTGAGGAAGGATATTCCATCTTTCATATTTTGAAAAGATGAGTTTGTGTTTCTTGACAGTGTTCTGAATAATTGAATGGAAAAAATAATTGCAATTTTTGCATCAACATAATTTTTTTGAATCTTGATAATTATGGTCATTAAGCATCTTCTTATATATTATTTATTTTATATATGTTTTTTCTGCTTTTCCTCATCATCCATCCCCTATTTTGGAAAGATTTTATAGATTTTTAATTCCGGCTTTTAATACCAGCTACTAAGAGCTTACAACTTCTTACCACAACATAAAAAAAAAAAAGGAAGATACTTTCTGAAAAATAAATATGCTATTTAAGATATTAACAGTCTAAAAAATTTCAGTGCAAGACTATAAAAAATGTTGAAGTTTTGTCTCTTACATGTTTTGAATTGACCTTTTTCAGACATGTCTTCACCATAAACCTTTTGTCAGCGAAAACATCTTATGCAAGTTGGTAATCTTCAGTGCTATCAAAAATGTGTTTTCTCTTGAAATTTTGGGAAGAAAGAAATAGCAACAGTGTGGTTTTCCAGTCTTCCCAAATATCCCTATATAGGACAGAAAAACCAAAAACTCACAGACAATATAACAAAACCAGGTGAAAAGGCTTCCCCATGAAGCCTAGAAAACAAGTGAATGAGGACAAACTAATGACAAACGCAAGAGCTTCATGGTATTAGCATCTATATTAGAGGAAGCAAGAGGACATTGATGAACCTAAGAATAGGAGAACACTCAAATCTCCAAAGCCTCCAAATCATTGAGAAGAAGAATGGGCCAGTACAGCTACAGGTGAAATTGTGAGGGCTTTTTGCCATCCAAATTTCTGAGAAGCACAAGGGCTGCACCCACAGTAAGGTCTAAAGAGACCCTATGAACTCCTGAAACTAGTATCTCAGGCCCCCTTGTGTACATTAGGAGAAACTGCTGAGAAGAGACTCCAGTAACCAGAGCAGAGATGCATAGAGGAAAGGGAATGAAGTTCCAGATAGAAGAGATCTCAGAAAGTATGAGGTCATAATTTTGAATGCTTCATGAAAACAGTCAAGGGCCATGAAACCAGAAAAGATAGCCTTACCTATCACTCTATCAAAATGATTAAGAAAACCAACTTTGCTTAAAAATAAGCAACAGACAGGTGTCTCCGTTAATTGCAATAAAAATGATTATAAGAGCACAGAAAATCAGCATGTCAGGAGGATATGCCCACAAAACAGATGAAAGTATAACATGATCTACACAATATTAAAGCTAATATTACTTAATACCAAAATTAGGAAAATCATAGAAGAAAGAACAAATAAGTCAAAAGTAAAAAAAACTCACGATGTGTATAATTGCACACCCCCAAAAAGAAAACCAAAGCTATAGAAGAAAACAAATACAAAGCATTCTAACTCAGGGAAACATTCCTGAAATTAAAATGGCAAAGACTTAAGTTAAAAGAAAGGTTCCTTAAAGGAAAAGAAAATTTCCTTGTCCACATCCATGCAAAAAGAGCAAGTCATTTATTTGGAATAGAAAGCCAGATGGAGAGAGGGGAGAGGGGCGTGGCAAGGGGGGGAGGAGCAAGGAGCTCCAGGTAGAAGGACTATTGAGAGACATAAGTACTAGTCAAATTGTATGGACCTTATTTGGATGCGGATTCAAACAAACAAATTTCAACATGTCCAAGGCAATTGGAAATTTGAAACACTGTGTATTTGAAAATATTAAGGAGTTGTAATTTATAGGTATGATAATGGCATTTTAGTTATGAGTTTTAAAAAGTCCTTTATACTTTTAGAGACAACTCCTTATTTATGAATGGAATTATGTGATGCCTGATAATTTGCTTTAAAATAAAAAGGATGGGAAATAATTGACTGGATAGATAAAACAACACTGGCCATGAGTTAATAATCACTGAAGCTGTGTAACAATTACATGGGATGGTTCGTGGTATGTTGTCTACTGGGTATATATTTAACACGATTCTCAGTACAGAGTTTAAGAAGAGGTTTTTTTTGTCCTCAGATAGGATGGACAGTTCAAGCCTAGGCAAAATAAATGTGTTTCATTTTCCTAAAGAAACCCAAGATTGCTAGAGTATCAGTTTATGGAACTATCCCGCCCCCCCCGTGTTATGCTAGCAGGTTGCAATTGTTTAGATACATCTTCCTTAACATTAATTCAGTTAACTTCTTTTAAAAACATCCACTCCCCTGAACACATGTGTCTGAGAAGCATTTCCTGGTTTGTTTGTTTTTTTAGGATTGTGGAGAAGGGATATTATAGTGAACGAGATGCTGCAGATGCTGTTAAGCAAATCCTGGAGGCGGTTGCCGTAAGTATGAATTGACAGCAATAGCATAACTCTTGGTAACCTTTTCCTTGTACAGAATCATTCCTTAACAAGTGTATGTCTGTGACCAGTCAAAACATTTACAGCAAAACATTACAGCAAAACAGTAAGAAATACTTTGTAGATAGTACGTTGAATACATTTATATTTTCTCTTGATTGCTCAAACTCTGGAAGATGCAGTCCTCCTATATAATGCCATAAGTCTGTTAAAATAATTTCCCATTATTATGAAATCAGACTTTGGGGCTTATAGTCATTCTTCTCTCTCCTTTCCGTTTCTTGAGTTTGTTTCTCTATTGTTTTTGTTGTTTGGCAGGGAAGTGAAGGAAGGTGGAATGTGAGAAATATAGATCTGGGAGCATAGAGGTTATTGATTTTTCTTTCAAGACAAGGGAATTCAAGTGAAAAATTCTGATAGTTTTATTTTTTTAAGGAAGAAATATAAATTAATGTTTTTAAGGAGAATAAAGTGTTGTAAGTTAATGATGGAAACTATGCACCCATATTTACACAAACATGTAATTTTGAGAAGCTTGTTGGATTGAATTAATAAGGAAAAATTTGCCTAGATAAAACAGACTCCACTAGTGAAAACCTTCCCATATATTTAATGGTTGTCTAATGTGTGCTGGAACACGTTGGTGGTTCATTTATTGAATATGAAGTCAGAACAAAAACAGGATGAAGCCCAAGGGGAAATGTTTATTCAGGTTAAAGAGACAAATCTATAAAATATATCAGAATTAAGATATATTCTATTGTTTAGAGTCAGTTAAAGAACTAAAATCATTCAGTATCTTGAGAAACCAGCCACAGTGACAAAAGCACATGTCCTATGAATTTTACCCCCAACCAAACCAGGAAGGAGGGAAGAGGCGAGGGAGGGAGGGAGAGAAGAAGGAAGGAAAGGAGGGACTCTGACATCTAACTAGCTTATCTATCATTGATGAAAAGGAAAACACAATCTCCGCAATCTGTATAGGACTGCTAGAGATAGCAGATCTATGGTCTAACCAAATCCATGATTGAGCTATCAACACCAAGTTCAATTGGCTTTATAGCCCAGTCTTTCCAAATTATTCCTTCCTATAAAAGCATTGTGGTCTTTTTGCTCTCGTGGGGTATAAAAAATTTGAATTGGGGGTAGGGAAAAGCTGGAGAGGCTGCCCTGGAATTTTACTATAAATTCACAATGTGCCTCCTGATTTTATGAATGTTGAATTTCAAATCCATCCTCTTACATACCCCAAATAACCACTCCATTCCAGAGTTTTCATCAAACACAGTATAGTTACCACACCTGGTTTCCTAAGCTTGCCAATTTGGGAATGATTTTTGACTCTTCCATTACCTTCTCGCCTCACATCCACCTTCCCAACTTCAGTTGGGTCTTCCTTCTACTGCCCATGAACCTAGTCCTGCTCCCTACCATGCTATGAATGCTCCTGATGTGCTTCATTAAACAAAACCAACCAACCAAACAAAACAGAATTACTTCTAGTTACTTCCAGTTCCTGTCCTTAAAGATAAAAGTCTAGAATTCTTTTTTGCAGTCTCTGTTTTCATCTTGTCACTTCTAAGTTCAATAATGGCAGTTTTATGCCTTTCTTAAATACCCATTTAAAAACTTCATTCCTCATTACCACATGCAATAGATTATCTAGTTAAGTAAACATGCTGGCAGTGGCCCACCATCACTTTAGGCAGGCAGCTAGTATAACAGTTAAGAGTACTTTGGGAGTCAAACAGAGCTGGGTTCATTTCCTGGATATGTGAGCTGGGCCCCAGTCACTAAACACTTTTGAGCCTCAGTTTCCTCATGGAAAATAGGCATAATATTCAACCTAACAGAGTTGTGGAAAACACTAAATAAGATAAGGCAATGGAAGTCTTAGCAATGTTCAAAAGATGTAAAGATATATTAGATGTTATAAATCTATACATAGATATTTACTCCCCAGCTAAGTACTGAAATCAAAAACAACTGACAATAGTCACTGCTCAATATTTACCGAATTAAGTAACTGAAAATTTATCAAAATAGGAAGTCACTATTCCGTTTTGTCTTTCTAGATACTGATACATTTACTATCATTTTTCTACTCATTTCATATGAAACAAACCTTTCTTTATAACTTGTTCCCATTCATGAGATTATTTTCTGCTCCCTTACTATCATTTAATTATTTTCCCACATTCAAAATGCACCTTCTTCAATATGTTTTCTCTGGTTACCTCCATCCATTTAGGTCAGCTCTTGATTCTTTTGGCTTATCACAGTGGGCATGCTTCAATTTAGTGATACCTCAGGTAGCTGACTGGGAGAACTCTGTCCTCATTCAGTGAATGAGAAATGAATGCTTTCAGCATCAGACTTTTCCACCTATTGGAGTTACACTAATTAAGGAATAAAAGGGCCCCCAACAGGGATGCCCCAGATAGGGGTACACCACATAGAAAAGAGGGACTAGATAGACTTCAACTCTATTCCAGATTTGCAAAGATGGCTTGATTAGTCTACTGGTAATCCTCAATTTAAAACAAAAAAATTTGTTGTTCTACCTACTCAGAAAGTTTCAGTTTAATAAGTAGGTTACCGAGCAAAGGGAAAGAAAGGAGAGAGAGGCAAACGGAGAAACAGACTCTTAACTATAGAGAACAAACTGATGGTCACCAGAGGGGAAGGGGGTGGTTGGGGAAACAGGTGAAGGGACTTGCTGTGATGAGCACCGAATGTTGTATGGAAGTATTGAATCACTATATTGTACACCTGGAACTAATATTACACTGTATGTTAACAAACTAGAATTTAAAAAAAACTTAAAACAAATAATAAAAAATAAAGAGAAATAAATAAGACCAAAAAGATAAAAGTAAATTACCACATTCAAGAAGTTTTATAAAAATCAAATTTTCTCTGATTGCTACAACTAGCAATCAGATTAACTTAGAGGGGAAAAAAGTTAAAGTCATTTCCCTAAGTGTTTCCACAGGTAGAAAGCAAGCGATTTAAAACTTGTGGGAAGTGGCTGACATTTATGAAATAGTTTATTGTCAACTACATAGCTATAGATAGCTATAAAAATAGGACAGTTGGGAACTCAAAGTAATCAGTGATACATCTCACATTTCCTCTGGATCACACACTTAGAAGACTATATCTAGGCTGGCTTTTGAAAGCACAGACGCAGAAATCTTAAAGATTGAAAAGTTCTTGGGAAATACTTTGTGGGGATAATTATACCCCTTAGGTAACAAATCTGGCAGTCCTTCCCTTCCTCCCCACTTCACCCTAATTCTTGCCCCAAATATTTCACAGTATTTGTCTGACTATAATCTTGCTCCTTCTGCTTTTTAGCTTTAAATAGAATTTTTGAAAGCTTTTAAAGTGAATTTGAAAGATGTTTCCCTCTTTGAGTTTGAATTCATACAGTTAGTCTTTGAGGGTAGATCATTAAGCTTTCTTGAGTATTCTATCTTCCTGAAATGAATTCCAGGTAGTCCCAAATTAGATGGTCTAAGTCAGTCTGGACATTCTGAAAGGGTCATCATGTCCTCATCTGTCAGAAAACACAATGCTAAACCTTGAAGCCCTCCTTTTCCATTTACTTAAAAAGATAACCAGGGAATTCCATCACCTCTGACATCTCTTACCATTGCCACCACCTCCTGACCTTTTCTTGCCCCCCAGATATCCTACCATTCCTCTGTTTCCAGAAAAATCACTATCTCCCTTTTTTCTCCACTCCACTCCTGATGCCACTTTCCATCTTTTGCTAGCCATAGCGCTCTTAGGTATGTCTTAATTTCAGTCATGACTTGAGAGCCTGGAGAAACTTGTACATGTAGAGTATAGATTGAATTTAATGAAATAGAAGGAAATGGTTAAAGAACTTAAATATGTCTGCTACCCTAGCACATAGAGTTGGGGTTAGAATTTTGATAATGGGGGGTGAAGAGTTACAAACAAAAGCATCCCACCCTTGAAGGTTATGGAAACCAATATGGCATCTCAACATTGAAGTCAAATGGGATGTGGACATGATTATAAGGATGCAGGAAAAGATCAAATAGGACAGGCTTCTTTTGGTAAACATTTTTTAAAACCTGTAGCTTTGCCTCAAAAAGAACAGATATACCATATTAAAGAGTCAGTTGGTAAAGAATTGATGACTAGATACTGAAGAACTGGAAAGGCAAAAGGGGAATACTAAATTAAGGGTACCCTGGCAGCAGCACCGGCAAGGAAGCAGCCTCTCCTCAGACTGAGGGGAGCAAAACAAAGAGCGGGAGAGGATTAAAGCTTAGACATTTAAAAGGAGGTGTGATGAAGGTGCCCTGCTTGGCTGGTGCTGGTGTCTGGTCTGTGACCTAAAGGAGTTGCCCCCGAAGCTGGCGCTCAGACCTTTGAGCTCACTGATGGGGATGCTGTTCTAGCCAGCTAGTGCTGGTGTTGCCGAAGAGGAACACTGGTTGGTTCTGTGAGCATTTGTGGAAAAACTGCAATCAGCAGCTGCCACCAGAATGATCTGCACGGCAGGGTGAAAACGTGTCTTTAGGGTGCGTGGGAATAACAAGCGGAAAGATAGGCACAGAAAGCAAATGGGACTGAGCAAGTCCCTTCATCCTCTTCCAGCCTTCCACTCTCGCCCTAGGGCCCTCTAATGGCAGAGCCGAACAGGAAGCCGGCAGGAGAAGGAAAAGTGTGGCTTCTAATTCAAGTCTCAGCTTCACAAAGTGGACTACGGAAGGGTGATTTACAGCTGAGAGCCAATAACTTAATAAATGGTACAGGAATTTATTTAAAAACAAAAATAAATTCTCAAAGTTCCTGTTGCTATTCATAGTCTTCTAAAACGTTCAGTCTTTACTAATGTGCATTAAATGGTTCTAGAAGTCAAATCAGAACAAGTACAGCAGCATTGAAATAAATTACTGTCTATATTTAATACCAAGTACTCTGCTTGATAACATTTATAGGTTTAATGAGCAATACATACATTATCAACTTTATATTATTTGATACATTTAAACCGTCTTCCACCTGACCTCTCATTCTCTGTTGGCAGAGTTGATGGACCTTTATAAAGATGGAAGATGTCAGAACGTTTTTTCCCAGCCTCCCTTGAGGTTAGGCAAGGGCATATGACCTGATCCTCATCAGTGAGCTCTGATGGGCAGTCTGCCTGTGGGTTCTGGGGAAACTTCTTCTCAATAAAAGGAGACCCAAGAGAGGGAAGGTCATTTCTCTTTTTCACTGGCATAGTCAGGTCTGCATACGATGTAGGAAACTGCTTTTTCTGTCTTATCATTAAGAAGAAAAACATAGCTGTGTTGAAGAAAGCCAAAAAAAAAGTACACACCATTAGAATTCTCCTCTTGCTTGATACCTTACAGAATGAGGATAATAAGTTTCTCAATATTTTTGCCACTTTAAATTGTAAATCCTGTTACTTGAAGCAATAAGATACTGAACTTCTTGAATAAACTTTTAAGTATATGCTAATACAATTCTATGGCCAGAACAAGTTGTATAATTTTCCATCTTTTGAAACATAACACAAAGGGCATAAAAAGATTCTCGTCCCACAAATTTCTAAAAACTGAATTTCACTGAATATCAAAAACACACCCACACACTGGTCAATCACAAGGTATAAGGTTATTAACAGTAGCAAGCTTGCTTCTGATACCTTTTCTTTGTTTTTGTGAATATTGTTCCCGCTTGGGTCCACTTATTGTCAGTAAAAAGATTCTGAGAGTTCAATTAAGTAATGAGGCACTGGAACAGAAAATGTGGGGTTCTTTGTGGTTTGTTTTAAATCTGTCAGTTCCCATGCTATTTCCATTTCTTTCTGGCGGGGATTTTGTCTCTTGTTACTCACATTTGAACACTGGTCTCTGGGGGATGGATTTTAATGCAAGGCTCAAAGCACTGAAACACTATAATGATAACTTTACCAGTAAAAATAAAAGTAGTTATACATTCTTACTAAGAATTGAGAGATCACAATTACCAGAAAATAAATTACAAACAGTTCTATTAATGTTCTAATATTTTGATTTATAACACAGAATAAAGTAGAGTAGCGGCTCAGTCAGAGCATAGATATTTTATCAGAAAAAAAGTTCGGAACAAATATAATCTATATCCTGAAAATTATAGCTCAATATTAGGAAGCTGGAAATCTAAAAATAATTCCTGGGAGGGAGAGTATCTTTCTCATTAAACGTTTCTGTACATCATTATCAGCAGTGTAATAATGATATCAAAATTTTGTCAGATTCCATCTAAGTGGCTTTCTCTCTCTTGAGTTCTGGGAAAATCACAATTCTAGGAATATATATTAAGAAGCTTACTAGTTTATGGGGAAGATAGACATGTAAGCACAAAGGCTATAAAATGACATATATGCATCTATTGATGCATTTTGCTGATTAGAGAATGTGAACGCTATTCAATATATCTAGAGAGAAACTGAGTCAGAAAAATCTTGCCAGAAGGAAGTTATATCTGAGTTGGGTTTTAAAAGAAAAATTGTTGTTTAATAGGTAGCCAGTAGGAAAGAAATAGAATTCCAGAAACACTCCTTTTCTCCCACAGATTTTTGGGGAACATAATAGACTAAAGGTACAAAGGCATGAACTGCTGATATTTGGCTCTAGCGAGAACTGGGGCTTGAGAGAAGTGGGGAGCCCATCCTGAGGGGCTTACCTGACTTTCAAAAGAGGTTCACGTGGTTCTGCAGATGAGGAGATGTGAGGGACTTTTGCTGCAGGATCATCATCCAGACAGCAGCATGAAGCCTCAAAGCAGTGAGGCCAGTTAGGAAGATATGGCAAAGTCAAGTCAAGAGATGAAAAACATCTGAAGGGACCTGGTTTGTGATTATACTAATGAATGCGCTAACCAACTAACCCCAGAATTCCCCTTGAATCTTCTCTGTCAATATTAGTGAATGTTACATATGTGAAGACGTGGAGATAATGAAAAATAATCTAGAGCAGGGAGCATGCAGATGAGCAATTTAGACGTTTGATAAGAACATCTCATAAAACTCTCTCACTTTCGTTAACACTCTCTTCTCACCTCTGCGCACTTGCTCTCTGAGATTTTATTCCACTTTCTTCCATCCAGTCTCACAGCTCCTCTGATGACCTGTGTTTCTTCCATTCCTGTTTCCCTCTAGCTCTCCTCTGGAGAACTAATGATGAATAGAACAACAACAGCAAAAATAACATTTTAAGAGACCAGCCAAAGCCTTTAGACCAGGGTGAATGTGTTCACTATGCACAGCACACATTGTAGGTCCCCAGGAGAGCTATAGAAAGTAAATATGAGACACAGTCCCTGCCTGGAAGAATTAACAAGGCAAACAGGATTTTTTTTTTAAAGATTTTATTTATTTATTTGACAGAGGGAGAAAGAGAGCACACAAGCTGGGGGGAGGTGGGGGGATGGCAGAAGGAGAGAGAAGCAGACTCCCTGCTGAGTTATCTTTCTTCTCTGGATTGAGTGTTTTCACTATTTCAAAAGCCCATTGAAGTGTCATGGACATGACATCTGATTCGTGTTTGGCGACCTCAGATGATAGTCTTTACGGATTCATTCATAGCTATTCAGGCAGGTTTCTGTTGATTAGGGCGTGAGATTCACAGATTCATTGACTTCGGAGCAGGAGAATTGGATAATCTCAAGTAAAGGTGGGATATATTGTCTAGTTAATGTTGGCAGTATTCAAAAAAAGCACAAAAAAGGAAACAATGTAATAATAGAGAAGTACTCACAGTATCCTTATGAGGTCAGGAAAGGCATGTATCGTTTCTGTCTTTATAGATGACCTATGAAGACTAATGTAAATAAAGATAAAGAGAAAAAGATGGGAATCCAAGCTATAAGGGAATACAGTTTTAAGTAAGGTAACAAATTTTAATTATGTTTAGAAATGCTTATTCCAAGCAGATGTGTATAAGCAGACCATGAGAGGAAGGATATTATCATATTATCACAGTACCTTTTTTATTTTAAACAAACTACTCTAATCGGTAACTTGGCCTATTTTCCATTCCTGTGACACTGTATTGCACATATATGTATTCTGTTCCTCTGATATTCAATGCTCTGAAAAGCTGAAATTCAGAAAAAAAAAAAAAAGCTGAGCAAAGAATTCTCCCACCCACAGTGGGGTCTCTAGGAGGATGGTCTCTTCTTTACATCGATATAATTTACGTGCAACAGCCTCTCCCTACTACAGGCTACAAGGGAAGGACTCACAGCTGGAAGGATCCCTTTGTCAGTGGTCCCCTTTTAAGAAAGAATGATTGTGTGGAAAATATCAAAGTACCGTGCTTTGAAGGTGAACAGTGATCTTTTCTTTGTGAATCTGCTTCTCTGCAAGGATAGTAGAGTGACTAAGGTTAGACTCTAGTTAACTATTTCTGTGTTATTCTTCCGTTGTTTGTTTACTGGAGGATGGGGTGGGACCATGAAATTCATGTCCTTGCTCTCTGGTAGTAGTTCTCTGCCCAAACCTAAAGTATGCCCTGTCTTGAGGGAGTGAAATCCTATTTTATGTTACACGGTACAGTGTGAATCTACGTAGATATTTGTAATGTTTTTGACCCATAAAAATGAATTTTTATTTTGGGAATGGCCAATTCAGAAGTAGTGTTGAAAAACATGAACAATTCTCTCAAAGAGGTGGGATTTTTTTTTTTTTTTATTTCTAGAAGGAGAGCATTCAGGCAATATCATACTCTTAATTTTACTCTTTGAACATGGAATTTTGATTTTATTATTAAATAATTCAGGAACAAATTCTGCAAAAGTTTTACAAAATATTTTTACCTGCCTAATAAGTAAGAAATACATAATTAAATGAAGATGTCAAATTAACTTACAGGCATAGGCCTAGGTCATAGCCTGTGTACATTACACTGGTCATAGAAACAGAAGGTTAACTTGGTTTTCTTATTTTAATCATTGTCTTCCATCCCATCTCAAGTGTTTAGCTCCTGAATAAGGAATGTTCACAAAAGTCCAGCTTACTCACTTTGACTGAGATGCAGAATTTCTCAATGGGGCCAATGGGAACACTCGGTTTCATGCGGGTAAGGCAGTTCTTTGTAAGTGTTGAGTAGTCCCAGCTATCTCAACCTATTCTGGCTGCTATAACAGGATACCATAGATTGAGTGGCTTAAACAATAAACATTTATTTCTCACAGTTCTGGAGGCTGGGAGGTGCAGATCAGGGTGCCAGCATGGTCAGATTTTTGATAAGGGCTCTGTTTTGGGTTTTCAGACTGCTGCCTTCTTTCTGTATCCTCACATGAGTAAGAGAGTGAGCTCTGGTCTCTTTCTCTTCTTATAAGGGCATTAATCCTATCATGGGGCTCCACCCTCAAGGTCTTAGATCTAATTACCTTCAAAGGCTTCACCTCCAAATACCATCACCCTGAGGACTAGGACTTCAACATTTGAATTCTTGGGGACACAAACATTCATCCGTAGCACTCGCTCCAATATATTAATGCCAGTTGGAGACCCAGATATTGTGACAACAGAAAAGAAAAATACTTACACACAAATTTCCAGTCCATCTAAGTGGAACCTTCCCCTTAATCTGTTTTTCTTTCTCTCTTTCTTTCAACCTCTCTCCCTTCCTCCTTCCTTCTATTCTCACTTCTCTTTACCTTGTAAATTCCAGAGAATCATCACCATCCAAAGATTCAAAGATATGTAAATACCATTGCAATGTATGCAGGCAATGCTAGACACCCTAACAATTCTTGTTAACTTTTTTGTCTACTTTAAAGAAATTTTCAGTAACTATTAGTGATTTCAAAATTTTTTTTGACCTAGGACAAGAATATCTTCCTCATTCCAATGTCCCACTATATCATTCTACCTTTCATAAATGTAATTTAAGGTCCCTCTGTTCTATATCCTCTTTATTTTTAACTCATGAAAGAAGTATGGTATATTTCTAATGTATTTCACATGCTGTATATTTAATATTAATCTTCCATGATTTCTGAATCTTGGTGTTTTCTCCAGATTATTTTGCTTAAAGTTTACAGAGCCTGATCTGCTCATTTTTTTTCCAAGGAAATACTTCCCTATATATTATCAATCTGTAAAATTTTCCTGGAATGTCAGGGCTTTGCCTACTATGTTATAAGCAGTTGGTAGGTTAAATAGAGAACTACTTACCTATATACTGCACGCTTAAAAATAATCAAAACTCAGATTTTATTAATAGGACATCCAAGTATTTTAAAAGATCTATATAAGTGGCGGGGCGCCTGGGTGGCTCAGTCAGTTAAGCATCTTGGCTTCGGCTCAGGTCATGATCTCAGGGTTGTAGAATCAGCCGCCCATTGGACTCCCTGCTCAGCGTGGAGTAGCCTGTCCCTCTCCCTCTGCTTCTCCCCTCCCTCCCCGCTTCGTGCTTTTTCTTTCACTTTCTCTCAAGTGAATGAATGAATCTTTTAAAAAAAAAATGATATATGTCAGTTGCATAATATTAGCAAATGATGTCCACCAGTAAAATGAATAGTTTACGTATATAACTTGGGATGTAGATAAGGGCGAGTCACATTTAACTGTCTTTGTTTTCTTTATGTGGCAGTATACATTGACCTGAAAGTATAATAAGAATTTCAGCTCTAAATGTGATATAGCACACCTACATGTTGGAGATTATTGCATTGTCATCGCTGTAGTAATCAGTCTTCCTCACATTTACTTTGTGATATTTAAAGGACTTTGCTTGAACATTTGGGATCCTTCTTGATTTATAAGAGAAAAGCATACATCATATCATAACATTTCCCCACCTAACCCTCCACTATCTCCCCATCAGACTCACAGTCCTCTATGTGTGACCCTCAGAGTCGTGCCTGGAAAGGCTCCTTGCTGACCTTATGATCCTCTCTCTCTCCATGAGCCTTCATTCATGGCGCTTCAATAACCTTCTGTTCTTCCAATATGAGAAACTCTAGTTCCTGGAACTTTGAATTCTTGTTTGATACTAGAATGTATGGGACGACTGGGTGACTCAGTGGGTTAAGTGTCTGCCTTGGGCTCAGGCCATGATCCTCGGGGTCCTGGGATGGAGCCCGGCGCCAATGTCTGGAATGTTTCCTGATACATATTGGGTATTCTGTAAATATTTGTTGGATGATTTGACTGACTAAAGATCTTCATTCATTTATTTAATCATGCACTCTTTCACCAGCTAACCAAACAAATAATAGATGTTTATTGAGCATATATTTAGCCCCTGCCACTGTGGAGTCATTAAGAGACACATGGCACTTGTGTGCCAAGAGTTTGTGTTCTTTAGTCCATTACTTGCTAACTGCAAAATACTCAGTATATTAGTTTTCTGTTACTGACTAACAAACTACCACAAATTTGGGCGCCTGGGTGGCTCAGTTGGTTAAGCGACTGCCTTCGGCTCAGGTCATGATCCTGGAGTCCCTGGATCGAGTCCCGCATCGGGCTCCCTGCTCAGCGGGGAGACTGCTTCTCCCTCTGACCCTCCCCCATCTCATGCTCTCTCTCTCTCTCTGTCTCATTCTCTCTCTCAAATAAATAAATTAAAAAAATCTTAAAAAAAAAAAATTACCACAAATTTAACAGCTTAAAACAACTTATTCTCTCACAGGTCTGTAGGACTGAAGTCCAGTGGGCTCTCCTGGGTTCTTGGCTTAGAGTCTCACAAGGTGGAAACCAAAGTGTTAGTCAGCTGGGCTCTTATCTGTAGGCTCTGGGAGGAACCTGCTCCCAAGCTCAGTCAGGTTGTTGGGTAAGTTCACTTCAATGTGGTTGTATGACTGAGGTCCCTGTTTCCTACTGCTTATCAACCAGGAGCTCCCAAGGGCTGCCTGCATTTCTTGGCACGTGCCTCCCTGCATCTTCAGAGCCAGCTAGGTGCTTCAAGTCCCTGATTTTCTTTTCTGCTCCCAGCAGAGAAAACTCTCTGCTTTTCAGAGGCACATGAGATTTGATTAAGCCTATCCGAATAGTCTCCCTTTTGACATTTAAGTTAATATAATCATAGGAATGCTACCTCAGCATATTCATAGAATGCACCCACACTCACAGGGAAGAGCATTGAATATAGGGGCTAATTCCATAGAGTGGCCATTCTTAGCATTCCGCCTATTACACCCAGACCAACCTACTCTTTTTTTTTTTTTTTTTTTTTTTTTTAAGATTTTATTTATTTGAGACAGAGAGCATGAGAGGGAGGAGGGTCAGAGGGAGAAGCAGACTCCCCGCCGAGCAGGGAGCCCAATGCGGGACTCGATCCCGGGACTCCAGGATCATGACCTGAGCCGAAGGCAGTCGCTTAACCAACTGAGCCACCCAGGAGCCCCGACCAACCTACTCTTCATAATCAGTGTGTGATGCATGAGTTTTCTACCATCATGTATTTAATCTAATCAACCCCAGACATGGTTTCCATGGGAAAGTAAATGAGGCGTCCAAAAGTTGACCCAGACACATGGATAAATTGGAATGTCATTGGCTTTCAGGCTTTTCAGACACTCATTTACTGAAAAGTGTTTTGGTTGGTTTGTTTTTTAATGTGTAGCACTTACTCTGTGTTCTCTGCTCTCCCTTTTATTCTTTTCTCCTGGTTTTTATGTTAGGAAATCAATTCTGCTACTTCAAAGTATTAGCCACAACAAGTATTTTCAAAGGTTTTCAGAACTGTTTGCTGTGTCTTCGAAAACAAGCTCAAACACAGATCAATGATCAAAAAGAAGGAATGATAGCTGTGGTTGAGACTATGTGTGGCATCTCGGCACGTAAAAATACAAATATACAGTATACTCAGATACATTTCTTTTTTCATGTTGCTCTCTTATTTTGTTTCCCTCAACAATATGTCTTAGAAATCTTTCCTTTTATATATTAGTTTGTTATCACTGCATAACAAATCACCACAAACTTAAAAGCATGACACAATACCCATGTATCTCCTAGTTCTTGTCAGTCAGAAGTTAGGCATGACATGACTAGATTCTCTCAGTTCCAAAATCAGGGTATCAGCAGGGCTGCATTTCTTTCTGGAGGCTCTGTGGAAGAATCTGCTTCCAGCACATTGAATTTGTTGGTAGAATCCAGTTCCCTGCAGTTGCCTTGACACGAGACCTTCTCCATCTTTGAGACTGCAGTGATGCATCAGATTCTTCTCATGCTTTGGATCTCTTTGACCTACTCTTCTGCCTTCCTCTTCTGCTTTTAAAGGCTCATGCAGTTACACTGGGCCCATCTGGATAATCCAGGATAATCTCTATATTTTAAGGCCAAAGTGATTAGTAATCCTAACTACATCAGCAAAGTTCCTCTTGCCATGTTACATAGCATGTTCATCGTCCTGGAGATTGGAGCATTGAGTCTTTTTAGGGCCATAATTCTATCTACCACATTTTAGTGTGTATGGATCTTTTTCATTCTTTCAATTGCTTCAGGGTCATTTATTTCATACTATGGGTTCTATAATTTATCCAGGTTCTAGATAGTTATGTAACTTTTTTCCAATTTTAAAAATTATGAATAATATTGTCATAAATATCCTTGTAGGCATATTTACACACAAGTAAAAATATTTCTTTAAGATACATTCTAAGGGGCGCCTGGGTGGCTCAGTCGTTAAGCGTCTGCCTTTGGCTCAGGTCATGATCCCAGGGTCCTGGGATCGAGTCCCACATCGGGCTCCCTGCTCAGTGGGAAGCCTGCTTCTCCCTCTCCCACTCCCCCTGCTTGTGTTCCTGCTCTCGCTGTCTGTCAAATAAATAAATAAAATCTTTAAAAAAAAAAAAAAAAGATACATTCTAAGAAGTGGCTTCTATGAGACATGCTTTTAAGTTTGTGGTGATTTGTTATGCAGTGATAGCAAACTAATATATAAAATATATATTCATTTTATACATTTAATGGATGCTGCTACATTGCAAGGCTTTATCAGTCTACAATCCTGTCAGTACTCAGTATAAGTTTGCCTTTTTACCAACATGTGCATCTAACCAATCCTAATATCAGTCTTTTTGTTGGGCAGGGGAGTAATATAAGTGGTAAAAATAATTCATTGTTTTGATTTACTTTTTCTAATTATAATACTGAAGATGTCATGAATATTTCTTGGATTTATAGGCCATTTTCAATCCTCTGACTCGGTCATCATAACCTTTACCTTTTTCTATCCTTTGCTCTTTTTGCAATGATAATTTTACGTTTTTTTTTTTTCTTTTCTTATTATGTAGGAGCTCTTTATATATTCAAATTTTAATCTTTACTATATATGTCTTTATATGTAATCTATATCATATAGACAGATGGATAGATAAAGTAAATGTTTTTTCCTGGTTTTGCTTTGTTTATGCTGCTTTGTGTAATTTTCGTTTTTATAGTGATTTGAAAAAATTTTTTAAGTTTTTATTTAAATTCCAGTTAACATATAGTGTAATATTAATTTCAGGTGTACAATATAGTGATTCAACACTTCCATATGATACTGGGTGCTCATCATGACAAGTGCCCTCCTTAATCCCCATCACTATTTCACACATTCCCCCCCACCTCCCCTCTGGTAACCATTAGTTTGTTTGATATGACAATTCTATACATTTTGCTATGCTTACCATGATAAATATAGTTATCATCTGTTACCATTCAAACTTATTGCAGTATTACTGACTATATTCCCTATGCTGTACTTTCATCTCCATGACTGACTTATTTTATAACTGGAGCTTTGAACCTATTAATCCTCTTCAGTTAATTCACCTGTCCTTCCAAGCTACTCTCCTCTCACAGCCACCAGTTTGTTTTCTGTATTTATGATTCTGTTTCTGTTTTTTTTTTTAGATTCTACATATAATTGAAATCATATGGTCTCTGTCTTTTTCTGTCTGACTTATTTCACTTAGCATAATAATCTCTACGTCCATCCATGTTGTCACAAATGGCAAGATCTCTGTCTTCGTATGGCTGAGTAATATCTCGTTTTATTTATACACACACACACACACACACACACAAACACACATATGTCACGTCTTCTTTATCCATCCATCTCTGGATGGACACTTAGGTTGCTTCCATATCTTGTTGTGAGCTTAGTGAGCTTGTATATGCATTTATATTTTTAGTTCTTCTGGTGCTTTTCCTTTTATAACTTTAGACAACATCCTTCAACCTCTATTTTATGTTTCATTAAACTTAAGCAGTATCACCACCCTCTTTCTACCAAGAAAAATAAGGAAATTAACATAGATACACTTCTTCTATTGACCTCCACCTTCAAATTCTTTCTTGTCATATCTCTGTTTTACATTGGTAAGGTTCATATCATTTATATTCCGCATCTTGTTTGTTTTTTGGGGTTCTACATTTAAACGGACTTGATGGCCATCAGCCCTTTACTGCATTTCTTTCTCTTTATTTCTTATGTGGCTGAATTTATTCATTCAAGTAGTTAGGATTTTGTTTGTTTATTTTCTATGAGTCTTTTTGCTTGTTTGTTTTTTCCTCTTTCCAGAAAGACATAGCAGCAATATATCCCCTGAGTTTTTTCGTGACTTTTATGGCCACTTTATACTTGCAGGACATACTATAAATTTGCAGGACGCTTGGTTCTAACCGCAGCAGTCAGTATGCATTCCTCTGTAGTCTCCTTGCACTGAAACCTGCCTTGCAAAAATCTGACACCAACTTTATATTTCCCTTCTTTGAGATAGTCTGTTTTTTTCTGCCTACAGGTCTAAGAATCCCTTATTTATCCTTGAAGGTCAGTAACCTGAGCAGGTGCGTGTCAGTTTCCACAGCTCTTCCTTTGAGAAAAGCAGCAATAGCTTTCCCCCCCATTTTACAATTATGTACCAACCAAAGCTCAGAGAAATTGGTTTTTGCACAGTTGTACAAATAGTGGACCCAAAGTTGTTAAAACTCCCAGTCTAGGTTTGACCACATTGCCAGGCATGTGTACAAGTCTTCTTTATCAGCCTTTGGGACTCTGGGTCTTTTACGTTTTAATCGGTACAAAAGCCCACTAACTTAAGCAGTCTTATGGGCTTTGAATAATTTTCTGCACTTACCTCTTTAACTCAAAGCAGGTGGAACATTTGAGCTATTTCGGTTTCTATGACTCTCTGGCCCATTTCTTAGGGAACTTCTGAACCTTAATCTAAGGTTCTTCCCCCTCCTTCATTCACCTTTAATAAATTCTGAAGCTAAATGCATATATTTGTTTTTATTTTTATCTTTTTCTTTTCCTGAGAGATGTAAGTTCAGAATTTCAGCAAATCTGCGTCTTCTCTGCACTCCCCCGTGCATTTTCCACCACTGGTGTATAGCACTAGCCACCCTGTATTTTGGTTAGTTGTACATGAGCCTGTCTCCTGAAAGAGGCAGATTATCATCTCTAGGCTAGAAATAATGATTTATTCATCTGTATCTGTCATCCTTTTCCTCTGCCCTCTACCCCCCCTTACAAACACACACACAAACCCCTTATGCCCCTTTGTATTCATAGCACATAACAAACACAATACATATTCATTGACTTGAATCCAGTTGTTTACAAAATCTTGTTTAGGATCCCAACATTTTGAGTGCTGGGAATATTTTAGAACTGGCCTTATATCCATGGTTTCTAAAAGACAATAGGACTTCTAATTCATTTAATAATTCAATAAACTGTTAAATCACATTACTTTCAAAAATCACATGACTTTCAAAAATGATAATGCTAATCCAATTTTCCAGGAGAGTGCTTTTCATGGAATATAATGTATTTTAAAATTTAAATAAATTTACATGGCATATTTCTCTTTGTTTTGGAAAGATACCTCTAATTTCATAGAACTTGACATGCTGATAGATACAGGGGAAAATCCATGTTGAAAAACAAAATTTCTCATGCATACACTTTACAGTCTAGTATTGGTTTCTATTCCTCACACTTTAACCTTGAAACACTTACATTTTTTATGAGTAATAGGTTGAACATGTCATGGGTTCTGACCAACTGTGTGATTTATCCTTTGAAATATTCCTTTGAATGTTTGAACTCATCCAAAATGTATCTAACTTTTAAATTATCTTCCTAACTTTTGTCAATGAAGTTATTGTTACAGAAACTCAGGGTTTAATGGCTCTGGATCCTGCAGAATTCCAGAAATGCCACCTTATTTTAAGTTGAATATCATTGAGAAAGTGCCTTATTACACACTAATTGACCATGTTCAAACCTGCTTCTCCATGTAGTAGGCCATTTAGTAAAGAGGCTAAATGCTTATGCTGGATTTTGCTAGAAAACTGAAGGAAGAATCTTGAGAGGAATATGTAATTGGAACACATGGGGCTACCTCAATAATAGTAATACCAGCCATCACTACCATGTGTTATTAAGTACTGACTGTGGACCAAGCTTTAGCTAACAGCTTTATGTACATCATTTCCCTTAATCCTCATACCTATAAAGCTGTTCATTATATTAATTTCACAGGTGAAGAAACTGAGACTCAGAAAGATTAAGCAGCTTTTCCAAGATCATGTAGCTGGCTCATGGCAGAATCAGGACTAGAACACAAAACCAAAGATGACTTCAGAGTTTATGCTCTTAAGTCCTCTGCTGTCTGCTTTCCTCTATAGTAACCTGCTATAGACTCTGTTCAGCCCAAAGCCAGAGACACAGAGGAGCAGACGAGGCCTTAGCATGGCAAGAATTCAAGGGCCAGCAGTGAAACAAGACAAGTGAGATACATCCATTTTAAAGATCACATAGCAGGAAAAAATTCACATTCTTTTAAAGACACAGGTGCTTTGCAGCAGGTGTACCTCTTTATGTTTGCCTGTGCTTTTTTACTCTTGGATTCAGCTCTTGAAAACTACCTATTTGACATAACGAGAATCACTTTACATGCTATAATTAAAAAATTAAATCTGTCTCAAATAAATTAAGAATATGTGCAAATGGATATTCCATTCTTTTTAGGACAAGTGTAGGTGGGAATAATAATAGCTCCACAGATGTAAGTCTTCCAGGTGCAGTCAGCTCTGTAACTTTATCAATATCCAGAATGATAGAAAGTTAAACATCCCCAGTGTGAGTCAATAGTAAGAAATTGGGTAGAAGACTTCTTTTTTTTTTTTTAATTTTTTTTTTTAATTTTTTTTTAGATTTTATTTATTTGAGAGAGACAGAGATAGTGAGATAGAGAGCACAAGTGGGGAGGAGAGGGAGAAGCAGGCTCCCCACAGAGCAGGGAGCCCGATGCGGGACTCGATCCCAGGACCCTGGGGTCATGACCTGAGCCGGAGGCAGACGCTTAACCGACTGAGCCACCCAGGTGCCTGGGTAGAAGACTTCTTATTCAATACTTTGTAGCCAAATTCAGCTTCCATTTAATTATTGTATTTCTTTTTCAAGTAGTTGCCTTTTTATGCCAGTTTTTTGAGGGTCACAAATACAGTGCAGTGCTCATGGGCTGATTATTCAGACTGGTCTTACCTGGCATACACAGCTCCAGAGCCTGCTGATGACCAGGTTGACTCTTAAATAGCAGCTTCCAATGCTTTCAAATATCGTGAAAAGCTTTGGAGGTAGGATATACTGTCTCCATTTACCATAATCCATTGTTCCCCAGCCTAGTAAGTAAGAGCACAGATTCCAGGCCAGACGCTGGATTCAAATCCCAGAACTGCTACTAACTATATGAACTTCAGCATATTACTTAACTTGGCTGTTCTTTATGTGTAAAATGGAGATAATGGAATTATATATATTAATATTATTTATAGGATTAATATAATACACATAGGGTATAATAGGTTTGGTATATTAGGTAAATCACTTGGAACAGTGCCTGTCACACAGTAAGTGCTATAGAAAAGTTATTAAATAAAAATATTTAAATTTAAATGGAGTTTTGCCCACTTCACTCTCATGTTATCTGCCCCTCCTTTAGCAGTATTTGAGTTTGAGATTCCTATTCTAAATAATCTCTTAAAGTCTGGACTGGCTCTAGGATTCTTAGAGTAATCCTTTAGCGAGGGCTTTAGAAGAATTTGCCTGTAAAATACCTTGATTATCTAAATTTATTATAATCTGAAACCTTCTTTAATAAGACTTAATATTCTAATATAGGCACTTGATGTTTTTTAAAGTATAGATGAGTTGAGGCCACTTAACACTTAGAAGCAACTTCAACACATTGACACCTTCAGAGGTTTGATAAAATTGTATTTTCTTTCCTTTAAATGAAATGTCACAGAACATGATAGATCATTTGGTCACTTTTATCTGTGAAGATCAAGAGATTTTGTAATTGTCATAAAGCATAGAGAATCTCTGAGCAATCACCATATTTAGGCAAATTTGATTTATTTTATAATTTTCTGGAGCATCACTGAAATATTTTAATTACTAAATGGACTGTTGATACTAGTATCTGAAAATGAGTAGCCTTCAATTTAATTCCTCATATCAACACATCCACATTATATCTGGGAACTATTAAAAATTTTTTCCTATTTTGGTAAATGTTCATTTTTTTATTAATAAATCTTAAAAGATTTAGAAATCATAAATTATCTAAACATTGTACAAAGAGTAGAATATTAATAAATAAGCACTTCATCTTTACTTAAAGTATGGCCTTTAATGGTTGAAACATTGACTCAACTGTTTTATAGATTTAAGAATTTTCCAGAGGATTATCTCTAAGCCAAGCACTTTTGCCTCTCTTTAGCTTACTTAATATGATTTTTATCTTTTATATCTCTATATAAGAGACTGTGGGTGCATTTCACATCTGGCACTTCTTTCAAGCACTCCCATGGGCTCACAAAAAGGGAAGAAATTCTTTCTAACCAAGGAGCAAGCTGAAATTATTTTTTCTTTACTATAGGAAACCTCAGAAACTTATAAATGAATACTGTAGAAGTTTTGGGGGGTTTTTTTGGGTTTTTTTTTGTTTTGTTTTTTAAAGATTTTATTTATTTGACAGAGAGAGATGCAGCGAGAGAGGGAACACAAGCAGGGGGAGTGGGAGAGGGAGAAGCAGGCTTCCCACTGAGCAGGGAGCCCGATGCGGGGCTCGATCCCAGGATCCTGGGACCATGACCTGAGCCGAAGGCAGGCGCTTAACGACTGAGCCACCCAGGCGCCCCTACTGTAGAAGTTTTGATCAACGTTGAACTAAGTGCAGAGTTTCTCACATTTGTCATTTTTTCTTTCCTTAACAGTTTTAACTGGTACACTAGTAGCAGTAATACATTCAAAATGGTCTCAAATACTGAGGATAATTCCAATTTTAGGTATCAAGTAGAATATTATTTAGAAAACATTTAAAATATCTGCAGTAATGGTGGTAATGTCTGCTTCTGGACAAGATGGAGTAAAAGAGACTAATTTACATTCTCTCTGAAACAAAAAAACAAGAACTATGCAACATGGTTTTCAGACATTGAACATCAGGCAGCCCAGGACAGTGATCCTTGAAAAAGGGAGCGCAAATAATATGAGCCGTACAATTGCCTGGAGAGAGTTTCCAGGCTGCCATCTAGAGAGGAAAAGCCAAGAGGAGCCCCACAGTCTCCCTGGGTTGAGGCAGAATAGAGTCTGGGAAGCCAAGGAGACCAAAGTTCACAGAGCAGAGTGTCTGAGAGGAGAGAGCTGCTCTGAGAGAACTCTCTGGAAAGCTGCAGGTACCCTTCCTCCCTGATCTTCTGGTGAGTACTGATCAGCACATGCATGCGAGGGAACTACCTGAGGCCAGGAAAAGAACCACAGATTAGAGGGACCAATGCTTGCAGCTCAGATAGGGATGGGAAGAGTTTGCATTTCCAGTAGATAGAGTAGACAGTTTTAACAAAGTTTGACAGCAAGCCTCAAAAGGATCAAACTATTTACAAGTATTGTACCTTAACTGCATTCAGAACAGAACTAAAAAAGATCACAAATACATCTGTTTTTGTCCAGCACCCAGCACGATAAAATCACAGTGTCTTTTACCCAGTCAAAATTATGAGAAGTGCATGCGGTAATAAGCACATCCAGAGTGAGACTGGATGAAAGCAGGGGAAAAAAATGAATCAAAAGAAATAGCCTTAGAAGTGACACAAATGAAATCAGTAGTATAGAGAGACATTAAAACAGCTATTACTATATTCCGTATATTCAAGAAGGTAGAGGAAAAAGTGAGGATGTAAACTATATATGTGGAAACTATTTTTAAAAAAGACTGAAATTAGACATCTGGAGATGAAAACTACAGTATCTGAGTTGAAAAGTATACTGCATGTAATGAACAGCAAATTAGACATTTCAGAAATAAAAGAAAGTGAACTTGAAGACATAGCATTAAAAACTATTGAAGGTGGAACACAGAGAAAAAAGGCTGAAAACAAAATGAACAGAACATCAGTAAGCTTTGGAACAACTTCAAGTACACACACACACACACACACATATACATATATATATATACACATATACATATATATGCACACTACATATATAACTACATATATATAATTGAAGTCATTGAAGAATGATGGGAGATAGAATTATATTTGAAGAAATAATATGCAAATTAGCCCATATTTAATGAAACTTGTAAAGCCACACATCCAAGAATCTTAACAAATCTCAAGCACAAGAAACATGAAGAATATGATACCAAGGCACAGCATATTCAGTTTTCTTAAAACTAAAGTAAAATACCATAAAAGCATCCAGATAAAAGACACATTACATCATAAGAACAAAGATAAGGATGACATTAAATTTTCATCAAAAGTAATGCAAGTAAGAGACATCAAAGTATTGTAAGGAAAAAAAAGCAGCCTAATATTATTCTCAACTCAGTGAAAACAACTTTCAAAAGTGAAGGCAAAATAAGGGCTTTATTAGACATATACAACCTAATTCATCACTAGCATACCTACAATACTAGAGTAGGTTTGGTTATACACTATAAAATAGAACTGATTGATTTATGTTGTATTCACTCTCTAGCCTGCTGGCCAAGGCAGCTATTAATAGTGCCTTAAACAAAGAGCAGGGTGAGTTGAGTTCATTAAGTTTCTTGAACACAGAGCCACACAAGGTTATGAACTGGGATAGATATCATAGGACATTTATTCTAATCCAGAAGTATTAGGAGCTATTTCCTGTCTCAACTCAGTGGTTCCACCCTTTATTTATTTAACAAACATCTGTAAGTGCCAATATGTGCTAGACCTAAGAATGAATTCTAGCTGTTCCCTGGGATTTTGTCTATTTGTTGATGCCTGTCATAGAGCCTCATTCAACCCATAATTCTGATCATTCATTCATTCACTCCTTCTTTCACACATTTTTCTCAACGAACATTTATCAAAAACATACCAGACCCTTTGCCTAGAGTCTGTGGGTACAAAGGTGAATAAAATAATGCCTGCTCTCGAGGAATTTATCTATTACTTTGATAGACAAGTATATAATTAACTGTAATAATAAGATCAGAGTATTACAGGGATATGAAGAAAATGCTACTGGGAGGAGCAGAGAAAATGATATTTATTTTGCTTGTGGGATTAGAGGAAAATTTCACAGAGGAAGTAGTATGTAATCTGGGTTATGACGTGTTCCAGGTACTGTTGCTGTGTTAACAAATGATCCCCAAACCTACCAGCTTGAAACAACTACTTTATTGTGCTCACATATTCTCTGCGTCAGGACTGTAGACAGGACATGGTGGGAATGATGACTGTCTTTGCTCCATCATGTCTGGAGTTTGGGCTGGGAAGACTCAAAGGTTTAGTGGCTTGATGGCTGGAAACAGGAATCATTTAGAGCTGTCTTCACTCACATTTATGGCACTTGAAATGTCTGCTACACAGGACCTCAGCAGGGACTGTCAACTGGAACAACAATGCATGGCTTGTCTATGTTGCCCAACATTCTTAAAACATCACGGCCTTAGGATCATAAGACTTCTTATGTGGCAGCTTAGGGATCTAAAAATGAGTATTTAGTACACAAGATAGAAGCTGCACTGGCTTTTATGTTCTAACCTCAGAAGGCACACCCTGTCACTTCCATTGCATTCTGTTGGTTCTAGCAAGTCACAGACCAAATTCGGTGGGGGTAGGGGGGGTTAGACTTCACCTCTAGATGGGAAGTGGAAGGATTCTGGAAGAGTTTTGGATGTGTAATACCGTTGCAAGAATCTTTAGAAAATACAGTTTGGCACATGAAAGATTATTATTATCTGGGAACCAAGTGAGAATATGTATGGCATGATTCAGGAATAGTAAGTAAGGCTTTGTAGTTAGTGCATGGTAAGAATTTTCCCAAGATGATGCACAGTCAGAAATAGGGGGCAAATTTTGATGTGCCTTTATTTTCATACTGAAAATATTAGACTTTAACTTATAGGCAAGGAGGAGCCCTTAAGTCTAGATTGTTTTTGTTTTTATTTTATTTACTTTTAAAGCTTTATTTATTTTAGAGAGAGAGCGTGGAGGGGGGAGGGGCAGAGGGAAAGAAAGAGAGAATCCCAATCAGACTCCCCACCTAGCGCAGAACCCAACATGGGACTTGATCTCACCACCCTGAGATCATAACCCGAGCCAAAATCAAGAGTCAGACTCTCAAGGGACTGAGCCACCCAGGCACCCTGAATGTTTTTGTTTTTATTTTTTATTATTTTTTTAAATTATTATTTTTATTATTATGTTCAATTAGCCAGCATATAGTTCATTAGGGTTTTTTTTTGTTTTTTGTGTTTTTTTTAGTTTTTGATGTAGTGTTCAACGATTCCTTATTTGCGTATAATACCCAGTGCTCATCACCACACGTGCCCTCCTCAATACCCATCACCCGGTTACCCCATCCCCCCAACTCCCTCCCTTCTGTGACCCTCAGTTTGGTTCCTGGAGTCCAGAGTCTCTCATGGTTTGTCTCCCTCTCTGATTTCTTCCCATTCAGCTTTCTCTCCCTTCCCCTGTGGTCCTCTGCACTATTCTTTATGTTCCACATATGAGTGAAACCATATGATAATTGTCTTTCTCTGCTTGGCTTATTTCAGTCAATAAATGGGCAGAAGACATGAACAGACACTTCTCCAAAGAATACATACAAATGGCTAACAGACACATGAAAAGATGTTCAACATCACTAGCCATCAGGGAAATACAAATCAAAACCACAATGTTTTTGTTTTTAAACTAGAGGATTGACATGAGTTAGTATGTTTTAGAAAGATGACCTAGGTGTAGGGATGTGGGTAGGGGTGGTTAGAAGACAAATGTTAATAGTGCCAGTAGAGAATATGAAGGACTATGTACTTAGTGGTAACAGTGTAGATGAAAAGAGTAGATGTGAGATGTATTTTGGAAGTGGAATTATGGCTAAATAGCCAAGACTAGTGAGAGAAAAGGAGGCATCAAAGATGACTCTGAAATAAATGAGAATGTAGGTACTTGGCTAATAAATGAGAAGCCCCAGCACTTGGCTGCTTTCCTGAAGGTAGATTCCTCTGGTCCTGGGATGCTTGACAGATCGAGGTTTACCATAGATCTCACCGCCAGCCAATCCTAACCATGCCTGTTGATCTGGTCATGGGAGGTAGTAGTCACCTACTGCTTTTCCCATATATTCTGTTGGTAATTCTGAAGGCATCAGAGAGTAGAGATCAAGTACAAAGACAATGGTAGTGGTAGGTCTCCAAGGCAGATATGACACAAAGGTAGAGTATTCACTTTGAAGTTCTTTATTAAATTTATAGGTATTGATTCTGAATTTTCCGAGGAGTAGAGAAGAGCAAATTCATGCAGTTTAATTTTTCTTCCCAAAGGAGAGCTATAGTGAGAATACCGTTTTCTTTTTTTAATGACTGGTTCTTCTTTGTCCTGTTAGATTTTTAAAGAGATTCAAACTTCCTCCTACCAACTCCTGAGACATTATCAATTAGCCACACACAGCCCATTGAACACAGCATAGCTGTAATTAAACTAAATTACTATGCAGTAGCTTTCATTACACAATGACACGGTTTTTGTTAGGACCATAGAGAGAGTTTAATTACATGTCTAGACACCCCCTGAATTCAGAGCAGCAGTATTATCTTTGTTTAAAAGAGAGTTTGAGCTTTTGGTGATTGCATTTTTTTTTTTTTTTTGAAAGACCAAATGGTAAGATATATTGGGCATTTTTCTTCTTCTTCTTTTTTTTTTTTTTTAATTCTACTTTCTACTTTAGTGCATATGTGATTTAGGAGCCATTTATACATCTGTGGATATAAATATTTTCCAAGAAAAATGTATAGATTTTCACTCTTTGTCATATTTGATATACATTTTACTTGCATCCAAAAACTTTCTTTCTGTAATATATCCTCAAATATCTACTCTTGACTTGTTAATGTATAAAGCATTTATGGTAATCTGAAGTACAGTCATCTCTTATAATAATATTTCCAGCTTCCTCTTCCTTGTGAGGAAGTTCATCCCATTGCATGAGCATAGAGTACTTTCTGCATTTATACTCAATCCTACTCATTCAGCTTCTCTGTGGACTCTTAGCATCTCTTACCATCTCTTGACAAGAGCATGCAGTTTCAGGAGCTCCTGTTATTTCTTTTGTGCTCCAACCTGCTCTCTTCTTTCTCATTACAGAAATGTGTTTGCTGCTTCTTTCTCTGTAACTGCAGATGATTTTTGGACCATTTTCCAAGTGATGTATTATCTCTTGAATACAACCTTCATTTAATTGGTCAAGACTTTTCATAGCCTCCATTCCTAAAATCTCATCTTTCCTGAAATCTGACCACATACATTGGAAATAAGAGAATGAAATTATCACATGCCTACCCTCTCTCAACATTCTCAACAGCCCCTCAGAAAGTTGTCCCACAACGTGCAAGTTCTTCGATCTTATATACAAAAACACTTTATATATTGATTTCTTTGTTGATTACATGTACATTACTTCAGTTTTCTTTTTTGTATTCTCTTAGCATGAGACTTGTCTATTTAAATCAGAACACATAACTTTTTCCATTGATATTTTTGCATAATTTAAAATGATAGTCATTTACTTAATAATTGTTCTTGAAAGAAATAGTAAGTGCTTCATTTAAGTCTTGAGTGAATGTTTTAGATTTTGAGTTGAATCTCAGCAAAATAATGTAGATAAAATTATACTTCCCACTAGAACTATATAGACCCTTCTTACGAATATGTACTTAGTAGACTTTTATAACATGCACATTTATGTATAGACAGGAAAATGAATTTCTAGCCTGTTGAAAGTATCCCTATTACCTCACTCTGACTTTGCACACCAGGAGCCTCACACCAAAATCAGAAACAAGATCTAGAGTCTGTTTTTCATGACCACTTTGCCTATCAAGTGCTCTAACCTGACACCCCAGGTTTTCCTACCCAGTGGCATTCCTAATTATCCTCCCTGTTAGCATCTTGCTTCCTCTCCCCTTGACGTCATTACTCCAGCTACTCCATTGCTACTCCAAATTTCCCAGCTTTGCTTTATCTAGACACTTCTAAGCCACACCCCAAATCTAAAGCAAAGATGCTTCCATGGGAACCTTATTCAGGGACAGCAGCAGGCTGGGTGCTTTTCAAGTGCACCACTGGGGGGTCCAGCATGGTACCTTCATTTACAAACAGAGGACTTTGGCTTGCCCACTGTTCATTCACATGTCTCTATGGCTGGCCAAATTACTACTCAGTTCCATTTTCTTACACTGGCAAGTACAATTTATGAATGAGACATGAAGGAAACTGAAGAGAAAACTAACAGATGAATTTTCGACTCTCTTTGCCCAAACTCCCCTGAGGCATATGTTGTGTTGGATATTCAGATCAACTTCAAAGGATGTGAAGAAATTAATTCAGCCATAGCTATCAACTCTACCACAGAAGAATAAAAACTATATAATTATTCAAGATGTCATTATGAGGATGAAATCCTTTTGCCTGACCTTAGAGTTAAAATGTTCTTACTGGGTTTTGGCTTTTCTCAGAGTGATGCTGTAAATCTCAAAGCACCTTTGAAGTGGCTACGTATTATTATCCAATAAGTATAGTATGTTTCATAAGCACACAGATGCTGAGCCTTATTTCAGTTAAATTTATCACAATGATGTTGCTATGGAAATATATTGCTACAATTTAAGCACAAAAATTTGAACTTCTACTACAGATTAATAATTGCAAATGAATATCATTTGCAGATTACCACCATTCTTTGAATATCTATACGTTAATGACTCAAAAGTAGAACAACATACATGACTGTAGGAAAACTGAGTTATCTGATGATCGTTCAGAAATATTTTTTGAGTACGTACTTAGTGCCAGGCACTGTGCAAGAAACTAGATATCTGAAGAACCAGATAAAAACTTCCTTGTCTTCACGGATTTTTAGTCTGAGGGAGACATCCTAAACATAAAGCTTGCAAAGAAACGGACATGTTGTAAAGAAAAATAGGAGGCATCCATGAGAGCATATAAGGGTGGGCACGTATGTTAGTTTGGAAGGACGGATACACCCTCCCTGAGGAACTGACATTATAAGTTGGGTCCAGAGGATGAGGACGGCTGGCCAGGTTAAAAAAAAAAGGTAAAAAAGCATTCCAGGAAGAGGGGTAGTCAGAAAAGGATGCTGAGGTGGGAAAAAAATTGGGGCTTGGGAGGAATTGAATGAAAGTCAGTATGGGTAGAACAGAGTAAGAGAGGGGAAAGGAGCAGAATATGAGGCTGGAGGGGAAGTCAGGACTCAGATGACCAACACCTCGAAAGCTAGGATAAAGTAATAGGAAACCATTGAAGAGCTTCCCAAGGAGAAGAAATGGCCTGTTCTCTTATGTTGCTGTGTGGACAATAGATTGCAGGTGGGGCCATGTTGGAAATCAAAGAGAGTTAAGGTGGTCTAGCTAAGATCATGGCAGTGCCATGGAGAGAAGCAGGGTGATTCTGGAGACATTTTTGAATTGGACTTCACAGCACTCTGCTGTGACTAGGATGGAGGCACTGGGGGAGAAGAGAGAAACAGTTTCTGACTTCAACACTTGAGTTCACTGAGGCACTACATTTTGAGGTGGGAAGAATGGAAAGAACAGGGCTGGAAGAAGGTCAAGAGTTCAGTTTTAGACATGTTGAACTTAAGGTGTCTGTGAGACAGCCAGCTGGAAGTGAGACCTGGGCAGGTGGACATATGGACCTGGAGCTTAAGAAAACAACAGTTTGAACTAGAACATCCTTTTAGGATACTATCATGGAATAGTCTTTCCAGTCTTAAACTGCTAGCAATATAGTGGCATCATGTCTTTAGTTCATTTGAGACCAGATGTAGTTACCAACTCAATGTACATATTCATCTTCAGAGCACATCATTCATAGCAGATGCATGGTATTCAGAATAAGCCAACATGAAATGCCTGCCACTTATATAAATTTATGTTTTTAAAAATCCATTATCTAAATAATATATGATTTTTATAGTTAAATTTCATAGAAGAAAAAATTAAACTTAATTATAACCCTACTGCACAATTTACTTATACACATGTGTACTTTTGGGGGGGGCTATAAGAAGTAGCTGGAAGGAAGGGAATAGACATACAGGCTCAGAGAGAGTTCATAGCAAAAGAGAAGGCTACCAGCACAGTCTTAGTAAAGATCTCATTTAAGAAGCAGAGTCAGAAAAAAATTTGTGTATTTATTGATATACTTCACAAATGTTTGTTGAGCATCTACTGAGTTCCAAGGCCTATTTTAAATTCCAAAGCGGGAATCACACACTGCAGGGTGTTTTGTTTATACCCTGTTCAGGCTTTTAAAATTTTCAACTTCAGTGCCAACATTTAAAATTTGTAATATTTTACATCAGAAAATCTGAATTTCTGTCTTGCCTTGAAAAATCAGAAGAGCTAGGAACATAGGGCCTGCATTCCTGCCTGACAATAGTTGGCTGAATCTGAGTCTCCTTTGCCTCTTAAGGGGCCATGCTTTCCAGGGACAGAGGCAGTCCCTGGGACTTCCTGATGTCTTCCTTTTATTTTACACTCTGTCAACTTCCTTCATTCTTTCAGGGTATCTTCCTGACCTCTAGAGAGTTTGTGACCTCTGCTCAAGGGATACAAAATCAAATACAACATTGTTGTTGCCCTGCATGACCAAAGCAATGGAAAGATGTTGAAGATTGTAAGCAGAGGCATGATGTGACCAAATTTGCGCTTTTAAAAAATTATTCTCATGCCACTGTGGAGCATGGGCTGCAGGGGAACAACCCTGGAAGTTGGGAGGCTGGTAATTAAGCTAGTCATCAGAGTAATTGAGAGGGAAACATGTTAGTGGCCTGGCTGAAGGTAAGATCAGTTAAGTGAGAACAAGGGACAGAGAGATGCATGAGGCACTAAGGAGGGAGGGCTACCCAAGGTCACAGATCATGGATTGAATGTGTTGGTAAAGGAGATGGAGGAGTTGGGTAAACCCAGATTTCTGGCATGGCCAAATGGATGATGTCATTTGTTGAGTTTGGAACTATAGGTACAGGAGTAGATTTAGGGTAAATAATGTTTGGTTTTGGAAATGTTGAGCTTGAAACACATGTGAGACATTCAAATGGAATGGAGAGTAGAAAGTTCTATGGAGTCAGAGCCACAGAGTGGTTGGGAAGGCAATAGAGATTTGGGACACATTGGATAAGTGGTACTTTATTTGTGGCTTTCAGTGAGCTCACTCTGGAAACCAAGGAAAAGCAGAAGGTGCTGAGCAAGTCAGAGACGGGGGCGGGGGCGGGGGGGGACCAGGGGACGCTGAGGGGAGAGCAAAGAGTGAGCACCAGGCAGCCAGTGTGGCAAGAGCCTCAGAAGTCCAACTGAGAGACAAAACCATGTGCTCAGAGGCCAAACGTCAAATAAAGAGGCAGAAAGTGTGTGTTGGGTTTGATGAGGTCCAAAATAAAATTCTAGTGTGTTGAAAAAAAGGAGAGGGAAGAAAATGGAAGCTGTGAGAGGAGACCTAGGAGAGTAGCAAATAGCTGAGAGCAGCGAGAGAGCAGGACAGGAATGTGTGCATTCAGAGAGACCATGGAGGTGATGATTGTTTTCTTTTCCTTGTTTCTTTTTGTTGGTGATACTACCCGATCTAGAGCATCATGTATATGATGAAAGTGAAGAAAGAGGGAATAGCAAGAGAGAAGTGGGAGAAAAGGCAGGAGTGAGTGCCTCTGAGTAGGGAGGGAAGAAATAGTGAAATAGTGAAATAGGATCCCACAGAAGCACCTCAGGATGGCTCTTGAAGAAGAGCCTTAGAAGGAGAATGGAGCATAAGCAAAACAACAGGCTTTGAAATGCAACTCTTTATCAGTGACAAATACTATTTATCATAGTGATTCTTTGTCTTCTAATGGAGAAAAGATAGAGTAAGAATGTTTCAAATCCTAATCGCCACATACTTTGTTCCTTTTATATCTTCTAAATGTTCTTGGAAACTCTGAACACAAATATAATAATTTCCATTTCTATTTCCCTTAGATTTATTTCCAGGGTGAAGAAGACTAATATATAATACATTCTATTACTCTATCATTTATAATGCATCTTCTTGGGAAAAGGAGTTGTGGCAAATTAAGTGAAGAACACATACAAAATAAAGCTATTAAAGTGGAAAAAGGAATTTTTTAAAAAGCAGAGAGAGGGAGAAGTAAGTATGTCCAAACCAGGCTAGCTAATTATAATTGAAACCGCTTATACATTGAGTTTTTGGCCACCAAAACAGAAGAGGAAAATGTGATGAAATAAAAAGCAAATATTTTCTGATCAAAGTGTCCTTTGATACTTCAGGAAAGAGCAAGCTTTCCAAGTCTCAAAGGATTGCTAATTGTAATTTATTGTATAAGAGACATGGAACAACAGCGATAGAGTCCTGACAGCTACCTTTTATAGAACAGAATATCCACTCCATGCTGAGTGCCCCCATGCCTCACCTCTGATTCTCAGTACAACCTTTGAAGTGGGTGCTACTGATGGGGAAACTGGGAGTTGCAGGGAGACATTGTTTTCAGGTCGCACGCTAATATATGGCATACTTGGGGGGTATTGCCCCACAGCGCCTCTCATGCTGTTGTTCTTTAATAATTTTTTTCAAAAATAATGCCACAAAAACCTTATTATGCTTATTTCTTCTGTCAACCCTTGACCAAAACCAAGGGCATAATATTTGAAACAACTTTGCAAAGATATGTCCTTGGCACCAGTGCATTAAATGCATCATTATAAAATCCTTAAAAATGTACTGTTACCTACCTTGATGACTCTGCAGATAAAATATTTGTCATTTTCTGCTTTCTTCTTTTTTTAATTTTTTTACTTCAATTCAATTTAATTAACATGTACTGTATCAGTGATTCAGCAGTTGAATACAACACGCAGTGCTCATTATCAAGCACCCTCCTTAATGCCCATCACCCACTTACTCCACCCCCCCCCACACCTCCCCTCCAACAACCCTCAGTTTGTTCTCTATCACTAGGAGTTTCTTATGGTTTGCCTCCCTCTCTATTTTCATCTTATTTTATTTTTCCTTCCCTTCCCCTATGCTCATCTGTTTTGTGTCTTAAATTCCACATGAGTGAAATCATATGGTATTTGTCTTTCTCTTACTGACTTATTTCTTTATGATTTTTTCTAAAAAGATAATATACTTTTAAAAAACTGAGCAGTAAATTAATTGTGCTTCTCTGCCTCCTTCTTTTCCACCTCCTTTTTTTTCTTTTTATTCTTTAAAGTTTTAATTAAATTCGTATACACCTGGTTATTTGCTCTTCCAATTTCTTTATTAAAGGTTATGATTTTTCAAGATTCAGTAGTTAGATGCTACAGTTGTTGTCAGATTTATTATTTCTTTCTCCATTAAACTGTTAGGTTTTAGAGGTCTTCCAGAGTGGCATTTAGTTTTTAATGTTATTGCTTGCCTTTGTTTACTTTAATTATGATTACTTTCAACACTTGGTTTATTCTAGAATATGCAATTATCTCATTTCTCAATTTCTCCTATCCTTTTGTCTATTTGTATCGAATCCCCATGACTTAAATAAACTGTAGCTAAGATCAAGAATATCTTGATAGGGTCTCTTTCTCCATAATTGGATATTTCTTAATCAGTTCTGTATCATAGATATGATATGTCTTTGCACAATTTCCCATGAGTACACAATTTTGAGGGGCATTTTTCCCTATTTCCTTTTCTTCACTTCGTGTATAGTGATCTTGATGTGGTCGGATAAGATCAGTGCTTGATGACATTAGAGGTGTGTATTTCATTTAAAACCCACTTTGAAAATAAAGGTCAGTGTGCGTATTATTCAGCTCTTAAACTGCCCTTTTTATGTGTTCAGATGCTCTAAGACAGAAGTTTTCAAAGTATAGTCTAAGGATTCCTGGAGGGTCCCTAGGACCCCCTTTTAGAGGGTCTGTGAGGTCAGAACTATTTTGTCATACTATGAAGGTGTTTCAAGTACAGTGTGTGTCCTGTGATTTTACCGTAGACTGTTCCGAAGAAGATGGGAGAATCCAGTTGTCTTCTATTAAACCAGAAATTAAAGAGATTTGAAAAACTTTAAAACAAAAACACAGCACTCATTAATTTTTTGGTTTTAGAAAATATATTATTAGAAAATGTTCACGTCAGTATGTCACGAGTTTGTTTTTTTAATAAATTAGTAATTTTTTTATTTTTCGTTTTTAACTACTATCATAGTAACTAATGTTAGATGTAACTCATTTAAGCAAAAACTCCTGGAGGTTCTCAGTATTTTTTTTTTTTCCTATAAAGGGGTCCTGAGACCAGGAAGTTTGAGAACTGGTGCTCTCAAAGTGTGGCTGCTTCTAACAATTGTATCTTTTGGGGGGAAGACAAAAGATCATATTCCACATTTTCCTTTTTGCTTGGCTTCTTGCCTTGAGATAATGTAAAAGTTAAAAATAATAACTAGTGGTTAAAGGCAATCAGTGGAACTAAGCAAAAATAAAATACTGACTCCTGCCATTTATCAGTCAATACATTTAAATGCCTCCTACCACATGTGTACATGATTATATCTCGAGTTTTCATAATCTTTCTACACCAAGTAATTTATAGCAAATGATTCCTGCCTGTATTTTTAAAAGCCCATGACCTTCAGTATTTCATTGCTTTATTTTGTTTTTAAATTTGTTCCTCTGTTAGTGCTAGCTCTTAAATCTATTATTTTTTCTAAAATTTTTCTTCTGTTATCTGGTTTAGCTCTCCTCTATGGAGTGCCAAATGGTGTCGTTTTGTTTTATTTTGTTTTAATTTGGACTTAGAACACAAACTATTTCTGTTCAAGAAAGGCAGAACAATATTTAATGAGCGTCTTTATATAATGAGTACTTTGCTAAACCAATGCTTGTAAGTTTATCTCATTTGTTGTTATTGTGTTGCTATTTTCGGTGTCATTTTCTTCCCAAAGCAATGGAGCTTCTTAATTGGGTTAGATTGGGAGTGGGGGAGATCATTATTCTCCATTGATCCCAAACTGTAATTCTTAGGTATGTTCCAAAGCAACTATATGAGAAACGCATTTTTGCCTTCAAACTCAGCTTATGCAAGATATAGCATCTTCATCCTCGGGGGTCTGGTGGCTTTTCACTAAGGCTGAGCATGGCTCTCTGCCTTCCCACCGATCCTCCCCTTCCCATGGCCTTCCCGCTCCTTCATCATTCTCCCCTCCTCTCCTTTGCCGTGGTTCTCCTCTCATGCCCACCCTACACAATCAAGCATCTGCTTGGGAGTCATGTAGTGGGCAAGGCTGTGACTCCACTACCACATGCCTGCATCTGAATCCCAGTTCCAGGAGTCTAGTTGTGACATTGCACACATCTCTGGCCTCTTTATGCTTCAGCTTTCTCATTTGCGGAACAAGCATCAATATGATTTACCTCACAGAGCTGCTACGAAGATTAAACAAGTTGATAGGTACAAGGTGTTTATAATAATGCTTGGAATACAGTAAGTGTGTAGGGCATTAAGGAGTGAGCCCGACCTGGTAAGACATGAGCAAAAGCAACTTTCTTTTGTCTCGCGGTTGTCCTGATGAATCAACACTATGAATTTCCGCTCCTTCATGAATAAAATTTCAAGCCATTCCTGTAGCTTCTCCAGTCACTCTTGGAAAAGGAAAAGACCAAGATTTTAGACTCATTCAACTTTAAACTCCCTCCTTTCCCCAACATGGACCTTAGAGATCTGTAATTTGTAAATAGAGGGGATAGGAATACTTGTTATTTTCTTCTCTTTCTCTTTATCCACCAACTAACTGTGCTCCTTCTAGGGTTGTTGTGAGGGCGACAGTGAGGAGAGGGAGAGGAGGTGGAGGGTTCGCAAAGGGCTTCCCAGACTGGTGCAGTTGTGGTCTGGCATCTGTGGTCTCTGGGTGTGTCTGGTGACAATGGCGATGTTCTTTCCCTGTGGGACACCACTGAGGGCTCTATAGAGACCCACTGCAGGGCAGTTCTCTCACTTCAGGTAGTACCTCTCTGAGGAGTCAGTGGTTCCTCAACTGCCTGTGCCACCTCCCTCATGTTCTGCTTCCTGCAGTGTTGAGATGAGATGGCATCACCCCAGCATGAAACATTCTTCAGGGGAGACTCATGTGTGGTTCCCTTCTGCACAGCCCACATTGAACCTGTGAGAAATGAGCACCCTTGTTCAGTTCTTCTTTGAGGGCAGCTGAGTCTCACTGAAGCCCCCTCTTCTTCCTCCCCTGTTCTAACCACCTCTCGTTTTCACGAGTGAGCTGGGTATCATTTCCTGTTTCCCCAAATCACTAAGTGAGACATGTCAAGCACCACAAAGTGTAACCTTGAAGCTGTCCACCTTCTCTTACTTGGCTTGCAGAGAAAGAAGAGACTCCCTCCCTTCCCCTAGGATATAGGAAAGGAGAAGAACTGAAGTACCCTGGCAATTTTTTCTCTTAACCCAACAGAAAAATGGGCAAAGGATATAAATGGGCAGTTCACAGAAGAGGAAAACCAAAAAGCAGATACTACACCAGTAAACAGAGAAAGACAAATTAAACCAAACCTAGGATACAATGTTTGCACTGCAGCTCAGCAGAAGTTAAAAGTACAGATTTGGTAAAGATATTGGAAAAACAGAGCCTGGGTGGCTCAGTTGGTTAAGCGACTGCCTTCAGCTCAGGTCATGATCCTGGAGTCCCTGGATTGAGTCCCGCATCGGGCTCCCTGCTCGGCGGGGGGTCTGCTTCTCTCTCTGACCCTCCCCCCTCTCATGTGCTCTCTCTCATTCTCTCTCTCTCAAATAAATAAATAAAATCTTTAAAAAAAAAAAGATGTTGGGAAAACATAATAAACACACTGTTTGTGTGAGTAAATGTTGATGGAGTTTAAAAATTTTCAATCTACCTTTTGACCCCACCAGATGTGCTTCCAGCTCTCTGTCCGAGAGAAACACAAGCAAAACCACCCAAATATCCAAGTGTTAGAAGGCTTATTACTGCATTGTTAGTAATTTTTAAAAACCTGAATGTCCGTCAAAAAGGGACTAGCAAAATAAATTATGATGCATTCAACAAAATGGACACAAGTGTTAAATAGAATAAGCTGTAGTGATTTGTGGGAAAGGTTTCAAAGACATTGTTAAATGAAAAAACAATGTAAAAAATTAATATTAATCATACATTTATATAAGAAAATGAAAAAATCAGGAGTATTTCCTTGCATACATATATTCATGTTTGTGAATTCATAGAAGAACATTCAAACCATTTCAAAGTGATGAGTGATTACTTTTGGAGAGGGATCTGAGACTAGGGGAAGCAGGATCAGGTAAGACTTCCACATTCACAGTGAAAGTATGTTACACGTGTGATAACACATAATTTAAAAGATAATTTAAAATAAAATAAAATGAGTAGAGTTGCTAGGAGTGATCTTTAAGATCATCTCAAATATGCCACTCTATATTGATAGTTGGATTTACTAATCCTCAGAAGAGCCTATGAGAGCATTTAGCATCTTTAAACAATATTTATCATATTAAGGATAGTCCTCTATAATAATTACTCACATCTAAATACCTGTTCAAACAATAATTATTAAGTCTTTGCTACGGTTGTGAGCTTCTAAAATGACACATATAATTATGCTTTATTCAGATAATAAACCAGACAAATTTCAGTACACAGAATACACTTGACTTTATTATAATGATAGTTAGCAGATTTGAACTTATATGGTAATATGCATAAAGAGAACTGCAACTATTATTCTCTGAGGAGTAAATATTTTATTTCTGGACATTGGTTTTATATGCTTTAAACTGCATTTCACTTTTAGGTAACTGTATATAAGCTGTTCTTGAATTATGTGTGGTATAAACTTATTTTCCTATTGTGTTTATTTTTAAATCATATATGTGTGTTGTCGAATCACATAACATAGTAAAGATTATTCTAATTCTGAAAAGATTAAACATAAATGTTGGAACCATAAATACGGTTACTGGAATGTTACTCCATTATGTTCCCTATTTAGTACCTACATGAAAATGGGATTGTCCATCGTGATCTCAAACCAGAGAATCTTCTCTATGCAACTCCAGCCCCAGATGCACCACTCAAAATCGGTGAGGACATTTCCTGAAGTCTTATGACCCCTTTCCCAGAGCAGAAGAAATTTATTCCATAGAATTTTAAAATATTGTTCCATCCAGTTTTGCCTCCATTTAATTTCCTTGGATATTTCATGTCTGTAAAGGAATAATGCATTGTTTTGGAAGTCTGAGTTTTTTCCTGATATATTTATCTGGAAGCAGTGCCTAGGAGTTGGTGCTCCAGTTCTGGACACAAAGGAAACATAGCTCTTAGAAATGACAGGGACTTCAGAAGGTGATGGTGTATTTTGTAGATAAGTTTATATAGAAGGAAATCACAGATAACATAACACTTCTTTTTTTGTTACTTTTTATTCCATAAATTAGTTGGAGCTTAATTTTAGATATTCAAGGACTTTGACACAAAATGCTTAGTACCTATCAGCGAATTTAGGATCTGAGTCACTTGTTTATATGAACAGAGATAAATTAAGATCCGTATTTCTCAGAGTGCACTCCACAGAACACTGGTTCCTCAGCTGAGCGAACAAGAGTAAATACTCTAATTCCTCTTTGCGGGGAGGGGCGGGGGGGTAGGTGGGAGTGGTTTGTGGAAGTGCTAAGTTTTGGTCAAATAAATTAGGAAATGCCAACTTAAACAAGATTTTTTATTTCTGCAGGACTTCTCAGAACTCTAAAAATGCTAATGTGTAAACTGACATCTAAATTAGTATTTGTGAGGCTTTTCCAAAGCCTTCCTTGACTCTGGGAACCTTGTTTTTTCTCCCAATAAGCATTTTGAAGAACCACAAAGATGAACTTTGTGAAATTCCAGTCTACTCAAAGAGTTCTTTAAACAGCATTTTAGAAAAAAAGCATATTAAATGTTACTTTCCCTGTCTTTTCATTTGCAAGTAATAATAACAGAACTTATTTTATAGGAATTCTCCTTAGCAGAATCTGTGTTAAATCCTCTGAAGGACATGGTTCTTTTGGTGCTGACCTGTATAATGTTAATCTGATAAGTTCACTGCATTAGCAGTGTTAACACCTTTGAAAATTAAGTTATACATATCATGGAAGAGCCCAGACAACATAATGTGCTTTATGAATGCAAGAACCCAAAGAAAAAATACCGAAGTCCCGCTAGGCAGCCGGCTTGTTCTTGTAATCACTCCTGAAAGGCAGTGAACAGCAGGGAGACTTCCATTTCCTTTGACATCACTTTCAAAGATTTTATCCTTAAAGAAATTTCTTTAAATGGATGGATAGATACTAATTTAGACAGGAGAGGCTTTCTTTCTAAAGGACTTCCTGCAGCTTTCCCTGATAAGGATCAGCACCTCCGTGGAAATGTGGGTTTATCTTTGAAGTCTAAAATGGCATCAATTCTGCACCTGCCTCTCTTGAAGAATGGCCTTGAATGGTTTCCTGATGTTTCCTGAGTGAGAGAGAAGTAGCCCAGCAAATAGACCATAATGGTAGCAACTTTGGGTAATGTTTTACCTAAGTAATATTCTGAGGAATAAATAAAGAGGATTTTTGAAAAAAAAAAAAGTGTTATATTCCTCATATGAGAGAGAGTAAATCCTTATCCATCAGATACACTAAGGAATGATGTTATTTTGAAGCAGAATGAACCTTTTGATATTTCTGTTCATGTCTTTGACATTCACAAAAGCCTAATTTTTTTATTTTGATTTCTCCCCTGGAATGCTAATTCTATATCACTAATTCTATATTGTACTTTAGAGCTACTGTTTCATAAATCTCAGAGTTAACATTAGACAAAATATATCTACTGCTGTTACTTCAAGAACAAATAGCTTATTTGCTAGAAGCTGGGAATTATAGAGAAGAGCATAAAATGTATTTGGGAGTCATATTTTTCTCCAATTTAAAGCAAGGTTCGAATTACTGTTATTATTTTTCAGTTTCTTCTCCCAGGTGACTGGTCCCCTTCTTTATCCAATCATCAGATACAAAAACAAATGAGTCCATTTTATTTTGAATAACAGAAGTATTCTGTCATCTTATGAAAGCTGCGAAAAGACTTGTTTCATTAAATTTTTCTCTTGTGTTGTTAGCTGATTTTGGACTCTCTAAAATTGTGGAACATCAAGTACTCATGAAGACAGTGTGTGGAACCCCAGGGTACTGCGGTATGCTCTTTAATACTGATGTTTACTTTTACTGTTATTTGAAATCTATTTTTATTTGGTGATCTAATTTTTTCACTCTTAATATCTCTATTTAAAATGCTTACAATGTGGGGGATGCCTGGGTGGCACAGTCGGCGATTCTCCCCCTCCCTCTCCTTCTGCCCCTCCCTCCACTTCTCTAAAAAATGAAAATAAATAAATAAATCTTTAAAATGCTTATAGTGTGATGCAAGTCTCCATGAGGAAGGCACATATAAATGATACTCAGACCACCTCTTTTTCTGCATGAAGGTTCAGTGATGTTGGCTTTAGGTCACCCCTCTTAACAGGGAAAGAGGGAGCCCCAGGGGTAAGGACTGGGTGCTCTGCACCTGTCTTTTGGGCAGTAGGTACTCTTAAACCCAGTTAGGAGTAGAAGGACAGTCACCAAGAAAGAGGACAGGGAAACAGCTTTGTTTCTGGTTGGAAATAGGGCCATGAGCCCTCAGTCACTTTCCTTATTTGCATTCATTTGGGAGGGTGTGTGAGGAGAGAGTGTGTCATTAATTCAGGGGGCATATAGGACAACAGTGAGAATGGGGTAGTCCCTAGTCCTCACTGACAGCACTCACCTAGCCTTACTAAGACAAGGGCTTCAGGTGGGGTTCCCCACCAGAGTCCCCCAGTCTCTAGAGATGGACTGTGTGACATCCTCACATCCGAGAACCACATAACTAACTCATTTTAACAGCTTTTGAATTCATAGAAATCAGACTGCAGAAGGCACAATTAGATATCCACTGAAGCAAATATATGATTAAATTCACAGAATTGTAGTGCTAGAGGAAGCCTTAAAGTTCATTTACTAACATCCTCATATTGAGTTCCAGAGTATGACTTTCCCAAGATTCCATATCTAGTTGTTAGTGAGTCAGAGATGAGAATCCAGGTAGCCAAGGGCCTAAAAACAGATTTATAAAATTCCCTCTTCAAAAAAGCAACATAGATAAAATCAATATAATTTTCTTCATAGAAATGTTAATCAGTTATTACTTACAGCTTAAAATGTTTTTTTAAAGATTTTATTTTTAAGTAATTTCTAAACCCAATGTGGGGTCAAACTCATGATCCCAAGACCAAGAGTCACATGCTGAGCCAGCTGCCCCTAAAATATTTTTTATTTTAGTGTTTTAAATCTCAAAGTATTACTTGATCATTGTAAGAAGTAAAAATCCAAGTATATGTAATGAGTATTAATAGCCTTATGCATTCTTCATCTTTCTCCATGTTTCTATAGTCACATAAACATTTTATAATTTTGCTTTTAACTAGTTAGCTTCTCTAGTGAATCTAAAATATTATTTCCTTGTAGCTCAATTGTCCATAAACCCAATAATTACACAGAATTAAGTATACCTATCTTTCTATTAAATCTTTAAATTGTGCCAAATATTCTTGCTCTGGATCTTAAACTCTTTGGCAGTAAGAGTAGTTTATCAATTAGGAGAAAACTCAGAAAACTCCAAGTAACTGTGGCTTAAACAAGATAGAAGTTGATTTCTCTCATGTTAGAAGTCTAGAGAAAGGCAATTCTGGTGGTTTCTCCAGCTATGGCCCTGCAGCTCTCAGTGCCAAGGATCCAGACCTTTTCTGTCTGGCTCTCGCATTCTTTAGCATGCATCCTCAGAGTCCAAAATGGCTGCTTGCAATCACTCATTACATCTGCATTCTATGTGACAGGAAGGGGGGAAAAAGAGTATACCTTTTCACGGTTAAATAGACCTGCTAAAACTCCATGTCACTTCCGCTTATATCTTATTGGCCAGTCCTCAGTCACAACCTCCACACTGCAGACTGGCAGTGTGGCCTGTGGCTGGACATGTTGGTGCCTCAAATGAATTCAGGGTACTTTTACTAAGTATGGGTATCACATTAGACAGCTCACTAGCTCTGCCACAGACTTAAAGAGTAGGATTCCCATTCCTAGGAAAAAACCCATTGAACTATGCCATGTTCCCTATAGGCATCCTCTTGTTTTGTTTTGTTTTGTTTTTATATATTTTCCTTAGAACTATTAGCTGACAACCTGTCCATGACCCTTTCCTTCTAATGGTGCCATAGATATTTCCCCTTTCTCTAATTCCTAGGTCCTTATTTATCGTCTTCTTGTATTTCTTTCATGCCTTCTTACTTCCAAAGCTATGGAGGAAAAAAAGAACCTCGAATTTAGTACCACATGCCAGATGGGGTTGCCCATTTGTGAGTACTAACTGCTGACCAATCGATAGAAGCATTGAAAGAGAATTGATAAAAGAATGATAAAACAAAGTAAGGATTTCCCAAAAGAAAAAAGCTGATGGGCAATTTAGTAATCATTATCTAATAGCAAAAACTTAGTATTCCAAAGAGATAGGTAGGTTGGAGCAATTTTCTGAGAATTAGCAGCCTTAAAATGGGAAGTTCAGGAAGAGCTTAACACTAGCATCCTTTCAGTGGCTTTGATAATAGTGGTAAGAGCAGTTCTTTCTTGCAGCATTACAGAATAGTCATTCTATGAGTGAATGATTCATTCATTGATAAAACGAACATTGGATGTCTAATAGACTCCAAGTTAGGCACTGAGATTACAAAAGTGAACACCATATGGTCTTGTCCTTCCAGGATTTCGTGGGCTATTAAAGAAGAAATGCCCATATACAATAAATCAAAGTTTGTTATGGTAAGTTCTGTATTTGTCTGAGCTAAAGGCTTAAAGATACAGGGAGGAGGGAACAATACATCGTCCCCAAAGAGGTTTTTACAGAGGAGGGCATTTGAGCTGGACTCTGAAGGTTGAGTAGGAGTTCAGCAAATGAAGAGGTAGCCACAGGTAATCTTTGTAAGCAGGCAAAGGAAGAGAAAAGCCATAGAGGAGTGGTAGCATCTGGCAAGTTCAAGGACTGCTGGTTACTTTGTCATTTTACACGACTGCAATAAAGAGTCTTTGGTACAGAAGATACAGATGGACTTGGAAAGATAGGATGGACCATGTTTTTTAAAATAATCTATAAATCAGGCTAAGGAATTCAGACTTGCTTTGGTAGATAATAGGGATCCAGCAAAGGTTTTTAATCAGGGTAATTATATTTTAAAATCAAATCTATATCTTATAGATATCTTGATAATGACATTATGACAGATGGATTGGAGGGAGAAAAGAGATCAAAAGAAGACAAATTAGAAAGCTATTATAAATTCTCTTTCCTGTCCTTCTGATGTCAGAAATCTACATACTGGGTGCTGTCAGTCCTCTAATAGCTTCTCAGAATAATGTATTTGATCTGTTCTACATCCAGTCGTTTATTTTTAACTATAAAATGATTATAAAAATACTATTTCAGACCCTTGTCATTGCCATAAACAGGCCCATCTTACAGATAATGCCATCTAATAATGGAGGCTTATTTTCCATTTACTATTTATTTTTCCCCACAGATACCCACATCACCCTAGAGGCTACGTAATGGGGAAAGAGGGAATTGGTTGATTGAATGTGATCCATATAATCTTTGTGCTGTGCTGTAAGGTAGAGTCTCACCAGGAAGCAGTAATTTGCTATATTATAGGAAAAGGCAGAGAAAGCAGAAAGGAAGCCAGAGGTGGAAGGAGGAAGGATTCAGAGGGAAAAATAGAAGTGCTCTGTGGACTCTGAAGTGCTAAATATATGTGTGGAATTACTATTATGTAGCCTGGAATACTTAGGTGGGGAGGAAACTGCCCATTGATAGAATGAATTGGAAATGAGAGCCCAGTGCAAGACTGGTGGGAATCACTGTCATCCTCCAGAAAGCATGACTTACAGAGACTTTACATTTGACATGAAAAGCTATCTGGAGCCCATATAATTGACGGAGAGGAAGAGGTGTGAGCTTGTTTCCTTGCTTGTTGTAAGGGTGATTACATCCCAGGTCAGTTATCCTCATGTACAATGGGTCTAGTTTCTACCTTTACTGGAAGGCTTTCTCAGGTACATCTTTTGAGGGAGTGGGTGTTTATATTTTATACCATCTGTCATTTGTCAGGAAATACACAAGTGAAAAGCCACCCATTCAGTTTCATTCATAGAACCTTTGCCCCAGGCTATTAATAACAGAGGGTTCTCCTATAAGTGAATTGCAAAAGAAAAATCACAGATGCTGTGTGTTTAAGCAAATTCCTCATTATTTCCTGGGAAATGTGCCCAGTTGAAAATAAACTCCAGGCCAGAAAATTAAAATCTGTGATCCAGATAAATGAAATCAATGAGTAGTGCTCGGAAATAACCATGAAGAGATTCTCCACATCTTGTTGTTGGGAAAAGAAATAGGTCTCAAAAAAAAAACAACAACAACAACCCCAAAAACAAAAAATCCATTAGGTCATGGCTCCTGATAAATGGACACAATGTATACAACCCAAATGTCTTGCCTGGTTTAGCTATTTAAGGCTCGAAGTCTGTGGTTGTTCACCCTACCCATGTCAATCACAGAAAGGAACAAAAAGCTGTTAGAGTAGAAAAGAAAACAGTATGGTAAAGGGTGAGATAAAAGAGTATGTCTGTCTAATACTAATTTCTAATTCATAAGCTTAGTTAATTAAACTATGTATGTTCATATTTCATAGTTCTACCTGTCTATCCAAATTCTATTTGGAGGGTCTAGAAGCTGTTCAGAATTTATTTTCTGTTGGCATTTGCCAGGATCGCATAAGAGTGATAATCTTATGTTGTTCCCACATTGTTATGTTTTAAAGAAATAATTTCTTGTGTTCACTATACCAAAATTAAAGATAATTTCTCAACAGCCTGGAGTCAGAAGAGATTTCTGTCTACATGAACACACATTAATATGACCAATGTAGGAAAATTTAAGTGAAGTAAAAGAAGTAAATCTAATAATCTAAAATACAAGCTTTCAGAATAGTTTCATAAAAGATGTCTTTTTGTTCATTTCTAGAGGACTAAAGAGCTAAAGTGAAATAAAAGTATTATATTATATTGGTAATCTAACCACCTAAGGGATGATCTCACCTGAGAATTAATGAAATATCCACAATGATGACTTCCTTTTTATAGTGAACGTAAGAAAAAAACAGAAGAGTACATAGTAAAATGTCAATTGCGTGGCCTGTAACTTAATGCTTGACAGGCTGGTGTGTGTACATGGGGTTCCTGTGGGGCTAGCCGACGATGGGAAAGAGCAGGGGATGTGAGACCAAGCAAGCAGAGAATGTAGTAAAACGTGCGTAGGTCCATCTCCCTTTTGCTACCATGGCCCTTCTTTCTCCCTGAGATAGGCTGTGTCACCAGCCACCATATGACTGTCCCAGGCACGCTTACAACATTGATCCAAATGAACACGTGCCAGGCAAAGAAAAAAGTGGGGCTGGGCACAGATACAGGAGTGGTGAGGAAAGGCCATAGATCATCTTGTTCTTGTCCCCAACAGGGACTCTGCTGGTGGAGTGCAGGCTTATTTTAAGCTGTCTTGGAAGTTTTTAAATCTAGAGGAAAATGAGCCTCTTGGGGTATTTGTATTGGTTTGGTACTGACCTAAACAAAGTGTATTCTGTGGAACTTAGTTGTGTAGATATTCAGTCCTTTTTTCATTTAATAAATATTTATTGAGCTCCTACTATGCACCAGGCACTATTCTAGGTGCTAGGGATATAGCAATGAAAGAAACCAACAAAAGCTCTTCTTTAAGGATGGCAGGAGAAGACAAATTATAAACAAAATGAGTGTGTCAATATATAGAAAGAGGTGATGATTTCTATGGAGTTGGGAAGGAGGATAGGAAGTGCTGGGAGCTCAGGCTGCCACAAACAGGCTGATCAGGGGAGGCTTCACCGGAGAAGGGAGCAGAAGAACAAAGACTTGAAAGGGGTAAGGGAGAGAGCAAACCATGTGGATTCTATGGAAAGAACATTCCAGGGAGAGGGGACAGAGCACACCAACCCTGCGGCAAGAACATGCGTTGGTGTCTCTAAGTCCAGGAAGGAGGCAGTGGGGTGGAGTGCGGTGACAAGGGGAGAAATAATAGGAGAGAGGACCAAAGAGCTCCAACTGGAAGGATAGAGTTCACATTTACTGAGATGGGCAGGACTTTGGCAGCAAAGGGGTTGGGGCTCGTTGATTTTGACATTTGATATTTGATTTGGGGGCCTGTGAGAGATCCAGGTGGAGGTGACACGTGGGCAGAAGGATATATATGTTTGAAGTTCAGGAGCAGAGACATGGCTGTTGATCTAAATGTGGGCCCTGTCAGCATATAGATGCTGTGTGAAGTCACGAGACTCTCCAGCATCCCCAAGGCAGAAAAAGAAACAACCCAGACTGATCCCGGGACAACATCCCCATCAGCAGGCAAGAGAGAAGGAACCACATTTATTATTCATAGAACATCAGATAGTGAAGGAAGCAGCATCACAGGACAGAATTAGGAATTATGAATGGATACAGATATGGGATACAATAAACAAAACAATATTCTAACATCTGAAGCTGTTAGCAGTAGGAGGGGCTGCCTCTCTGGCTCAGAAACAGCCCCAGAGGCTGACTGACTCCTGTCTCAGGATTTGGGGCCATCAGCAAGGGGAGAGGAGGAAGAGTCATGCTCATTTCTGTATCACCCAGCAGATATATGGTATATGGCATCAACAATATTACCACACAATCTCTCTATATGTTTTATATGTGTAAAAATGTGTTGAGGATTATGGCAAGCACTTAGTTCAGTCCAAGTTAACCGAATATATTCTGGCCTAAGATGCCTTATAAAATTGAGTCTAAGAAGATTGTCACCAACATCATCCTCCCACTTTTCATGTTCTCTTTGGTTTAGAAGCAGTCTTTTAATGTGCTGGTCATCCTTGGCTTCTGGGTCCCCATACCATAAGTCATTTTCTGTGCTTACCTCTTTATGACCGTAAGCAACTACTTCCAGAACAGAACCAGCCGTGCCAGAGAATTCACAGCGCTGAGGACTCAGCTCTATTATTATACATGTGAGGGTGGAATGTAGGGGAGAAGCGGTCACAGGAAGGGTGACTGATGACAAGTGGGTAGGAGACTTGCTTAAAATGTATTCTTTGGGCCCTGAACACCCACAGAGTGTCCCATTTTAGAATGTTGTTGCAGAAAGGATATGCATAAAATAAAAATACTTCAAAAGAATTATTAGTGATAAGTAAGATTTATAGCTCCTTTAGAGAAAAACATGGTATTTGCCATACTTCACAGAGTTCAGAGTCCACGTCCATCACTTTATATCTGTATCTCCATATCCAAAAGAGATTCTTGCATGATGTTAATATTAGGATGAGTTGGGTTTATATACTGATACTCCACCTCATCTCACAAAAGTGGAAAGGCAACTTTTCAACAATTAATACCTCTTTGCTATTCCTAGGCCAGCATTCATCACAACTTTAAAGTGAGCAGGAGACCCAGTGTGATTAAGATTCAGAAAAAATAGTGATTACTCTAAGATGGGTGGGTTCTGTGGGATCATAGAAAAGTGAATTTCATAGAAATGAAACTTTCCCAGGGTAATAAAAATAGGTTGTGTTTATTTTTTCCTCTTCTGAAAGTACTTAGGTGTTTTCAAATATTTGATTTTCTCTTCAGGGTATTATTAAAAAAAATAAAAAGTAAGGTGAGGAAAATAAACAGGCTATCATTCTTCACCCATTTGTAAGATTTATACAAAGAGAAATATCATGCAATCTGTGTGCCAAGGAAGACTTTTTTAAACAGCTTCAATGAAAAATATTAAGTGCGAGTTGGATTGACTGCTGTTTGTGGTATAAAAAGATGAAGAGCCCAGGAAAATGGAAAAGATGTGTTAGAACATACAGTGTATCACTTGGGTTTCAAAACATCCTTCAAACTTCTTTCTTGCTCTACGCTAACAAGTCATAGCTAACCAAAGAGGCGGAGGCCCCAAATGCCTCCTCAGCCCTTCTCGACCTTTCACACTATGACATGGTAGCATGGAACTCTTCTGAGATTCACTGTAGTAAACTGACAAGGCTGCTTCTAGCCAGAGGCAACCCCTTCTGGAAACATCTCAACTGTATCCCAGTCTGATTCACACCTTCATTACAACACAGCAAACTGCACTGGGACACCGCCTATCTTCTCTGCTGTCAGAGCAAATACTGCACTTGACAGAGCTTCACATGTTGTGCCCCATTCTCGCCAATTATAGGCGACATGGTGACAAAGGACCACACGTGGTACGGATGCTGAGGAAGGCCCAGTGTAGCGTCTGCGCAGCTGTGGGGACTGCTGCTGTGCGCAGGGGGCTGCCCTGGCTGCATTCGCCTCTGGGTTCCTAGCCACGTTCAGAACTATAAGGGAAGAGAATTTCCAAACACTGTTCTTCTGCTTCAGAGAAGTCCCTCTTTCTCCTCCTTCCACAGTGCTCACTCCTCAGAGACAAAGTTTAGAGGGACTTCTAGATGCCGTGGACTTCTGTGGTCTCCAGAGAACTCAGAATTCAAGACAAGCCTGTACAAGATGAAATAGATTCTTTCCCCATATGTTTGGAATCACTAAAACAAAAGTCCTGACCGACTGGAATCTGCAGTTGGGCCTCGAGCTGCCTCGCAGGGGCTCATCTCAATGGGATGGGGCTGGGCTCTGGCCCCACGGGCACCCCAGTTCCTCGAGCCCCCTTGCCCCTGCCCGCCACCAAGTCTCTGCCTGTGTGCTTGCTCCAGCCAACCCAGTTGGCTCTTTCCTCATCCACTGCCCTCTCCCTTTGCCTGGTTAACTTCTCTAGTCCTTCACATCTCAGTTTAAACTTTGCTTTCTCTACTCACCTTCCCTGATCTTTCTGAGCAGGTCAGCCCTCTATTAGAGACACCCTCCCTCCAAGTGCTTCCACTTACCACTTTGCATTTCTTCATGTGGTTTTCTGGATCAATGTCTTCCTCCCCCATGAAACTGTGCACTCCGTGATGGCAGAGACTTGTTCTCTTGAACTCCCCATTACTCCCCCAGCACCACCTAACGCAGTGTCCGTCATACAGCAAGTACTTAATAAATAGTTCATGATTTGTTTAATGAGTGAATGAATGAACCTGTGGACTTCATTCACCTTAGTCTCCTTTGGATTTGTCTTTCTCAAAACAGTTAACAGTAGTTTGTCAGAAGTCTTCTGGTAAAGAATGCCACTCTGTAGTTTTAACTCAATAGGTTGGGAGGGATTGACAAAATGAATGTACAGTCAGTGACCAAAATCATCCCTCTGCTTTTCTCCTATGGCTTTAGGAAAAGAGGGGAAACCTAGCACCAGTGGTCTCTATCAGTGTGCCATAGGGCATATCCCATGCTTTTTATGTAGGACCATTCCTAGAACTGGTTACAGTGAATTTATTTAAGAAAATGAAATTCATCCCAGTCTGTGGATGGACCCTCAGTCTCTAGATGTTTTAATGGTACCATGATCTTATAAAAAACTCAGCACTCTGAGATCTAAGTGGGATATTGGTAAATAAACATCACTACAGTTGGAATTTTTAATATATATTTTATATTCAGTAAAAATTGCTTTTTAAAAAGCGAAGCCTGGTATCTTGGCAAATCTGAGACCATTTACCAAAATTATTCTTTGTTGGAGCTTGGAGGATGAAGTGTCCTGGGAGGTCTGTAGCATTTGGTGTTAATGAGCAATAACATAAAGGATAAGGTAAGTTTAGGAAGTGGTAGTAAACTTGGACCCACTTAGAAGACAGCCAGAAAAATCAATAAAGGATTATTGACTATTTTAGAAAAGATTATTCTAAATTATTTTAAATACCTGTTTAAAAACTGGATCACACCTTGAAATGATTTTCTCCCCTACTTCATTTTGTTTGTTTGTTTGTTTGTTTTGGCGATGAGGTGAGAAAAGACAGGAAGGATAGCTGACAGCGCTTATAGCATTAAAGGGCGAACCAGCTGATGTCTTTTCTTGAACTAAGTTAGAAGTAATCAACTATTTCTCACCTCAAGAAAAATTACGAATTTGCAGAATCCACCACAAGGACGTTTGATACCTAGGAGACTTGTAGTGCTGGTATGTTGGAGCCTGCAATTTATTCTAGAAATCTTTGGCTCTTGGAAAGGGTTCAGAAACATTACAAAAGTATGTTCTGCTGATCCTGAAGTCAAGGTCATGTTAACTAGCAAATATTTAAAAGTTACTGGTATCTGATTGAGTCTAGGTGCTTAGAGTTTGTTTCCCCTAAATTTTGTATTATGATTAATAAATATTATAAATTCTTGGGGCGCCTGGGTGGCTCAGTCGGTTAAGCGACTGCCTTCGGCTCAGGTCATGATCCCAGAGTCCTGGGATCGAGTCCCACATCAGGCTCCCAGCTCAGCAGGCAGCCTGCTTCTCCCCTGACCCTCTCCCCTCTCATGCTGTTTCTCTCTCTCTCAAGTAAATAAATAAATAAAATCTTTAAAAAAAATAAAAATAAAAATAAAAATAAAAATAAATATTATAAATTCTTTTTAAGAGAAACTTATTATGGAGGGCAAAAACATTCTATATTCCTTTTGTCTCAGTTAACTTCCCCAGGGAAAGTTTAGCTTTTCACACCACAAGCTTTGCCCACATTGCAGCCTAATAATGCCTTACAAGGAACCAAACTGCCTCTGGAGGGTAAGGTTGCACCCTGTGCTGGGAAGGGAGGTCAGATATTGCCATGTCAGGTAAGAAACCCAGATGCCCCGTAAAGTGGATTCAGAAAGAATTTTGTTCCATGGTATTCAGTTCGTTTGGGGCCTTAGCCTGGGAGCTGTAAAGAATGCCAGAAAAACATCTGGCCTTTGCAACAGCGTGCTACTCTCTGGACAGCACAGGAGGGCTGATTGCCATCCCTCGGGACAGGTTCCCACAGGGCAGCACACATTGTAGGCACTCCCGCAGGGGGAACGGGAGTGCAGCAGGTTCTGGAAGTAGAGTGCAGGTCCTCTCTTCTTCTTTTTTTTTTTTTTTTTAAAGATTTATTTATTTATTTGAGAGAATGAGAGAGAGAGTACATGAGAGGGAGGAGGATTAGAGGGAGAAGCAGGCTTCTCGCCGAGCAGGGAGCCCGATGCGGGACTCGATTCAGGGACTCCAGGATCATGACCTGAGCCGAAGGCAGTCGCTTAACCAACTGAGCCACCCAGGTGCCCCAAGGTCCTCTCTTCTTGTGTAAATGATCCTTCTACTAATAATATCACAGTGACTAGCAGCTTAAAACTCAGAGTAAACTTGGAAATCCGCTAACCCAATTCACTTAGATTTTAGAGGTAAAAACAAGTCCCAGAAAATGTAAAAGACTCTCCCCAACATATGTCTGTATGTTTAAATGTCCCTGTGGGACTTGATAGCACTTCACGGACGGGAAGACCGTGGGGAAGGACTAACAGTACAAAGTGTGCATGAGTTCAGCTGCCTGACTGGAATACCTCTCTGCAGTGTAGACAGTGGCAGCCGCCCTCCTGACAGTGGCGGCCTAACCCGAGTTTCCTTTGAACTCTGATGAGCAAAGCATTTGCAAGTGAGAGTTCAGTGTGGGGGCCCAAAGAAACCCCATATGGGGCCAGATTGCCCTGGAAAAGAAAAACTAACCTGACAGAGTGAACGGTGTTGGCAATGAGTGTGCATTTTTCTTAATCATGCTAATTAAATCTTAAGAGGAAAAATTTCTAGGAATAATGTGCCTATAGATGAGAAAAACTTCTTGGCCCCAGATACCGTGCTTTAGAGGGTGAATCTTGCTGAATGGCTGCTTGGAGTGTTACATTGCCCACTTTCATTTCATCGTATGGGCTCTTCATCTCCTGTATTTTATGTAACTCAATTTCTGCAGGGAAGAGAATATCCTGATTGCAAAAGGATGGGGGGTGGGGAATAGTATGGGAAGACACCAGTGGAAAATCCACTGTGTTCCTTCTTCTAAGTCACATCCAAAGTCCCAGGAGGATAGCTTCCTTCCAGAGCTCACTTTGACAATCTACACTGAATATGACATGCCCAGCCTGCATAGACAGGGGATCCAGCTTCCTTGCTCTCCTGCTTCCAGCTGGAAGGAGGAGTGTGGTGCCCCATCCCCAAAGCCTCCCTCAAGGAGCCCTCAGCATCTATCAATCACCTCCTTCCTCGGGGACCCCACTGACACCTACAGCACTTTTGTTCAAAATAGAAAAAGGCCACTCTGGTCTATAGGTCTGAGCCTTATTTCTGCATGGATTGTAAAGCTCTCACTTCTTTTTTTTTTTTTTTCTTCCTTGTTAGTTAGACAAACAAATAACACCTCCAATTCTCGGTACAAACGATTGGACCCAGTATATGCTCCATTTTCACAGCTCCAACATAATACCAACAGAAAAGGTCTCATCATTCTATACTACAGGGCTGTTTCATGGCTGAGAAGACCTTCCATTTTCACAGTGGTGAGCAGGGCGAATAGGAGCAGGCTTGTTGTGCACAGAGAAGGCCCCTTTCTCCATTCATAATCCCAGACTGACTGGGGACAGCTGCCCTCAGGTGACCTCCATGTAGTTCTCAGTGCTAGGGCATGTGCCAGGGCCCCTTCGAACTCTTGTTCCAGCCTCCCAGCACTCGAGGCTTCTCAGTCCTTCCGACTGTCTGCCCTGCTCCCTGTCCTGTACACGGTCAAATACACCTGTGCATCGATGCTCCGTGCTCCAAGCAGATCTAGATCTCAAGGTAGCATCACTGTGCATTTTCCCCCTTACTCTGCTGAACTTGTCTTTCTTTTCTGCATACAAAACTCCCTTTGAAGTAAGGGATCTTTTACAACAGATCTGATTGGAATGATGTTCCAATATAGACTATCAAAGATAATAGCTTTGCACCCCAAACACAGAAAGACTTTTAATTTCTCCCACTAAAATAGATGTTAAGAACTGTAGTCCCCTACTTTGGTTTGGGGGGACAAAATTGATTACAAAACTGTTCTGAACTTTCTGTTAATTAATTCTTACCTGTTGCTTGTTATTGAGATGTAAATGTTAAGTTTAAAGTCCAATTTAACACAATATTCATTCTTTCTGCAGCACCTGAAATTCTTAGAGGCTGTGCCTATGGACCTGAGGTGGACATGTGGTCTGTAGGAATAATCACCTACATCTTGTAAGTGAAGAAAAGCAATCTCTATGGGTACTATTTGCCTTTGCTGTATATTTCTTAGGTACTTAGAGTCCTCATAAAAAGCAAGATTACTTTTTGACTTTTGTAATTTTCTACAACATACTAAATGTAGTTAGTGATAGACTTTTTTGAAAACAAACATTGTGTTTTCTTCTCTGATTTTCCTGGGGCCAGACCTTCTGTCCAGGGCTTTTCTACACCTCATTCTGCAGTGCAATGTATAGCAGATTTGGGGAACAATTCACTATTTGATGATAGTAACGAATGTGAAACCCAAGCCCATCTATTTAACTTGCCCTTGTTTACTTATTTACATCTTGTCAAAATACAGTATCGGTCCTTTTTAAAGGGCAAATGGCTATTTAATCTCCTAAGCAATTCCAGACAGGGACATTTCTTGTCAGCAGTGTTTTTAATGCAATTTGGCTATCAGTTTTGTTTTCTGTCTCTGTTAGGTCCTCAAGGACCTTGAGTTTAATACCCTAAACTCAGAGAAACCTTTTTCCTGGTAGAAAAAAGATGAGCTAAATCTCTCATTCTCTGGTATCCCCAACGCCATTCCTGAGCTTCTGTCTACTAATAAAAAAAGGGTTTCAGGAAATTTGCCAAAGAGTTGATGGAATTGCCGAGGAACATGAGGAAGACAAGCAAGAAGGGCTGAGGAGTGTCTGGAGGACTGCCGAAGAGCAGCCCTAGAAGCAAGCTATCAATGAGCCCCAGAGTTTAATTCAAAACAAGTAGATTTGGTTGCCATGTGGAGGACACTGCCCAGTTACTTGAAACCTGGAATATTCACAACTATAAAGAGACTTTAGAGGGTATAAAAGAAAATATATTAGTCGGTCAGGCTGGGTGCCTTCAACAACAGACATTTATCCCTCGAGGTTCCAGAGGCTGGAAGTCTGAGCTCAGGGAGCCAGGAGGCCCGGTCCTGGTGAGAGCTCTCTCCCTGGCTTGCAAACATCTGCCTCCTGGCTCGTTCCCCATCTGGCAGAGAAGGAATGGAAGCTCTTTGGTATCTCTTCTTCGAAGGACACCAATCCCATCATGAAGTTGGCCTACCCTCATGAACACATCGAACCCTAGTTACCTCCCAAAGGCCTTATCTCCAAATGCCATCACATGAGGACTTCTCACCATAGGAATTTTAGGGAGACACAATTCAGTCCATAGCAGAAAGAGGTTTGGGATTTTTTTTTAATTTAATAGTGATCTTAGAAAGCGCAGTGTCTAGGTAATAAGGGCTAGAAGGAAGGTAACTAGGGTACCCCCAAACAAATTAGTAAACTCTAAGTTCACCTGGGTATACTCAGTCATCTGTAGCCAAGACAAAAATGTTTAACAAGCAACCCAGTAAATCGCCATCTGCTACGATGTAATGTCAAAAGATAGTTTCAATGTTGAATTCCTTGTGTATCCAGAATATACTAAAGCTTGAAAAGCATTTGGAGAGGTAGATAACCATGTTTTTTCTTAGGAAAGTGCAAAACTGTTAGATAATGTGTTTGCCATCCTAAGTGCTTAATTCATTAAAATGAATTCCTGAGGCCACATCATGGAATTCCTTCTTCAGCTTACATTTGAGATCACTTCCATACTGGGAAGAAAATGTTGGCTCCTGAATTAGGTAGGTGACGTCAAATGAAAAACCGAACCATGCAAATAATGCATCAGATTTGCCCCTAAAATGTGCCCAATCAATTGCAATTTCATGCTGAAATGTGATGGGAGGGGTGTGGGGGGGAAGCATTAAGGATGTACAAGAACTCAGAGAGACGGAGAAACTACATCACATTCACCCTGAACACCTGAAATATGGAATGAATAAAATTCCATGACATGGTCACTGACCAGGGAAAATGAAGAGAAAAAAATGTGATTGTTGGAGAAACATCTTATCATAGCCCTGAAAATAATTTTAAAAGTCTGCCAAGGACCTGGGGCTCCTGGGTGGCTCAGTTAGTTAAGCATCCAACTCTTGATCTCTGCTGAGGTCTTGATCTCTGGGTTGTGAGTTCAGGCCCCACGCTGGGCTCTATGCTGGATGTGGAGCCTACTTAAAAAAAAAAAAAAAAAAAAGTCGGTCAAGGTCCTTTCCCTTGGTTCACTTAAGGTCATTAATTAATAGTTGTTGGTTCAAAGTACGCAGTGGTAGCTCCCAAGTGAAAATATGTTATCAGTGCTGCTTACAACTAATGTCCTTTAGTGCTGGCCTCACTTCTGTCAGCCCCTAAGCCCAGGGTGGTTTTATCTAATCTGTAGTTCGTGAATAACTGATGAAGTCCACCAGGCGAGGTTCACTGGGACACTTCTCCAAGATCGTGCCATTGGACCTATATATCTCCTTTATTATTATTATAAGTTCCATAAGGCTATTTTGTGCTATGACCTTTCTATTTCTAAGGATGACAGTAGACTGGAAATGAAAGCCATTTTGTTGTTTCTCACAGAAATTCTGGCCCCTCTACCTTTTACACCTAAACCCTTTGTACCTACTACAGACAAAAGCAACTACTACAATGCTCAGGTCAGAATCAGAATCCGATAACATCAGAGATTCAGCCTCTCTCTCTCACCTTTCAACACAATAGTTCTGCCCATTGGCTTGGAGGTTCCCTTAGTATACATTCACACTTCAGGCCTGGATAATCCTAATATCCTCCTAAACTATCATTGTCATCATTCAAATATTTCCATGTCTGAAGGCTTTTTGCACCGTGTGTGTGTGTTGCTCTATGTCACATGGCTTCCATTTTTGGCATTTCAGGCTATGACATAAACTTCTTACTTCCGTCACCAGTACACACATTTACAGGCATGTCTGAGAAGTGAGAAAGGCATCTGAGCACTGTACCTTCTGAACTGTCATGTTTCTTTCTAGATTTCCAGAAGGGGAAACGTAAGAGTTTCTTAAACTAAGCCTGGAACGTTGGCTAATTTCTCCATTACTAACAACAACAGGCTATATTTTTCTAGTGCCGTGGATGGCACAGGATGGCCAAGTAAGGCTGAGCTACCTCCTTGTCAAGGTGTGGACCTGGGCTCCCTTCTCTCCTTATGCGGCAGCAGGATTCTCTGTGTAGACTGCTGCAGTGGGACTGGAAGATTCCCTAGTCTGCGACTCAGCACTGCCAAGCCCCGTCTTTTCCTGGCTGGCTCCAGAATATTTAAAAAAAGACAAAGACTCTCCCAACAGGGTGTTCCCTGAGCAAAGGATGTGAGAAAATGCTTCTCTGTAGAAACCCACTGCACTAGAATACACTCAAACATTTCATGCTCTGCACCAACCCGACCAGCTTGAAGGAAGAATTTGGGAGAATGTTTTTTAATGTGTTCATTCTTTTCCCCCCATTTTTTCTTCAGTGCAACACATGCCCTGGGAGGGATTTATTATTTATAGTCCCCTTTCAATCCCTAGTGATTTCAGAACCTGTACCTGTCTCTAAACAGTGGAGGCTTTGGTGGGCCCTGACCGGCAACTCACTTTTCCTCTCTCCCTTTAGGATGCCAGAGATGATGCTGTATTTCTCTTCTCCCACTTTCCCCATTCATTTATAGGCTGACCCTCTAGTGGAAAATGAAGGTGAACGTGGGTCTTTAAGACGGACAGAAGTGAGGGTCACACACAAGGCTGCGCAGATGCTAGATGCTCATCTCTGTTGGCCTCATGTGTTCCCTGTGTCAAGTTTTAAAAGGCCATTTCCTGACAAAAGTCTTACTTCCTGTCTTTGTTCACTCTGAAATTCAAACTGGAGTGGGATGGAAATCTAATACTTGACTCATTTCTATGGAGGAATTCGGTGAATAGGGCTGAATAAAAATGACTGAAAAATCTTTCCTGTCTACCTCTTAATTTCTTTATTCTCAAAAATCCTAATTCTTGGGTGCCTGGGTGGCTCAGTCGGTTAAGTGTCTGCTTTCTGCTCAGGTAACGATCCTGGGGTCCTGGGATCGAGCCCCACGTCCTCATCCTAGGGCTCCCTGCTCAGCGGGGAGCCTGCTTCTCCCTCTCACTCTGCCTCTCCTCCTGTTCATGCTCTCTCTCTCACTCCCTCTCTCAAAAATAAATAAATAAATAAATAAACAAATCCTTAAAAAGCTCAGAAAAAAAAAATCCTGATTCTTCCACTTCATAATAAATTGGAACTCTAATCAATCTGTCTTCTCAATTCCTGGTAAGAAAATTCTGCAGAAAGTCATTAGCATGGTGCCTGTAATAACGTTAGCTATTATCCTTATTGTTGTTTTGTGTCATAATTATTGATGTTATTATAAACTCTTTGTAGAAATTCTAAGTCGGTTTGGTATCTGTTCTTACTGCCAGAGGACATGATTGTGTATTTATACAGTCAAAAGTGAACTGTAACAAGGCAGTTACACACTTGTGCTGAGTAGACTTGCATTCATAACAGGAAGCTTGGAAAGGACAGTCTGGAATTTCTGCAAAAATTTGATGAGATATATTTAGGCTTCTAAAGACATTTTATTCCCTATCTCTTGTCCTTCTAGACTTTGTGGATTTGAACCATTCTATGATGAAAGAGGTGATCAGTTCATGTTCAGGAGAATTCTGAATTGTGAATACTACTTTATCTCCCCCTGGTGGGATGAAGTATCTCTAAATGCCAAGGACCTGGTAAGTGTGACCAAAACAAAATGAAGTAAAATCTTCACATTCATTTTTTAACTAATTAATGGGCAGTGTCCTTTTTAAAATTTGCCCCCTTCTTAATAATTGTATTTTTAATAAAACAGTGCACATAATGCATTTTTTTGTAGATCATGAAAAACAGATATGCTTGACTCATCACTTGCTGAATTATCACAACTTAAAAATTACTGCAGTATTAGTTAGTGAGATTTTACCACCTAGTCAATGTAGAATCTTGCTTTTGAAGCCAGCTATACTGAGCGAATTCAAACATAATTTAGAATTCCATTTTAACAGGGCTTGCCTAGATTACCTAGATTTGATTATACTTTGAATAAAACAACATTGCATCTTGAAAGGTTCAAACTTACTGAAATATCGCAATATTAGCACAAGTCCCATCATGCCTTACTGGCATCATAAACAAGTTACACTCTACTGATAGTTCATTTTATTTGGCTTTTTGTTTGTTTTACTTGGGTTCTTGCTTAAGCTAACATTGAAGTTTGTTTGCATAAAGGAAAGACATACATTCTGGGGGGATGGCCCACCTGTTCTAAAATAAAGGGGATATTAACTTGGGATGAAAACATTACCCATCAATCGTCTAGAGAAAAACCACACAGAAATAACTAAAAACTGACTTTTGAACCACAAAAGCTAGCTCTCCAAGGGATCTTATGAGTCATCTAGTCTTTCCTTCATTTTAAAGTTGAGGGTGCTGGGGGCGCCTGGGTCACTCAGTCGGTTAAGGTCACTAAGTGGGCTCAGGTCATGATCCCAGGGTCCTGGGATCGAGCCCCACATCTTTGGGCTCCCTGCTCGGCGGGGAGCCTGCTTCTCCCTCTGCCCCTCCCCCTGCTCGTGCGTGTGTGCGCGCGCGCGTGCTCTCTCTCTTAAATAAATAAGTAAAAAAAAAAAAAAAAAAAAATAGAGTTGAGGGTGCTAAAGCCCAGAAAGGTGAAATGATTGTCCAAAGTCCCACAGCTTCCCAGCAGAATGAATGAGCCAGGTTTCCAGCCAATGCTCTTTTCCCTCCAAACATTTCCTCCTTCCCATCCATGTTCCTTCATGGAACAAACCCCCGTAGCCCATGACTCTTCAGTAGGGCCAGGCAGAGAGGCAGTGTGTGCGACGTGTGCAGGATCCTCCCACCTCCTCCCGCGAGTCAGGCCGCCTCTTGAAGCCGTCCACTCCCCTCCGTTCCGCCACCGCTGCGCCCGCCCCCTCCTGCCCGACCTGGGCCACAGCCTCCCCCGTGGCCTTCCCGCCGCCTCCACACAGGATCCAGAGGAAGGGCCTAAGAAATTAATCACATCCTGTCACTCTCCTGCTTTGAGGCTCTTAGGATAAAATCCAAAATCTGTGACCAGCTCTACATAGCACCACCTAGGCTGGTCGGGAGTCTGTCGCCCTGCCCATGCTACCCATTTCACAGCCCTGTCCTCTGATGGGCTTCACTCCAGGGCACCAGACCCACCAGTCCCTCATCAGGGTAGCTCAGCATTGGGCCCTTACCCTTTCCTCTGCTTTGTACTATTCTTCCCTCCTTTCTTCCTCTCTCTCTCTCTCTCTCTCTCTCTCTCTCACACACACACACATGCACACACCCCTCTCGCATGGGTAAGTCTTACTGTCAAGCCCTAGTTGCCTTTGACATCCTCCTGGTGGCCTTGTCTGCCCCCCCGCCCCAGCAGTCCTTCCTTCCCACAATTGCTTTGTTCCTTCTGCCACATTGTTCCGTTGCCCCCTGGACTTACTCATTCATGATGGCTGTGACTTATATTTACTTGTGGGAAGAACTTCCTTAGCTAGATTGTAAATTCTGGGAGAGGTCGAGGCATGTGTGCCCAGATCTTAGTACCATTTGGGCGTATAGTACAGACTCAACAACTGTTTTTTGAATGAAACGATGAATCAGGAAGTAGACCATGGATTTTTAAAGTCTGACATATCTGGATTCAAGAGCCCTCTTGGTCATAACCTCAAGGTGTGACCTGGGGCTTGTTATCTAATCTCTCTGCTTTAGTTTTCTTTTCTGGGATGATCCCAGTACCTTTCTCTAAATTGCTGGGAGACTTAAGGGCTATAATGCAGGTTAACTGACTACCACCAACTAACTCCCTAACAGTTCCTTTATATAGCCCTCCTTCCATTTCTTTCATCGCTAATAAAAATCAAATGGGGACAAGGGTTAGCTGTGGTATGCCTTCATTCAGCTAAATCTTACCTTTGGGCTAATATATTTATAAAACTTCAGCACTAAAGGAATCCTTGAGTACCACAGATGTGTACCTATCAGCAGCACCCACATCTATTCTGAAATCAGCAGGGGAACAGTGCAGATGAGTGGTAGGGTCAGGCTGTAAGGGGGGCTGTAGGATTATGGCAAGGCTTTAGGGTTGAATCTTCACAAGGTCATGGGGCTCTCTGACCTTCAGCAAGTTTAACAGTTCAGTGCATCCATATCTTCAAATGCAAAGATTAACTCTGACAGGTGGGAATTTGGGGGCACATACTGACTTTCAGTAAATTCTTCATATTTTCACGAGGAGGAGGATGGTAATGATGAGGAAGATGAGGATGATTGGAAAATGGGAGGGAAAGATCTCATTGTGAATTGTTAAGGATTAGGTACCATTTGTACGAAATTATTAGGACATGTATCCCGCAGGTGACAGCTATGACTGCAATCAGATTTTTATTTACTGCTCTGCATTCATTTTCCTTAATCATCTGTACCTCCCACCACCTCCTCTCAGATTTTTAGCATAAGCAGCCTCACATCTCTGCCCTCTACAAATTATGTTTCTCTACCCCAAACACACATTTCTTTGCAACTTTTGCAGAAAAGAAGTAAGAGGAGAACCAGATATTTGTTCTTCATTTGACTTACTGCCTGATTGTGCTAGCCTGTGCTCAGTTCTTGTTAGCTTAACAGAGTTAGAAAAGACCTTAGGCCTTACATCACCCATAGCCCCCATCTGCCACATGGGCAGATGAAGGCCAGAGGGGTGGACTGCCCTTGGAGGCACTGAGGTGTAGTGGCCACAAGATGAGCTCTGAGGTAAGAAAGACCTGAATTGGAACAGAGCCTCCACCAGTTACAAGTTGTCTGGCCTTAGTTAAGGCACTAAATTTTTCTGAGCTTCCTTCCATCCCTCATTTATGAATTGGAGCTAATTGTTCCAAGTCGATAAGGTTATGGAAAGAATTACACAAGTTTTTAAACATTTTTATATGTATGTAAGAATGTATTTACAAAGGAATTAAGGTGGAAAAGAGATCATATAAGAAAAGGGCCTAGGAAAATGTCCATAGGCACTCAATTCATATATCGGTCTTTGTCCAGACTCACAAAAGTGGGTAAGAGATGTAACTAGAGCTTGAACGTGGGCCTCCTAACTCTTAATAGTCTCTACCTCATTCCAGGTCACCCTTTCTGAGCGCAGGGCCAGGGATTATTTTGGTTATTGATCTTCCTGGCAGTTTATTATCTGCTCATTCTCAGGGGTCAACCTCCCAGACTGGTCTGCCATGGTTTGAATTTAGTCCTTGAAACAAATCATACCCCTAAACCACTGACACCCTTTTACTCCAGCACTTGGCTTATTCCTTCACAACCTTCAAGGTATTAGAGTGAATTTTATCATAGAATGATGGGATAAGCATAAAAACTATACTATCTCTTTGTTGCCATTTAATCCCCACCTATGGGACACCTGGGTGGCTCAGTCGGTTAAGCGTCTACCTTCGGCTCAGGTCATGATCCCAGTGTCCTGGGATCGAGTCCCGCATGGGCCTCCTTGCTCAGCGGGGAGCCTGCTTCTCCCTCTGCCTGCCACTCCCCCCGCTCATGCTCTCTCTCTCTGTGACAAATAAATAAAATCTTTTTTAAAAAATCCCTACAGAAGGGCGCCTGGGTGGCTCAGTTGGTTAAGCGACTGCCTTCGGCTCAGGTCATGATCCTGGAGTCCGGGATCGAGTCCCGCATCAGGCTCCCTGCTCGGCAGGGAGTCTGCTTCTCCCTCTGACCCACCCCCCTCTCATGTACTCGCTCTCTCTCATTCTCTCTCTCTCAAATAAATAAAATCTTTAAAAAAAAAAAAATCCCTACACAAAGCATGATGAATGCACGATGATTCCATCCCCATTGAGATGCATCCGAAATTCTAAATCTAACTGGTGCTAAGTACAGCCTAGAATTATTCAGATGCTGGTTCTCCTTCAAAGAACTTCCAGTCCACAGGCAACCAAGAACCTGTTTCTCTGACCTCCCTTGGAAAGCCGCCTGCCGGTCTGGCCTCTCAGGTGGCACACACCACTGTCTTCTCAGACCCCCTCAGCGACTGCTATCTGAAGCTATCCTTACAGTGACCACTGAGGGCTTAAAAGCTTTTTTTTTTTTTTTTTTTTAATGTATAGTTAGTGGTACTGCTAGGAAAATAGAATAAAACCTAGAAGTTCACAAGCTGGGTCACTATAAAAATCTCCCTAAGAAATCTATGGTTCTTCATCATTTCAGGTCAGAAAACTAATTGTTTTGGATCCTAAGAAACGGCTGACTACCTTCCAAGCTCTCCAGCATCCATGGGTCACAGGTAAAGCAGCCAATTTTGTACACATGGATACTGCTCAAAAGAAGCTCCAAGAATTCAATGCCCGGCGCAAGCTTAAGGTAAGATATATTTTGTTTTGCTCTGTTTTGTTTTGTGTGTGTGTGTTTTTTTTTTTTTTTAAATCTCTCTCTCAGCTTGAACTATTAAAGATAATTCCATTTATTCTTCATCTAATATTATTCATCTTCTGTGGTACCAGGGAAAATCCTGCCTTGAAATCCCAACAATACTGGTGTAAAGCCACTGAGGGTCATGTTATTCTCTCATAAGAACTCATTGTTAGTAAAGGGAAATATGTTATAGGTTGAGATTTACTCACCAAATATCTGATCACTGTTTCTCATTTAATTAAGACTGAACTGCTTAAACAGCATTGCTCAGGAAACTGATACTTATTCAGAAAGTTGCCTTCTTTCTGAATATGTGAAAATTGGGAAACTTTTTTAAAAACCTGTATTTTGTAATTACATAAATAAATTCCCACACTTGATAAAAATTAAAATACAACTGACCTTTGAACAACACTGGGGTTAGGGGCACCAATTCCTCAACACAGTTGATCTACCTATAATTTCTGACTCCCCAAAAACCTAATCACTAATAGCCGACTGTTGACTGGAAGCCATTACCGATAGCAGTTGATTAACACATATTTTGGATGTTATATATATTATGTGCTATATTCTTAGAATAATACCTAACTCTTTCTCAATGTTCTGGGTATTTATAGGCTACACACTTTGTGAGTTTTTTCAATTGTTACAGACCTCCAAAAATTTTTTTTAATGTGTCTGTTGAAAAAAATCTGCACATAAGTGGACCCTTGCAATTCAGACCCATGTTTTCAAAGGTCAACTGTAATTCACATAATATAGAAAATTACCCAAAATATATCTTTGTATAGAATATATATGGAATATATATTAGATAAGATTTTCTCTTACATAATGGTGTTTAGGACTTACTATAGCTGCAGAGGATTTCAGAGAACAGCTGAGGGTCAAAAATAATGTTCTATTCAGCCATCACTTACAGGCTGATAAAGACTAAATAAACCTTAAAGGTTGTATGGTCAAACTGATTTGAAATACCTTGGATTAAATAACCTTGACTTATCCCAGGACTTCTCAAACAAACTTGACCATGGAATTCTTTTGTTGCATAATACTAGTGTTCCATGAAACACTTTGGGAAACAAAGTCCAAAATATTTGCAAACAGGTAATCCAGGGGCAAACACATTTATCCAAGCTTTCACTTGTCCAGATGATTAAATACAGTAGGCTTGAGATTAAAAAAGATTTTGCTGTTCATGTCCAGACAAGCTTTCATTCAACCATCTTGGAATATATTTTGAACATATAAAACAGATACAACAAAATCCCTAAACGCAAAGCTGAGATTGAACTCTGATTCAGGACGGGAAGTGGAAATAACACCTGACACTTGTCTGTTTCCAATCAGGCAGCAGTGAAGGCCGTAGTGGCCTCTTCCCGGCTGGGCAGTGCCAGCAGCAGCCACGGCAGCATCCAAGAGAGCCAGAAGGCCAGCCAAGCGCCAGCTCTGACCCAGGATGGCAGAGAAGATGTTAAAGCTATTTCGGAAGGAGAGAAAGCTCAAGGAGGTGGGGCCCAGGTGGCAGCTGAGGGGGCAGAGGCTGAGCTGATGAAGGTACAGGCCGTAGGGGAAGTTAAAGATGCTGATAGAAGGGCTACCAACATGATGCCCGAGGCACTAGAGGATGGGATAAAGGCGGTTGACCCGGAAATAGAGGAGGGCCTAATAGAGGAGAAGCTGAAGACCATGGAGGAAGCAGCAGTCCCCAAAGAAGGGCAAGAAAACCCGGCTCTGGGATTTGGAGCTCAGCAGAATGACATGATCCTGCCGGAATACTGATTTGGCTTCTTTCCAAACTGGAAGCCAAATTCTGGCACTTTATGCATTTTGTCCTTCAAGGAAGGTGTGGAAGCATGATATGCACTATAGTGATTCTGTTTTTTGAGGTGCAAAAAAAAATACATATCTATCAGTTGGTAATCCTAAATTCATGCATGTGACTGCTTTATGAAAAAATAGTGTCTTCTATGGTATGTAATGGATACCTAATGCCGAGGAGTTAAATTTGAAATTGCAAGTAAACACAACATTTAAAAACATACATGTTCAGGGACCAATAGCACACGTTGAAGTAACTAGTGAATTGTTTTTGCTTTGAAAACCTAGTCATCCTAATCCTTTGGATTTCTTCATAAAGCAGTAATTCCTTTGGACTCTTGCTTAACTAATATTAGGTAGTGCTCTAAGACGTGTTCCCATGGCATTCACAACACCATAGTTTTCAATGTGCTCAAACTGTCCAGTGTGTTCAAACTGTTTACAAGGAGATGGTTACAGGTTAGTTTTATGATACGTACAAAAAAAAAAAAAATTCCCACTTAAAATGGTAAGAAATTGAAGCATACGTAAGGGCCATGAAACAAATTGCCCTTAAAGCTTGTGTAGACAACGCTTTCTTATTTTGTCCTTATTTATACACACTATATTACTAATAACCAAAAATGTTCTATCACAAAATCCTGCCATTTTACAATCCTGTAGAAAGCATTTTACAAACTTATGCTGAGGGATGTATTCCTTCCTTCCCCTGCTAATACAGTTTCTTTCTCATGGACAACACTTAAGGTGGGCTAAAGAAATCGAGGGAAGAAAAGGAGCTAAGCCCTGGACTTATTCTCACAAAGGTTGACTGTTTGTCATTTTCAGATAAAATTGGATTTATTCATGAGTTTCTACAGCTTTAAAGACAGTGACATTTTTATGGATAAACTCTACAATTACCAAGTTTCAGATTTTTAGAAAAATCTACCCCAGAGGCTGGTGCCAAAATGTCTGAATAGAGTGAGAATAATATTCCATTATAAGATCGTTCATTATTGATTTTACTAGATTAAGGAAACTTTTGTTTATGAAAGTCCTTTTTTCCTTCAGTTGATGGTTATCTAGATACATTGCTTATGAACGAAAGATATTTCTGAAAATCTTTTATATCTTTTTTTCATGCTTGGAATAGAAGTGCCCAAATTTTACAATGTAGTTTTTAGTTTCCATGCCAAGAAATTTAGGACAGTGCAATGTTTTATTCACCTTAAAAAAAAAAAAATGAAAAGAAAGCAATGATTTCAAATCAGACTCATGAGAAGCTGTAACATTAGACCTAATACTTCACCATGATATTTTTCAAAGTATTTTTCTTTGATTTCCATATGAACACTTTTCCGCTACAGAAATCACACTTAAATTCCAAGTACCTCATATTTATTTCTAGTTTGAGTTGAAGTGAACACTTTTATTGATTTATGCCTCACATTTTAAGTTTTCCTCAGCTTTAAAAAAGGATTGTTCTCAAAGACCAAAACGATGGAGAGTAAAAATGACTGTCACAGAAAAATCCTCATCAAAAAAGATCTTAAATTCTTTTGGCTCTTCCTCAAAACTATGAAATTGGAAAACGAAATTAAATCTCCGGTTCCTGGGGGGCTACTGGACCTTGGGAGACATTCTGCTTTCCAAGTGCAAATCTTCCTTTACTACTATTCTCGTGAAAAGAAAACAAGGTAGGACTTCTCATCACCCATAGTTTAGGAGCCTGGCAGGTCACCAACATGGACAGAGGAAAAAGCCCTTAAGGGCACATCATCTGGGCTCAAAAGAATATTTTTTGTTTTGATTTATTTTTATTAGCTAGTAAAGAGTACTTATCCTCTTCCCCCATTTCTTTCCTTCCCTCTTTATCCTCTCTCAGAATTTCCATGTTAGTAATTGTAAAGGGCTCGCTATTTTTAACCTTTAAGAATGCCTTTTTCACAAAGCATTAACATTTCCATGTAAGAAGATCAATTGCCTGGTGTACTTTTCCTAATGAGACTTAACAGGCATACAGGGTAAGTGTCCCATATATTGGAAAAGGAAAGAAGAGAGGGAAATGGATCGTCTTAGAAGTGGCAATTAGTTGGAAGATCAGTACATACTGCCCCTCCTGGCTTCACCCCCACACTGTTCCAAGGGCGGGCAGTTGTCCTATCATTCCATCGCTCAGGCCTGACTGCACCGCGGGGCCCCGTGTAGCAGGAGCCATGAAGAAAGACAATCTTGAATTATTTTCCCATTTTCAAAAAGTCTAATTGGAATCCTAGTGGTTTTTTCAAACTAAAAGAGCTCATTTGTCCCACAAATACATAAATAAGATAGAAATTAGAATGATTGTAGAAGTTATCATCTAGAACAAGTGCTGTTACTCTACTGTATAATCAATATGAAAACTTAATGAGATATTTTGAATTTTGAATTTTTATACTAAGTTTTCAAAATCAGGAGTATATGTTACACCTTTAGTACATCAAGTGCTCAACAGCCACATGTGACTAGTGGCTCATGTATTGGAACAAAACTGTTCTACAGTACTTCTTAAGCAAAATGACACATGGATGCCTATGCTTGGATTTGAGCTGCCTCAGTTTCACACGGATGAGCGGGTAGGAGGCCAAAAAGAAAATGGTTCAAAAGTGTCATAGACTAAAATAAGTAAACACTCTTGGCCACATCTGCTTAATCATGTGCTTCAAAGGGATGTTTCCCAACATGACTTTTAAAAAACAGTACTTTCCTGGGCATTGCAAAGGTGTCTGTTGGCTACAGTCCCTCGAATCCCTCTTTGGGCCCTGGAATCTTGACCACTGGCTAGAGTCTCCCGAGTACTGCCATAAAGTCCATAGTATTCTTGTGTATGAAAACTTACTGTGAGCCAACCATGGGTCCCCGTTCGGGAGGGACTGCACAAAAAATGTTAATAGGATTTTGTAGGGCTAGATTAAGCTGGGCATCATTTTTTAACAAGCAATCTTTCTTTCTACAAATCTACTGAAACATACTAAATTTACTAAATGAGGGTGATGATATCATCCCAGTAACCCCCAAAATGGGAATGACCACTGGCTGGCATTTTTTAGATTTCCTTAGAACGATTTAATCAACACTGCCATTATACATGGATTCAAAAGACTTAGAATGTTCTTACATACTGCTATTTTAGAGTAATCCTCAAGGTTCTATAGCCATTTTTAGTGGCAAACTTAAAAAAGAAAGGAATAACTTGCCTTTTACTGTGACCTCAATTACATAGTATCTTAAGCATATTTTGTAATTTAGAATGTCTAGCAACCCCTATTTCCAGTTTCACATGCAAGGTAACTTGCTGGTGGGTTGCCTACAAACTGAAGATTTAGAGAGAGTCATTTTGTTTCATAATTCCGTTTTTATTTCACAGAAGCATCTGGTTGCATTTCAAATTGGAAAAGAGAAGTAAATGCCAGAAAAGGCAAAGAATAAAATTAGTAAAACATTTATTCGATTTTAGGATTGTTCTTGCAAAGCAAATGAAAAAAGAAAAAAGAAAAAAAAGAAAAGAAAAGTCAACGAAGTGAATCAGCACTAGGTTTTTCTGGATGAAGGTTGACTTCACATAAAATTGAAATAAATATACTAAGCAGAGTCATTTACATAACTACAATGCCATTATGTAATTTACTTGTCATTGCAGAGTATTCAGTCTGGTTATGTAGGTCTTCTTTAGATGGTGCAAAGTTTCCAACATTTGCCTACATAATAGGATTTGTAATATCCTTGCAATTACTATCTATTAGGTCATATTCCAATTTCCTTAATGTTCATCATGGATATGTTCCTCATTAGGGTCATTGCTAACATCTGAGCATTTACTGGTTAAGTACTGCTTAATGGCTAGACTCTATGTATGTCATCTGTGTTTTTTAAAAACATTTATGTGCATGTAAACACAATATTGGCATTATATTCATAAGCATATGATAAGCAGAAATGTACCCAATAACTTTCTATACATTTTTTTCAAAGTTCTTTTCTTCCCCTGGCACAACTCAGGGTGAGTTTCTGGCTCCTTGACAAATAAGGAAAAAAAAAGACCACTGGAGAGATATCAGCTACCCACCATGGTTACCAAGTTCAGCATTTCCTCTGTCTACATTCTGATCTACTAAGGGCCAGTTTTTGTCATTATTACTCCGTTCAAATATCACCTGAGATCAGATAATATAATCTCAGCTCACAAAGCCCAACCATTTATATACTTACCTTGGAGAGCAATAACAAACTTGACTAATTTATGTTGGCTTGTTTAAAATTCCAGTTTTCATAAATGTTTGTGATATACTCTAGAGGATTTGATTGCATGATTTTAACTTCTTTCAAGAATCAGCCTTTTCCCTTTCACCTGGCCCAGAGGTCCACCTAGAGCAAGATGGAAGCCTTGAATGAAAGCGGACCATCTGACTCCTTTGCGGGAATCAGACATTGTTCAGAAGACTCCAGGTGTGTCTGACCTGGTTGAGCTCAGATGAGCCAAATGGAAAGAAACCTCTTCCCATGCTATGACTGAAAGTGATGCTATTTGAATATTGGTATATTCCCATTATTCAGTAATGAAAAAATGGGACTCCACCAGTCAGTTACTCTTTCCCGTGTCTTGGTTTGCTAACACCTTTCCCAGATCAATGTTTTGTTCCATCCTTCTGGCCGTTAGGTTGCCCTCTCAGCTTGTGAGATCTTCTAAAAACCTGGAAGGAGGATCCCGGACTTGTTGGAGAAATGCAGGGCCCTTAGTGGCCCAGAATTTAGTTTGAAACTAAACAACAATGCTAAGGCTACAAAATGATGCTTGTTCATAATAGTTGTTTTCAGCACATTTTGAAGATTGACCTGGAAAACCCATGGATATGAAATGGTTACATCTGTGTAATCTTTGCTATGACTCATTGTTAAAAATGACAGGTATTTCATCTTCAGTCAGTTAAAAATAATATTTCTTTTCCATTTAAAAGATTATTTGGGGGCACTCGAATACAATAGGCTTCACATTAGAATTTTTGAAAGCTGTTGTTTTCCTTAAGTGCTCTCATTCTCTCACAATCAGTTGTGGATAAAAATTTACTAGGTTAGTCCTTTCTTTGTCCTTTCCTTGAACCATGTATAGTAGTTCATCTGGTTTGTAAAAGATATAGTATGACTATAAATTGAAAACTGTCATCTTATAACTGACTCCTGTTAACCTGACCTATTTTATTGCCTATCATGCAGCGACTCACGGTAGCATAGAGTACAAATAGCATATTCATGAGCTATGATTTTGTTTGCTTTTTATTGTCAAGGTTATTGCTTGCGTTAGAAGTTCTCAAGGTGTTTCTATTCGTACACCCTTAGTCTCAGTATTATTTTCATGGTCCTCCCAAAGCCAAAAAAATTATCTAACATGTCCATTTATTAAGTAGTTAGGCCCAAACAACACAATAGTAGTATTGCATTCCATATCTGATCGATGTTGCTGTGTTTCCCTTGAAATTTTAAAATTTCTTGTGAGTTCACTGAGTGGGAATAGCTGACAGGGGTTTAAGTAATTCCTTATGCCCGGTGAACTAAGGGTATCAGGCAAAGGGTATTATTACTAGTACATGAGTTAGAAGTTACTGTTTATACTTTCTTATTTGACTATCAATCATTCTTTTATCTATGGTTTTTATGATATACATATAAAACTTATATGCACATTTTTTAAAAAGCAATTTCCCCATCATTACCCAAGGAAATAAATTTAAATCTCCAAAGAACAATTTTCAGGAATCAGGCAAACTATGGTTCACAGACCAAATCCACCAGAGGCCTGTTTTTATAAATAAAGTTTTTATTAGAACACGACCATGCTCATTTATTTATATATTGTCTGGTTGCTTTCACACTACTAGGACAGAGTTGAGAAGTTTCAACAGAGACTGAACTGGATGGCCCATCAGAGCCTAAAATGTTTATCTGACTCTCTATAGGAGAAAAAAAAAAAAGATGACCCTGGTCTTTCATGGCACCCCATGCTTTTTTGCTGACATCTAGGAATATAGATTCCCATGGTTTCCTCTACTTAGCTTAAGGTTCTTATTCCCAGAGGAAGCTAGGAGAGCTTTGTTTCTGTTGCAGATGGTCTCACAACAATAGTTGTGCTGTATGTACAACTTAACAGTGAAATATCCCTACAGAATTAAAAATTCCAAATTGCATCATTCCTGAAAAAAGAAATTTAGAGTATGAGTTGACCTGGTTGAGAGGGGAATTAAAAAGTTTTCTAGCATTTTGAGCATGTTTTAGAAATTTGATCTTTATATTTAAAATCATGTAAATGATATCTTACACTGATATTTGCTCATATTTAAGTCAATCTTCAGCTGTTACTTTAGTAAACTAAGAAATAAGAGAGCCCTTTGGTTCTGAATCCTTCAGAATGTTCTTAAGTAATTTGTATCAACTGGATTTTCATTTTATCATTTTTAGGAAATAATATACTTTATTATGTGGCTTTCAATGACCATGGTGGGCTCATCAATAGCTGAGGGGCAGGCAAACAGCCAATTCTTTTATGTAAGGAAGCTACTTTCCAATCCCCAATCTCAGTGATCTTCTGAGAGATACTTCATTTCTTCGAAAAGAGAGGGCCTTGAATAAATGCTTGCTTTTACTTTTCTTACATATTTAGAAATCCAAGAAGGGCCCTTCTCTTAGTCTATTTCTGTCACAGAGAAATGATTCATTCCACAATATCTGCCTTAAGGGAAGCAGGTAACCCAGATATTGAGAAATGTAGGCATGCATGACCTTTGTTGACTTTGAACATCTGTAGCCAAAAGGTTACAAATGAGGTATTGCATAGAAAAGCTATTATCAGCTTATTATTAGGAACATCTAAAATGATATCATGACTCTAACTAAATACTATGCTGTTTTCTTTAAACTGTTGCAGTAATTAATAATAGGATGTACCACTGGGATACACTATAGAACTCAGAGAAAAAAAGAGGTGAATTGTCTGCTGCTTCCTCACAGTTCCTGTGTGTCAGGAGACCTTACTGGAATGGGACAGGGAAGAGATAAAAAGATTAGGATTCCATGCTCCCACCTGCCCATCTTTATTGATGGGTCAGAGCTTGAAGGCAGTTGTTAAGACTTAAATTCACATTTCTACATTTCTCTCAGTAATTGGGTCACCTGCTTCCCTTAGAAATTAATAGACCATAGTCAATAGCTAAGTTTCCTCTCAGAACCAGACATCAAACAGTAGGACTAGTTTAGGGGATATCAGACCTACATCACAAGCACACTTTAAGGAAATGATGTGCCAATTTTGAAGCTTCCCACTACTTCCCAGGCACCCATTTTCTCCGTAAAGTTTCACTGAGAAACAGTTATGTACGATGAAGGCGTTCAGAGATGAATTAAGCCCAGTGGGCTCCCCTCTAGGAGTGAGCTTTGCAGTTGGGAGAGAAAAAACGGTGTACAGACACAGCCTGTGCTAAATCTAATCCATCCTCTAGGGATGGAAAGAAGGAGAAACTCCCTTCTGCCTGTAATGATGATCTAACAAAGCTTCATGGGAGCACAGGCTGGATTTGAAGGACGGGGAGAATCTTTGCAGGGAGGGAGGAAGAAGGGGGCAGGTCTGGCTGACAAGTCTACAGAGCGGAGAAATGCCAGGCCCAGTGGTGAAGGAGCAACACCCGTGTGAAAGGCTAACCTCTACAGGGAAATGTTACTAAGTCTGCAGAAAAGCCTTGGATCATGTGCAAAGTTTAAATTAGACCTCTTTCTTATTCTGGGTAGGTAAGTGTGCAGCATTTCCTCAGAGCATCTAGCCCTCTGGGATCTCCTACATGGAGATTGGCTAATTCGGTGCATTCCTAAGTAGAATAAAAAATCACCCAACACATCAGACATTTTTTCAAGTCACCCGTTGAAACAAAGCCTCTGTCACCTAAAAGCAAAAACTGCACTGGCGAGGTCTCCACTGACAAAGCAGAGTAAACAATGAGTGGTTTCTGAGTAAGCTTTGCAGAACTCCAGTATCTGAATAACTCCCTGGGACTCTAGAAAATCACCTAACCACTTGCTGGAGTTTTGCCAGTAGAGGCCCATGTCAAGGTTCCTTCTGTCATAATTATTTTCATCTTTAAGTTATCAGACCTGAAAGGGCGATCCCCCACTGGGATAAGTCATACCTGAACGTTTAGACTTCAAGACAACTTGTAATAAAAAGTTAAGTCTCAGACAACAAGATGTGAAATTTTCACAACTGCTTTCCCCAGACATCAAGCTGGTCCTGTCAAGGTCTCTCTTCTACCTCTCCCTCCCCTTTGGTTCTTTACATAGCCTTCTATAAAGCCCCTTTTCTATCACTCATGGCAGGCAGTATTTGACCTCCGAGAAACTTACTTTTAAAAAATATTTACCAACTAGAGTCAGATTACACGATATCTATCCCTCTAGTAGTCTTGCCACTTGGCTTGTCTGAGATACTGTCTGTGAGTAGTGAATGGCTGCAGGACTCCTCAGGGCCAAAGAAACAACAAAGGTTGGGACAAAGAAGGGACAAAGGTTGACTATGATCCAAGCGATGGACAAGCAGCAAAGGCAGATACTGTCTTAAGAGATACGAAGAGAAGCTAAGAGCTACTGTGAGTGCACAGAAAACCCAAATTAGCAGGCATTGAGAAAGGAATACTTCCTACCAGGGTTTTTCAGGCTTGTGAAATGAGCTGGTATGTCTTGTCTCATTTTTCCTAGAGGAAAAATTTGTACTTCTCGGTTTTTGAAAGTTTCCTGGACTCAAGGGACATAAGCTCAGAACAGCATGGAGGATTCGATTGATGGGATACCGTTATATACAGGGAACCTACGTGTCCATAGTTTAGACTGCTATTAGCTAGAAACAAGTGCATGTAGCATACAGTATAAAAATTTCAGTTTACACAGCCAAGGTCGCAGGCCACCTTCCCAACATCTGACTGCAAAGTACTGCAAAAGGAGCTGTGAACATTTCATTTCTAAAATCTGTCAAAATGGTGCTATTGACTCCTTCATACAGAGATCTATTACAATATTTTTTAGATAAACATGTAAGCTGACCTAGGCCATAATGTAAATACAGAAAATGTTTGTAGAGAATTCATCAAAATCATGCCCGTTTGCTTTTGATTGAGCGTCCCTATTCCTCAGTGGCAGTGACTGACTGTGAGTCCCTGCTTCCCAGATGGGACACAGAGTCCTTGGCGCTCTCCGCTGCCCAAAGCCCGGGGCAGAGGACATGCACGCCGTAGACAACTGCTTCTTCTTGGACTCAGGTTGGATAACCTGATTAAATGACTAAACATGCTCATTTTTTGGTGTTTCCTAGGAACATAAAAGAAGAATATGTGACATGTGGCAAAATGGATGTTGGTAGACTGTTGAAATTGACCTTAGTGAGGGCCGATGTTACTTTGTGTTAAGTTCACCCAGCTATGTCAGAGCATGCCAAAAGAAGCATATTCCTTACTGCTGCGAAATCTGTAAAGCAATTTGCATGTATGGTATGATAATAAATCATCGAAGAGCCCACCCAAAAGTTTGCATTCTGTGATTTGAAGCGTTACTACAATTTAAGAGTGACACGATCGACATTTTCCTTACCTGTGAAATAGGGAGTTGAATTGTTTTCCCATTGTCTGAGATAAAATTACACTTTGAGTTTCATAGCATCTTTAAACACTATACAGTGATGTCATGAAAGTCCTAAAATTATTAAAATTAAAAGGGGACCTTATTCATCATTTAATCCAACAAGCTCATTTTATTAAAGAGAAGTGAGACCCAGGGAGGTAATGACTTATCGGAGGTCACAGTTCGTGGCAAGGAAGAGAACAGATCTGGGTTGCCCATCTCCTCGCCTAGTGCTCTCGCTGCTAGAAAGTCAGTTCACTGGATAAAAGTTAAATGCAGCGCTTCATAGAAAAACTGATTTTTCATTATAAAAATTTGAAAATACAGAAAAGTAGAAAATCACCATAATAACACCTTCCAAAGGCAAGCACTGTTGTTTTTTCTCTAGCATTAGTTGACTTTTTTCTTATAGACTTGTAATCGTATTATAACTTTTTTTGTACCAATGTATCCCTAGAGCACAACCATTTTTATATAATCATGGCAAACATTTATGATAGCTGCATAATGATTCAGTCTCAAATCTTTTTCTTTTCTCAGTAATACTACATAAAGCCTTTTCTGTATTGGGGAACATCTATCCTAAGGAAATAATCCTAATGTGGAGTTGCCAGTTGCTGGACCAAATGGTATTTAGTGGTCACTTCATGATGATGCTTGCAAACCTACAGGACCTGAGAATGAGAGGCAAAAAAGTGCACATTCACTCTTAAGAAGCTGATTGCAAGAGTTGTAAAAAGAGCTGTGAGTCTTGAGCTTGGCCACTCAATGAGCAAGCATTTGTATGAAATATCTGAGGGGAAGGGGCTTGCTCTCAGAACTGTAGCTTGCTACTACCATTAGGTCCAAAATCCTTGCTTTGTTGAGAAGACACACTTATCCTAAACAATGACTTCTCAACTGAGGGAAATGCTAGAGAAAAATAAAAACCTCTCCCATCTGCAAGTCCATTTTTTTAACTATATAAACACATTTTTTATTTCAACCTGGTTTTGTACAATCTCTAGACCACTTCCTTGAATTAAAAAATCAGCTGCTTTGTATTTAAGGGATGTCACAAAAGCAAAACCTAAGTAGGAAGGTAAAGCTCCTGAAAAAGAATACTATCCAAATAACGAGTAAAAAGCCTCGGTTAGTATTTTTACACTATGCTTCCACCGTTATTGTTACCAGCAGAACAGTACAGCCCCCTAATTACCTGGACAGCTGATAACACAGGTAGCACGGCTCCACCCTCCACCTCCTGGGACACATGTGCAGTTCCTGTTTTCCGGCAACTTTCTGTCATCTCATAGCTAGAGAAGCCGTCGGTAGTAGACCCTTTGCTCCAGAGGAATAAGATAACATATTCTATTATTATATTATCTGTAATATAATCATACCTATTATATATTCTGAAAATATTATGGGGTAATGGAAACAAAGGTCATTCATGTTAAATGCCATGTGACACCAGCCCTTAATTGACAAGGTACAGAGGAAGCTCCATCGCTTCTAAGGATAGCTATGTAGTGTTTGCCATGAAAGAGGTCCAATAAATTTTTCATGAAGCGAATGACTACTTGGCTATTTTCATTTCTATTTTGGTAGTCTATCGGTTTCCTATTGACATCTGAAGGAGCTTTACACCCACTTTCCAGAGCTGATCCCCTAAGAGATGCTATGTTGGCTATCCAAAGAGTCATTCATCACCATCCCTCTCTTCAAAAGGCTGGAAATCCTTATGCTTGCCTCCCCAACCACCCTTTCAGCAATGGTGGTCATGTGGCAGAGACTACTGGAAAGGAAAGCTAGTGGAGGTTTCTGGGAAAGCTTTTACTTTCCTGATAAAAGAGACCAATGAGTGGTGCCAAGGCTTCACCTGCTTCTTGACTTGAATGTACATGTAATTTTCAGGGCTAGTCAATCACCTTATCATTATGAGAGAAAAGTAGGAACTGCAGAAACTCTGGCCCTAACATCTTTGAACTGATAAACACTAAATTACCTATATCCAGATTCATTATTAAATGAGAAAGATAACTCAGTTTGTTTAAACCATTTAATAGTCATATTTTCTACTGCATACTGCCCACAGCATCCATAGTTACTTTCTGGTAACACAGATCGAGTCTCTTTGTGTCATCACTTCCAGCTTTCTTCAACTTCAAATGAAATGATCACAATTCCTAATCAAGTTAACACAATTATTTAAATGTGTGTACAGTAAGCCCTGTGTATATGTTGCTGTAATAAGGGAAGAACACATTCATCATCATCCTGGCTACATAATAGCAAATCAAAATTCAGCAGTATTTGGGCTAATATTCTATGAGGCTTTGCTGAGAGGTTAGCAGATGAGTTATTAATTGTTATTTTCCAGTTTATATTTTTCTTTTGTAAGAATATAGGAAGTTAAATTACATATTTTAAGTTCACACATATGAAACTATTTTTCAGTATTGAAGGTTAAAGCAACTTAGACCATATCAGTGATAAGAGTGTCTAGTAATTTATTGGTATTTTTCATAGCAATTTAAAAATACACAGTTTATTTATATTAAAACATGCTTTTAGTTTATTAAAGGTTCAAGTTTTACATATTGGCTCATAAAAGAATTATAAACTTAAAAAATAAAATCTATATATAGTATAGCTTTTATTGAATTATATGAGATGAACTTTTATTTATACATGTAAAATCTTTGGAAACAACAAAATAATGAAGAAATTAAAATTCCAACTTCTTATGTTTCTTGTATGCTCAGATCCCACCTTCTAGAAGCTGTTAAGTAAGAAAGGCAATGGAGATACACCAGACAAGTGATTATCTGACACACATTCTGATGGAAACCTGGTAAAGTCCCCTAACTTCTCTGGGTTTCAAAATTTGTCCATAAGGTGGAGAGAGCAGCAGTATCCATGTAAGTAAAAGGATCTGGATTTTAACCACTGATTCTAAGGGCGCCAGTGTGCTCTTGAGTCAATAGGTAAAGCTCTATCTACATCAAGGGAAATTACTCATACCCAAAAGCTCAATAGACAATTAAGGGCTTAAATTGTGCAATGTTTTCCTATCTTCTCTAGAGGCAACCTCAGTTGCAGAATTTTTAGTTTGAGATGTGAATTTAATTCAACCTGAGTGCTGATAATATGCCTTTCAGTTAGTAAAGAAAGGAGGAGGAGAGAGAAAAAGAAAGAAAATTATTTTTACTGGGAGATAATTTTACATGTAGAAATCTACAATTTCAAATACATCCAACCTCGATGAACAGTAAAATGAAGACACTCTAGCAGTTCATATTATACATCACTGCAGACACTAAGTTCCCACAATTATTTTTGCTAAGTATTGCATTAAACTTCAAAGGTTAATCAAGGGTTATCAATACAAACTAAAACTTCCTGCAAAAGTATCACTTATGATAACTTACGATTTTTTGTATGAAACTATGTCCTTAAAAAAATAGGTAACATGTACTGAAAACAGTACTATGCTAATATTTCCTGCATAAATAGGTTTCTGATGCAAACTAGCTGTAAGCTAGAGAAAATAATCAACCACCTAACAAGGCAGATTATATTTTTTTGTTTCATTCACTGCCCTCTGAAAGGGGTCATCTTTAAAGGAAAAGTTTTTTTGGCTATAATTTTTATTTTATTAATAACTACAAACTAATTTATTTCTAATGTTCAGAAGTCCCCATTCAGCAAGCACTGAAGGCTGCAGAGACCAGAAAACATTTTGTATTTAAGAGAGTAATTCCATGAAACTCATTACTTCATATTATAAAAAGACAAATTAATACATATACTACAGATCTGTGCTATTTAATGCAGGCCACTGGCCTGATGTGGATAATGCAAACTTAAAATGTGGCTATCCAAATTAGTAAAATACACACCCGATTTCAAGGAATTAGTACAGAAGAAGAATGTAAACTATCCTAATGAGTGTTTACAGTGATTACATGGTGAAATGGTAATAGTTGGGATCTACTGAGTTAAATAAATTATATTATTAAAATTAACACCAGCTGTTTCATTTTGTCTTTTTTAATGTGACTGCTAGAAAATTTTAAATTACATAGTATATGGCTCACATTATTTTTCTATTCTATAGCACTGCTACAGAAATAGCAGATTCAATTATATGTTTAATATTAATCCCAACCCATTCATTAAATTTTTGTATAATTACAGTATTTGAGATAACATATTTAATATACTACCACAAAAGGCCTGAGCTTAGAATCAACTATGCCTCTATGCATAAAAACAAAACCAGATAAAATCTACTCTGATCTTTCTCATCTTCTGTATATTGGCAAATGTGCTAAACTTTGGTTAGATAGGAGTCTGCAAACAGGCAAAAGGGGTCTTTTTGGTTGATAGAAATGTTCTAAAACTGGATTGTGGTGATGACCGCACAACTATAAATGTATTCAAAAGTCACTGGATTGTATACTTCCAGCCAGTTAAGTTGTACAGCGTGTAAATTATACCTCAATAAAGCTGTTTTTTAAAAAGAAGTGCCAACTAGAGCCCAGCAGATCTAAAGTGCCATCTAGAAGCTGCATATAAATTTCAGGTGATTCAAATATTATTTTTCAATCTATCATATGACTCAATATTGCAACAAAAATTTTTCCGTGAAGGTCCTTTCATGTGCAATGGGTCCAATTCAGCAGTGGATTATGTAGTCACTAATTGGAGGTATAAGTTGAAAAAGACAAAGAGAACATTAGAGTCACTGAGTGGACAGTTTATTTGCTTTAGGGGTATCCAGCTCAGGCAACAAGAGCACCCAGCTCAGGCAATCTTATCGCAAATCCCTCACCCAATCTGGGCACCATATAATTGGACATCTGCTGGCATTCACCATCCTAGACAGAATACTAGAATATAAAATATAGAGTATACAAAAATTAATCAAAAAAAAAAAGAAGAAGAAGAAACAAAACAATGGATACAGTAAGTACCACATAAAGAACTCACATTGAACAGGAAGATAAGATTTCAAGATGTGTGCCCGAACACAAACATAAATACAAACATTTGCATGGATATACTGAGTTGCCTCAAGGTCTCATTTTAGAAGTAAACCAGGTGGTTATTCTTTTTTTTTTTTTTTTTTTTTAAGATTTCATTTATTTATTTGAGAGAGAGAATGAGATAGAGAGAGAGCATGAGAGGGGGGAGGGTCAGAGGGAGAAGCAGACTCCCTGCTGAGCAGGGAGCCCGATGCGGGACTCGATCCCGGGACTCCAGGATCATGACCTGAGCCGAAGGCAGTCGCCCAACCAACTGAGCCACCCAGGCACCCCAGGTGGTTATTCAAAAGCCAAAGAATCATCTGGAATGTGAAAATCATTCAGGAATGTTCATTTAAGGCAGCCACAGAATAAGGGACCTATTATAGTCCATGCTTGTTATAAAATGACTCATCCAGGCATGTGGACAAATCTATGAATGTATTTGTTAAAGTTCCAGACTGAAGTTATGTCACAACTGTGAATGTTTATGATGTACTTAGTAATACTTTATGAGGTGAGTGATACTTTAAAACTGAAATGTGAACATGGATCAAATGAGAAAGACTGAAAATCTGATTATTTTCCTACAGAATATCACATACTTCTAAGAATTAAGAGCTATTTCTTGAGGGCTTATTTTAAAAAAACAAAACTAAACTAAAACATGAACAAGACACTCACTGGATTTGATTTCTAGACAATTTGCTGTTGTGTGAATATAGGGTACCACCAACCAGTTCACACAATCCAATCAATGTGGTGTCCCCAGCACATATTTGGCAGTTCTTTGTACTGTTTTATCCATGCATAAATGCTTTTTAGGCCTTCCAAAAGAAACGCACAGAAAGATACAAATACATTTTTAAAGATATCCACAAAATAATGTTATCTAGGTATCAAAACAATTGTATTTGAATTGTATCTATACTACTGTATCTATTCTTTTTCTATTTCTGATTTTTTCAATACTTAAAAGTAGTACAAGTCACCTGACAATGAAGTTCACCTTTATAAAATATAGTTTTTTCTTTAGTCCAAGATACTGGCGAATTCACAGAGCATACCAAAAGTAAAGCACTAATATTTAGCTTCCAAAAATAGTTAAAACTTAGAAAATGTTCCTAAAACTCTAAAACAGGTGATTTTAACTAACAACATGAAGCTTGTGCTTTCTCTAATTTCCAAGTAGCCAAAATATTCATACTGAGGCAGTATTCAGTTTCTTAGGAGTTCAGGTCAAAGAAGTATACCTACATCTTCATGGATGTCTGTCATTCTCTCCATGCTTAGACACACTGCTGTACCAAACAGTGTGGAAGTCACTGTCTAAGAAAATGGAAATGCCCTCTCTTAGATAACTATTTACTTTAGGAATAAAATAAACCAGCAAATCACCTCAAATTTTTCTATAGGCTACACAGAAGAGAGGAAAGGATGATTTTCACAGCCCATGCAGCTGAGAGAAAAAGTTGATTTGGGGGACTATCATACTACAAGTTAAATGTATTATGCCTTTTGTAGGGCTTTTTGTAAATCACCGTAGAAGTTGACTAAAGTGCTGGCCATGGCTGTATCTACCGCAGACTGAGGAATCATCCCGCGCAGATCTGTCTGAATGTAGCCTGTCAAAAGACTCTGGTGTGGATTGTCTTTATGTGGAACACAAAACCAACCACAAGGATGGTTATATCCACGAATAAATTCTGGTCTCTTTTCACTCCAGTCAACACTTAGCCCTACAAGGAAATTTTAAAATAACACCATTAATAGCAGTGACTGAGATTAGTCTACAACTCTCATACAATCATATTATCAGATTTCTTGTTTAAATATTTTTCTTCTTATAGTAGGAAGGGAAAAATGAAGGGGGGGGACATCAGAGGGGGAGACGAACCATGAGAGACTATGGACTCTGAGAAACACACTGAGGGTTCTAGAGGGGAGGGGGGTGGGGGGATGGGTTAGCCTGGTGATGGGTATTAAAGAGGGCATGTATTGAATGGAGCACTGGGTGTTATACGCAAACAACGAATCATGGAACACTACATCAAAAACTAATGATGTATGGTGATTAACATAATAAAATAAAAAATTTTTTTCTTCTTACTCATGTAGATGAAAACTAAGCCCCAAGAGTGACCATAGAAGAATGAAAAAGATAATTACCAAGCAGAATTCTGACAGAGGGCTAGAGGTAATGGGGAAAGTTCTAATCCCATCAGAATAGGTAACATTATGTCATCTTGGTAACTCCTTGGAAACTATGAATCTTGGCTGTAGCACCCAGGCCTCAAGGTGCCAAAAATCAAAACTATGGTACCACCACTACTCCCTAAAGGCACTACCACATCCAACTTTGGTACTGGCTGGCTAAGAGTAAACAAGCAGATATTTACCTACAACAGCCTACTCAAGTATATACGATACACAAAAAAAGATTGATTTACCTATAGATATATTTTAGGAAGCAGGAGCCTTCTAATAGCAGTATTTTTCATTTTTAAAAAAAATATTACACAGCTCAAGGAAGGAAAAATATTCTAACACACCATGCCTATTTTTTCTATGGATATGACTAAGAAGCTATTTTCTGAGAGTGACTTAATCTGCTTACTACATCCCTTTCTCAGAGGCAGCTACGTGATTCCTGTTTGTAGCTGTGACCTGGAGGATACCATGTAACTGAGAATAAAAACTTAACCAGAAAGATTTCAAAACCCTTCTTGATACTGTTATTTTAATTCCTGGGATGTAGCATTTGCAAAGCTTAGTGATTATAAAATAAGTGTGAAGGCTGAAAATATATCTCACATAGAAACATCCAGCCGGGAAAACTCAAATATTTAAGACAAATGAAAAGAAAGTACAAGGTTTTGCGATCATTACCACAGGACAAAAGCCCTTCTTCATAGCCCACAGTGTAGGAGAAATCAACAAACTCTCTCGGGGAAATTATATTCCAAAGCTGACCAGCAGTAGTGTAACGCATCACACAGCAATTCTGAAAGAGAAGAGGTGACAGTTGTTACTACTTAGGAAACATATATGGACTCATATATCATAAATTAACCCTTAGTAAAAAACTCATACTCATTCAAAATGTATTTATAATTCCTATTAAGAATAATTCTTACAGTGGTTCTGATAGGTTTAGATCTCTCGTCTAAACTTCATGGCCACTGTATGGGAATGAATAAGGTTATGATTAAAATACAAAGAGGTAAGTTACCCAGTATCTAAATCTCTAACTCAATGCAGTGTATTGTATCCTATATGATATTCAACACGGAAGTAGGTGGTGTAGACTATAGGTGTTTAAGATAAAAATCCACAAATATTTGGACCAAAATACCAAATGTTTCAATAAAGAAATTCAAACATGGGAAAAATGAATTAACAAAAATAGAAAAAGAGGACAACCCACTTTGGTTACATCATTCTCTAATGCCTAAGGTGGCATTTTTGTTTTTGGTCTTTGATTTTGGCTTAACATTAATGGAAAAACCTACATACGATTATCTAGAAACCTGAATATGATGGTGTTGTTTTTAGAATTTTAGATTTCAGAATCTCAACTTAAGTTTTACAATTAAAGAGCTGACAGTTTTCTTAAGCAGCAAGGGTAGAGCTGCTGTGTAAAACAAACGCAGTTCTGACTAATACTCATTAATATGAGGAAACTCAAGCTTTTTAAAAGGCAGAAAGGATTCCCCTGTGAGATCTCTGCCACGACTACTTACTCTCAAAACAATGAATACAATGAATACAAGTAGGTGCACATGCTCACACTCACATGCTCTCTCTCACATGCACACACACACACACCCCCAAAATCTGAAGTGATGTTTCTAAATAAATACCTCTTCAAAGTGTTCCAAAATGTCCATTGAAGTCATTAAGCTGTCCCAATCCAAGCGACAGGGACCTGGGCGTATATGGTCTATGACACTATTGATGCTGTCATCTATAACGCCTTGGGCTTTGAAACTGGAGAAAAAAGATTAAGGTCAAATGCTATTAGTATGAAAAATTTCAGCATGCCCTCACAGTTCAGAGCTAACTTCAAAAAGAGTAAAAGTTAATACAGCTTTTTTTTTAAAGGGAATAAATCCCAACAGTTTTTCTGATAAATTAAGTTATTTTATCAGAATGTACTCTTTGCCCTCAAATCTAACAAGTGATCTGAAGGCTAAATTATGTTATCATGAACATAGGAAAGTACCTTCATGTTACGGTGTAGCCGGAAACAGTCCATACGACACTCGAGCTTCATTTATTCTGTATGCTATTCTTTTCTCAGGCTCTAACATGTTATTAGTATGCACATATTTTTACTCTGACTTTCAAAAACTTTTTTACAGGAACAGAAAAATAGGTCACCCAGGAATAGCACACAGAGGTTTGACTCATGAATAGTATCAGAACTCGACATATTTCAAAGGTGGCACTGAGTATCAGTGGGGAAAGGATGTACTATTGCATGAATGGCGCTTTGATTCAGTACTTACCCTAAAGAGAAATTAAAAACTGAATCACTACTTGACACCATTCAAAACAATTAATTCCAGACAGACTAAAGACCACTACATAAAATTTAAAACTTTGAGAAAAATACATCTTTGTGCCCTCAGGATACAGGGGGATTTCTTGAATACATAAAACAAACAAAAACACAAATAATACAAGACAGTTAAAATTAAAAACTTGCATACCACAAATGACAAAATAAGTAATTTCTTTAAAAACTAGCCATAGACTGGAAGAAGGTATGTGCAACACATATAAACAGCCATAATTATTATAGAGAATACATAATTAATTCCTATAAACCAATGAGAAAAAGACAATCCAAAGAAAATAAGGACAAAAGATACATTAAGATTGATCGGAAATGTCAGTAAATTTGGAAAAGATGCTCAACTTCACTCGTACTAAGTAAATACTAACAAGATACCATCTCATATCCCTGAGACTGGCAGAGTAAAAACATAACAAGTATTGAATGGAAGGGAATGAGAACTCTCAAACTGCTACCACCACTTTAGAGAGCAATTAATTTGGCAACGTCTACAGTAGTTGAATGATGCGTGTCCTTAAGACCCAGGTACATACCCAAAGAAAATCACACATGTGTACAGAAGGAGACATATACTAAAGAAGTTTACTATAGCACTGTATTTTATAAGGAAGAATTGTCAACAACCTAAAAATTTACAAACACAGCTAAACACATCGTAATATTTTCATATGAACGTGAAAGAACAGATCTGCATGTAACAACATGGCTAAATCCTGAAAAAAAACACTGTATTAAATGGAAAAAATCAAAAGCAAATTACTAAAGGAAACACACATATATATATATATGTGGTCAAAGTATAAAACAGGAATACACACTTTAAGACAGTAGCTACCTCTGGGGACAAAAGAAAAGAAATTAGAGATAGATTGGCTTTAACTCTTATCAGTAACATTTTGGGCAGGTTTTTGAAAAGATTTTTTTTTTTTAAAGCATCTGAAGCTGTTTTATCATTTTGTAAGTATTTCCAGCTCAACCTTACACTGTCTCCCCCATCCTAAATCTGCTCTTCCCTCCTGTGTTCTCTAACTTGGGGTGGAGGGTGGGAATGGGGCAATACAAATTAATCCCAAATTAGATATCTGGGATTCAACTTTTGACTCTTTTTCTCTTGATCCCATTTCAATAGTCAGAATAAAAGTCACCATGTTTTATCAAGATGACTTCCTAGATGTAAAGTGCTTAGAACAATATTTGGCTCTCAATGAATGTTAGTTATCATCACCACCATCACCATTAGATCCCTTTCACATTCGCTTGCCCTTTTCAACTCTCATGCTACGTCCTTAGTTTGGGCACTCTGTGTCCAACTCAACACTGCAACCATTTCTAGCTCTTTGGACCATGTATCTCTTGAAGTTTCTGAAAAAAAGCCAAAGATCTCTTCCCAGGAATATAACATTGACACAAAATTATGTTTATGATCTTAAGGAAACTTCAAGAAGCTAGCCATGGACTCCCAGGGTAAAACCTCTTCTCTAAACTCTCCATGCTCATTTCCATTTTTCACAGTGCTATCAGATTAAGTTCAAAATCTCTGACGACCTGGGAGGTGGGAGTAAGGGTTGAGCAAAGGTAAGCACAATATTGAATTCCTTACTTTAGAATTCAAAAATCCTTCAGACATATGCTCTCCCTACCCTCATACTTTATGCTCCAGTTATACAAACATCACTTCTACTTCCCTAAACAAACTCCTTAGAGTGTTTTCCATCTGTGTTTATGTAGTAGATGCAATCCCCTCTGCCTGGAATATGAATCCGTCCTTCATTCCCTAAGAAATAACCCATTCTTGCTTTAAAGCTCAGTTCATATACTAGCTCTTCAATGAAGTCCCCTCAAATCACCAAGCATAATGTTCCTTTGGCACTTCTTTGTGCTTTTCAACCCCCACTGGGAATCAGTGATCTAAAGGATTAACTTCACACTTGCTTACAATGCTTAATCCACAACTCTAGTTTCCTGGTCCTTGTCATAAATATTGTATAACTCATCTTTCTGGAAATGCTATCTTTGGTATTATACTTGAGAACACATAGTAAGTGGGACCCACAGTTTCATTTTTAAAAGGACTGAGTCCCAAGGATATGAACATTCCACTCCAATTACACAAGGCAACTGTCTCTCTACTGGCTTTAAAAAACAGTATTTTTTCCTTCTGGTGAAAAGTATAATTCATGTTCAACTATATGCAAATATCAAAAAATGAAAATAGAAATCACCTATAAAGCAGCCATCTCAAGGTGTGTATTTGGTGTTAAGTAAAAATATTTTAATACATAAAAATTAAAGTCAACGCACAATTCTACATGCAGTTTCATATTCTGCTTTATTCACTTTATAGCTTGAGCATTTTCTTGTGTTTTAAACTAATATGTGAAAACAGTTTTTAAAGAGTGTAAAATATCACGTTTCAAAATTTAACCATCTCTATTGATTATTCAAGTTGTTTGTAATTTTTAATATTATAAGTAATGTGATGGAAGAGATAAGTACTTAACTATTATCTTTCTTATGATTTCTTTAAGATAAATTCTTAAAGTATGCTACAGCACTAAGTACATATAGAAGAATATTAGAAGGAGTTATACAGTGTGCTAAGAAATTTAAGATTTTTATAGGCCATCCGATATCATTATTTATGATTTCCCTTACTACCAACTCAGTCCACAAGAGATATGGACACTTTAAAGGCTTTGAATTCTTAAGGTGATATGCTTTTTCAGAAAGTTTAAAATCTTTTTTTTAAATTTTATTATGTTAATCACCATACATTACATCATTAGTTTTTGATGTAGCGTTCCATGATTCATTGTTTGCGTATAACACCCAGTGCTCCATTCAATACGTGTCCTCTTTAATACCCATCACCAGGCTAACCCATCCCCCCACCCCCCTCCCCTCTAGAACCCTCAGTTTGTTTCTCAGTCCATAGTCTCTCATGGTTCGTCTCCCCCTCCAATTCCCCCCCTTCATTTTTCCCTTCCTACTATCTTCTTCTTTATTTTTTTAACATATAATGTATTATTTGTTTCAGAGGTACAGGTCTGTGATTCAACAGCCTTACACAATTCACAAATCTTAAAAGTCAAATTTTACTGGCAATGATGATTTAGTGATCATTTATATATATATAATATATAATATATATAAATATATATTATATATATATATGAAGTCTGGCAATGTCTTAAGAGCTACATAAAACTACAAGAATTTACTTACAGGTATCCATTAAATTCTTCTGAAGGTTTTCTCCAAATTGTTACATCTTTCTGGAAAAATAACAAACAGTATACGGGCATAAATCATTACCTAGGTGGAACTCTGGATATAAAACTGACAATTTCAAGTTATAGAACATCAGTCTTTGCATTAAAATAAAACTTAAGTAAATATTCAGAGATACATAAAAGTCACTTATACCATCAAAATGATCCATATTTGATTTTCTTCTGTATCCTAAAGTTCTTCACATCTTGCTTAAAGTACAGACGTCCAAAACAGATTTCTCAGTAGCTTAATGAGATGCAAACCTTGTTAAGATCCGCACCAGCCATTATTATTTGCCTCACTCCAATCTTATCTATTTACCATTACTGACACATTTAGACTAAGACAAGAGGAATGCTAAATATTTCATTCTGAACTTGCTCATATCTTTTTTAAAATCAAACAATTCACATCTATTATGACAGTGCGAACTTGAATTAGTCCCTACATCTTTTTTCTGTTCATTTCCCAAGAAATTCTGAATATCAGACTAGCTAGAGCACTTCACTAGAAGAGTCCTGGGTTCTAGGGTTGTGATAGTTTGGACAAGTCATACCAGTAGAAAAGAATACTAACTGGCCACCCTCACAGGCTTGTTGAAATATCTGGAACTATTTCAAACTATCAGTACATGTTATATTTTATATGTTGACCTTAGAAGCTATTCTTTAGGCTCGTGTTGCCAGAGTCTATTCTCATGTCCAATATCTAAAGCAGTAATGAAATCAGTGCAGGATTATTGCTTTTGCCTTGGTGAGATGTCAAACCACCGACTTTATTATCTTAATTATCTATCCTGCCATCCACCCAAAGTATGGTTCCTATTTTCCCTTACCATTTTGAAAGTCATCAACCATCTCACTAGATAGAAGATAAATGCCATATATAAGAAATTTAAATAATTCACCGTTTTCTTGGCAACTCGCCACTTATCATCTTCGATGCTATGATACTGGATGAGAGTGTTTTTAAGTCTAGTTGCAAAAGCAGCAGCATCAGGCAGGCCTTCCATTTTTTTCTTCTGTTACAAAGACAAAGATGAGCATCAGCAAATGCCACAATTTGAAGCAATAGACCAGTGAGTCTCAAATATGGCTTCATAACAGACTCACTGGGGAGCCGTAAAAGATGCTTATACCTGGATCCCACCCCAAATCAACTAATCAGAATCTCTGAAGAGTAGGACCTGGGCATAGGTTTTTTTCCCTCAAAGCTGCCAAGATGAGTAACACCTAGTCAAGGATGAGTATCACACATTTTAAGTTATTAAAATCACTCATATAAAAGTAAACTACAATCCTAGTTCCCTTTCTAAAGGAATATAATAAAAAGAAATACATTATAGAATTCTAGATAATGTAAAGAAAAAAATATTGCTGTTTCCAAACTACAAATATCAATACACAAGGAATAAATTTTTTTAAAAAGTCTTTACAGTTTCAGCCATTAAATTTTTAATTTAACATCCAACAGATTTAGGACTCATTCTAGAAAACTAATGACAAGCACAACTAGAAACCTGTTCATACATCCTTTCAGGTTAGGGTTACAGAACTCTGAACAATTTCAAAAGTTTGAAGAACTGCACCGTTTTCAATATTTTATATCATTTGATAAGGTGTTATAGGATTCAGTAAGGTATCTGTGTAAGGAAGGAGGTCATATGAAGACTTTTAGAACCATCAGCACAGCATAAACAAATGGTTCATAATTTTATATATCATTAATAATTCCAAAGATAAGCTACTGTTCAACATTGTTTTTAAAGAGAAATGATTATTAACCTTAAAGATAATAAACGATATAATGAAAGCTTCTGTAATGTTTTAAAAACATTGCTTCCCATCAAGAGGTGGTCTGTGACTGCATGACTTCCTAGGCTGGGTTAGAAAAGTCCATGCAGGCTCTGCAGGTTTCTTTTAGACTAACTGCTCTGGGAGCCTTTGATCAACATGCAAGCATGCAAAAACTCTGGCTATCTTTGAGGCTGAAATGTGGAAAGGCTGGAGAAAAGGGGAAATGGGAAGAGAGACAGAACTCCAAAGTCCCAGATCCAGAAGCCTTTTTAGGGCTTCACCCTAATGGGTATCACCCTAGGCTCCCCTCAATTTCACTCAGTCTTCCCCATCTTAACAATTTATTTTATTTTTATTTATTTATGTTTTAATGTAGGCTCCAAGCCCAGCATGGAGCCCAACATAGGGCTTGAACTCAGGACCCTAAGATCAGGACCTGAACTGAGATCAAGAGTTGGATGCTTAACTGACTGAGCCACCCAGGTGCCCCAACAATTTACTTTTAAAATGGTAATTGAGCCAATTGCTCAAAGACAAAGCCTAGGAATCACCCTTAATAGAAATTAAGAGATGCCTATTCACACCACCTCCTCTCATTGCCTAGAATATTCTTGTCCTACTGGTTTTCTTTCTGCCCCCCAAATAGGCCAAGCTTGCCACTGACTCTGGGCTTTGTACTTGCTATTTCTCTGCCTGGATTATTAGATCCCAAATCTGAGCATGACTAAAAACAACTTGTAATGAAAATTTCATTTTAAACCTCCTATCTTAATACAGCTTCTGCAAGTCTCTATTATAGCCTTCTTTTAGTTTCTTCATAGTGTTTATCACAATCTGAAATTAACTTGTTTATTTATTGGTATACTATATTCTACCCTTTCACCATCACATCCCCAACTAATAGAGCTGGGGCTTTTGACTGCCTTATTTACCACTATATCCCCACCAACTAAAACATTGCCTGGAACACAATAGGCCCCTATAATACTTGTTGAAGTGTGTTTGCTTCAAAACAAGAATTGTTTGGTCTTGATTTTGTGTTCTTTTGGTGCCTTAGTGCACTCCAGTAAAAGAATAAAGAATTTTTCTTCTGTATCTTTCTGGGGAAAAGCTGCACAATTTACAGAACCATCAAGTTATTACTAAAAAGGAAATAAAGAAAAGATCTAAATGAAATGTCAAGCCTCAAACTTCTATGGAAATAAGGCTGCAATCCTCAAGTACAGATGCATACATAAGAATCCCCTTTGTTTTATTTTGTAGTAGTTGTAGCTGTTGACAAAGATTCCCTTCCTAGGCTCCTCTGAGTCCTCTTTTCGACTAGGCCTTGTTCTTGGGCTTGTCTTTGGCCCCTAAATTCAGTTTTAGCAAGAATCCTGCTGAGCTAGTTTACTGAAACACCCCTCACCCTCAAAAATTCCTCATCCTACCCTTGATCTTATCATGCTGCTCTGCATTCAGCAAGAATCCCTCTTACCTTTAATGTTTCCTCTTAGAAACTTCCCACCCATTGACACCTATCCTGCTCCTTGGCTACGAATCCCCACTGTCCTTGTTGTACTCAGACCGGACTGAAATTCTTTTTTTTTTTTTTTTTAAGATTTTGTTTATTTATTTGAGAGAGAGAGAGAAAATGGGGTGGAGGACAGAGGGAAAGAGAGAATCCAAAGCAGACTCCACGCTGAGCATGAAGCCAGACACAGGGCTCGATCCCAAGACTGCAAGATCATGACCTGAGCCAAAACCAAGAGTTGGAGGCTTAATCGACTGAGGCACCCAGGCACCTCCAGAAGAGGGTGCAATTCTATACTGATGTATCTTTTCCCCTACTTTAATAGTTCTTGAGTAAGATTTGCCTTTGCCACTTTAACTTCTATCTACCTCTGGTTTTCTTTGACACTGTTTTTAGATATTAGATTTCAGGGCCCACTGCCAGACAGTCTGATTCACTGGGCCTGTTCTGGAGTAGGCCCCCCAAATCTAGGTTCTATAAAAAGCCTCGCTGATCATTCTGTTATTCAGCCAGGGTTGAGAACCACTATCTAAAAACTAAAGATGACAGAAATAAATCAATATTGTAGTCAATATTTAAATAGCATAGAACAAAGCATACAAGCCATTAAAAATGATAAACAAGATGTTATAGAACTGTAGGGGAAAAAAAAAACCTTTTTCTCTACTCTCTTAGATTCTGTCTCTGGGACCTGCAGATTAAAGTGAAAGAAGGTATATTAACAGGAGAAAAGGCACACAAATTTTATTTGCTGTTAATATTTTATTTTTTATATACGTAGAGGCCTTCACAAAAAAGAAAGAAATGGAGACCCAAAAAAAGCAGTTAGACTTAGGGCTTCTATACCATTTTAACAAAAGGTGATAAATTACGGAAAAGTGACAAGACAAAGGAAAAGGCATTTGGGATTCTAGGGGTGGTAAATTATGAGAAAGTAAATATATGAGACAAAATTAATAGAAAAGAAAGTTATTGTAGTAAAGTAAGTTTGTTCAGACAATTTTGGTGCCAACTCTACCTCCAGTGATGAGTTGTTCTCCTCCTAGTATAGGAGAGGGGAGAGGGAAGACCTTCACAAAGGGAAATTTATGTCCTACTTTCAGGCAGTAGAGGGAGGGAAAACAGCTCTTTCTGCATTTGCTGAATTGCCTTCAGCTCAAAATAATCCTTATTCCAAAGTGGCATATTTTGGGGTGGTGTATCCCAAAATATGGGAAACATGGGAAAGTATATATAGAAAATTCAATAACATAGTATTTAGGATCTATGTAAATGATGTAAGTGATGCAAAATATATAATAAATATAGATCCCACCCATAGACTAAAAGTGGATGAGCTCATTCAAGAAGTGTGCCAGTCAGGAAAGTATCTCATTTCCCCTCAAGAGACTGCCAACTTGATAGCCAGTACAATGACCTTAATCAAGGGTATGTTATAAACAAACACAAATTCTTAGACAAGACTTGAAAAACTAATTTATCTATTGCTGGGATCATTATGATTAAATATATTCTTTAAACCCAAAGGCTGCCTGCCAGGTTCCTGTGTTTGGCCGGTAAGATATTTTTTTTTTTTCAAATCTCCTTGATAGAAATCAAAGATGAAATGTAAAAATGTTATTATCACAGATGTTATCTATGTACAAATCCATTACACAAATGTAAGCAATAAAAACTTACCTATAAAGATGAGAATCTGGATCTTTAAGGTGCTTACCTTAGTAATCATTCCCTCTTACTGACTACTATAAAGCCTAAACTCCTTAATATGGCTTATGGGCCCCTTTATGATCTGGCTGAGCTTCACTGCCTAATTTCTACTCTTCTTTCTTGGACTCCCCTAAAGACTAGGTTATTTCCCCCCCAACCCACCCCACCAACGTTTCTCACAGCAACTCTGTAACTATTCAATGGTCATCTTTTCCAATTTAACTATAAACCTTTTGGGACAGGAAATGTGACTTGTTCAATGTTATGCCCCTATGTCTAGCATGCAGTAGGAAGCCAGGAAATAAAAGTGGGAAAAATAGGTAGACAGTGAGCTACTAGTCTCACTTATGGAAGACCTCAAGGTATCTAAGATGAGCCTGTTTACACCAATCATCCTTGAGCTTCTGAATGACTAAAAATTCCATTGCCATAATTAAACACAGCAATTTCTCAAGGAAGTCTACTATTTTATTTACCACACATCTAGTATCTACCAGGTCCCAGAACTACAGATATGGATGTTTTTGCTCTCAAAGTTGACTTATTCCACCTTTTAAGTAAACTCTGAATTGCAACAACAACAAAGCTAAAACATTAAAAATTATTAATGAGCCTCTTTTAAGGGTAGTGGAGTAGGAGGAGGAAAGAAGGAGAACAAACAAGTGTAAACTCAGAAAGCTCTTTTTTAGCCCAAATGAAGTATTTAACCAGGCAGTTCATTCATCCATTCCAAAAATGGATTTTTTTCATCAAGATTAAGTCCAAAAGAGAATAATGGTTACTGTCTCAACTATCTGTGTGTGGGCAAGCATAACATATCTCTGGAAATATATTCCAGAATTGGGGAGCGAACACTAATGGGGTTATTATCAAGGTCTTGATGCTCTTCTAATAAAACAGAGTACTCCCATTAATTCAAAGGAAAGCATACACTATGCTCTACTACAATTTCCACCTATGGAGAATGTAAGGAAAATGTTTTAAATACTATTCTGAACTCCCTCTTACTAATTCTTTCTTTCCCTTTCTTGACCTACAACAAGAAACTCTCCCAATTCCATCACTTACATATCAGAGAATTGGTACCACTTAATCGTATCAAAATCTAGCAGCTCCTTCAAAAAGGCTGTATACTTTTGACAGTCCTATTACTCAGTGCTCAGTAATGTCCACCTTCACTTTTTTCTCTTACTTTTTTTCCCTTATTTTTTTCCCTTACTTTAAACTAACCTTTTTGTTCGTGTTTTCTATGCCCATTTCTTTGCAATGATCACTAGTGTAGACACTGGCTGCCATTGTAGAGGGGGCAGCCTGCCAAAGTCAGAAATTGTCTTGTGGCCATCTATCAGCACCATAGTCTTTGGCCAAGACAACTCCAGTTTTCATCAACTTTACATCACAGGGAGATGGCCATAGGTTCTATTTTAAATATGAAACATAATAAACATTTTAACCTCTAATAAAAAGTGAATGTCATAAAAATCTGTTTGTACCTATGTAGTATGATGAAGTCAGAATTTACTTGTTAAAGAAGATATTATCAGAATTGCTTAAACTTCCATGTCCCAATTGATAAGGGTTTTATGTGAATAGCTTCAATTTAACATGCCATAGATTTTCCCCAAGATGTTATGCAAACCAAGACCTTGTAAATTAAATTATATTATCTACCTAACATAAAAATTTCAGCATATGCTTGATTTCCAATCAATCTTGAATTTGTAATTTAGCTTTTCCAACTCAGTCAAATACAGTAGTTTCTCATTTTTGAGACTGGCTATAGCAGGAATCCAACAGGGAAGCCCACTTCCACAACGTGACCAATGCCCTTCCCTCTGTTTCAGTGTTCACTTTAGCTTATTCTAGTATCAGCTTTACAACAATGTTGAGACTTTTTACAACAGTTAAGGCAATATTAAATTCTAATAATATCTCAGCTTTGAGTCCAAGTTAATGTTTGAGCTCCTAATGCTCTAATCCTTTATTTAAAATAATAGCTAACATTTATTGATCATTTACTATGTGATCAGTCTTTCTGGCCACTTTAAATTGTATTATTTCATTTAATTTTCATAAACAACCCTAAAAGCTGATCCTATTATCCTTAGTTTGCAGAGAAAGTACCAACAGAGAAACTAAGCCACTTGTCCATGATCACACAGCTAATAAGTGATGGAGTCAGACAGAACTGCAACTCAGGACTTCTGCCTTCAGAGTCTAAGAGTCTCTTCTGTAAAACACCGGAAGTTGATCACAAGCTGGAAGAGACTTCACATAAAAAAATCTGACATCACACTAAAGCTGTCCTTTTGTCCTGGCTCCTGATCCCAAAATAGCTCAGGTGATCTTTATTAACTGCACATTAAGGATAACGGTAACTCTATTGAGGAATTACATGAGTTAAAGGACCGAAGCTGGAAGACAGTAAACCTAGAACACGCTGCCTCTGTCATCAGTGCACCTCGGTCAGAGCTTGCTGTGGGCAGATGGGGCCCTACGTTGTCGGTGCATCCACCACGAATCAGGAAGCACTGCGCCCTTCAAGGAACGCGACCTCGGTGAATCTTCACCATGGCCCTAGAAGCAAGGTTATTACTACCCATTCCCCATTTAACGGATGCAGAAACTGACGCCTAGCAGGCATCCCAGTCCTTAAACTGGTGAGCGGTGCGGAGAGGCGAGGTGCAAGCCTGAGATCCTTCTGGGGACTCCTTTCCTCTCTCACGGGTGAAGGCTGCACCCGCCCGGACGCCGCGGTCCGCCACCCCCCACGCCGGCCTCCCCAGCCCCGCTCGCCGGGGCCGCTCCGGAAAACGCACCCGGGAGAGCGCCCCGAAAGCCCCCATCGCCCTCCCTCCAGGCCGTCTCACTTCCGCCACGACTCCGCGCCCGCACCCCCGGCTACCTGAGACGCAGCGAGGCGCGGTACGCTGCGAGGCGCGCCGGGCTCGCCCCAGACTCCCGGCTTTCCGCGACACGGACGCTCTAGAGCTCCTCCGGCTTCCCCGCCCCTCGGGGCTGGCAGCAGCCAATGGGCGACGGGCCACCGCTGCTCGCAGCCAATTGGAAGGCACCAAGCCCCTCCGGGGAAGAGGGCCGAATCCCCCAGCCAAGTCCCCTGCCAGACGCCGGGTGCGACCGAAGAGCTTGTGGCCTAAGTTGGCCGGGGCAACGTGTGTTTGCTTGGATTGGCTGGCGCGGCAGCGTGCGGAGCGCTGATTGGTCGCTGGGAATGGAATGATTTCTCGTGCTTGTGGCCTGGCGCGAGCCGGGCCAGGGTTCCCTGCGTGTGTGTGGGTTGCGGGTGGGTGAGGCTCCGGCGGGGTTTCCCGCGACCAATTAATGGCAAAAAAATTTTGCGAGGCAGTAAATCCGGCTGGGAGAAATAGGAACACAGGAGGGAGGGAATGACGACGGTGAGGGATAAGGCCGGCCTAAATTCAGAGGGCTGGGGAGATGTACTATCGCGGAGCTGCACTACCCACCTCAGGACCAGAAGTCAGATGAAAAAGAGAAGAAGAGGCGCCCGGGAACAAGATGACGGATCCCCCGGGCCTCCACCTTCCCTGACTCAGAGCTGAAAGCGCTGTATGAGAAAGCACAGAAACAGTCACTGCCACAAGCGAATTGGTCTTCCGCCAAACGTTTGCCTTCAGATAAGGGAGATCAGAAGACCACCTTGAAAACAGAGAACGCCGGTGGCTTTCGCAGCCTCACGAAGTGTTCTGGTTTTCATCTGACAGATGTTTGACAAATCTGAATACTAAATGTCAGGTGTTTACCAATTATATTTACAAGGATATGTGGTTTTAGATCCAAGAGTATTAAGGAATGCAGTGCTACACCATTAGTCATTTTTGGTGGACTTGCAATAAGAACAAATAATAATTCTTAAATTTTTAAGTTAATGTCACTGAAAGAACCACCAAACACCACCTGTTAGTTATTATTGGCAGATTTTAAAAATCTTACCTCATTGTTAAAGCTCACCTCATCCAGGGGCGCCTGGGTGGCTCATTCAGTTAAGCGTCTGCCTTCAGCTCGGTGGTGATCCCAGGGTCCTGGGGTGGAGCCCTGCGTCTGGCTCCCTGCTCAAGTGGGGCGCCTGCTTCTCCCTCTTCTTCTGCCCCCCCCCCCACTCGTGTGCTTGCTCTCTCGGTCTAGTCTCTCTCTCAAATAAATAAATAAAATGTTTAAAAAAAAGTTTACCTCATTCATAAAAGGAATAATAATTTGGCTGGTGATTACTTTTCCATTATTTCACATGTAATCATCTGAAAAACTCACCCACCTTGAGGGGCTCTTAAGTGGATTCAGTGAGGTATAAAGTTTACAGAGCACTTTTCCACACCATCTGAAATTATTACCAAATATGTATGCAAACAAGGACCATGATAATTGGTCAATAATAACAAGCAAGTGACTGGAGGCCGGGGCATAGCTCTTAAGGCAGATTCCTTAATTTCTGAGTAGATGAACAGGTCTGGCGGACTCTAATAACAGAGCTCTTAACCCTCACAAAACTCCTAATGTGTTTCACAGCTCTCTATGAGGCACCCGTGCACAGCAGTGAGGACCAGAAAGGAAAGACCTAATCCCTGCCCCAGAGGTTTACACGGTGATGGTGGAGAGGAACGAGTCCTCAAAAAGTAGAAAATTAGAATCTCTTATTAGGATTCAGCTGTGAACACATTGCTCAGCGGCTCTGCAAATTCTCTCACAGAACCTGGTAGAACATGTTTAAAACAAAATCAACTTGGCTTTTGTTGTTATTGTTGTGTTGTTAAGGGTTGCTGCATAAAGTCATCACATGGATGCCCAGTAGGGAAGTTTTTCTTTACCTTTTGTTCTTCGTCTGTTTGTGTGATTTTCTTGGTTAGAAAGAAGTTGGGGGTAATTAAAAACCATCCTATATCTATCAAAGTGGAATACCACTGAAAGCAAAACTGCAGGTTCAGAAAAAAGAACATAATATCATTTAGAGCTATTATTGACGGCTTACTATGGACCAGGCACAGTGCTAAACATTTTACATGTATTAACTCATTTAATCCTGATAACAGCCCTGTAAGGTATGCACATTTATCACTGTACTCATGAGGGGATTGTAGTATATAAGGCCACAGACAAGACCCTCCTCCAAGTAGTTTGAAAATGGGGAAATAAGCTTTCTATATAGAGTTCAAGTTTAAAAGAGACAATGTACTTGGCCAGCTCTAGGGAAGGTCACCCTAAAGTGACAAAACAGCTTCCCTGCCAAGCCCCGATTGTAATCAGACTGAATATATTAACATATCTAAAGAAAGAATTTCCAAAAAGAAAAACAAAATAATTGCAAAACACCAAAATAATATATTCACAATTTCTTACCAGGAAGCAATAAATCTAGAAGTAAAACAAAAAACAAAATAAAAACACACATGCACAAATATCCCTAACTATACTTGAAAATTAAAAAAAAAAAATTCTGGCTTCCAAATTCTTCAATGAAAAATAAAACAAAATATTACATACTGTAGAATATTAATAAAAATACTTAATATATTAATATTAATAAATATTAACATCAATAAAATAAAAGCCCTATATATCAAAACCAGGAAATATGACAAATTCTGTACTTAGACATCCTGACTCTGGAAAATTCATAGCCTTAATTCAATTCAACAAATACTTATTAAATGCCTGCCATAGGAAAATTGTTGAAGCTGGGGCAGTTTATAATGTGACCCCCCAGCCAATTCCAGAGCTGGACTTAATCCTGAATCTTTTATTTACATAATCCAGTAAATTTCTTTTTCTTTTTTTAAGTCAGTTTGAGTTGACTTCTCTCATTTAGAATGAAAGAGCCTTACTGAAACTAATATTACACTATATATTAACTAACTGGAATTTAAATAAAAACTTAAAAAAGAAAAAAAATAGAATGAAAGAGCCTTTAGGGAATAAAGGGCCCCTTTTCCCCTGCAATGCTTTCTTCCTTTGTTTTATCCAGCAAAGGCCAGGAGCCTGGTGAAAACAGGGAGGAGGAGGAGTGTTGAGAGTAGACACTCTAGCGGCAGCTATGCAGGAAGGAGGGACCTGCAATGTTCCATTTATGGCTATGGGAAGACAAAGGGCAGCTCCTGAACCTGGCTGGAGAAACTTATGGGTGTAAGCCATTTATACGTAGATTGGGAAAATAAATATGTGAGAATTATCTATCTCTGTTATTTCAAGTATCTCAAACACCCAAGCCTGTGTTTAAGCCAATTTCCTTAAGGCCCAGCTGTATTTTCTACATTCAGTTTCCATGAAATTCTCCTATATCCTTTCCATAAGTCTTCTTCATGTCTTTTGAATGGGTTTCTGTCCCTTTTTTTTTTCTTTTTTTAAAGATTCATTATTTATTTACTTGAGAGAGAGAGAACAAGCAGGGGGAAGGGGCAGAGGGAGAGGGAGAAGTAGACTCTCTGCTGAGCTGGGAGCCCAATGTGGGACTCAGTCCCAGGCCCCTGGGATCATGACCTGAGCAGAAGGCAGATGCTTAACCGACTGAGCCACCCAGGCACCCCTGGGTTTCTGTTTCTTGCCATCAATTTCTGACTCTCATGGAAGGGCAAGGCTTGGCCCGTCCCCTTAAGGAGATTTTTTACATGCTTAAACAAATGAATTAACATCAACTATGGCATTAACTACATGTTCTTGTCAAGGAAAGAGGCAGAAGACTTTGGACAAATTACTAAATATAATCGAGCCTTGGTTTCCTCACCTATACTATGGATTAAGAACATCTCCTTGGCAGGGTAGTTATAAGTGTTTGAAACAGTGGCTGCAGAGGTTGGCACACTTTTTGGCACTGCGTGGGTAGCGGGGACAGGGAAGGAACTCCTGGGTGAAAACGAGTGAGGGTACAGAGCAGAGGTCCCTGAGTCTCCCCTGCATCTGCAACATGGGAGGCACCTTGAAAATATGGACTTCAAGCCCTATCCTGAAACTACTAAATCAGTCTTTGAGGAAGTGGGTTAGGAATGTGGCTTCCAACACGCCCCACTGGATGATGTCACATAGCTAATCTAAGGCCAGTCTGGCTGGAGTTCAAGAACTATCAGAAAAGAAAATGAATCAAGGTTTGTGTGTGAAGATAGCAGGCCAGACGAATACCAACTGGTAAGAATCAATGGACAAAATACTGACGTGTCCACAGTATTAATTTTTGTTACTTAGTTTTTGTGCTTTGCTCTTTTGTGCTGTCTGCTCTACTATTTCAAGCTTTATGCTCATTTGTTTTCAAAAATACATATACAGGGGCACCTGGGTGGCTCAGTTGGTTAAGTGTCCGACTCTTGATTTCAGCTCAGGTCATGATCTCGGGGTTGTGAGATCAAGACAACCCCCCCCCGCCCCCCCCACCGCTCCCTGCCCCTGTGGGCTCCAGGGTGGACATGGAGCCTGCTTAAGATTCTCTCTCTCCCGGCGCCTGGGTGGCTCAGTCATTAAGCGTCTGCCTTCGGCTCAGGTCATGATCCCAGGGTCCTGGGATCGAGCCCCATATCGGGCTCCCTGCTCCACGGGAAGCCTGTTTCTCCCTCTCCCACTACCCCCTGCTTGTGTTCCCAAAAAAAAAAAAGCTTCCCCCTCCCCCTTTCCCTCTGCCCCTCTTCCCCACTCTAAAAAAAAAAAAAAAAAAAAAAAATACATACACTTAAAAAAAATTTTAAGTAAGCTCTAGGCCCAGTGTGGAGCTTGAACTCCTGACCCCAAGATCAAGAGTTGCACACTCTACTGACTGAACCAGCCAGGTGCCCCCAAAATACGTATACTTTTAAGAAAATTTAGGGCAACTGAATAGTAAAACATGCTAAGCCAATGTATACAAAGTATTCATGTTAGGAGACCATAATTAAAACAAATGAAAACAAGCAAGCAAAACTCAAATTTTACCTGTTGTTCATATATCAAAGTATTCAGATGAAAATGAAGGCCAATTAACAATGTTGTGACGAGCACCAGGTGTTGTAAGTGATGAATCACTAAATACTACACTTGAAACTGGTTTTACCCTATATGTTAACTAACTAGAATTCAAATAAAAACTTGAAACAGATAAACAAAAAAACCCCAATATCATGATCATCATGAAGTGCATAAAAAGCTAATACCACTTTCTCCAATGTAGATAGCATCTATGGAATGTTTGCTATAGCCCAGGCGCTGCTCTAAGGAGGTGTTATCATGCTCCCCATCTTGTGTATTAGGAAACTGAAGCTTAGAAAGTTTAAGTAATTATCCCAAGGTCACACGGCTAATGAGTGGCAGAGGTCAGATGTGACTGCTCTTTGTCACGGTGCTAAGAGTACCACTCCCTTTTAGTACCGAAGCTGACGCCAGGGCAGGACAGCAATAGAATTTCCATCTGGGCGTGGTAGGCCACGGGAGCTCCCGGGCACTCGTGGTATTTCAGGGCTATCGGGAGCCTGTAGGTGAATCCAGCCCACAGTGGAGGCTGACAGAAAAATACAGAGGTTACCTCAGGTGTGGCTGAGTACAGTTGGGAGCCGCTTGCTGTTTCCATTATGAGGATGGTTATTGAAGTTAAAGAAATTTTGTGTTGTGCTTAGGTTCAGGAGGGCATGGACACGTGACTGTGTAGGAAAGCCAAGTAGAGGGAAGTGCTAGCTCAGATCCCAGCAGGTAGGCAGAGTGTTTGTACTGTGTGAAAGGACTCCCCACCCACAGGGAGAAGAGAATTGCCAACGAGGTCCATATCTGGAGTGATCAGCAAGGTACTTCTGATGAATTTTTTTTCTCTCTTTTTAAATAATTCTTTTTTATTTTATTTATTTATCTTTAAAGATTTTATTTATTTATTTGAGAGTGAGAGCCCTCCTATTTATAGAGAGCGAGAGCAAGCAGGAGGTGGGCAGAGGCAGAGGGAGAAGCAGGCTCCCTGTTTATCAGGAAGCCCGATGTGGGACTCCCATCCCAGGACCCTGGGATCATGACCTGAGCTGAAGGCAGACGCTTAACCAACTGAGCCACCCAGGTGCCCTATTTTATTTTATTTTTTTAGAGTAAACTCTACTTCAGACAAGGGGCTTGAACTCACAGCCCCAAGATTGAGAGTTGCATGCTCCACTGACTGAGCCTGCCAGATGCCCCTGATTTTTATTTTTCATTTATTTCATGCAATTCTCTAAAACACAGGTTGGCAAATGACAGCCCATGTGCCTGATTAGATCCCTCACCTTTTTTGTAAATACAGTTTTGTTGGAACCCAGCCACTCTCATTAACCTATATGCTGTCTATGGCTACTTCCACACTACAGTGTCAGGATTGAGAAACCTCAGCAGACGCTATATGACCCATAAAGCTGAAAACACTATCTGACCTTTTATAGGAAAACTTTACTGACTTCTGCCCTAAGACATATTTCACAAATCTAGATTTAAAATTCAAATTTGCAAAAAGATACAACGAAGTTTGAAAGACTTCTGAGAGCTCTTATTTCCTTGGATCATGGGTATCAGAAGACATGGGGAGGTGAAGCCACTTGAGAAAGAACAAAGTGTAAGAGACTTCAATGGGACCAGAACTCGACCTTTGACTTATAAGGTCAATTACTTTGCAGAGAATGAACTGTGGTAACCGGAAGGTTACATTTATAAATATTCCGGCTCGGAGAACACTGTATTGCACTTGAACAAATAAAAGTGCAAAATAATTGTGTCATAGTTTGCCTTTTACAAACCTGATCTAGTATTTATGATTGCATGCACAGTTTCTCAAACAGGGAACTTGTGTTTTCATAAATTTGTCAATTATCAAGGGCCGTCTCTATGTCAGAAATAACCCTAAAATATTTATATTCACAATCTGACTACTTGTGCTTTATCTCCTTCCCCCTTTTCTTGCTCAGAAATAGAGCCCTTGATTTGTACCTGGGCATATCACAGTCCAGAAAAAGAGACATTTCTGAGACTCTGATAGCCAGAGCTCTGAATTGACTTGGATCCTGCTAATCAGATGTACTTGTGAGAGATCTGTAAGGTAAAAGTCATGCTTTTACTGTTTCTGCAATTCTGTTTCCCAATCCCCTGCCCCAGTACGAAATTGCTTTATGATTTTGGTGGTTTTCCAATAGCCATAGTAGGAACATCTGCGTAGGTAGCCTCACTCTGCTGTACTGTCCTCAAAAGAATCCTTGATTGTTTCTTCAGTCCTCCACTGATTCTCTAAGCCATAACAAAACCTGTACTAAATCCCTTTCTGATTAAACCAGCTAAAATAAATTCTGTTCTCTGCAAGGGAACTCTGACCATACAAAATTTGGAATTTAGAAGTGGGGTGCTGCCCTAAAAGATATTAACATACATTTCCTTGACTTAGCAGTCCGAGCAATGGCTGATACGGACAGTTCTAACAGTGTAGAAAACTGGAGACCTTGTTATGCAGTGGCAAAGTATTTGATGAATGGTTGCCTAAAATACCTTGATGGAGACTGCAGCAGTAGGTTAAGGGGCTGGAAAAACTCATAATGGTAGAGGCTGGTTGTTTCTGCCTCTTTCGGCAAAGTTGTACAAGAGAAAGATGAACTATATCTAGATCTGGCCAGTCTGCAAAGAAAAATGAAAGGAAGATGTCTGTGAAGGGAAGGACAGGAATCTAAGCTGTCGCCTAGTATCTCCACCTGTGGCAGAGAACCTAAAATATTTGTGAGCCTAAGAATGTGGTGCCTCACAGTGTTGAGAAAGTCAATTGTGTCTGTACTTCCACACTTAAGGAAAATGAGAGTTTGCTCTGAAGGAGCAGCGTGGCCCCAACTATTTACAAGCACCTCGCCAAAGCATTGTGGACTAGACGGTGAGAACCAGCCCAGCAGCATAGATGACCTTAAAGGTGTTGCCCTACCGTTCCAGAGCCGTGTTTTAGCACATTACGGTAGCCACATGTACTCGTTTGCTGGGGCTGCTATTCACAAAGCAGAGCCAGCTCAGTGGTTTGAACAGAAATGTATTGTCTCAGTTCTGGAGGCTACAAGGTCAGGGTGTCAGCAGGGTTGGTTTCTTCTGGGAGAGGTGAGGAAGAATTTGTTCCATGGCTCTCCCCTAGCTTCTGGTGGTTTACCGGCAACCTTTGGCATTCCCTGGCTTGTGGGCGCCTTGCCTAGATCTCTACCTTCCTCTTCACATGACATTCTCCATGTATGCAAGTGTATGTCCAAACAGAACACCAGTCATATTGAATCAGGGCTCCTCCTAATGACCTCATTTTAACGTGATTATCTCCAAACTGATTGTCTCCAAATAAGGTCACATTCTGACATACTAGTAGAATCAAGCAGATCTTTTTTGGGAGGAACATAAACCCCACCATTAGGTTGAAAAGAGGCTGTGCAGAACATAGCTAATAATTAAAACTAGATCTTCAGGTTTTAATATATAATAATAATATAGATTTAAATTTAATATATTATAGATTTATATATAACATCTAGATGAGTTCTTTGGGTACAATTCTCACACTGGAACTGATCAGAAGAATGACTGGAAGCCTATCAAGTTGATGAGGAAGCTCTTTACCACAGAAACGGTCACCCCAGCCTGCCACAGCCTGACAGTCAGCAGGAAGCAAACTTAAGGACCAGAAAAAAAGCAGGATGTGAAAGTTTTACAACCCCAAGAAAGGAAGACTCTCCAATGCCCAGTTCTGATATGTCAAGGAGTCTCATGGATAAGGAAGGACCACCAAGAAAACAAAGTCAGTCGTCATGGAGATGTGAGAGGAACCAGAGGCTGTTAGACAAGCTAACCTAGAAAATCATAGCAGTCTATATTCAGGGCAGAGGTCCCTGAAATGCCTGCCTGGCACAATATTTTTCTGAAGGGAACTTTTTATTCCAGTTATCCTGTTCCTAGTCTACATTTGGATAGTGTGCGTGCGTCTCTTGTTGTTGGACATAGGGGGATAATCTCCCTGTCACTTCCTGGGTCACCCGTCCACAGATAGCCCCATCTGGACTTGATGGAGAGGACTTGGAGTCAGTCAGATGTCCTGGCCTTTGAACTGGGTTCAATCTCTGGATGGGACTTTGAGGTCATACTTCATAGGTAGGCTATGAATTATTCTGTTTGGGAAAAAGGGTGTTCACAGATCTCAGGGGTAAAAATGGATGGTCAATGGCAGACTGCTAGCTGCCTCTCCAATAGCTATTCTCCCCCTTTGTTTTAATCTTTGGCAATAGAAGCTCTGAGTTTTTATTGGCACACAAGATACTCTGAATAAAGACTGTATTTCCAAGCCTCCCATGCAGCTGTGGTTCTGTTGATGAGTTAGTTTCTGCCAACCAGGTGCTATCGTGAAATATTCAGAAGACAAGAGGTAGTTAGAGGCAGTATGCAGGTTTGCCCGTAATGGCTTCTTCTTCTTTTTTTTAAGATTTTATTTATTTATTTGACAGAGAGAGATACAGCAAGAGAGGGAACACAAGCAGGGGGAGGGGGAGGGGGAGAGGGAGAAGCAGGCTTCCCGCCGAGCAGGGAGCGGGATGTGGGACTTGAGTCCAGGACCCTGGGATCACGACCTGAGCTGAAGGCAGACGCTTAACGACTGAGCCACCCAGGCGCCCCCGTAATGGCTTCTTGATCAGGGAGGCTTTCCTGAACCTGGGAGAGGCGAGGTCCTCTTACAACGGGTAACCAAAGCAGCAGCTTCCCAAATGGGTGGGTAGCTTCCTGAATATAGAAGAGGCAGTAGGTCCCTCGGTGGCTCAGTTTTATGGTATGAGTCTCAGATTTGTTTTTGAGAACTCAAACTATAACCTATTTTATCAGTATTCTCTATACTTCATAGGACATTTCAGACTCCTTAACAAATTCCTTTTGTATTTAAACTAGCAGAGAGATTATGTTTATTGCAACTGAACGTGTTCAATACCGATTGAAATTTTATTATTCTCATTTTATGGATGAAGAAACTAAGGTTTAGAGACAGGAGTAAGCTGGTAAACTAGCTCTCTGTGCAGAAAGAAGTGCCCCATTTGTAGCATTTTGCCATCATCTGTGGTAAACACTCCTATCATGGCCGATTTTAAGTCTCCAAAGGTTTAAAAACTTGTAGGCAAAACTCCTGAAAATTTAACAATTGGCTCCGATAAGCAGACTCCTGCTCCAACCCACCACTGCTTAGAGAATATAAGTACCTTTCCCAAGGTAGCAAGTCAGTAAGTAGTCAGTGGAAAGACTGAAAATAGGATGATATTTATTCTGCCTGAAAAATCATTATACTTTATTGAGAGAATTTGGGGCTGCCGACTCAATACTAAACAGAAATTTCCAACACATAATGGAACTGGATTCAGTGTCTTCACTTCAGAGACTTAGCTAACGAGCCTTGAGACAGTAGTGGAGAAGTATAGAGTATTTTAAAAGCATCGGGTAGAATTTGGATGGGTAGTCATTACCAATATTATATGCACATGACAAAAGAGACTTAAACAGCCTAAGATTGTCAAAGTTGTAGACGGGACTTAAGGAGGGAAGGAAATAATTCATAAATTGATATGTTTAAAGTTGGTGCTCCTTAGTCAAAAACCACAATGAGATACCACCTCACAGCTGTCAGAATGGCTAAAATCAACAACACAAGAAACAACAGGTGTTGGCAAGGATGCGGAGAAAGGGAAACCCTCTTGCACTGTTGGTGGGAATGCAAACTGGTGCAGCCACTCTGGAAAACAGTATGGAGATTCCTCAAAAAGTTAAAAATAGGACTACCCTAGGGTTCAGCAATTGTACTACTAGGTATTTACCCAAAGAGTATAAAAATACTAATTCAAAGGGATACATGCACCCCAATGTTTATAGCAGCGTTATCCACAGTAGCCAAACTATGGAAACATTCCAAGTGTCCATCGATTGATGAATGGATAGAGAAGGTGGTATGTGTGTGCGTGTATATATATATATAATGGAATATTATTCAGTCATAAAGAAGAATGAAATCTTTCCATTTGCAATGACATGAATGGAACTAGAGAGTATTATGCTAAGTGAAGTAAGTCAGAAAGACAAATACCATGTGATTTTACTCATATGTGGAATTATGAAATAAAACAAATGAGCAAAGGGAGAAAAAGAGAGAGAGAGGCAAAGCAAGAAATAGACTCTTAATTATAAAGGACAAACTTATTACCAGAGGGGAGGTGGGGGGGAATGGGTGAAACAGGTGATAGGGTTTAAGGAGGGCACTTGTAGTGATGAACACCAGGTGATGTTTGGAAGTGTATATCACACTGTATTTTAACTAACTGGAATTTAAATAAAAACTTAAAAAAGATAAAGTTGGTGCTCCTTGACTCCTATGGGACTGAGTTTGTGGTTGAGGTAGTTATACAATTGACCTATTAAAAACTTCCAGAAGACCACACAGTGAATGGAAACCGGGTTGTCTTCAAGTACATTTCAGTGCTTTTTGACCTTAAATGAGCAGTAAAGAAACTGATAGTGTGCTTGTTTTTTAAGGGGGTTTGTGTGGAAATTTGGTGCTTTGTCCTAGCCATGAGATCAAGCCTCTCGAACTGTGACTGTGACGACCCGGCCAAGGCTAAGGCTTTAGGGAAGTGATCAGGAGAGAACTTAAAATGTGATGACCAATTGTAAATTTAAATTTTTAAAAGTTTTAAATTTAAGATTTTAAAATTTTTTAAAAAATTTGAGCAAACAGCTGAATCATCTGCTAAAATAAGAGATAACTTGCGCCAATGTGCACAATAATGGACATTTCATGGAACATTCAAAAATTGTAAGGTGAGAGTGGTAGGAAAGAGAAGTGGAAAGGAAAGGAGATCGGATAAAGAAAGGTGTGACTAGGGAGCTTAGACACAGGCCTTGTCTGTTCACTGAACACACCCAGCAAGCCCCTGCCTGCTCTGGGCACTGGGGAGGCACCGGGAGCCAGAGCGGTGGGAGGCCTCTCGGGTGTGTATTGACAGGAAGGTGACTTCTCCTTCTCTAGGTCAAGTGACCACATGGGTTTTACTTTAAAACATTGCAAGACAACAAATACGAGTGTAACAAGGTTAGGGATGGTTCTCAAATTTGTTGTTTCTCTATATGGTAAGGGTATAATTCAAAAGGGCAAAATATTTTGAGACTAAGAGTATTGCTTATAAAGTAATGGGGAGTTATATGAATTCTGTTCTTCCTTAGATAGAATTGCCTTAGAAAATTGTTTCCCTGGTTTCCTCCTATTATCTATGAAGAAACCATTATTGCGTGATTAGAAAACATTACTGCTTGACAGGTGAGAACAAATGCTAAGAAAATGGATATTTTGAAGATAAAACGTGAAGGCAATTTTATCTAAAACTGCCACTGCTTGGGGCGCCTGGGTGGCTCAGTCATTAAGCGTCTGCCTTTGGCTCAGGTCGTGATCCCAGGGTCCTGGGATTGAGCCCCACATCAGGCTCCCTGCTCAGTGGGGAGTCTGCTTCTCCCTCTCCCACTCCCCTTGCTTGTGTTTCCTCTCTCGCTGTGTCTCTCTCTGTCAAATAAATAAAATCTTAAAAAAAAAAAAAATAAAACTGCCACTGCTTTACAGATAGAGATTGATTTTCTCACAAAATCAGTCACTAAGTGTGATAGATTTTTTGTTTTAATATTTCCGCCACCCATCCTGACATCTCCATTCCTTTGTCACCACCAGAGCCCCATTTGTGTCGTATTACATTAGAATCCTATCGGGATGGAACACATTTCCCTACTTCCAGTCCTTCTCAGCCCAAATCTATCCTCTATCCTGTTTTCTGTCTTCCCTAAATCTCTGCTTTTATGAGGTCAATCCTCTTCTACAAACGAATGATTCCACGATGTGATTTATTAAAGCATTATAGAAACTTGTCCCAAATTAGATAGAGCTGAGATGTCCAACAATAGAAGATTGTTAAATATAATTTTGTACATCAATAAAATATTATGCAGTGATTAAGAACATGTTATAGAAAACAATTATTGTTCTGAAGAAAATATGTGCACATTATTGAATATAAAGCAAAGCATGAAACAAGCCACCTAGCAGTAATATAAATTGTGCAAAAAGAAGTAAATACTCCTTGAGTCCAAATTTTGGTTTCTTGTTATTTAGCTAAGAAAATGAGAATGGATGCAAAGATTCCAAGTTCATCTTCATCTAAGAACTCTTTTCAGTAGTACAAAAAATTAGAAACAACCTACAAGTTCAAAAGCATGGGATTGAATTTCTGTTTGCAATCAAGATAGAGGTTAACAAAAGACATACAGAGTATGTTCTCTGACTGCAGTGGAATAAAATTAGAAATCAGTAACAGACAGTTATCTGTTATCTGGACAAACCTCAAATATATAAATCACATATTGTTTACATAGCCCACCGGTCAAAAACGAAATCAAAAAAGAAATTAAGAAAAATTTTAACTAAGTAAGAATGAAAAAGCATTTGAAAATTTATGGGATACAGCTAAAGCAGTAATAAGAAGGAATATTTTTGCTCTAAATGCCTGTTTAAAAAAGAAGAAAGATGGTCAAGTCAATGACATCAGAGTTCATCTTAAGAAACAAGAAAACTTTCAAATTCTTTAAAAGATACAAACTACCAGACTTACTCAAGAAGAAATAAATAACCTGAAGAGCCTTACATCTATTAAAGACATTGCATTTGGAGTTTTAAATCTTCCCACAAAGAAAATTCTGTTCTCAGATGCCTTCATAAGTGAATCCTACCAGACATTTAAAGAAGAAAAAATATTTCAACACAAACTCTTCCAGAAAATTGAGTACTTCTCAGCTCCATCTGTGAGGCCAGTATAACTATGATACCACAACCTGAAAAATATATAAGAAAACTGCAGAACAATATCCCTCATGAACATGGAGATGCCATTTCTTATCAAATTTGAACAAATCACATCTAACACTATATTAAAATGACAATGCATCACAATCAAGTGGGGTTTACCTCACTTGATGCAAAGTTAGTTCAACATTTAAAAACCGATCAATGTAATTTACCATGTTAATAGACTAAAACACGATCATCTCAAAAGATGGAGAAAAATCATTTGACAATAGCCAACATCCAATCCTGATAAAAGCCCTCGGCAAATTGGGAATAGAAGGAATATCCTCAGCCTGATAAAGAGCAACCACAAAAACTGGACCATTAACATCATACTTAAAAGACAAATTTTTTTCCCCTAAGATGAGGAAATAGGCAAGGATATCTATTTTTACCACTTCTATTCAACATTGTACTGGAGGTTTTAGCCAGTCCTTCCAGGCAAGAAAGAGAAATAAAAGACATTCAGATTGGAGATGAAGAAGTAAAATGGTCTTTATTCACAATTGGCATGATAATCTATATAGAAAATCCTATGGAATCTATATACCAATATATTTACTAGAGCTAATAAGTAAGTTTAGCAAGGTTGGAAGAAGTGAGATCAATATACTAGCAACAAACAATTGGAAATTGAAATTAAAATAACAATACCATTTATGAGAGCATAAAAATATGAATTACCTAGAGATAAATATGAGAAAAATATGCAGGTCCTATATACTGCAAACTGCAAACTATACCGAGAGGAATTAAAGAACTCCTAAATAAACAGATAAATACCATGGTTATGGGTAAACATGGATAAAACATTAATTCTCCCCAATTTGATTTGATAGATATAAGACAATTCCAACAAAAATCTCAACAGGCTTATTTGTACATTTTAATAGCTGATTCTAAAATGCATATGGAAATGCAGAGCACATAGAATTGCCAAAACAACTCTGAAAAAGAACAAAATTTGGCTAACTTCTACTCTCTGACTTCAAGTCTTAGTTTAAAGTTACACTGATCGAGATCGTGTATTAGAATTAAGAAAGAAAAATAGATCAATAGAACAGAGAGTTTAACGATAGACCCACACATATGTAGTTCATTGATTTTCAACAAAGATGCAAAAGCAATTCAAAAATATGAGATTAAGTTATTTTGTAAAGGATGCAGCCATTAAATTTTGTTGTAGAAATACATGTATCAGCAAGCAAGATGTTCATGATATGTTAAGAGAAAACTTCAGGGTCTAAAACAGTTTGTAAATTATTATTCTATTTTTGAATGGGATCTGTTTTTTCCCAAGGGGGTACATACATACGTATACACACAAAGATACATACACAATAAAAGTGATTTTTAATCGTAGGAGCTTGGAAATGCTAATAATTTTACTTTTGCTTTTAATGTTTATCCTTCTACTTTATTTATAATAGACATGTACTATAATAAAAGACAAAACCAAAACATTAAAATACTGTATATTTATTATGTAAAGTTCAAGAACTTTTTGGAGGGGGTTAAAATGTGTATGTAGGGTAAAGACTGGAAGATCTATTACAAATATTACAAAGAGAAGTGGAATTACAAATAGTGTTTTAGCTTTGCCTTTTGGTTTCCACATTGAGCACATCTTGCTTTTGAAAAATGACAAAAGTGATAAATATTATTTTTAAAATTCTCAATAATCAGAGAAGATCTAAGTTCTTAATCTGATGTTAAGATCCTCCATGAACAAGATGACCCAAGCTGACCTTTCAATTTTCCTCTCCTTCCTGGCACATCCTCCCATCCCCCACTTTGTTCCCTTGGTTCTGTTCGCTGCCCCCACACTCCCTCACGTCCTCCATTGATTGCATTGCTGCCTCTCATCCTGCTTTCCCTCCTTAGTTGAGCCATGCTTCCCTCTCTGTGTCTTTCCACTTCACACCAAGGTTTGAAGTCAAGTTCCTGCTACCTCTGAAATTTCTCTGAGAAATGCCTTGATCAAGTTCCAACTCTGGATTCCTATGGTACTTCTGTCTTTCCCAAACATTTGAAACATGATCGCATTCTATTTAAAGGAGCATGCAGCTAGAGAGGAGTGGGGAGTCTCCCTGACTCCACAGACCTAATGTACACATTTATCCTACGCTGTATAGACTTAAGGTTCTGGAGCTAGACTGTTGGGCTTTAAATCTTGGCTTTGCCAGTCAATAAATGGTTGGTCTTGGGGCAAATTATTCACTTCTTATCTCTGTTTTCTATTCTAAAAATTGGGTACAAGAGAACTTACCACATAGTTATTGTGGGGTCAATGAGTAGTACTGAAAAGCATTATAATGTTGTCTTGAACATAGTAAGCACTCAACAGATATTAGCTATATTATTATAATGATTGTTATTATTGTCATCACAACCTCAGAACCAAGTCTTAGTTACATGTGTCTTTTCGGTAAGCCCAGAAATTGAAGGACTTAGAAAGCATTATGAGAAGGCCCTTATATTTGACTTTCTAATATTGAATCTCCTTAGTTAATCTAAGATTTCTCATATGCTGTCTCCAAGCAGTATTTAGATAGAAAATAAAGTTCAATAATTTAAAAATCTAACTGCAAGGCCCAATTTTGGCCACTAGGGGGAGATAAAACACTGGCTATTATTAAAAAAAATCCAAGAAACTTCCATAATTTAAAGAAACGTTCCATATTTCATACTTCCTTGCGTAATTTCTAATTTTTCCCTCCTTAATAGGGAGGAAAGAGAGAAAGGGAACCTGTAGACAGAACTCTTCCTCTTAGAGACCAGGGTCTTGGTTCCAGGAGATACTCAGCATTTGGGGTAGCTACATAGTTGGCTGCCCACCCACAGAAGAAGCTGGGCAAAGGTTATGTTCTCAAAGAGGCCCTGCTTACCTAACCTGTGCACTCTGGACTTAGGGAATCAATTTCTTTCGCACCCTGTTGCTACCAAACAATAGTGGACAGCTTCTTTAACTCCAACCTTTCCGTGGCTAACAGTTCCGTGGGTAAGAGCAATGCTGTGGTCTGACATAACAGGGCATGGGCAGCCAGGCGGAAGATATGGCAGGAGTGAAGTCTGATGCCCGATGCTGGAGAGATTATCAGTGACTCATCAGATCAGCCTGTGCAAATTCAAGGGGCGGCCTAAGGGCCTGGGGGTCAGTGCTCTAATTTACAAATACAAAATATTCTTCATCTCTGTATCTGCAGGTCCTAAATTTTCAGATTTAAAGGTCAGGGGTGTCCTCTGTATTGAAAGTTCTTGAATATATTCTCCCAAGATGGCTGCCACCAGTCATTCTTAGAGCTCCTCTTCCCACTTACAGGAAGAATGTCTCTGTGGCTCTTGCTATTGCTCTGCCTGCCACAGGTATGGACCTAGGGAAAGAATCACATTCTATTCTCCTTCTGATCCTGGGCACTGGGGAAAGGAAGAGTAACTTCCAGATTGAGGTCAGGCCTCCAACTGGTTTAAACATGGATTCCATTCTTCTGTAACACTACAAATGTTCTCTATGGATGCAAATTCTTAGGAGGATTACTTTTTTATTAATGTGGTAAGACGTATAAAACATCAAATATGCCATTTTGACCATTTTTAGATCTACAGTCCAGTGGCATTAAGTAAGATTCCTCCAGGCTGGGGGAGAGACAGTAGAAGACAACAGGTGGGATTCTCAGAAGTGCATCTAACTGCATCCTGGCGCTGCTGAGGGGTTGGAAGTGGAAAATACTCAGAAACAAGTGCACACAAGGTAGGGGGTAGGCAGAGAGGACCATAGCCTCACATATGTAGCAAATATGGGTAGATCTCCTTAAAAATGTAGTAGAATATGATGCTTCCAGATCTTTGCCAGGGCTGTGTTCTCTGCCTGAGAAGGTTCTCCCTTCTTGTCTACTTGTCGACTTTCTGTTGTCAGAATAAAATTACACCTGACAAAGTTAAACAGGCAAGGAAGACTTTAAGGCTGTATTCAAGGGAAGAGGGGAGAGAAACCAGAAGCTTGCTCTGAACTCCCCTGAAATAAAGGGCAGGAGGGGTTCCGAGCATGAGATGAACTATTGGAAAAGTGCTGGAGGGCATTAGGAAGTGGTTGACCAGCAGGATGTGTCCAGCACAGTGAGTTCTTGAGTTTGCGTTTTTCTCTGTGATTAGACCACCTGTGTTTGCTAATTGGCAAAGAGAAGTTAGGGTCCTACACTCACAAAGAGACTGGGAGATAGGGGCATTATCTTTCTTTCTTTTTTAAAGATTTATTTATTTTAAAGAGAGAGAACATGCGTGAGAGTGCACACAATTGGGGGGGGGGCAGATGGAGAGAGAGAGAGAGGGAATCTCAAGCAGACTCCCCCGCTGAGTGCAGACCCTGACTCCGGGCTCGATATGGGGCTCAATCCCAGGATCATGACTTGAGCCGAAATCAAGTAGGGTGCTTAACCAACTGAGCCACCCAAGCGCCCTGGGAATTACCTTTCTTGATGAGTATATTTCAAAGAGGTGGCTCCCAGGTCCTTGATAAAAAGTCTTAGCTAAAAAATTGGCAAGGGGATTTTAAGAAGATTTATATCTCAAAGGCTTAAAGAAAGAATTGACAATTTTTCTAAAGTAAATGCTCTAAGAAAAGGGAGGTCAGGGCCTAAAACATCAGAAGCAAGCCCATCTAAAGTTTAGCCAAACTGAGGGGAAACTTAAGGCCATCTTGGTCACTATTTATCTTTAAATTCCACTCCTTGTCACCGAAAATGACACACATTTCCTGATTCTCTTTCTTTCCCCCATCCCACTTTTTTACTCCAACATCTATAGGAATTCTGATTCCTGTTCATACATCCACCACAGGTATATGGAACTGAACTGCAAGTATTGATTTATATGTTTGAAGCATTTGAGACAGGGATAATATCATATTTCATCAGCCAGTATGATGATAAGCACATGGTTGGGGGAGGGGGGATACAGAAGAAATATTATTAAACTGAACTAAATCTACCAACTAGGACAGGCTATTCCAACTATTTTCGCTGATTTTTTTCCATCAAACTGGCAAATTGCATCAGCCAATGCACTTTTCCTCCACCCATTCACCATATATGACTTGGGTTTTTGTTTGTTTGCTTGTTTTATTTTACTTTTTGTTAATTTGAATAGTTTGCATGTGTCCTTGGGTTAAGGGACCAGAATTCTAATGTTATACATTACCACTCAGTTTGAGCCCAGTTCAACGACTGGATAATTTTTAGCCAAACTCAGTGTAGGCAGTTAAGTTTTCTACTTTCTCTATTAGCAAACCTCACAGATGGTAAAACCAAAGGAGAATCTTCTCTTCGTAGGTGTTTTGATAGTAAACAAAAAGAAAAAGAAAAGGAATTTGAGTAACAAAATGGCTCTCAATTGCCCATCAACTTAAAAACTGCCCCTTCTGTTGTTCTACCAGTGGTTCTTTGTAGGCTGAGACGTTGTCTTCGTACAGTGAAGGGAAGCCTTAAAGAAATGCTTGCATTGATTTCAAGTTCCTTCTTCAGATAATTTTCTAGTAAGAGGAAACATCAGTCTTTTGGTCTGAATTATCCAGAACTAGGGTCTGTTTTGATAAAATCTACCAGACAATTTCCAGTTAGCTCTTAGCAGTAATCCTATTTAGCCATCCAGATGGCTAGAAATGCCATGCCAATGTCCTTTCACTTATTGTGTTGCTGATCAGACGCAGCCTAATGGTTACCTTGGATTACATTTGGTTCTCACACACACGAAATATGGAATATTATGTTTGTTGTTTTTACATCAGCCAACGGGTTTGTCCTCCTCTTGAGACTTAAGTTAGACAACCGAGGACCAGCAGTTTCTGTTGGTCACCAAAGGAGCATTTTGTACACAGCGCCAATAGGTTGCTATATGGATCCCACTCACATGGAAGAGTTAATATGTTTCTTAAAATTCTTAGTTGCCAATTCACGGAAAGTTAATTATGTCCAGACCACCAGATGACAAGGAAATAATATCATGTGCAAATCTAATGATAAAGTGCATCCAAATTTACTTTGCTCTGGCTAGAACATAAAAATTATCTCTGAATAAAAAGAGGATGGGGGCGCCTGGGTGGCTCATTCATTTAAGCGTCTGCCTTTGGCTCAGGTCATGATCCCAGGGTCCTGGGATCAAGCCCCGCATCAGGGTCCCTGCTCAGCGGGGAGTCTGCCTCTCCCTCTGCCTCTGGCCCTCTCCCCTGCTCTTGTGCTCTCTCAAATAAATAAAAAAGAGGATGGGGTCTTTTGAGATAAACCGTAATTCTTACAATATGGGTCACTGTTTCACAACTCTTGGTTCTTACATCTCTCCATTACTCTACTGCCTCATTTCTTTCAATTGCAGCATATTTTACATATAATTATCTGATTTGTTCACATGGATATTGATGCAACATATATGCTAGGTTGAAAATCAGCTGCATGAGAAATACATATGAGAAGAGGGACTCTCAATGAAAGATTATGTACAATTATTTTTCAGCACTTTTAAGTCTGAGGCTGCGGTAGTCTTCATGAGAGGAATGTTATTTATATTGATTTTTAAAATATTTCCTCTTAGGGGCGCCTGGATGGCTCAGTTGGTTGAACGTTGGACTCTTGATTTCGGCTCAGGTCATAATCTCAGGGGCCTGAGATCCAGCCCCCCCTTGGCTCCCGTGTTGGGCACAGAGCCTGCTTGGGATTCATTCTCCCCTTCTCCCTCTGCCCTCCCCCCCACTCTCTCGCTCTCTCTGTTTCTCTCAAAAATAATAATAATTAAAAAATAAATACAAATATTTCCTCTTCAATATCTTCGGTATAGGGAAAAGAAAGAAGGGTACACATTTAGATGCTAAAAACCCCTCTGTCCTTATGCAGCTGCCATTTTTATTAATTTGGTGTGATCTTGGGCTCTGACATCAGTAAAGCTTTGCCACTATTATATCCTACTAAGTTTGGTTCATGGTGTTTCATCTCTCTGGGTGTCCTTCATGTTTAAGATTTTTGTTTATACACGTAGAGATTGGGACTAATGTCATTAATAAATTGTAGCTCTAGTTCTCTCATGAAAAAGGTCATGTCTCTACAAGGCCATTGAATCAATTGATTGCATTAGCTTTCTTTGCATTACATTCAATTCAGTTAAGGTAGCTCAAACCGCCACACTTAACCATTTCTCAATCTGTGCATCTGCTGTGAAGGAGAAAAGAATTATCTAATAGAGACCATCATCATACTCTAGTTTTTCTCAAGGACAAAGTTACTGGTATGCACATAGCCATCAAATAAAGGAGATAAAATTTAATACATTTAATATCAATCATAAAATAATTGTCTTACCATGAAAACAAAGCCTTTATTCACAGGTAAGAGAGCTAGTCTAGCTAAGAGATGTCACTTTTCTTTATGTCTGATTCTAGACAGATATATGAGCAAATCATTCCTCTTTTCTAGCTGTGCTAGCATGGAAAATTATTTCAGAACATTTGACCCATGTTCATCAATGCCCTCATCTATAAAATGGGAATAAAACCACCTCCCTCTTAAGGTTGATGTGACAGTTAAATTAGACATTATATCAAGCACTTAAGAAAAATGATTGCTGCATATTAAATTCTCAGTAAATGCTAGCCATTTTTAATTTTGTTATTTCTTTGTTATTTTTATTTTTTAGTAGGGGAGGGGCAGAGAGAGACAGAATCTTAAGCAGACTCTACACCCAGTGTGGAGCTTAATACAGGGCTCAGTCTCACAACCCTGAGTTCATGACCTGAGCCAAAATCAAGAGACGGACACTTAACCAACTGAGCCACCCAGGTGCCCTGAATTTTATTATTAATTAGGAGCATGAGAAAAGAGGTGAAATGTCCTTATGCAATGCCTACTGGAGAACATTGGGAATCAGGAAATCAGGAAGGATTCATGACTCCCTTAGCTCTCAAGTTGTCTGTGTGTAATGGCATTTTTTTCTTTCTTTTCCAGAACTTCCCCCTTGATTTTCCTCTTCTTGGAGAAACCCACAAAGTGTTCCAACTTTTAAACCCCACTCTTATTTTCTTATTAAACATAAATCTCTAGCCCCCAGTCTTCTTTCCTCCCCATTTGGTAACTGCCCACAATGTCCCTGGATGTTTTATTCCCTTCAATCTGTTAGAGTACGGATATGGACGGACTCCCCACCTCCTTCCTTCATTTCTGGCCTGAAAGTAGGAGACATCTGCAATTATATATAAGCATAGGGAGGACAGCATATGCAGGAAAATAAAAGTAGGTTAAAATGGCTTGCCCTGGAGCATGTGGTAAGGGGAGAAGCTAGAGGAGAGGGAAGGGGTCAGATCATGGAAAGCCTGTAAAGTTCTGCTAAGAAGTTGGATTTTATCTTGAGAGGAGCAGTGAACAAATCAGGTATAATTTAATCCAGGAGGAACCTGATCATATTTTCCTTTCATAATGAGGACTTGGGCTATAGTGTTGAGAATAGGTTGGGAGGCCACATCTCTTAAGGCAAATTATAGGAGCCTCTATAAAAGCTATGGTAATGAGGATGAAGAAAAGAGACCATTCTGAGAAGATACTAAGGAGGCAGATTCACCAGGACATCTTGGCTCATAGAAGGTAGGAAATGAGGGGTAGAGGGAGTCGAGGACTCTAGGGTTTCTAGCTTGGTTAGACTGAGTGAATGAGGGGCATAATAAGAGGAACCAGTTGTGGAGAAAGAGATTAAGTTCAGTTTGAGGTGCAGTTCTCAGATCAACCAGCAGTCACATGCTCTTGATGACCTCATCCAACAATACCTAGTTTGAATTTATGTCAGGAAATCCGCTCCAAGACATTAACAACCTAAAAGGGCCTTAATAAGCTTTGTCATACTTTGGAATATTGAAATTCCATTTATTTTTCCCAAATGTACTTGATTTTATTCCAGTGTAAGAGTTGAAATGACAGGTTTTTAAAGCTGCAAGTCACTTTCAAGATCCCTTATTACCACCTTCACAGCTGAGGAGATTGAGGCAGAAAGAATCCCACAGCTGCTTTGTCAGACCTGGTGTCTGCCAGAAGTCAGTGCCTCCCTTCTCTTCCTTCTGCCTCTTGTGTGGTTCTCCTCTCTGGGCCCCTGAAAAGTAGAGAAATTTTCCTGACTGGTTGGGGAAACTTCTGCTAGGTCAGATAATCTGGTAACATTGCCTGAAGTCAAACGGAACATATGCTTCCTAAAATTTCAGAGCACCATATTTTGGGGGACAAATAATATTCAAGTGAAGATGTGAAGCCAGCCAGGGGGCAGCTAGATCTACAGGTCTGGAACTCAACTAAAAGTTATGAGCTGCAGGGGTGCTGGTGGCCGAGTCAGTTAAGTGTCTGGCTCTTGATCTCAGCTCAGCTCTTGATCTCAGGGTCTTGAGTTCAAGCCGTGTTGGGCAACATGTTGGGTATGGAGCCTACTTAAAAGAAAGTTATTAGCTGCAGATACATATTTGGGAATTATTAGTATATGAAGACAGTCGGGGATAATGTGGCAAGGGGAGCAGAAGCAAGTAGAAAGGAGGATTCTGGGAAGCATCAACATTCAAGGGAAAGGGAGAGCTGGAAACCAGGAGAGGAGTGTTCCCAAGCCATGGGATGAGATGATTTTAGGAAAGGAGTGGTTGTCCATGTTGAAAGGAATGATTCTCATTTTGTTGAGAAACTTAAACAGCTGTGGAAGATCATAGAGTAGAATATTGTGGAAGCTCATCTGTTTGATGTTTTATTCAATTCAATACACATTTATTAGACCATTCCTCTGTTCCTAACAGGGTGTTGGAGACAAATATAATCTAGATATAATTTGAGTGCTTAAGAAGCTTAAGATCTAAGAGCAGACCCTGAAGTCAAATATAAAAAATGACTAACAAAAGATCTATGTAAGAAAAAATAGAATTATTGGACTGAGTTCTTCGATTGTCATTTGAGTATTTATGTTTCTTTGGATAAAAGGCTTAGCTCTGCTATGTCAAAAATATGGCCAAAAAAAAAGAAAAAGAAAAATTAAATAGACTCTGCAATATCAATTTAGCAAAAACAAACAAGCAAACAAACAAACAAACAACCCAGTTATTTTGGAGTCATATAGATATAGAATGATATATTCCTCTCTGGGATTATAGCATAATTGGATTTGTCATTTCATTTTATAGTAGCAGACCTAATTATGTTTATTAAAAATTATATGTCATTGTTACAATTTTTAAAGGGATTTTGAAAAAATTTTATAAATCAAACAATCTGTTTCTGCAGGGCCTATTTCTCTGGTACTTATATTTATCACATTTCTACACTTTACATTGAAGAGCATTCAGATAGAAATCAAAGAACCCTATTATTAACTCAATTACCTCTTTGAAGAAATACTGAGGATATTTATCAATTATTAGTACAGTGGGGAAGGAATGTAGAATCAGGAATTAGAAAACTGGATTTTCAAAAAAAAAAGAAAACTAGGTTTTCAGTCTCAATCACTTACTATTTGGGTAATTTTGGGCAAGTCACTGAACTGTTTTGAATCTAAGTGTTCTTATCTATAAAATGGTAATAATAGGATTGTTGTGAGGTTATAAGGTATAAAAAACACTATATCAAATAAAGATATGGAATTGCTTTTCAAACTATAAACTCCTGTACAAATATTTATCATATTATCATTATTATTTCCTTGAAAGGGTAATGTGAAATTTATTTTTAATATTTTATTTATTTATTTGACAGAGTGAGAGAGAGAGAGAAAGAACATGAGTAGGGGGAGCAGCAGAGGGAGAGGGGGAAGCAGGCTCCCCGCTGAGCAGGGAGCCTGATGCGGGACTCAATCCTAGGACCTTGGGATCATGACCTGAGCCAAAGGCAGACGCTTAACCGACTGAGCCACACAGGTGTCCTGAAAAAAATTTTTTTTTTAATTTCTACTTGAGGCTTAGAGAGGCATATTTGTTTCAATGGTATTTCAATGGTATATAAAATCATTGTCAAGCTGACAGAATCACAAATAACCAATCCCTTTTGGTAGTAAATGGAATAAAAATAGTCACCTAGAGCATTTTGCTGGTCTTAATGACCATATATCACTCTTTGGCACTTGATATTCATGATAGATAACATAACTGACACCCCAATAAATCAGCTACATAACCGAGTCTTAGAATTAAAGAAAAATTTTCATATATAGGAATACATGAATATAGGTGCTATATATATGAATATATGTCCTAGCTTGGATATATCTATATACAGATAGATATAGATGATGTAGATAGGATATATTCATATAGTATAATTACATCAATTTTCATCAATACTTTTCACCAAATCTTTTGATTTAAGAAAGATAGCAATTAAGGGTGCCTAGGTGGTGCAGTCAGTTAAGTGTCTGACTCTTGGTTTCGGCTCAAGGTCGTGATCTCAGGGTCGTGAGATTGAGCCCGCGGTCGCGCTCCGTGCTCAACAGAGTCTGCTTGAGACTCTCTCTCCCTCTGCCCTACCCCTCCATGCTCGCTCTCTCTAAAATAAATAAATTAATTTAAATAAAGATAGAAATTGAAGAAAGAAACAAAGATGTGAATAAGAGAATAACACTTTGAATAATTTTGAACATAGGCGGAATATTTGCCAAAGTATCACACTGAATCTTAGAGTTGGAACGAATCTTAGATTTTGTATATTCATGCCCTCCACTATATTTCTTACCAGTGGTTTTCTGGCATCTGCTTGCATATAGAATAGGAGAATAAATACTGAGCAAGGTAACGTGTTCCTTTTCAAAAAATAATTTTTGGTGGGTCACCTGGGTGGCTCAGTTGGTTAGGTGTTTGCCTTTGGCTAGCATCATGATCTCCAAGGTCCTGGGATCAAGCCCTGCATCAGGCTCCCAGCTCATTGTGGAGCCTGCTTCTCCCTCTGCCTCTGCCTCTCCCCCTGCTTGTGCTCTGCCTCTCTCTCATATGATTAAATAAAATCTTTTAAAAAAAAGTTTAAAAAAACAATTTTTCTCTTCCATTTTTAATCAGAATTAGAGAAAATTCTTTATATTAAGCTGAAATATCTTAATACCTCTTTAAATTTTTGTAGACAGACAACATTTTGGGGGGCAAGAGTATCATTCATTTATTCATTGAACATTTATTGCCGGTTACCAGCTAGCATTCATAAAAGGAGACCCCACTCTCAAGCCAGGGGCAGACAAATTTGAGATAAACGCAATGCAATTGTAATTGTTTTCTTCCGACATCAAAGCCCCAACTTCACAGAAAACCTACAAAAATAATCTGCCTCTCCTGAAATACTTCCGAGTTGATTTTGCAATAGAGTCATTATCACATTTTCCTCTCACCTCCCCAAACCACATATTGAAATGAATAGGCATATCCAGAGGGTAGCAGGCAAACAAAATTTATTCTCCTTTCCCTTGGAGATTTTTCTCTAGCTTCCTATATATACAATAAAAAGTGAAATGGACCAAACTGTGAAAATTTGACTTGTCCCCCAAAATATGGTGCTCTGAAATTTTAGGAAGCATATGTTCCGTTTGACTTCAGGCAATGTTACCAGATTATCTGACCTAGCAGAAGTTTCCCCAACCAGTCAGGAAAATTTCTCTACTTTTCAGGGGCCCAGAGAGGAGAACCACACAAGAGGCAGAAGGAAGAGAAGGGAGGCACTGACTTCTGGCAGACACCAGGTCTGACAAAGCAGCTGTGGGATTCTTTCTGCCTCAATCTCCTCAGCTGTGAAGGTGGTAATAAGGGATCTTGAAAGTGACTTGCAGCTTTAAAGACCTGTCATTTCAACTCTTACACTGGAATAAAATCAAGTACATTTGGGAAAAATAAATGGAATTTCAATATTCCGAAGTATGACAAAGCTTATTAAGGCCCTTTTCGGTTGTTAATGTCTTGGAGCGGATTTCCTGACACAAATTCAAAACTAGGTATTGCGGGACCAGGTCACGGCGAGGCTGATTGCCTGAGCACCTGCAAGCTGCATCCAGCCTTCGGCGATCGCAGGCTCCTCCCGGCTCCCCGTCTGTAGATCCCACGGTTCCGCAGCGGCAGCCATTACCGAGGACGCAGTCTTGAGAGCGAAATGTGCTGTTGAGATCACGGGAACGTTGTATGTGATGGAACCCAGTTAAGGACGCTATATAAACTTTGAACTTCTAAGATTCCGGCGGGCGAGTGCGGGGATTTACTCCTCTTGCAAAGCTTGTAAGTTCCCTTGCACGTTAAAACTGCCCCTGCCCATCTGGAGTGGCCTTTTTTCTTTGGTCTCTCCTTGCCTTGTGTGTACTGAAGGCCAGTTTACAAACCACTTAAGATTTCAGTTTTTGCAGTGTATATTATCCATTATTGCAATATACGAGAAGTTGGTAATGTGTTTACAAATTTATTTCTCAGTTGATTCAGTTACAGTTGTGTTTGTTTTATTTATTAGCATATCTATGCTGTTTTATTATCCCGAGGTTTTCAGTGACTTTGAGACTATAAGAAAATTTAGAGAAAATATGGAAAAATGAGACAAACATTTTGAATATACATGATAATTAAACTTTCTACCATATTTTTTATAATTATCTTTAAAAAACCATAAAAATATATTAAACTTCTCTGTCTTGAATGGAACTTTTTAAAAAAATTCTTCTTTTTTAAAAGATTTTATTTATTTATTTGACAGAGAGAGACACAGAGAGAGAGGGAACACAAGCAGGGGGAGTGGGAGAGGGAGAAGCAGGCTTCCCGCCCAGCAGGGAGCCTGATGGAGGGGCTCGATCCCAGGACACTGGGATCATGACCCAAGCGGAAGGCAGACGCTTAATGACGGAGGGCCCAGGCGACCCTTGAATGGAATATTTAACGATCATGAAATAGCCTATTAGTGGGTAAAATATTTTTTCCTTAATCTCCATATTTAAATGCATAAATTTTCACATAACCAATAAATAATTTACTGATGTGAAAGATTGAATTGCTTCTGTTATCTTCATTTTGAAGCGCAATCATACAATTCTTTGAGGTATTCAACTCTTCACTCTTTTTACAATTTGTTAGCTTCTCTTTTATATCTTGGAGCTTTTACCAGCCAACCAAGGATCCACTTTCTGAACTTCTTTTCCTTCCGACACAGAGCTGGATCTGAAGTCCTGCAGAGTTATGCCTGTTTGCTCACTGGCCGGGAGAACACATGGTGGAAGACTGATTAAAACAAGACTTTTTGCAGAATGGGGCTGATTTTCCAAAGTGCAGTGACGCAGTTCCCCTCTGCTCTTTCTCCCCGCCATACCCGTCTCTGGACTGGATCCATAAGAAGAAAATTATTCCAAAGCTTTGCACAGCACATCTTGAAGAGACTTGGGCACTTATGGAAACAGCCCTGAAGCAGGTGGGTATAATTTTTCCTTCTTATCTCAGGCTTGCCAGTGATCTTGGGCAAGTCTCATCACATCTTAGTTTGCACATGGTTGAGCTTAGCAGTTAATGAAGCTCCTCATGGCTACTTCGTCTTATGGCTGCTCCATTTATTCAACTTTTGGTGATTTTTCCCCCCCAGATTGTCTATTTTTAAATTTAACTTACTTTCCAAAAATGATCATACAGTCAATTTCGCTGTTTTTTTTTTTTTTCTTTTGAAGTAGAATTTTAGGAGATTTAACACATGTGTAAAATCTTGTAGCCACCACAATCAGGAAAACTGTACTATCCCATCATCTAAAAAATTCCCTTGAGCTTTCCCTTTATTGTCACAACCCCTTGCCTTAGCCCCTGAAAACCACTGATCTGGTTTCTAGCACTGTAATTTTGTCTTCAAGAATGTCAGATAAGTGGAATCATACAATATATAGCCTTTAAGACTGGCAGCTTTCACTCAGCATAATGTTTTTAAAATTTATCCAAGTTGTTTAATATATCAGTAGTTTGGTCCTTTTTACTACCTGGTAGTATTTCATTGTATGGATGTGCCACATTTTGTTTATGCCTCTGCTCATTGAAAAACATGGAGTAATTTCCAGTTATTAGCTATTACAAACAAATCTATGAACAATACGTACAGGCTTTTGTGTGAACTTAAGTTATCTATTTCTCTAGGGTAAATAGCAAGGAGTGAGGTTGCAAGGTCAGTGGTAACGGTATTTTAACTTTTATGTAAGTCTACAAAACCATTTTTCAGAGCAGCTATACCATTTTGCATTCCTTCCAGCAATATATGAGAGTTCTAGTTCTTCATCAGCACTTGATGTTGTCAGTATTTTTTATTTTAGCCATTCTGATAGGTGTGTTGTGATGTCTAATTGTGGTTTTTTATTTGTATTTAATGGCTAATGATGTTGAACATCTTTTTATGTGTTTATTTGCCATCCCTATATCCTTTTTGGTAAAGATTCTGTTCCAGTTCTTTGCACATTTTGTAATTGGGTTGTTTCCTTATTGTTGAGTTTTTATAGTTTTTTTATGTATTCTGGACAGTCTTTGTCAGATACATGATTTGCAAATATTTCCTCACATCTATAACTTGTCTCTTCATTCTCTTGGCAGTTTCTTAAGCAGAGAAAACTTTTTAATTTGAGCTCCAAGTTACCAGTTTTTTTCTTTACAGATCCTACTTTGGTGTCATTCTTAAGAAGGCTTTGTCTAACACTGGGTCATAAAATTTTTCCCTAAGAAAATAATTTTGAAGAAAGAAAATGCTACATTCATAAGGATATCCCTCATGGTGCATTGGTGAATGGTGAAAAATTAGAAATAATATCATTTTGCCATCATAGAGCAATGGGTACATAAATTATGCTGTCATCCTATGACAATTAAAAATATTTATGAAAAATATATAATATCATCACAGGGAAATAATTATGGCTTAAGTCAAAGTAAGATACAAATGATATGTTCTATCTACCCTTAGTTACAGAAAAAAAGCAAATCAAATATTACTTAGAAAAAGAGATAAAAAGGAAATATACTTAAGATGTTAAAGATAGGCCATAGTGATTGTCATCCTTTCTACTTTTCTGTATTTCCCTGGTTTTCTTTAAATAGGTTTATGAAATAAAACTAAAAACCAAACAAAATTTTAGTTAAAAAAAAAAAATCCAGTCTTGACATTTTTGTCTCTGGTGTGAGATCAAGCACTGTCCTTTACTGAATCTGACTGCTCTGCTCTGGAGGATTGGCCAGCTGGCCAGGGGGATAGAAGTTTGAGGCGAAAGATCTTCTGGCCCTGGCTAAGGGGGAGTGGCCCCAGAGTTGGGGGGAGGGATGGCAGGGGGAGGAGGGGGGTGAGAGCAGAAGTATGTTTGACAACGCATAGGGACAGTGATTATAGCCTACTTGCTAGCAAACTCCATCCTCCTCTCTCCTGTCTGCTGCCTAAATTTGCTATAAGCCAAGAGCTCTGGAAACAGTGTAGATTTTTATATGGATCATATTCATTCAGTCACTATTGAGATCACGCTGTCAGATCCTCTGCTCTGTAACACCAAAGGGACTAATGGTCAGCCTCTGTGTAGGATAGAGGACCTACCCTGTAGGCCCTCACAATCCAGTGATTCCACCTGCCATCCAACACAGGCTAGCCACTTGTCACTATATTGCAGCTAAATAAGCTCTTCTCTGCTGGAGATGGCCTGCGGTTTTCAAAATTACCTTTCACTTAATATCTCTCCAAATAGCCACATGATTCACCCTTTTCTGGTCTCCTGCCCTGAGCTGTAAAATTGTGGTGTGCTTTGTCTCTTAAACATACCATTTCACACCAGGGCATCGATGGTTCCCGAAGAGGTAGGTAATCACCACAGTGTTCTCTAGGAAGACAGGTGAAATCCTCATTGTGGATCAGGAGCAGAACCCACAAGCTTTGTGGACCTATTTATCCCAATTTTCCCCTGTCTACATGGTAATCAAAGCAAATTGAAAAGCCTCCATCCACCAGGCCTGATGAAGTTAACTTGCTCTAAGTTCATCTTAAAATCCTTAGGACTCACTTGAGTACTTCACATAGGAAATGCAGAAGTGACCTGCAGTGTTAGAGAGGAAAGAAAGCACAAAGGCACCAGATCACTGTTAGGAGCCAACGGGCAGCCAAGGCCATCAGGGTGGATTACAAAGTGATGACCTCCCACCAGAAGGAGGAGCTCTCTGACATGACCTGTTGCTACTTATAGCTTGGTCAACTTTGACCTCAGAGCTGGGCTGTGCTAATAAAAACGGGAGGGGCTCATTAGCTATCTTTTCCATTCATGCTTGTTTTGAAAACATTACATGCCTTGCAGATTACATGATAATTATACTTAAGGGCTGCCAAGGCGCTTCAGGAATAATTATCATATGATTTGCAGGTTTTAGAGCTCATGGTAACACTTTAGTGCTGGGATGCTTTCTTTAGTCATTCGCAGTAATTACCCTTCTCAAAAGTGCACTCTCACAATCTTATATTGTTCCTTGAGCCCGATGAGAAGCCAAAGAGGCTAAATGAGATGTGTTCAAAGGAGGCAGGGGAATTTGGGGGATGTGATGCTCTACCATGGTCCTGACTGGAAGGCCAGCCAAATCTGAGCCTTTACTGGTACCACATGAAGGCCAGGATTTAATAAAACACGAACACCTACTTGGGGAGCTTTCTTGCAGTAGACACAGAAGTGCCTACTCCTTCCTTACTCTTTATAGAAACCTTGAAATGTGATTAAAAGTAGCAAGCCAGTCATTTTCACCACTTTACTGTAATTGCTCCAGATGATGTTTCTAACAACTACCACCCAAGTGGTCAAGACTTTGAGAATTTTGTCCTCAGCAGTGAAGCTTTAGCTTATCACTCCTGTCTCGTGTGAAACCCTCTTTCCCCTAGGTACTGTAGACACCATTCTTCCCTGCTTATGGTCCTACTTTAATTTCTCTGCCAGTTCCTTTTACACTGTGCTGAGCTCCTATGTTTGACATGTAGTGGGTGGTGGGTAGTCGTTTACTCTATAAATACATTGGTCATAATCCAGTACTGCCCAGGAATTGTACTGAATGGGTACACATTCACGCTCAAGAAGAGCGTGTGCAGTGTTAGAGAGTGGTGTCTAGTTATGTGTCATTCACTCATTTTTTTCATCACCTAATACCTACCTAAAACCTATTAAGTGGCAGACAACAGGAATGGGCATAGGGGTCACAACCAGAAACAAAATAGGTAGGGGCAGACAGAATTTCTGCCTCTGGGGAGGTGCTGGTAAGTCAAAGACAATCAAAATGGAGCCCAGTAAGAACTATGTTAGAGAAGCAGAGGACCGTGGGAGCACATGGGAGATGTACCAACTCCCTGCTTGGAGGAGAGCAGGACTCCCTGACATGTAGTCTGAGACCTGAAGGAAATGGAAGATTTGGAGAGGGTTATGCACAAGTATGGTTTAGATGAAGAAAATAGCCTTCGAGAGAGCCTGGACGTAAAAGTGAATTGGGAAGCTTTAAGGGAATGAAGGGCAAAGGCAAGGGAAGAGGCAAGTAAGGGGCAGTTAATTCAGGGTCTTGTGCATGTAGGAAAGTTCAGGAGAATGTCCAGGTAGGGTGCAAGCCATATGTGCTCAGGACACTTTGTCTGACAGGGAAGTTGTAGGGTGATTTATTATAGAAGGATCTCATAGAATCGGGAAATATCCTAGTTCAACCACAGTGAGGAGAGGGGAGAGACCATTTCTGTATGAGGCCTGAGGAATGAGGCTTTATTTTTTTTTTAATTATTTTTTTAAAGATTTATTTATTTATTTTGAGAGAGTGCGCACGCACAAATGGGGAAGAGGGAGTGGGAGAGAGAATCTCAGGCAAACTCCCGGCTGAGCACAGAGCCTGACCTGGGGCTTCATCTTACGACCCCGAGATCATGACCTGAGCCGAAATCAAGAGTCAGATGCTCAACCAACTGAGCCACTCAGGTGCCCCAGTAAGGCTTTATCAGAAACACTGTGAATCTTCACAGTTGTGCCTTTGTGATGCAACAGGGTGGGGCATGTGGTTCCTTCTCTCGTAAGATAATTGAGGACATGCTCACAAGAGGGCACCCTTGCAGAAGAAAGTCCTCACTCATCCATTCACATCCTTTGTCCCAGCCGACACCAGCAACCTGAGTAACTGAGAGTGCTCATAGGAGCCCCTCCACCCCCCATAGGAAACCACCCCTGATGATAGCAGTAAGGACACTGGCCCACTTAAATTCCTGTGCAGCTAAAGCACAAGTGTGATTCCAAAACAAAAGAATCCTATTATAACCTCAGTGCTCTATTTTCTTATGTCATATCATTTGTTTTAAAGATTTTATTTTTAAGTAATCTTTCCATCTAATATGGGACTCGAACTCACAACCCCAAGATCAAGAGTTGCATGCTCTACCAACTGAGCCAGCCAGGTGTCCCTGTCATATCATTCTTTAGGAGCCTCATATAATTTATAATAGCTTTGATTAAATTAGTACTTACCATATAAGCAATGAACTACCTGTCTTTAGCATCTAGAAGGATTCAAGGTGAACCTTTTGGCTTCTTTGATTTTTTTTACACCACACACGTCACCATCAGATCTGCTACAAGACCAAGAAGTTGTGTCTTATTTTAGGCAAAATACTGCAGTCATTTAGGCAACCCTAGAAGTAAATGCCTGGCACCTTAAAATCACTTGGTTTCTTAATGATATTATCTTGGAATTTCCACCCATTTCCTCAGGAAGTGCTATTAGCAGTACAGGATGCAGAATTTAGTCAATGAGTAGACAACAATGTGGGTATTTTAAACCCAGGCTGTGTCTTGGATGACTGCTGAAATATAAAAGAATAAATGGACCCTATTTTTCCTTGCCTAAGGACCCCTTATTGCAAAGGCATTCCCCTGCCCCTAATAGGTGTGGACCTAGTAATATATGGTAGATATTGGACATTATCTGACATGGTCCCTCACTTATGCAAGCCCTTTCCCAGGCTCTAGGAGGGTCCTAGCAACTTTATGTGGTAATTCTGTATTTTTTTTCTCAAATGGGGCTGCCAGATTATATAAATTTCATGTTGTCGCCCAAAACCCTTGATTCCCCAGGTGTTATTTATATGAAGCCTTTTTGATGTCCATCCTTTCAGCAACAGAGCACCTGTCAGCCTCTGCTAGATTGAGGACATCTAGGACAATAGCGATTGTTTCAAATTGTACGCATTTCCACCAGCTTTTCTCCCTTGGTTGTTGTTTAAGAGGCCATTGTATCAAAGAGAAGGAAGGAAGTGACTAAGGAAAGGAAGTTATGCCTAAGTCATTTTAGAAGTGTATTTTTCAAATGACAAAACTTTTTTTCTTTTTAAGATTTTATTTATTTATTTGACAGAGACACAGGGAGAGAGGGAACACAAGCAGGGGGGAGTGGGAGAGGGAGAAGCAGGCTTCCCATTGAGCAGGGAGCCCAATGCGGGGCTCGATCCCAGGACCCTGGGATCATGACCTGAGCTGAAGGCAGATGCTTACCCGACTGAGCCACCCAGGAGCCCCTCAAATGACAAAACTTTTTCCCAAAGTAGGGATTTCGGGTGAGGCTGTGGACAGCTTGGGTGAAACATGAATCTTTGAGGGGTCGAAATCCTTCTTTGCCCCACTCCCAGTCTTCTGCATACACACTTCCTTTGAGCTTTCACGAATTTTCCCAGTGTTCTCTCTGCATTCCCAGGCTCACTTAATTCATGGTCCGTCTGCCTCTCTGCTTCCTTTTTCCTCAGCCCCCAGAGATGTGCGTGCCTCCTTTCTGCATTGCTGGCTTCATTTCCATCTTCGGCATGTGAGAGCCTCTGCTGGCTGCAGATATATTACCTCTGTTTTCCTGGAGTCGTTCCCATCACTGCCTGTCTCAGACGGCTCCCTTCCACATGATTTTATTCTGTGTCATCAGCTAGCAAGGTCGATGGAGACCGTGAGCTTAGCATGCTTTTGCCCATCCCCACCATGAGAAATCATTTCCAATGGCATTTACTCTTTGCAATGGGAAAGCAGGAAAGAATCTTGTTCTTCATGTTCTCAAGCCCACGGTGGCAGAGGCTGAGTTGCTATGAAAATTCCAGCTTCAGGCAAAGAGGGGAAAGAGTTCAAGACACACCTAAATACAGGAATGCACACATGTGCACACACATTTAAACATGCAGTAGATTTGCCCAGAAATTGATGTGCACCTGAGTTCAAGCCCAAGTTTCAACCTCTTTCTACATGTTGGATATGTGCTTGTGGGGAGCCCATTTTCTTTTTCTTTGACATTCAGTTAAGCTAAAAGTGAAAACAGCCATCTGTACCGCCTTTGATACAGTGGATTGCTAAAAGCTGTTCCCTGTCAGACCTCTTCTTTCAGCCTTGGCGAGGAGACACATACACATATGACACTTCTGTCATCCACATATGAAACACACAGATTTCAACAGAGTCATAGGTCCTCTAGAATATCATCAGGCTAAGTACTAAATTCTTCCCAATGACTGGCTTTCCTTCTATGGCCATACCAGAGTGGAAGGCATTAATTTCACTTTCAGGTCTTTGGTTTTGTGTGTGTTTTTTGTTTTTCCACTGAGGGCACCAGACATTCTCTCTGATCCTCAATTGTGTTCCACATTTTTTCATTAACACTTGCATTTAAGCAGCTCATTCTAATTCTTTCCGTTGTTCCTGTTCTGCGTGAACTATCTGCTGGCAGTTGCCATGCCAACTCCAAATCCTGGGGTCCTGCTGCTAGATCACAAGCTGCCATTAGCATATTTTTAATAGCACCTGATTGCCCTCCAAAGACCTTCTAGTAGCTGAACTCCATTAGCTCAGAGTGTCATGAGATTTGACTGCGTATTTACAGAACGGATCAGGGAGAGAATATGCTGAGCTACTCAACTAGTCTCCAGGCGTAGTTTCCATGAGTGCCAGGTTGGTTCCTTGGGTCTCATTCGAAAGGAAGATCATGACAATTGTGTGTCCATGTAGGTATCAACTTTTGCTTCCTATCGCTGACTTTCCGTAATGTGGAACGTCAACATGACTCTCAAACTTGGTGAAGCCTTCTCTCACTTATATTGAAAAATCAGCTGCTCCCACAGTTTAGGGACCTGGGCAGTGGTGATGCTACCATGTTGTTCTTTCTAACTTACAACAAACTAAATGGAGCAGACAGTACTGCTCTAAAGTCAGAAGTTTCTCTTTAAAAAAGAGTTAGGTAAAGAACAGTGAATTAGAAGTATTTCAATAATCAGGAGAGTTAAGGAGACAGATTATTTCAAAGTACGTAGTTAAGAGCTTTTGAAATTAAGTTGCTTTGAAGTTCTGAAGACTCAGCAGCCAGTGAGCTAAGTAGAAGAATTTGAACACCTCAAGGGAAGACAAGAGGAGGTTTTAAATTGCTACATAAATTTGAAGAAAGCAAAAAGGAGTTAAACTGTGGTTAAAAAACAGTTTAGTGAAGAGGGACCTTGCAAAGTCACATGCTTATGAAGAAATGACAGATAAGGCAGATGCATGAAGTGAGGTGACTGGCAGGTGAGGGAAGGCAGTGGGTGCTCGGGGTCAGCTCTGTAGAGACGTGTGTGACGTTAGGACTGGAGCAATCCAGGGTGACTTGTCTAAAGAGACTGCTTTCTCCTGTAGATTAGCACAGGACCCCATGCTGCCAAATCTTTATATAGCTGAAGAAAAGTTAGAAATATATATTTTTGATAACATTTCCCAATGTAAAAATATCAAGCCTGTAATAATTTATCTTTTTGAAACATTGGGCAACCCAACATGGTGTAGGACAAAAGAATACTTCTTGTGTTGAATATGGTCCATGACCTGCCAGTTGGCCACCTGTTTTAAAGGGAAGCCATTTTTAATCCTAGAACTAAGATATTATTAAGATCATATATCCAAATTACTAAGGAACTATATTTTGATGGGAAGCAATACTAGATGAGGTCATATGTTAATCCAAATCCCCAGGTAAGTTTTCACAAGCCTCAGTATTTGGTTTATATAATCAAGCAATGCTCAAAAATGGGAAGGACAGTGAGCAGTATGAGAGATCAGACTGGTACAGTCATAGAAGACTTCAAGGAAGGGTAGGGCTTGGTCTGTCCTTCAAAGGCTGGTTGGATTTAGAAAAACAGATGAGAGGGGACATTTTTCTAGGAAGAAGGCAGGGTGGGACCACAAGTCCAAAGGAGGAGATTATAAGATGCTTTATAAGAGCAGACTGAAACATCACAGATGCAATGTTGGGCTAAATACATACATACATGCATACATACATGTCAGCTCAAAACAAAGAAAAATGTTACGACTTACTTACAGTCCTTAACTTCCCCCCATATTAGGGCTGAGAGGCATGAAACATGGAATTTATCTTAGAAATGCAGACTCAGGTATTTGAATAAGGCTGCCTGAAAAACTGACAATCTGAAAAGCATTGCATTAGTGCTCAGAGCATTTACTTATATTATGTTCATGTGGATGCACTTTCTCCCAGTTTTTTTCAGAAGAGTTCTATTTCTTCAGGGTTTTTTTTTTTTTTTTTTTTTTTATTACTTCTGTATGCTACCACTGTGTTAATAGATTATAAGCCTAACTTTGAATTTCATTTGTAAGCCTGGGATCTCAAGCCGGGATTTTTTCCCAAGAAGTTAGAAGTCTACTTGTCCATTGAAGTCAACTGTAGTTGCCTTCTTTGACACTTGCCACCTACGGTCCTCAAAGATCTCGGTGGTTTCAACACTAATTTGGCTAGTTGGTAGACTAGATATTATGATAGTCTTACTATAGTAAGATTTTGGCTTTCTGTGTTATTTGATTACGCATCTGTTTCTGCAGAGCTACTTCTTACAGCCTTGCCATGCAAAGTCACGACGAGGGTGGGACTGTGCAGTTAGTTTATCTCCCAGCAGGGCTGCCCAGAGAAGAGTCTGCAAGTGTGGGAGGGGGTCCTGGAAGGGTGCCAATGGAGCTTGCGTAGGACTATCAGGAGGAAGAAAGTTAATTAAAAGCCCAGTTAAGTTGACTCAAAAGATTAATAAATCAAAAAGTTCATTAGGCTGGAGGAGCTGAATGGGACATGATCCAAAGGATCAAAGTGAGGGTCAGAAACAGGATGACTGGAACCAAAGCCAGCTCAGGAGCTCACCCTGGGAATGCTGGGACAGTGCTCTGGTAACACCTTTGTGCACAGGTCGGTGAGACCAGCTGGATGGGGCCCTTGTTCTGATAGCACCAGAGCCTGGGTAGATCCTCATAGTTTGTTGGGAAGGGAGGAGTATCGAGAGACAGTTTTGCAGGAACCAGTTTTGGAGCATTGTTTTCCTAGTCTGTCAAATGAGAGATGTGTGTTGATGATCTCTCACATCTGTGTGAATGATGACATTCTCTGACACCTTCTGGATAAGGCACCTAAAGAATTAGGCTCGTGCCTGCCCTGGAACCAGCCAGTTCTCACTCAACCTTTGCAAATCTGCCCCTGGTGAATGGACAGAACATTAGCACTGATCTGCCTGGGTAACATCGGAGGAGAGCTAACAGCTAGAACCAAGCTCCAGAATACCCATCCTTCCTCCTCAGGGGAGGGCACCTCTGTTAGCACCTTCTGCAGGAAGGAAATGCCTGTGGAGAGTTCCTTTCCCTGTGTCCCCAGATCAGGCCCTAGAATCTGGGGAAATGCTTGTAATGGGAATGTGCCGTCCTATAAAATCAAGTACACCAATCAGACTAAAAGCGAGTAAAGTGCATGCCAAGTTTGCCTGTGGTCACATAAACGAGACTTAGCTGTTTCCTGAAGATAGGAGCTGGAACTCTCATGGGTAAAGCTGACTGAGCTCACACATTTCACCCTTGGCCTACTTTGTTTATCTCCAGACCACTGAAGCATTCAGTCTAGACCGTACAGTATTTCCAGTATCTCCTGTTACTTCTTTCCCAAGCATCTGGTTTTTCTCAGGCCCCATGTGACCCACCTTGTGCAGCCTCATGCTGGGATCCAGGAACTGTAGAATGTCCTACTCATGCTTGGGTCACTGAAAACATTTGTTGAAGTCTGGGGCTCATCTTCTAAGGTGACCTCTCAAACAGTACACATTGGGGTTTCTTTCCACACTACAAATTTGGGGCCCTTGGATATGACTTTCTACTGACTTCAGAACTCGGGAAAGGGAGTATCAGAGCTCCTGTCCTAGGAACTCTGACTGCAGGCCTGGCACCCTGGCAACTTCTTGGGTGGAAGCACTGAAACTCTTCGGGAGGCCTCAGCTACCAACCAGAGTTGTCTTTACATCGTTCATGTCCACTGTATATGGAATGCTTTATTTTTGTTTTTCTTCACTTCTGCAATGCTTAAAAACCCACCAATCAATAAATACTTCATGAGCATCTGCAGTATAACTGGGCTAAGTGAACTGCTTTAGTGAAAGCTTCTGATCTTGAGAGGCTTATCACTGAAGTGAAATGATAAAAATGATTCTTATGAAGGAATATTGAGTAACACAAGGCAGTGTGTCACAAAGGCCCAAACTGTGAGTGGCAGACAAGTTCTGTGAGCATGGTACTGAATGGGAGGGGAGTCGATATGCTTCCAAGCAGAAATAGATTTATGGTAGACTTTGTAGGATGGGTAGAAGTAGAACAGAGGATGGATAATGAAGACTTTTTATGCAAGAGAAATGGTCTGAATTCATTCAGATAGGTAGAAATAGTGAACTAAGTAAATCATTGGATGATAGTCTAGATTAGGTTTATTTATTATCTTGCTTCACCGCCTTTTATTACCTTTTTATATGGTACAAGACAAGGAATTTGATTTCCATTTGATATGGATTCAAATAATCTGTAAGTCCCTACTTACCTCTGTCCTTGGATTCAAGGGTGACACTCTTGGATTTCATGAACTTTGGCCAAAACACCATATGCTCCTTCAACATCACACAATTTTCTTTCAACCAATAATTTTACATTCCTGTGCTGGATATTGTCTACTTGTCCATTTCTGCTCATGGTTTTGCCTAGTCCCTGACATATCACTTTCATATAACATTTGTTCCTCCTGCCTCATGAGTGGTCATGTCAGCTAAGATCCAGTTCACATTCATGTGTGTAATTCATATTCATCTTGGGTTTCAGAAAGTCTTGGTGGCCTTATATTAATTGTTCTGTTTCAAGCTAAGAAACGAGAAGCAGCCAATAATTGATGTCCAGAGGAGGTCTGTCAGCAGCTTCAAGAGCTCCTGAGGCCAGAAACAGGCTTAGGAACTCCCTCAGGGACCAGCCAAGGGGTCAGTGCCATCTCAGTATTGAGGACAGTTACAAAGAAAGATACTCATGTTGGGAACTAAGTGAGTATTTAGAACCAGGCAGTGCTTCATATGCTTAGAGCTGCAAGGGACAGTGCAGTCATCCGCAAGGAAGTTGATAGCCTGCAGACCTTCGCACTTGGTCAGCCTACCCTTAAAACGTGTTTTGAGTTGTAGCTGATGGCTCCCAGTTATGACCAGACTTTTATCTCACACAAGTTTGGGGTGAGTGCACTAGAGGACTAACACACAGGCGTAGCTATGGGAAAAAGGGCAATTATGTAAGTAAGCAACTGTAGCTTCAACATGCCCAGTGGGGCCGTTTTTTTAAAAACAGGAGGATTTATTGGAAGGTGTTTGGAACTCCATTGTGGAGATCAGTGAATGTGCACAGTGAAACAGGGTTTGGAGTTTGGAGTATGTACAAGAGCCAGATATTCTGGCCAAAAAGTGAGCAGTTTTGTCTCTCACAAGCAAAACAAATCCCATTGGGCACCATTTGTTCCTTGGCTACATTAGAAAATACTCCTCAAAGTGACAACACCTGAATTATTGAGACATTTCTAGTATCCTTATTTTCACAAATGGGGAAGCATGATCTTGTGATAAATGCACACAAACTTTATTGGGTAAAATTTAAAAATGCTGGACCTGACTCCAGGAGTGAGATATAAGCATCCCTTCAGTGTATATCCTGTTTTATTGCATTAAATGTTATGTAAGGTTTAGAACAAGTACACCCCTAAAGTGAGAATTGTAAACTCCTAAAGTGAGTATCCTGTTGAGATGCAGCTTAGAGGCTCGAAGGCTTTGGGAGAATGCTATAGGGTAGAGTTCTGCCTGGATAAGTAATACTGCTTTCATTCATTTGACTGCCAGGCACACCATGGAATGAGTAGTGGAGAGTGTAAGAAGTGAGGTGTGCTTGATTGACCACATCAACAAATTTGTTTTGAGTCCTGCTACATGGTAGTCACTGTGATAGGTATTGAAGATATGGGGATGAATGATCCTTGCTCTTAGCTTACAGATAAGTGGAAGGGAAGACAGTATTTCAGAAAAGTACTTGTTTTGGTATACATGATGAAATGGAAACACTTAGGAACGTCTATTCCTGAATTTGTATGGATAGTGTGTGGAGGTGGTTGGATTACATCATAGGCCATTTCCTATAGGTAATGAACCTTAACTTGGGAATTGAAGGGGATTTAGAATTAGCCAAGGAATATTAAGATACGGGCTAAATTGCCCTACACTGCCTCAAACAAGTTACAAATTAATTTTTTTTCTTATGCAAAAATTCCAGCCTAGGAAGGTAGTACAGGGATGTAGGAAACTCTACTTTGTTGGGTCATTTCAGGTCGCAAGTTCCTATGTCAAGGACTGTGAAGGGTCTGAGATTTTATCCTACTTGTAAGCAGTCAGTTAAGCATGCCACAGTCCACAGTTTCATGGATGGAAATAGACGCAAGACTCCTGGGTCAGAGACAAGTGACTGTATTACTCATGGCAGCAGCAGCAACCAGAGTATCAGAATTTGTTCCAGTTACCTGAACCCCAAATCTCACAGGGCACACTAAGAGGGACAGGAGATACTTGTACCAGGAAGATATTTGTTATCCTGGATAGTTAACTTGCCTTTTGCTTTGGATGGAGACACTATCTCTATTTTCAAAGCTGTTTGCTACACAGTATCTTTGAAAAGAAAAGAAAAAAGAACAAAACATCTGGAACAAAGTTAGTGCCTTTACTCACCAGATGGGCAAAGAAGTTAAACCCATGGAGAATTATCTCTCAACATCTTCTGTTTCTGTCCTCTAGGGCAGGGATTGGCAAATTATGACCCAAAGGCAAAATCTGGCCCACCTCCTGTTTTATAAATAAAGTTTTATTGGCACACAGCTAAGTACAATTGTTTAGGTATTGTCTGTGGCTGCTTTAATGCTACAGTGGCAGAGATAATTAGTTTCAACAAGAGACCATATGGCCTCTTTACAGAAAGAGTTTGCCAATCGCTGCTCTAAGGTATGGTCATTCTCCACCTAACCAAAGCTGGCTGGTGAGTACCACATCCATAATCCAGCTTTAGTAGAAGGGGAATGAGGAAGAAGAGCCAAACAATTCATTTAAAGGATATGACCCACAAGTTGACTTCTGTTCACTTCTCACTGGCCAGGGCTTAGTGACATGTTACCTAGTTACACTTCTAGTTTTAGTGATTCACTGGAAGTGCTCATAGGTCTCAGCATATAGCCTTACTCATGGTCAAGATTTATTACAGACAAAGCAGGTGCTCAGCATGAACTATATATTTTTATACAATTTAGGCATAGTGATCCACTCTTAATGGACTGGTGGGACCTTTCTTGACATCTGAGTTCCCAGCTGACAGCGAAGGGTTAACCTTGCAGTCACCCTTTCCAAGGGTAACAGACTTGGGTCTGCACAAATGCCTACACTTGGCTTCAGTGGAAGCTGGGGAATATAGTCCAGCTAAGAGACTGTGTGTCTGGCTAAAACTTGGGAGGTTTGATTATTAAAAGAAAGATGAACAGGTGCCATGAATAATTAGTAGTCTCTGTCACACAGTAGAAGAGGGACCAGATTAAGGTTCTCAACCAGAGAACTATTGACATTTTGGGCTGGATAATTCTTCATTGTGGGAGGCTGTCCTGTACATGTCGGTGACACTCCTCTCAATCCTAACACTCAAGTGTCTCCAGACATTGCCAAATGTGCTCTGGGGTCACAAATATCCCAGTTCAGATCCGAGCTGGTGTGTGAAGGCCTGAGAGACCAGGCCTTGTTGAGAAAAATTACAAGTATTTTGTTACAGTTTGAGAATGAATGAGAGATGGAGAGTGGCAAGAAATAGACTGAAGGCATAGGCTGGGACCAGGTAATAAAGCGGTTTGTGGGGCGCCTGGATGTCTCAGTTGGTTAAGCCTCTGATTCTTGATTTCAGCTCAGGTCATCATCTCGGGGTCTGAGATCAAGCCCCGCATCTTGCTCTGCACTCAGCGTGGAGTCTGCTTGAGATTCTCTCTCCCTCTCCCTCTACCCCTCCCCTGCTCCTGCTTGTGTGCCTGCTTTCTCTCTCTCAAATAAATAAATCTTAAGAAAAATAGAATTAAAGAAATAAAGCAGTTTGTGTGCTGTATTAAGGGGTTTGGATTTTTTGAAGTATCACTTAAAGATTGAGGAGCTAATGGAAGATATTTAAGCCAAGAATCATATTTGTATTTTCAAAACAGTTTGAATTACATATGGAGAATTAATGGAATGGCAAATAGTTTGGAGTTAGACTAATGAGAAGGATATTTCACTCATTCAGGTAAGAAATGTTGAGGAACAAAATGAAGACATTGGCCACTGAGAAGAATGAAAAGGGAGGGATTTGAGAGCAATAATATAAATAGAAAATGAGGACTTGGTGATTGGTTGTAGATGAGAATGTCACCCAGAGTTTTGTTTTGGGCATCTGGGTAAATAGGTTACCATTCACAGAGCTAACAGTGAAGACAGAAAGAATAATATTAAGGGAAAGAGTGATCAGATCAGTTTTTGACTTGCTAAGTTTGAAGTGACTGGGATTTCCAACAGATTGGTGGCATGTGATGAATAATCTGATATGATGGTCACTTGGTGTATTATGGGTATAAAGAGAAACCTGCACATACAACCAACTGTTGTCAATATTTCTTTCCTACTGATTTTTAAAACCCAATGGCTTGCTTTCAAATGTACATAAAGTAACTGTTATACCAAGCTTTTTAGATGGAGAGGGTGATTCCCTCATTCACAATTTATTCAGATGGGTTTCAGAATATTGCAAATTACTAGCTACCCAAACACTCTGATTTCTTCCTGGACTGGGTATAATTTCCTGGGTACAATGAATATTTTGGCTTTAGTGACTTTCTGCTTTGAGAACTTGTATCTCCTGGCATTCAGTGCCCTCAAGTAGAAATAATTCTTACAGAGACAAATGTATAAAAACTTAGGTACAGATACAGAAGCTACTATTCTGGGGTTAAAATGATTTAAGATTTAAGACATTTCATACTAGTGACTACAATTTCCTCATCTTCAGTAGAAGGTATACTGTGTCTGGCAGAGTAGCTAAATTTGCATTCTCTCAGGCAAGACATGCATCATGTGATTGAAGAATTAAGTGGAGATTCGTTACTTTAATTAGTAATCAAGGCACAAGATACTGAACACAAGAGCACTGATTCTGAGCCCTTGCATACCTCAATCCATAATAATAAGGGAAAGTTCTTGAGTGCATTCCTTGCGGAGTTTGATATGAGAGTAAACAGTGGGATGAAATTCAGGTTCTAGTCTTTAATAACTGGAACACAGATGTTGCCGTTGACAGGAAGAGATATGTTGAGTGTTATTTCTCCATTTGCTTAGCAAGATTTGACATGTGGTGAGCCAGAATAGAAATTTGAAGAGTTGAATCAAGATGTGTTGAGGGAAGGTTGGGTGAAAGCAATGATGAAAGAAGCAGGTCTGGATATACAACATTATGCTGCAGATGGAAACTTTGCAAAAAAAAAAAAAAAAACCTTCCCAGGATTGTCTGTCTGGGTAAGCTTATTGGTAAATTCGGTTGCTCTTAGAAAAGAATTTTAAAATACATTGGTACATAGCCAGGATGTCATAACTCTAAACAGTGCCCATTGTACATCTTTTTGTGTTTGTTTATGCAGTGATAAGTGCTTACAGATGGCCCAGGAAGTATGAGCTGAGGGAAGTAAAATAAGGTGATAGAGCATGGGGAAGGGGTTGCAAGGTCTTTTGATTCATAATCACTGTGGTTTCCAATGCTGGCAGAGGCTAGGGAGTGTACCATAGATCAGTTAACAAGAAGGATGAGTGGATTCTATTAAGATAGGGACGGTAATATTTGTAGATCTCTTCTTTGAGGGAAGAAAATAGTCTGCTGAATAATAATACAGACATGGCACCATTCCAAGCACTAGAACTTTGTCCCTAATTTTGCCACATCTTAAGCACGAGCCAGTTAGATATCTTTTACCTCCCGTAAGAGCCAGGATTTAATTTATTGACCTAAGATTCTCTATTCTTGCCAACCATTCTTGCTAATGCCTAAAGGTTTGTTCATCACTTTTGAATTTTTTACCATGTCTTTCCCTCCTTTGTAGTTGCGTTCACCTATTTTACTTTTGAAACTAAAAAAAGGTGAGGGCAGTGAATTTTGATGCTCTTTGAGATGAGTCACCTGCCACTTAATGCACTAGGGTTATGTTCAAGCTTGTACCTCCCAAAGTCAGTGCTCTGGACCTCATGCCTGTCAAAATCCATATCCCATTTTCAAATTAGCCTGTTGGATGGCATTTAAAAAACCTTAGAAAGTCCCTAAGCTACTGATGACTGATGTTCATGGGGAGAGTTACTCCTGTTCACATATATTTTCCTTAATTTATTCCTTCTATAAATATTTCTTAACCTGTGTGCTAGGCTTTGGGAACATATGGATTTTGTCAGTCAGGGTCCTGAAGGGAAATGGACGGCACACTTAAAGTGAGTGATTTGAAGAGAGCATCATAAAATGACTACTTACAAATTATCAGTTGGTTGGAGTTAAATCACAGAGAAAGGACAAGGGGTAGTGCTGTTTCCTGGGGCTATTATAGCAGTGGTGGCCAAGTCATTACCACCAGGACACAAGAAGAGGTGAGAGGAGCCTGAGTCAGGGAGAGCTGAGGCAAGAAGGCCAGTGTGAGGAAGCTGTGACCTGCGGTGGAAGGAAGCTGCCAGTCCTGAGGACGTTGTGGGAAGGGCATTGGGAAAAAATAAACATGTCTACCTCACCCTTTGAACATTCAGCTCCTTCTGGGACCTTCTATCAGTCAACCCCCAGAGGATACGGCTGGTATTACCAGGACAGATCAGCTTCTTAGAACACAGCCAACATGAGAATGCAGGGTTGTGGAGCTGGAAGGGCCCAGGAAGATATGTAGCACACGGATGTATGAGGTGGTTCTGTCCCAGGAGCCTACGGTGGCATGTCCCACCCTTCAGCAGACTCAAGAATCCCGGAGGGCTTGTTAAAATACAGGTTCTTGGGCCTTACTCTCCAGTAGGTCCGATTCAGCAGATCTAGAGTGAGGTGGGAAAATGAGCATTTCTAACACATTCCTGGTATGGCCTGGGCTGCTGTTCTACAGATCACATGTTGTGTAGTGCTGACCTGACATTTTGAGACAGGGCAATGCCAAACCCTAAGGAATGGATGTCTCCTAGCAGAGTGTCAACTCTTTTACAATAATTTAAAGATATTTTTACTACTTTCTTAATACACTGTTGTCAAGCCTAATTTCCAGGCAAGCTGATCTTGACTAGAAACCATCAAAGAAGAGAGTTTTGAATGTGTAAGTAGGAATGAAAGGATGCTTGTGGGTTTAACTTTTCTTTCCTAAGTAAACTTCCTCTCTAAAGAAGGTATTGCCTCATTCAGGATAAGCTGGAGACATAGTGTTGCACAAAGGCTAACCTGTCATTACTGTATATATTATATATATATATATATATACACATACATAGATGTATATATTTTAAAATATTTTAATTAAAAGTGAGTTGAAGTCAGATGATTTCATTTTTGACATTTTTCTGTAATAATTTTTTATAAGGGAACTTTATAATCTAAAAAAGAAAAAAAATCAAACAACAAAACAGCTCTAGTGAGTACACAGGAAAGCATGGGAAGTCCCTTCCCAAATATTCTTGAATAAAAGTCCATTTCTTTCTTATTTGCTACTCCTTTGTTAGCATTATTCCATGGGAGTAATGTATAGTTGACCAACAATTAATGAGGGAAGTGGCTCAGAGATCAAGTCATCAGGGAAGAGGAGCTGGCCTTTGACTGGTGAGCAAGAGAGAATCAAAGGGTTTGAACTGAAAATACCTGCTTGGATCAATCACTTTGTCCATGCATAAACTTTGTCCATGCATAAAATAAGAAATAGTCTTATTTCCCATGAGCTACTCCGAATTCTTCCTTGCATCAGTCAAGCTTTTTGTTAGAGTGGATCAAACTCACTGCCCCGCTTCTTCACCTCCCATTTATTCTTTGTCCTTTGACTTCTGACTCTCAACTCTTCCAAAACTACATTGGCAGAAGTTACTTTGCTCATGTGATCTCTCGGCAGCATTCAGGGCTGTGGACCTCTCCTTGTGTCATGGGTTTCTGTGGCATTTCTTTCTCCCATGCGCCTCCTACCTCTCTAACGATTCCTTCTTGAAGCTCTGGTAAATCTGTCATGTCATGTTGTTCAGCCTCAACACAGACTTTTTCAAAGATGTCCAGAGCAACAACTAAAAGTGACTTAGCCTTATATGCCTCAAAGAATATTAAAGGGAATCTGATTCACCCACACTTACCAAAGACTCCTTTAACACTCAAAAGTTTCCTTAAAATGCACAGCTGGCCTGGATCCTCTCTTACCACAATCTCCCAAATTCTCTTCTGGATCTCTAAATGTGAGGCTCTTTTTCATTCCATCTCTTTATTGTGTAGATTTACTTGCCTTTTGCTTTCCTTACTATTTTGGAAAGGGGGAAGAAACAAGAAATGAGGGGGCCAAATACACGTTTCTTCTTAAAGCATGGGTGAAGAGTGGAGGAAAAGTGACGTGGAGGGCTACTGACTCACGCATCAGTACTTTTGTTCTACTACAGGCTCGTTTTCTTTAATTGGCCCATCTTGCTCTGCTTCTCTGTGAAATGCTGGCATCCCCCCAAGTTTCCATGATTGCATTGCCTGCTGGTTTTATCAGTTACTCCTGTGATTCTAACTTTCTCTCTGAATGGGAATTGTGAACAATTTTTCTCTTGCCCAACATGTACTAGATATCTCCACTTGGATAACTTACAGACCTGTCAATACTCAATGTAACTGCTGCTCCTTGCTCAGTCCAGAGCAGTAGGCATCATCCTCAATCCACGCACCTCTCTTACATGCCATCTCAAATCAACCACCAAGTCTTGGGTTATTCAGTTCTCAGTCTCTCAAATCCATTGCTCCTTCCCGGTCCCTAAGTCATACTTTTACATACCTCCTGAACTGTTTCAGCAGCCCCCTAAGTGTTCCCCTGCCTACAGACCAGCTCTCCTCAAATCAAACTTTACCACTGACAAAATAAACTGCCTAAAATGCAAATCTTACCCTGTTATTTCACACTCCACTCTTTAAAATGCAGTGTCTCTCTATTACCTATAAGATCTAGGTCCTTTGAGATCTGAGCCCTACTTGCCTCTCTCTTTATGCTGCAGCTCTTCTGAAAGGCTTGCACATTTCTCACCAACCATCCTCTATGCGTTGGCTTGTTTTTTCTCTCTGAACTCCCTTTGCTCTCTATTAGTTAATGCTGACTCATGACTTTACCCTACTAGGCTGAACTAAGTGACCCACCCTGGTATTGCTGTTCCCACAGCATGGGATTTATCACTTTGTATTCTTATGTTTGTTTATTGGCTGTCTCTGAGGATGAATTTCTCCTAAGTGTTTTGAAGAATGTTAGAGCTGAAATCCAAGTTTAGTGAGGGGGAAAAAATCACTGGAACTTATGAGAACTTGGGGTCAAGTCCAGATTAACCATTAATCTGCTTTGAAATCTTGGACAAATCACTCCCCTTCACTGCTCCATCCACCTTTCACAAGTGAAGCTTGGGTCATATAATCGTATCTACCATGCTCTGATTCCACTCTGTATCTTCCCACATTTAGAGAGGGTGTTCCTTGATGTTCACATACTACCCTTTCTACTTTCTCCTCATTGTTCTGCTTTCTTTCTTCAGGGGTTTATCTAAAATAGTTCTCAACCCTGGTTTCTCTGTGGCACTTCATTTTTTTAAAAAAAATTTTTAAAGACTTTATTTATCTGAGAGAGAGAGACAGAGATAGCAAGAGAGAGCATGAGTGTGAATGAGAGGGAGAAGCACACTCTCTGCTGAGCAGGGAGCCCGATATGGGACTCGATCCCAGGACCCTGGGATCATGACCTCAGCTGAAGGCAGACGCGTAACCAGCTGAGCCACCCAGGTGCCCTCTGTGGCACTTTATAAGATACGGATGGCCAGCCCTATCTCAGAATCAAGGGATTCTGACTTTATTGGTCCAATGTAGCACTCCAACATCGGTATTATTTAAAAAGCACTCCAGATAATTCTAATGGCATTCAAGATTATCAACTATTGATATCATACAGTATTTTTCAAAGTTTGGTCCCTCAGAGCAGCAGCATCACTTGGAAATACAAATTCTCAGGCTCCTATTGAGTTAGAAACGGTGGTCTGTGTAGGTGATTCTGATACACACAAAATCATTGCCTCTCCTTGGATGCTTCCAAATAGCAACTGGAGGTTACCACTGTTGTTTCAGAGATAAATCCCCCTGATGTTTATCTTTAAAGATGTTCCACCAGACAACCAAAGTCCGCTTCAAGGGAATTGTTTATGTTACCCTTACATCTTCCAGGGAAGGAGCCTTCTTGGCTGGATCAGAGTTAACATTTAAATATATATGTGTGTGTGTGTGTGTGTGTATTTATATGTATTAGGTTAGGGTATAGAATATATATATATATATACATATACAAATGTATATATATATTAGGTTAGGGCATAGAATGGAATGATGGGATTTATCTTCAGAGCAGTGAGGCATATTTCTGGCTGGGATATAGAATGGGAGTGAAGATCAGGCACAGATGTTGCCTACAGAGAGGGCCCTTGGAAACAGGCCCTCTGGAATTAGCTCGTGTTGCCTCTTTCTCTCTTGTAAATATCTGATTTTCAGCCCTTTCTTACAAGTCCTGCAATGAAATATATGGTCTGGATTGAGGTTACCATTCAGCCAACATCTAGAGAATTGAATATTTCTCCTTATTAATATTCTAGGAAATAGAACACTGGTTTTAAAGCCACACAACTTGACTGCCTGAACTTATATCAGCACTGATAATATTTCAGCTTCATGAGGTTGTTTATATCATCCTCTTATCCTATAAAGAGGGGGGCAGACAATGGCAGCGTGAACTAATTTCCTTATTCTCAACCCCATTCTGCTCATGTGAGAGGCAGTCACTCTCTGTGGGCTTAGAGATCAATTCCATTCTTAATTTTTACTTTTTATCTGTCCAAGCAATTGCTCTTGCCTAAATTATAGAGCTCTGGAAATATATTTATTCAGTCATTAAGTGGTTCTTGAACAAAATGTTTTTATTCGAAAGCAACATGTTTGTTTTATACCTACCACATTTTAAATTATACAATTACTTATTTAATTATTTGTCTAGCTTCTCACTAACTGTACGTTTCATTTAGATAAGATCAAGTCAGTTTGTTAACCACAGTATAGCCAGTATCCAGCACCTGGTAGGTACTCATTAAATATTTAATGAAAGAAATACTGAATGGCTGCGTCAAGTGTAATATAGCGGAAGGAAAGGGTGCTTTTTGGGCAGACAGGGCAGGCGCATAACCTATCCTGGTGCAAATGTAAGGACAAATACAAATTAAAAATAAGAGGCTTAATTCTTCCTGTTGGAAATAAGAGAAGCAATTTTTGTCTTCTTTTTTTCAGAGCATTTACTTTAGAAAAATTGTAAATGTAATTACTTTCTCCTTTCTTTGAAATGTATATAAATTCTTAAAAACAAAAACAAAATTCTTTTGAAAACTAGATAGGCGTCTTGTCAGCTTTGTGACCAGGAATGTCTTTCTCAAGGACTTGGAGTCCATTTCCTTGACATGTAAACATCAAGGCAGATAGCACCTCTATCTTCCAGTTTCTGTGGGGGGGAGGGTAGGAGCCTAATTTTGATGGGCATTTTGCTCCAAGTTGCAAAACTGCCTCCTGTCATAAAGATATAAGAAATTTGTTTTTCTTCTGGTTAAAGCCAATAGGCTAACACAGATGGTCACCCCAGGTACAAGGTAAAGTTAGGATGAACTATGTGTGACAAATGGTGCTGTCCTCTTACTTGTGAACTAGTTATTATTTATCTTGAAAACATGTATTAGTGAGTTGTATCTGCTTGGCTGCGAAAAGGGTGAGATTTCTTTCTGTCTTTGCAGTCCCTTGAGGGATTGCCTGTGATATGCATCACATTCTGGTTTAATGCTTATTCAATAATAAAACTGTTTTCTGTCTCTACTACTTTTTGGGGAGGTTTTCTGGGCTGGGGGAAGATTTTTGTTTCCAGTGAGATTTCTGCAAGAGACATGGGGCACCCAATGGAGAATTGACAGGAGAGCAGGAGGAAGGGCACTTCAGTCATGTGGAAAAGACCAGAGATGTCAGAAAGGACCAGTTGCAAGAGAAATGCAGGGAGAGCTAGGTACTGAAGAGCCTCTTAAGTTATGTTAAGGGATTTGGACTTTATCCTGGGAGAAATTGAATAAGCAAGGTGGTTTTTGTAATAGGATTTGCCTTTAGGAACCATAACTCTTGCTCTAATGTGCAGAAAAGATTGGAGAGAATATTAGTGGATATAAGATGAAGTTAGGTGAGAGATTTATTACCAAGTTGGGTAATAATAAGACAGTAATAATAGTAATAATCTTGGAAACCACAGCTAACACTTTCTTGAGCTAACCATGTGCTGGGCACTCCTCTAAGGCCTTCACATGTATTGTCATTAATTTGTACAACTACTCTATGAGGTTTGTTGTATTACCATCTCTGTTTATAGATAAGAAACATAAACAGAGTAGGTAGTATGAGGTGGAGCTGAAATGTAAACCCTGGCTCCAGGGACAGTTCTTTTAACTTCTATTCTACACTGTCTCTTCATGTCATAGTTTGGACAAGGATGGTGGCAGAATGGACATGTAAGGTGGATTGATTCAATAAATATTTAGAAGATGGAATAGATAAGACCTAAGGATTAAGTGGAGGTGGAGAATGGGCCAAGAAGGTGTTAAGGATATTACCCAGTTTTTTATTAGTACAGTCGAGCTATTCACTGAGGCAGGAGTGCCAAGAACATGGCAGTTTGGGAAGAGAAGTTAAAGAATTTGGAGGACATGCTGCACGGAGGTACCAGAGTGGAGATGTCCAATGAAGCAGCTGTTACAAAGCTCTGAAACTCAGAAGGGAAGACATTCCCAAGCACAAGGATGGCAACTGAGGTCATGACAGCAGACCAGAACACCCAAGGAGAGGGAGCACAGTAAAGAGGAGAGGCCTGGATCAAACCCTGGAGGAACATGAAGAAGAAAAGAGTTACCCTCTTAGGAAATTAAGAGGACATATTCAAAGAAGTGTAGGGAAAACTGTTTTGGGAGTGTGGCATTTTCAAAGCTCAGAGAAAAGAATGTCCTCAAAGGAAGTAGGATCAGGCCAGTAGTGTTAAGAACTGCCATAAAAATCTGCCGTGGCTCAGAAAGAAAGAAATGAGGCTATGACCTTCCCTGCCAAACTATCAACCAGTCTGAACAGGACTCTAACTCACTTTTCGATGGAATTTTAACATGGCAATGCTTCGATTCAGTTTTTGCTTTAATGTGTAGCCTGGGGTGCCTGAGTGACTCAGTCAGATAAACATCTGACTCTTGATTTTGGCTCAGGTCATGATCTCAGGGTCATGAGATCGAGCCCCACATTGGGCTCACGCGCTGGGCGTGGATCCTGCTTAAGATTCTGCCTCTCTTTCAAAAAATAAAAATTTAGAAAAAATAAATATGTAGACTACTGTCATTTCCACACCCCCCCCCCCAATGGTACACCATACTGCTTTCCTTCTGTGAAGCTAAGTATGCAAAATAAGATATCACAGATCTTCCTGCTGCCTCAGGAGGAAAATGCAGAAAATGAAGGCTAGCACAGTAAGCAGACTGAGTGCTCCTCTCTGTAAGAGCAAACCCAGCCATTTTCCTAGTCTCTCCTTAAAGCTCTGTGGATCCCAAGGATGCTATTCACTCTACAGCCTTCCTTTGTGCCCCACATCTTTCTATCACTATCATTTAATTACTTGGCATTTTCCTTTGGAAGCAGGCTTAGGGTGATTTAATGATGTCTGCAGAGATTTTTTTTTTAAGTAGACCTGTGAATGGGATTCATGCCTAGTTTGGGTAGGCTAATACGGAGCCTTTTATTTATGCTTAAAGATTTTGGGGTATGACTAAATAATGTTTTCATTCTGTGCATCTGGGCAACTTAATTTCATTTTGTCCCCTGACATTTGAAGATAGCTTTAGGGTTTTCTTTTCTTTTTCCCTGTATTCATTGTCTCCCAAAGTCTCCCCTCTCTTCTCTTACCCTCCCCATTATGGGATTGTTCATCTTTATTGGCTCAGAAACAGGACTGCAATGTGATTTTCCACTTGGATTCTAGTGGAATGGAATTTTTAGAAGTTTTTTTTATCTTCTGGCTGCATGTGGGTGATGAGGAAAACACTCTCCATCAAGACTCAGAGGGTATTACAATACTTAGCTACCAGGAATGGTTGAGATCTAGAGTTGAGGGTGTTTAAGCCAGTATATAAAATAAGGCCAGACCTAAAAGAACAGAGAAAATGAACAACTAGTGTTTGGTCTTAAGGACTTGAAGACACCCTCTTCTTCCTGGTCTTTCTTTCTTGAGTCTTCATAGAAATGAACTAGCACTGGTTGGAATTCTGTGCAGGGCTCTGCCAATCCTGTTTTAGCACTTGATGTGGGTAGTGATAGCTTGAGGTAAGATTGTGAAATAATGAACGGGTTAGCTCTGGGTACAGTGCCAGATAGATATTTTTTTCTTAGTTTGATAACTTTGAGAACCACCCCAGTTTAGTTCCATTTAGTTCTGTATATACACTCCCAGCTTTGCTGTTGATTTGCTGAACATTTAGCAAATTGTGTAGCCACTCTTGAGTTTTGCTTGCTCCTCCTCAGAGTAAGCAGCATTCCCCCTCTTCAGGGCACTAGGATGTTTTCAGTTGGCAGGAAGTGAAAGAAGTTCCATGTACACATTAGCTCTTGCATTTTCCTTCCATTGCAGATTAGACCCTAGCAGAGATATTCTGTAAGAGATATATCTTGAAGGAGTGCTGGCAGTCATTGCTTCTAAATGAGTAACTGCAGAGCATTCCCCTTTAACTAGAGAAGCACGAAGGATTCTGAGATGTCCGAGATCTCCCCTGAAGAGCTAGACTCAAGCGGGCATCAAGTAGACAAGTAAGGCTTTCTGGAGATTAGTGGAATATGAGCCAGGGTAGAGGTATTCTGTAGGAGGCTGCCTGGCTGCTGGACAGTCACCTTCACTAGATGTGAAGAGGGAAGGGCACCTGTTTCCTGAACACCTGGTCCATGCCAGGCACGGTGTTAGGGAGTTTCATGCAGATGATCTGGTTTTAAAACTGCTCAAGGAGGCAGATACTACGTACCTTTGCTTGTGAGGAAACCAAGGCTCTGAAAGGTTATAGAATTTGCTGATAGGTACCCATTTAGTAAAGGACAGAGATGGAATTTGAAGCTAAATCTGACTTTATAGTCCTTTTACTTCCCTGATCTCCTGCTTCTGCAACTTCTCCCTGCTCTGGCATTATGGGAACAGCAGGGTCACTGCGGGCCCTCCCTTATCCTCTCCACACATTGGGCTTGGTTCTGACCCAGCTCCTGATACTGGGGATGGGCACATGACCCAGGTCGGGCAATGAGACTTTGGTCACCTCTTGGCCACTGTGATTAGATCAGGGTCAGACAGACAACACACGTAAATCCAAAGAGTGTCAACCTCTAGAATTGGGAGAAAAGGTGCCTCCTTCTTTTGGAGTTTCGGAGCCTCTGGAACATAAGCCCGGAGCTGCCATGGAACATCTTTGTCAGCATGCAGGCACAGCCCCTCTAGAGTAAAGCGAGCAGAGTGGAGAGCACAAAGGTGAGATGGGCATCGGACATCAGGATCAGCACCGCCTTTCTGCTGTGCCTGATGCTAGACCAACCCCTCAGCTTTCCATTTGTGGCGTCGGTTTTCTGGCTTAGGAAAAACTGTGCTAAGTTTTCTGTTACTTGTAACCAAAAGAACCCTGACTAATAGCATTAATAGAGGGAATTTTAAAAAGTATTTTCATTGTCTCTGATCTTTGGAAATTGGCAGTTTATACTGGGGAGATACCACACACCTTTGAAAGAGTTAAGTGACCATGGAGGGCTCTATTAGTTTTCTTTTGCTACCATAACAGATGACCACAAATTTAATGGTGGAAAACAAGGTGACTTTATTGTATTAGAGGTCTGCAATTCAGGAGTTTGACATAGGACTCGTGGGGCTAAAATAAAGATGCCCATAGGGCAGCATTCCTTTCTGGAGGCTTTAGGGGAGAACCCATCCCTTGTGTTTTCCAGTTTCTGGAGGTCACCTCCGTTCTGTGGTGTGTTGTTCCCTTCTTCCATCTTCAAAACACACAATATTATTTCCATAGTCACGTATCTTTCTCTGATTCTTCTCTTCTGCCTCCCTCTTCCACTTTTAAGTACCCTGGCAATCACTTTGGGCCCAATATAATGTCCCTGTTTTAAGGCCAGCTGATGAGGAAACTTAATTTCACCTGCAATCTTAATTCCCCTTCTGCCGTGCAAAGTCACATACAGGTTCTGGGCATGAGAATGTGCCCATCTGGGATGCCTGGGTGGCTCAGTCAGTTAAGTGTCTGCCTTCGGCTCAGGTCATAATCCCAGAGTCCTGGGATCCCGAGCCCCACATCAGGCTCCCTGCTCAGCGGGGAGCCTGCTTCTCTCTCTCCTTCTGCTGCTCCCCCTGCTTGTGTGCTCTCTCTCTCTCTCTGTGTCAAATAAATAAATAAAATTTTAAAAAATGAAAAGAATGTGCACATCTTTGGTGAAGGGCTGGGGACACCATTCTGCCTACCACAGTGTCTGTTCTCCTACCATAGCAAGGGACATGCTTTTTTGTGATTTCATGTTTACTTGCCTGCTTTTCCAATAGCCTGTGACCATTTATTTCTGATTTTGTCCGAGTGCGTACCATGGAGCTTGTCCCATAGTCAGTGCCAATTAAAATGTCTGGGTTTGTTTGCTATAGAAGATCAAGGAAAGGGCAGTTAGGCAGGGGGTCAGGAAAGACTTTCTGGAAAGTGATTTCTTTGTCATTGCTATATTTTTGGCACCCAACACTGTAGATTTTCAAAAAATATTTGGGGAGTGAATAAATAAATAAAGGTAGGATTTGAATTGGATCTTTTAAGATATAGCAGTTAAGGCTTAGAATAAAAAATGTGCAGGTGTGCCTGGGGCTCATTGGGGAGATGATGAAAGTAATGACTGGTGTGGAGGGTGGACAAGAGGAAAGACAGTGTTGGAAGAGCAGGGTCAGGCTGGGTCACAGCCAGCCTGGGGAACAGCCTCAGGAGTCAAGGGCTTTTGTTCTCTGTAGACACTGAAAAATCCTCCGGTCCATTGCACACCCTACAGGATGTCACATGTACTCACTCCTCAGTGATCTCATCTGGTCCCGTCAGTGCCATCAATATGCTGAGAGCTCTCAAAAGTACATATGTAGACCCAAGCTTTTGGACCTCCACACACAGATTCCAAGTGCCTGTTTGACATTCCCACGTAGGTATCTAAAAAAGCATCTCAAGGTTTACACGTCCAAAACGAAACTCCTGATTTTCACCGCTCCCCCGAACATCAACTTTCTCTTTCCCTGGTCTTCTACATCTCAAGAAATAAGTATTCCAGTCTTGCAGTTGCTTAGGTGAAAGATCTTGGAGCCTGCTTTATCTCTCATCCCACACTTAACTGATCAGTAAATTCTGTTGCTGTACCTTTAAGAGATTTCCAGAATCTGACTACTTCTTAATACTACCCCCCACTCCAAGCCATAGTTCATGCCACTGTCATCTCTCAACCAACATTACTGTAATGGCTTCCGCACTGGGCTCCCGCATTTCACTATTTCCCCCTTATTGTCAATAAAGTAGTGTAAGTCTTTTAAAATTCTGGTGAGACCTCTGCTCAAAACCCCCTAGAAGCTCTGAATCTCACTTAGAATGAAAATTAATGTTCTTACAACAGCCTGCAAGCCCCTATACCAGATGGCTTTGCCCTATTTGCTCCCTTTCTGTCCTCCGTGCTTACTACCCTTTCACATGCACATTCTGCTCCAAGTGCACTGACCTCCTGACTGATCCTGCAAGACACCAAGTCTGCCACTGCCTCAGCGCTTCCATGCTGAGCGCGCCTCCCTACACATACACTGCTCCTTTCCCAGATGTTCCCAGGACTCATGCATGTACTCATTCATTCCCTTCACGTCTCTGCTGAAATTTCACCTTCCCAGGAGGGCATTCTTGCACCTCCCAGTACACACTAGCACTTCCTCCCTAGTATTCTCTATTTCTCTTACTAAAGGCTTTCTTTTTCCCCGACACTATTTGCCACCATCTGACTTACCATATATTTGTTTATTTTGTGCCCCTCCACTAATAAATGTAAGCTCCAAAATGGTACTGACTATGCATGTTTTTTGCAATTTATACTCCATACCTAGAGTAGTATCCAACACATTGTAGGAGCTCAAAAAAATACTTGTTGCATGATAAAATATTGTTTTTCCAATAAACAATGGAAAGTAGATGGTCAAGAATCACCTGGCCATGGGCTTTGGAGGAAGGAGATGGATATAGCCTGCAGGCTACAGAACTCTCAGGAGACTGAGATAGAAGCCATGTTCTCGAATCAGGGAGTATGGGAAAGGAGAGATAGCATGAAAGAAGTCCACAAATGGGAACCTTGTAGATGTGGTAGAATGAATATTGGAAATGAAGGAGAAGGAAGAGTCAGGTGACTTGGCAGTTTTTAGATTGGGAAATGGAAATGTGAGTGCCCCTAAGAGAAAGATATGTCTGGTACAGGGGGCTCAGTTTTTGACTAGGTTCCATTTGGCATGTCTACAAAACATTCCCTTGGGCGTGTCTCTCAGGAGGAAGGGCAGAGACTGGGCCTATATCTGCCTTTCTGCAGGGGCTCTTCTCAGGAGCCTGACTAGTCAGGCTTGCTGGATGAGCAGGAGTCTCATGTCCTCCTTGTACCACAGTCTAATATTCGGACAGGCTGGATACCCAGCTTAGTTTAGGAAGTAACCAGAGGGGTGTCCTGCTTGAGGCAGCGCACCTGGAGCTTGGCGTGCTAGGAGAGACCAGACGTGGGAGGTTCTAGGGAAGTGCCGAGTGGGAGAGTGGAGACAACTAACCCAGCAAAGGCAGAGCAAGAGTGTATGTTTATCTCTTTGTCTTTTCGAGTTGGTGAGAAAGTTTGGGATTTATCAGGATTTCTGAAGACAGGAAAATATTATCCTATAAAAGTTTCAGTTTCATGAGTTTGAGTGATGGGGACAATCTGCAGTTTTAAGTCCCCTGATATACCTGGACTATGGTAGTAACCCTGACTGCTCAGGAATGTGCCACCTCCTAGATCTGGCTTAAACACTTAAACACTCTCGTGTTACCCTAGCTGGGATTTCACTTAAGCTGTTTAACCAGTTAAATATTGGCAGAGTCCTGTTTTCCCTCTGCTTGGTGAGGGAGATTAGTTGCCTCCTCCACAGGGCTGATGTGAGCAGACAACTTCCGTGTTCCTGGGTGAGGATAATATGGCCTCCACTATGGTGACTGAGGGGAAGGAGCTGGCACCCTAGGCCCGAACACATCCTCGGATGCCAAGGGAAGACAGAGCACTGAAGCAGAGCCCTGTCAGTTACCCAGTGAACCTCACTAAAAGGATAACACTCCCAGGTGGCTGAACTCTTGACAGGTCATCGACTGACTCGCCAGTTGCCATCAGGTGTACTTTGGAAAGCGGCAATGATTTATCTTTAGCTTGGCACCTCTGAGCCAACAGCTAAGAAGATCAAATTACCTTCCTATATAAAAATACCTGTCTGTCCTCCCTCAGTGCACTCTGTAACAGGTGCTGGCTCTGATTCCCCTGCAGCGTGCCTCACATAGCCATCTCTCCTTCGGGCCTGGAGCAGGTGCTTGCTTTGCCCTGGGTGGGTATGACTAGATTCCTAGTGCACACGTTGGCTTGGTCAAATATTTACCCAAGGTTCTGATATTTTTTCAGGAAAACAAATGGTTTTCTTTTTTGCTTGATTTTTGCAACCTCAAAGGGGAGATAAGACAGTGTGGTACTAGGGGATATGGCTTTCTTACCTCCATCCATCATGGTCACACTGACATCACCATGGTCTAAATCTACTAATCTCTTAACATCCAACTTTCTAACCCTTGTAATTTGCTCAGGGAGGTGAAACTGTGCTGAAGCAGGAGAGCCGTGTCCTTTTGAGTCATACTTGGGACCATGTCCCTTTGAGTCTTGTTTTCTGCTGGGTCATTGCAATAAACTGGACATGCTTCTCCAATGGCTCCAGGCTCATCCTCAGTCTTCTGAAATTTTCCTTTCCAGACGATTCCATTCATTCCCCCTCCTCCCTCACCCCTCCAGACACTAACATCAGCTCTTCAACTGAAAGAAATACAGGAAAGATCTACAAATACAGGAAGAGCCACTGCCCTCAAACAACCCAGCAGCAATCCCGAGACAAGGAGATACAAAGCCTGCCAGCCTTCTTAGCAGAGGGCAGATGGGAACATACAGGGAGAATCACTAAATTATTCTCCCGCTCAGTTATTCTCACACAGAACAAAATCCACCTCTGCACGTTATGTAGCCTCTTACAGATCATGTCTCTACTTCCCCATTTGTAAAACTGGGATCCTACAGGGTTGTTATAGGAGATAAATATCGTAGTTCCTCAAAATGAAGAAATCAGCCATTCATTCCTTCGACAAATAACACTGAATGTCTATTTTACGATAAAGCACCGAGGATAAAGCAGTATGCTCTTATGGGATTGACATGCTAATGAGATGCTGAGGCTTGAGTAAAAAGAGGAAAGCATCCAGCCACATAGAATCAGGGGGAAGAGCATTCTTGGCAGAGAGCACAGCTAATGAACGCAATGGCTTTAAGGTAGAAAAAAGTTTTGTACCCCAGGAAACCAGAAAAGGGCCAATATAGCTGGAGCCTGTGGGCAAAAGTAAGAGTTGGGAGGGAAGCAGGGGTCAGTCAGCTCTTGCTGGAGAAGAAGGTAAATATTTGGACTTCATGTTAAGTACCGAGGAAGAGTAGTATGTTCTGGTTCACATTTTAAAAGTTCGCATTGTCTTCTCTATGTAAGGGATTGCAAGAGTGGAAGTAGGAAGGTAGGATAGGAAGACTGGAGTAAAAGACAATCATTTAGGAAAGAGAGCATGTGGCTTGGACTGTACATATTGGACTTTTCATTTCTGGACAGTAACAATTGAGTCTTAACTGGTTTCCGTTTGCATCTATGTGCGTGCACTCAGAGTAAAGCATCTGCCCTTCTGATCTCTATGAAGAGGTCTTTGTGACCTTTTGAAAAACATCCAGTCTGTTTAGTCTGGATCACATCTAAGTCTGATTATCTTTATGGGTCTAAGGCACAGAATAATAGTATTCTAGAGCTGGTGAGAGTCGAATGGTACATTCTTTGCCCCAGCCTGCCTACACTTCCACCCTTTCAGTCCAGATGAAGGGCTACTCTTAAAACGATATAACAGTTTTATTGAGATGTAACTTACATTCCACAAACTTTACCTATTTAAAGTGTAGAAGTCAGTGGTTTTTAGTATGTTCACAGAGTTGTGCAACCATCACCACAATCTAATTTTAGAGTATTTTTTATCACCCCAGAAAGAAATCACATACCCATTAGCAGTCACTGTCCATTCCTCCTACCCCGCCCCCCCCACCCCAGACCTAGGTAACTACCAACCTACTTTGCATTTTCATTAATTTCTTTATTCTGTATATTTTATATACATGCAATCATAAAACATGTGACCTTCTGTGACTGGCTTCTTTCACTTTGAATAATGTTTTCAAGGTTGATTCATGTAGCTTGTATCAGTATTTCTTTTTATTGATGAATTACATTCTGTTGTATAGATATGCACAGCGCAAGAGATGTCACCCTCCTCCCTAGTTGCATGTTTTTTAAGTTATTTTCCTGATCAGGAAGTTTTTCCACACAATCAAAAAACTTCTTTTCTATATTTGAGGGTAATACTAAAAGCATCATCCTTTAGTTTCCTCCAAATAAAGCAATACTGAATTCTTTATCTTATTTCTTTCCTCGAAATAATTTCTTGTTTTGCCTATTTTTCTCCTACTCCTTTATAGACTCCTTCTTCATTTAAAATATGGAAATCAAGATCCATCACCCTAAAAAGAATCTGACCAGTGCAAGCAATTACAGAAAGGTTGCTTTCATAGTAGAGGCACATACTGCTTTCTTGGTTATATGTATATATAGTCACTTTGACCCTCAGGTCTTTTTCTGTCATACTTGTGTAAATTGGGTTAATCTCTCTCTTCTATCTATGGTTTTCCATATTTATGCATGTCACTTTACATGCATGCCAGTGCTTGAATTTGGTGCTCATCTGGCCTCTGAAATTGAGGCTTTTTTTTCTTGTCTACCTTAGACCTCTTACTCATTTCTTCATTTTGGCTCCATAGCACCACCACATATTTTTCAGAGGCTAGGAGAAGGGCCCCTTCCTCTGGACTATACCTTGTCTTAAATTCTCAGCTCCTTTTGGGTTCTTCCTTTTGAGATGAGGGAAGCTGAATTTCCTTGCTCTCCTGTTCAACATAATAATTCTGCCTGGATCACAGCTCTTTATTTCAAATGCCTTCTATTTATTCAGTCATCCATCCATTATTCAATACATGGTTATTGAAGATCAGACACTGTTCTAGGTTCTGGGGACATAGTAGTGAACAAAACAGACTAAGACTTAGCACTCATAGTTTATGTTCTGGTGAATGTTATAGAATTTAAGTATAAACAAGCTTGATCCCTGGGATTGCATCATTTAAAAGGGACTTTATATTTTCTGGTGAAGTCCGCCCCACCCCACCCCCTTTTTTTGAAGAAAAAAAAAAAGGAAGCTGTAGAACAGAAGAATTACTTGACTTGTTCATAATCAGTCCCTGGTAGGACTAAAATGAATCCTAGGTCTTAGACTCTCAGTGTGCTTTCCACCACACTGTGCAAATGGAAAAGGTTTGAGAAGCACCTTGAACTGACAGATGTGATATTAGTTAATGTAACATTTCTAAGGTATGGGAACATGTATGAAATATTAGTAGAAATTGCTATAGATTTTGGAATGAAAGAACACAAGGAACATGAACATGAAGGATGGGAAAAGCAAAAATTGGTATTTGAAACTTTTTTTAATCCAGACCCTCTTTTTTTTTTTTTTAAGATTTTATTTATTTATTTGACAGAGAGAGAGAGCAGGAACACAAGTAGGGGGAGTGGGTGAGAGAGAAGCAGACTCCTGCTGAGCAGGGAGCCTGATGCAGGGCTCGATCCCAGGACTCTGGGATCATGACCTGAGCCGGAGGCAGATGCTTAATAACTGAGCCACCCAGGCATCCCCAGACCCTCTTTCTTGAGGGAGCTTCTGCAAAGTTAGACTTCCAAGTTACAGAAACATTGTGAGCAAACATATATGACTTAGTGAACCTTTCACAAACAGATTCCTTTGTTTTCTTCAAGGAACTAAGAAAGCTGCTTTCAGAGGCAAGTCAGGCAGTGAATTTTCCTGTTTTAATTTCAAAGTTCAGCATGTTATTTTATGTTCCCAGTGGTTTCCTGTTTCTCTTTTCCTTCAGAGTTCAAGATTAACAGCAATTTTCCACCTTGAAAACAGTGTAAACATTTCACCTCTATGGATTACAATGAGGTTGGGCTCATTGATGTGTGTGCACATCTGGACTTTTATGAGGTAGTTTGGGCTTCCTCTCAAGGCCTCCCTTCAGACTGGACAAAGAGGTGGATTTTTTTTTCCATATGTGTGGGAGATAATTCCAAAACTGTGTTTATTAGAAGCTCATGCTCAGAGTCACACCCTCAAGATTTCAGATTTTTCAGCCTGGGACTCTTCTTGAAGTCTACACCTGGCTTTGATGACTGAGGATCGTGAGTCTTCCTCCATCCCCAAGCCTAGAAATGTCAATGTTGAAACCATGCTGTTAAATGTCTGCCTCTATCACCATGTCCTTTCCCTTCTAAAACCTCAGAGAAAGCAATGAGAAATCAGTGGGGACAGGAAAGACTAGAAAGAGGTATAAATGCAAGGTTTATCCTCTAAGGTAGAAAGAAATTAAAGAGGAAACATCGTGGTGGCTTAAAAGTGAAATATTTACGAATTAGAGGCAAATCTGGAAATTTAAAAGACGGTTTAGAAAGAGATGAGACAAAATCTGTCAGAGATCTATCCTTCCATCCTTTCCTAGAGTACTTTCTTTCCCCATCACCTCACCTCCCTGTTCCCCCTGCACACACATCTCAACTTGCCAACAAATGCAGTCTGGTAATACGTGGCAACAAAGGATTCAGTCATTTTTCAAGCAAGGCAGAGGAAGGTCTGGTCCTTTGTCTCTAGTGTTTATGATTCACAAGGTGTCAAACAACCTTACATGCTGCAAATGGGAGCGATCATGTTTCCTGACAGAAATCCCCCTGTCTGCTTTTGTTTGCTTAGAGATGAAGCTTGTTACATACAGTAATCCAAGGAATCAAAACCCTCTGGTTTGCCACTGCCACCCTGCTACACATGGCTTTTTGCTAGTTCTTCAAGCCATCTAGCAGCCATCTTCCCATGGCCATTGTGGTAAAGGGAGATTCTTTTAAATTCTGTAATATTTATTGAATACTGACTGTGTAGTGTTTTTGCACATTTAAGTGGCCAGTTTAAAGAGATAAAAATGCATACTGTGTTCTCTAGCTTCAAGTCACTCATAGGTTTGGTTTTTTGAAAATGAACAGAAACAGGATAACCCAATGAGTATTGTGACCTTACACTCATGGTCTCCATTAAAGACCACTAACTGCTTAGAACATGGAGTTGTTGGAGGTAAACTGTGTGTCTTTCACCTGGGACCAAGGGCCACCTATGATAACTGCTAGATGACTACACATCCAACATGGGCTGTTCCCAACAGGCATAGCCATAGAAGACATCAGAATGTCTTAGGAACTTCCCAGGAGAATGGTGACTATCGTTCTTCTTAGACTTGGAGGAACCAGGTGGATCAGAGTAACTTTGATATTATTTCATGATAACTACATGGCCGTCACATGGTAATATAATTAGTCTTCAAGAACCAAATTATATCCATTCTGATCCATTACTCTTACTAGGCTCCTAGAGAAAAGCATAAAGATTTACAATTAATAATGGAAACAAAATAATACACAGCAGATAGTATAGTATAAAGAATAAAACCAAAGCTCTGCAGCCAGACTCTCTGGATTTGAATCCTGATTGTGCTGCTTACAGATGTAAGACCATGGACAGTTTTCTTAATCCATTCCATGCCTTGGTTATCCCATCTACAAAACTAGGATGATAATGGTGTCTGCCTCAGGGAGTTATGGAGGTTAAATGAATTAATACTTGGAAGTATTTTGAACAGTGTCTAGGCCATGGTAATGGCTTGATAAGTGTTAGATCATATTATTATAATAACTACCCTAAACAAGTAAGTTAATTCAGGACCAATTAATCTAATATTATCCACATTAAGAACTTAGAGCACAGATTTATATATATATATTTTTAATTTTTTAAGTTTTTTTAACTCCATTTAGTTAACATGCAATGTTATATTGGTGTCAGGTGTACAACATAGTGATTCAACAATTCTGTACATCACCTGGTGCTCATCACAACATATACAGTCCTTAATCCCCATCACCTACTTAACCCAGCCTCCCCTACCTCCCCTCTGCGAACCATCAGTTCATTCTCTATAATTAATCTGTTTCTTGGTTTCTCTCTCTCTTTGTCTCTTTTTACTCTTTGCTCATTTGTTTTGTTTCTTAAATTCCACATATGACTGAAATCATGTGGTATTTGTCTTTCTCTGACTGACTTCACATGGTATTATACTCTCTAGCTCTATCCATGTCATTGCAAATGGCAAGATTTCATTCTTTTTTATGGCCAAATAATAGTCCAGTGTGTGTGTGTGTGTGTGTGTGTAAATATACATATAGCATGTCTTCTTTACCCATTCATCAATCGATGAACACTTGGGCAGCTTTCATAACTTGGCTATTGTAAATAATGCTGCTGTAAACATAGGGGTGCATGTATCCCTTTGAATTAGTGTTTTTGTATTCTTTGGGTAAATACCTAGTAGAATGATTGCTGGATTGTAGGGTAGTTCTATTTTTAACTTTTTGAGGAAACTCCATACTGTTTTCCACAGTGGCTGCATCAGTTTGCATTCCCACCAACAATGCACAAGGGTTCCTTTTCCTCCACATCCTCACCAACACCTCTTGTTTCTTGTGTTGTTGATTTTAGTCATTCTGACAGGTGTGAGGTGATATCTCATTGTAGTTTTGATTTGCATTTCCCTGATGGTTAGTGATGATGAGCATCTTTTCAAGTGTTTATTGGCTGTCTGGATGTCTTCTTTGGAGAAATGTCTGTTCATGTCTTCTGCACATTTTTTCACTTGATTATTTGGTTTTTAGGTGTTGTTTTTTTAATATATTTTAGATATTAACCCTTTATCAGATATGTCATTTGCAAATATCTTCTCCCATTCCAAAGGTTGCCTTTTAGTTTTATTTGTTTCTTTCACTGTGAAGAAGCTTTTTTAAAAATTTATTTTATTTTATTTTATTTTATTTTATTATGTTAATCACTGTACATTACATCATTAGTTTTTGATGTAGTGTTCCATGATTGATTGTTTGCTTATAACACCCAGTGCTCCATTCAGTACATGCCCTCTTTAATACCCATCACCGGGCTAACCCAGCCCCCAGCCCCCCCTCCCCTGTAGAACCCTCAGTTTGTCTCTCAGAGTACATAGTCTCTCATGGTTCATCTCCCCCTCTGACTTCCCCCCTTCATTTTTCCCTTCATACTATCTTCTTCTTCTTCTTCTTTTTTTTTTTTTAACATATAATGTATTATTTGTTTCAGAGGTACAGGTCTGTGATTCAACAGTCATATCACAGCACTCACCATAGCACATACCCTCCCCAGTGTCTAACACCCAGCCACCCCATCCTTGCCACCCCCCACCACTCCAGCAACCCTCAGTTTGTTTCCTGAGATTAAGAATTCCTCATATCAGTGAGATCATATGATAGATGTCTTTCTCTGATTGACTTACTTCGTTTAGCATAATACCCTCCAGTTCCATCCACATCATTGCCATACGACCCAGCAATTGCTCTACTGGGTATTTACCCCAAAGATACAAATGTAGTGATCTGAAGGGGTACGTGCATCCCAATGTTTATAGCAGCAATGTCCACAATAGCCAAACTATGGAAAGAGTCAAGATGTCCATCGACAGATGAATGGATAAAGAAGATGTGGTATATATATACAATGGAATATTATGCAGCCATCAAAAGGAATGAAATCTTGCCGTTTGCAATGAAGAGGCTTTTTATTTTGATGTAATCCCAGTAGTTTATTTTTGCTTTTGTTTCCTTTGCCTCAGGAGATGTATCTAGAAAAAAGTTGCTATGGCCAATGTCAAAGAGGTTACTGACTGTGTTCTCTTCTAGAATTTTTATGGTTTCAGGCCTCACATTTAGGTCTTTTATCCATTTTGAATTTATTTTTGTGTATGATGTAAGAAAGTGGTCCAGTTTCATTCTTTTGCATGTAGCCATCCAGTTTTCCCAGCACCATTTGTTGGGAAATGTCTTTTTCCCATTGGATTTTCTTTCCTGCTTTATCAAAAATTAATTGACCATATACTTGTGAGTTTATTTCTGAGTTTCCTATTCTGTTCTGTTGATCTATGTGTCTGGTTTTGTGCCAGTACCATACTGTTGTGATTACCACAGCTTTGAAATATAACTTGAAGTCTGGAATTGTGATGCCTCCAGCTTCGCTTTTCTTTTTCAAGATTACATTGGCTATATGGGGTCTTTTGTGGTTCCATACAAATTTTAAAATTGTTTTTTCTAGTTCTGTGAAAAATGTTGTTGGCATTTTGATAGGAATTGCTTTAAATGTGTAGATTGCTACGGCTGGTATGGACATCTTAACAATATTTGTTATTCTAATCCAGGAGCATGGAATGTCTTTCCATGTCTTTGTGTCTTCTTCAGTTTCTTTCATCAGTATTTTATAGTTTTCAGAGTATGGGTCCTTTACCTCTTTGGTTAGGTTTATTCCTAAGTATTTCATTATTTTTGGTGCAATTATAAATGGGATTGTTTTCATCATTTCTCTTTCGGCTGCTTCATTATTGGTGTATTATCAGTCTGTTCAAATTTTCTAGTTCTTCCTAGTTCAGTTTTGTAGTTTATAGGTTTCTAGGAATTTATCCATTTCTTCTAGGTTGTCCAATTTGTTGACATAATAGTTTTTCATAATATTCTCTTATAATTGTTTGAATTTCTGTGGTATTGGTTGTTATTTCTCCTCTCTCATTTATGGTTTTATTTATTTGAGTCCTTTCTCTTTTTTTCTTGATAAGTCTGGTGAGAGGTTTACTAATTTTACTCATTTTTTCAAAGAACCAGCTCCTGCTTTCACTGATTTTTCTATTGGTTTTTTGTTTGTTTTTAGTTTCTATACCATTTATTTCTGCTCTAATCTTTATTTTCTTCCTTCTGTTGGTTTTAGGCTTTGTTGTTCTTTTTCTAGCTCCTTTAGGTGTAAGATTAGGTTGTTTGAGATTTTTCTTGATTCTTGAGGTAAGCCTGTTCTTATAAACTTCCCCCTTAGAACCACTTTTGCTGCATCCCAAAGGTTTTGGACCATGGTATTTATCTTTTCATTTGCTTCCATGCACCTTTTAATTTCTTTTTTGATTTCCTGGTTGACCCATTCATTGTTTAGTAGCATGTTGTTAAGCCTCCATGTATTTGTGGTCTTTCTAGTTTGTTTATTCAAGTTGACTTCTAGTTTCATAGCGTTGTAATAAGAAAAGATGCATGGAATGACTTCAGTCTTCTTGAATTTGTTGAGGCTTGTTTTGTGGCCAAATATGTGGTATATTCTGGAGAATGTTCCATGTGAACTTAGAAAAGAATGTGTACTCTGCTGTTATAGGATAGAATGTTCTGAATATATCTGTTAAATCCATCTGGTCCAGTGTGTCATTCAAAGCCAGTGTTTCCTTGTTGATTTTCTGTTTAGATGATCTATACATTGCTGTAAGTGGGGTGTTAAAGTCCCCTACTATTATAGTATTATTATCAATTAATTCCTTTGTGTTTATCATTAACTTATTCATGTATTTGAGTTCTCCCATTTTGGGTGCATAAATATTTACAATTGTTACATCTTCTTGTTGGATTGTCCCCTTTATTATTGTATAGTGTCCTTCTTTGTCTCTAGTTACAGTCTTTGTTTTAAAGTGTATTTTGTCCTATATAAGTATTGTTACTTTGGCTTTGTTTTGACATCCATTTGCATGATAGATGATTCTCCGTCCTCTCACTTTCAAACTGCAGGTGTCTTTAGATTGAAAATGAGTCTCTTGTAGTCAGTATATAAATGGGTCTTGTTTTTTTTTTTTTTTTAATCCATTCTGTCACTCTATGTCTTTTGATTGGAGCATTTAGTCCATTTACACTCAAAGTAATTATTGATAGGTATGTATTTATTGCCATTTTATTGTTTTGTGGTTGTTTCTGAAGATTTTCTCAGCTCCTTTCTTGTCTTTTTCTCTTTCATGGTTTGTTGGTTTCCTTTAGTGATATTTTTGGATTTCTTTCTCTTTATTTTTTGCATGTTTATTAGTGGTTTTTGATATAAAGTTACCATTGGGTTTGTATATATAATCTCTTTTGCATATGGCAGTCTATATTAAGTTGATGGCTGTTTAAGTTTGAACTCATTCTTTATTCCTCTCTTTTCCACATTTTAGGTATATGATGTCATATTTTACATCCTTTTATTTTGTGAGTTCCTTGACTGACTTTTTACAAAATATTCATTTTTATGCTTTTGTGTTTCCTACCTTCATACTGTCACTTTCAGCCTTTCCTTTCCACTCATAGAGTCCCCTTTATTATTTCTTGCAGGGCTGGTTTAGTGGTCATTAGACTCCCTTAGTTTTTGTTTGTCTGGGGAACTCTTTTTTTTTTTTTTAAGATTTTATCTATTCATTAGAGAGAGAGAGAGAGCACACAAGCAGGGGGAGAGGGGGAGGGAGAAGCAGACTCCCTGCTGAGCTGGGAGCCTGATGTGGGGCTTGATCCCAGGACCTTAATGCTTAACTCAGATGCTTAACCATCTGAGTCACCCAGGCGCCCAATGTCTGGGGAACTCTTTATCTCTTCTTCTATCCTCAGTGATAGCCTTGCTGGATAAAGTATTCTTGACTGCAGATTTTTCCCATTCAGCACTTTGACTATATCATTCCACTCTCTTCTGGCTAGGAAAGTTTCTGCTGAAAAATCCCCCAGTAGCCTTATAGGGTTTCCCATGTATGTTACTGTCTTCTTATGTCTTGCTGCTTTTAAATTTTTTTCTTTATCACTATATTTTGCCAATTTAATTACAATATGTCTTGGTGTGGATCTGCTTTTGTTGATTTTGTTGGGGGTTCTCTGTGCCTCCTGGATCTGGATATCTGTTTCCTTCCCCATATTAGGGAAGTTTTCAGCTATTATTTCTTCAAATGAATTTTCTGCCCCTTTTTTCTCTCTAGTCTTCTTCTGGGACTCCTATAATATGGATGTTATTGCATTTGAAGGAATCACTGAGTTCCCTAAGTCTATTCTCATTTTGCATAATTCTTTTTTCTCTCTTTTGTTTAGCTTGGTTACTTTCTATTACTGTCTTCTAGGTCATTAATTTGTTCCTCCGCTTCTTCCAGTCTTCTGTTCATTTCCAATCTCATTTATTGCACTCTTCATCTCTGTTTTTTTTTTTTTTTTTTTTTTTACCTCTGCGTTAAGGGTCTCACTGATGTCTTCCATTCTTTTCTCAAGTTCAGTGAGTATCCTTATGATCATTGCTTTAACTAGTCCATAAAATACGTTACTTATATCTGTACTGCTTTTATCTCCATGGCCTTGTTGTGTTCTTCCATTTGAGATAAATTTCTCTGTCTTCTTATTTTGTCTAAGTCTGTGTGCCTGTTTCTCTGTGTTGGGAAAGTCAGCTGTGTCTCTTGTTCTTGAGGGCAATGGCTTATGAAGAAGAGGTCCTGTACTGCCCTGCCATGTCGTGTCCCTGTTCCTCAAGTCCTGGCACTTCAAAGAGTGTGTGCTGCATGTGCTCTGTTTTTGTCTCCTGGCCACTTTATCCTTCAGGCCAGTCCTCTTTGGATGCTCTCTTTGCCTGTTGTGGGCAGTGTTTGGTCCCTGACTGAATATGGTGCATTTTAACTCTGTGAATCTGGTCTGTTTGTAAAATGGGACCTGTCACCACTGCTCCCAGAACCGAGGCTCTGCAAAACTCCTGCATCAGAGAGGTGCCTGGCTGGCTTAGTTGATGGAACATGTGACTCATGATCTCAGGATCATGAGTTCAAGCCCCATCTTGGACATGGAGCTTACTTAAAAATAAACAAACTGCGTCTTGAATTAAAGAAGAAAACAAAACAAAACAAAACTCCTGCATTGGGAGATCCAATGTGAGCATGGTTTCAGGTTAGTCTTCTAGAGGAGGGGGCTTGCCATGCTGGGATGGAGGGAAGCATGACTGGGAGAGGTGGTTCCATGAAAGCCGGGGGGGTGGGGATGGTGTAAACAAGTTAGATAGTGGGTATCAGCACTGTACTTGTTCCCACAGGTGCCCTATGCTTATGTTGAGGGACAGATGAGGGAAATGGCACTGACCAGTTCTTTTGTTCCCAGAGGGGTCTCTTCATGAACACTGCCTCTCTGGTACATGTTCCAAGATGAGCAGATAACCTCCCCCTCTGGTACATGTTCCAAGATGAGCAGATAACCTCCCCACTGTGTGCCCCAGGTGCTTTTGAGAACACTGTTTCCATACTGTATGTCTCTGTGCTGTTTGCCCTGCCTTCTCCCCAAGAGCAGCCCCAGAGCCCTCTGGGCTCTATCTAAGCCAAGCCCTGCTGGTTGCAAGAACTCATGAAATTCAGTTCCTCTTGCATTCCAAGCCATTTGCTATGGGGATTTGTTTTCCCCATGCATTCCTCTGTGTCTGTCTTTTGTCCTTCACTGTGACTGCAGCTTCTTCCCCACCACAGGAGCCATGATCCATTTCTCTCCCAAACCACATCTCTACACTTTCTACCTTCTTTGATGTGGCCTCTTCTCTACTTCTGGTTGTGGAGTTTGTTCTTCCAGTCTTCAGAACAATTTTTGGGGTATTTAGGATAATAAGATAGTTTCTAGTTGTATTCATAGTAGAAGACAAGCCTAGGGTCCCCCTACTTTGCTGCCATTTTCCCCTCTAGAGCACAGATGTATTGATGAAGGCTGGAGAAGTTTGAGTTGGCCTCGTGGAGGTGGTGACGCTTACACTCAGTTTTGTATACAGGTGGCACTATCAAGGTGAGAGAATAGCACCTACATTGTCCTACACATATGAATGAGTTACATACGGAGGAGGCTGAGAAATACATTCTATAAGAGTCAAAGCTGCAGGATCTTCAGGCAATAGCTGAAGAGACTGAACACTCACTGTTTAAAATTCCTCCCAAACTGGCTGAGCAATAGTGAAGCATGGTGATGGAATGAGTACATTGCAAAGATGACAGAAAACAATTACAAAGAGAGAATTTACACTAATGCAAGAAAATATGCACTTTTATTGAAGAGAAATTTAGAGGAGTTACTATAATGTAAGGAAGAGGGTTTATAAGTTATCCTTTAAGTTTCAAATAACAGAATTCACTCTGTCCAAGCAGAAAAGAAATTTATTAGGGAGTATTGAGTATCTTCCAGAATGGGGAATGAAGAGTAGAGTCAAATTATAGAGTTACACAGCCCAAAGCAATGCCCAGTCATGCTGGGGCTTCCATAGCTAAAACTTCCTGCCACTACTGCTCAACACCTGTCACATTCAGTACTTAGATAACGGAAACTCCATCACCACCATCTTTGAAGTAATGGTTTAAGTCAGGGGCTGGCAAGCTCATAGGCTGGAGACCTATTTTGTAAGTAAAATTTTATTGGAACACAGTCATGCCCACTAGTTTACATAGTGTCTGTAGTTGTTTTTGTGCTACAACCAGAGTTGAATGGAGTGGAGACAGAGTCCATTGGCCCACAACCCTGAAATATTTACTATCTGCCCTTTTACAGAATGAGTTCGACAAACACTGGTCTAGATGTTTATTTAGCCCTGAGAAGGAAAATGGACTCAGCCCTAGAATAACAAATGAAACCATGGCATACACTACCAGTCAGCACATCCTCCTCTCTAACCAGACAGGCTATGATAAACAAGAGCAGCTTTCACAGAAAAGTGAACAGGGGTCTCAAATAGAAAGATGAGTGCTACTAATAATCACAAAGCTTTTGAAGAAAACTAAGTACAAAGATTAAAGATACATAGAAGATAAAAGAACCCATAAGGAAAAAGTTATTAGAACCAATAGAAGAATATCTTAAAGTATGGTCAACATCTATAGAAGTTTAAGAGAAGGTATTATATCCAGAAAACAAGACTTTATTACCAGAAAGAAGCATGGAAATTAAAAAGAGATGTGATCATAGAAACAAGGGATGAATGCATATAGGTAGAGAGGAGTAAAGATTCTCCCAGAAAAGGTTTTAAAATAGCAAAGATTTGGGAAGTATGAGAGAATATTTAAACGGTATGAAGGATAGATTAAAAAGTTCACCCATCCCAACAGAGATTATATGAGGGATGAGGTGGGGTTGGGAGCCAGGGAAAACCTAAGGGGGTAGAAAGGATCTTTATATTCCATGCTGAGCAGGTTGAGTGCTGAGCAGAATGAGTGGGAAAAAATCTCTTGCTTCTATACATTTTGGTGCAATGTAAGAACCCAACAGTAGAAAATCTTAAAACTTGTAGAGGAAAATCTTTAAAACTTTCTTAGAATTAGAGCTAGAGGTAGTTCAATAAAATGAGCATCTACTTGGCATCAGATGTTCCATTGACATATTGGATCAGAGCATGATGAAGCAGATATGAGGAAGAAGACATAATTACAGTTACGGATAAAAATTTCAAATTACAAGAGCATGCTATATAAAAAAATCCATATGAAATGGAAATTTTATAGGAAAGCAGTATCCAAATTGGCTAAAGAAGAGGTTTTTTTTTTAAAAAAAGGAAAAAATGGTAGAAAAAATGGAGAAGATATCTAAATACCTATACTATAAAAGGCAACCAATTCCTGATCTTCCATAGATTTTAGCTGCCAAACTTTTCAAAAACATTTAATAATTTCTGTTTTATAAACTATTACAAAGATAGAAAAAAGGGAAGGCTTCCTAAATTGGACTAAGACTAGCATGACTCTTATTACACCCAAACCAGAAAAAAAAAAAAAAAAAAGAAAGAAAAACTGGCATGGAAAAGGGAAGCTGTAAGCAAATCTCACCTTTGAACAAAGATGCAGGACTCTTAAAAAATACATTAATAAATCAATTCAGAGAATATGTAAAATGAGTAATAACTCATGTTGTTTCATCACTCCATTTCCCCTCCTCTGTTACTTGGAAACTATATTCTCTTCCATGCACTAGTTAGCTATTTGGTGCTTTTAAGATTGTTTTTTTGTTGTTGTTGTTGTTTTTATTTTTTTTATTTTTTTATTTTTTAAAGATTTATTTATTTATCTGAGAGACCGAGAATGAGAGAGAGAGTACATGAGAGGGGGGAGGGTTAGAGGGAGAAGCAGGCTCCTCGCCGAGCAGGGAGCCTGATGCAGGACTCGATCCAGGGACTCCAGGATCATGACCTGAGCTGAAGGCAGTTGCTTAACCAACTGAGCCACCTAGGCGCCCGTTGTTTTTATTTTTTATTTTTACCTTTTCCTCTAGCTTTTTAGTTATTCTCAGTAGAAAGATTGGTCTAAATTATATGGTCTACTGTTCCTAGAAATAGAGGCTCTGGAACTCTAATTCTCCTTTTTTTTTGAAAAAATAATTTGGTGTCCTGAAATATCAGATATAAACATAATGAAAATATAGTATTAGGGGGGGAAAACTGAAGAATCTTGTATATCATATCCTGGCCAAAGGTAGTGGTTAAGAAGAGAGGAGGACAATATTTTTTCTATGCAAGACACAAAACTCAGATGCTACAAAGAAAAAAGATTAATAAACTTGACCACATACAAATTTAAACTTTAAATTTACATTAAACTTATTGAAAATTTACAATCACAAATTTAAATTCCACTTGACAAAGGACATCATAAATAATGTTAAGAGATAGGAGACAAGAGAAGATATTTGGACTACGTGTAACAAAGAATGATGTCCATAATGAGAAGGAAGGATTTACAAGCCAGTAAGAAAAATGACAGCGAACTAGCCCCCTATTCTAACGAGCTAGACTTATCAACAGCAATTCACAGAACAAAAATGCAAATTGTGGATAAACTTAAGAAGATAATCTACTTCACTTATAACCAGTGAGATGAAACCAGACTATGGATAAACCAGTGCTAGCATATGCTGCTGGCAATAACAAAAAATATGTGTACCTTTAACCAGCATTTTACCTCTGATTATCTAATCTAGAAAATTCACACAAGCTTACAAAGATGCTTACTTGGAAAACTTCAATGCCCCTCAGTGCCTACATAAAGGTTAAACACCCAAATTATGAAATACTGTGTAGCTGTTATAAATATTGGGATAGATTTATATTTGCTTCAGGGAAGTATCACTATGAAAAGATATTAAGTAAAAGAAGTAAGTTTGAGAACTTTTCTTTTTCATTTTTGTAAAAAAATCCCATGAGTACTTGCACATACATATTTATAAATGTAAAACAAAGCTAGAAAGATGCACACCAAGTTGCTGGCAGTGTTTGTGTTGGAGGCATTTGAGAGTTGGATGTGGATGAGTGGGTACATTCACATGTTTCCCTACATAATAATATATTTCTTGAATATTTAATAATGAGCTGTATTCATTTATTATTTATTATTAAAAGAAAAAAGTATGGTGCATAGACTATGAGATACGATTAAAGGAGCCTGAACTTTGGAATCAAACAAACTTAGCTTCTATCATCCTGGCTTTTTCTTTCTTTTTTTAAATTATTATTAACATATAATGTATTATTTGTTTCAGGGGTACAGGTCTGTGATTTATCAGCTTACACAATACACAGCACTCACCACAACACATACCCTCCCCAGCGTCCATCACCCAGCCACCCCATCCCCCCCACCCCCGTCCACTCCAGCAATCCTCAGTTTGTTTCCTGAGATTGAGTCTCTTACAGTTTGTCGTCCTCTCTGGTTTCTTCTTGTTTCATTTTTTCCTATCTTCCCCTATAATCCTCTGCCTTGTTTCTCAAATTCCACATATCAGTGGAATTGTCTTTGGTAATTGTCTTTCTCTGATTGACTTATTTTGCTTAGCATAATACCCTTTAGTTCCATCCACGTCATCGCAAATGGCAAGATTTCATTTTTTGATGGTGCATAATATTCCATTGTGTATATATACCACCTCTTCTTTATCCATTCATCTGTCGATGGACATCTAGGCTCTTTCCATAGTTTGGTTATTGTGGACATTGCTGCTATAAACATTGGGGTGCAGGTGCTCCTTCAGATTACTGCATTTGTATCTTTGGGATAAATACCCAGTAATGCAATTGCTGGGTCATACAGTAGCTCTATTTTCAACTTTTTGAGGAACCTCCACACTGTTTTCCAGAGTGGCTGCACCAGCTTGCATTCCCACCAACAGTGTAGGAGGGTTCCCCTTTCTCCGCATCCTCACCAACATCTGTTGTTTTCCTGACTTGTTCATTTTAGCCATTCTGACTGGTGTGAAGTGGTATCTCATTGTAGTTTTGATTTGTATTTCCCTGATCCCGAGAGATGTTGAGCACTTTTTCATGTGTCTGTTGGCCATTTGGATGTCTTCTTTGGAAAAATGTCTGTTCATGTCTTCTGCCCATTTCTTGATTGGATTATTTGTTCTTTGTGTGTTGAGTTTAGTAAGTTCTTTATAGATTTTGGATACTAGCCCTAAGATACCTAGGAATAAATCTAACCAAAGAGGCAAAGGATATGTACTCAGAAATCTATAGAATACTCATGAAAGGAAGAAGCAGGAGGAAGACACAAAGAAATGGAAAAACGTTCCATGCTCATGGATTGGAAGAACAAATACTGTGAAAATGTCTATGCTGTCTAGAGCAAGCTACACATTCAGAGCAATCCCTATCAAAATACTGTCAACTTTTTTCACAGAAATGGAACAAATAATCCTAAAATTTGTATGGAACCAGAAAAGACCCCTAATAGCCAGAGGAATGTTGAAAAAGAAAACCAAAGCTGGTGGCATCACAATTCTGGACTTCAAGCTCTATTACAAAGCTGTCATTAAGACAGTATGGTACTGGCACAAAAACAGACACATAGATCAATGGAATAGAATAGAGAACTCAGAAATGGACTCTCAACTCTGTGGTCAACTGATCTTCAACAAAGCAGGAAGGAATATCCAGTGGAAAAAAGACAGTCTCTTCAACAAATGGTGTTGGGAAAATTGGACAGCCCTATGCAGAAGAATGAAACTAGACCATTTCCTCACACCATACACAAAAATAGACTCAAAATGGATGAAAGATCTAAATGTGAGACAGGAACCCATCAAAATCCTTGAGGAAAATGCAGGTAGCAACGTCTTCAACCTCTGCCGCAGCAACTTCTTCCTAGAAACATCACCAGAGGCAAGGGAAGCAAGGGCAAAAATGAACTATTGGGACTTCATAAAGATAAAAAGCTTTTGCACAGCAAAGGAAACAGTCAACAAAACCAAAAGACAACTGACAGAATGGGAGAAGATATTTGCAAATGACATATCATCCTGGCTTTTTCTTGTTGGCTCTGTGACTTTGGGTAAGTCATTCAGGCTCCCTGAACCTTCATCTGAATTTAAAATGAAGGTAATAAAATAAAAGCATGTGTATAAATGTCAAATAGTGCTTTGCATCTAGTAGGTTTAATAAAATTCGCTGTGTTCCTTCTCTAGGGAATAGTAAAAAATAAGTAAGGGAGAGGTAGGGCAGAGACCTCTTCTTCAAGACTTCGAAAATGAGGAAGAATAACTTAGCCTTCATTTGGTAAGCAGAAGAAACACTGTAAAATCTTGAACGAAGGGTGACCTGATCCAAAAGATGTTTTAGAAAGATTAGTTTAGCGATTCTAAAGAGAAAAACAAGTCCATTGGCAAAGCTTTATCTCTTTTTCTGTATAAATGGTGATACTGTAGAAATTGGAAACCCTTATGATGCATCATTTGTCCTTCATTGTCAGACATGACCTAGTGAGGATCTGGGCAAAAGAAAGCTCCCCAGAGAAGCCCATAGCTGTACAGCTTTATTTGAGCCTCTTAAAATCAGCATTGTGGCTAAGCTCCAGTGGAGTCAGTTTCTCTTAATTGCATTTCATCAGGATCATCTATTTTTCTTTTGGATTTCTAAGCTACCAGTGCAGATATTGAAGCACAACCAATTGTTTGTTAGTAAGTTGAAGGCAGACCTGGTTTAGTCATAGCACAAAATTTTGTCATCACAAATATTCCAAAAAAGATTTCCCAAAGTTAGGATAGACTCTCTGTGCTTCTCTGGGAGATAACTGACATTCTGGAAGGATACTCTCCTTTGGCATGCCCATATCAGCCTAGCCGAGGCCCAGGGCTCTTCACTTGGTCATTCAGGATAACCCTCATGTCTTCACACATGTCCTGTAGAGGGTGACACTTGTTAATGATAACAGTAGCAATAATATATAAATCCGCATCATAACTTGGAGTTTGCAAATCCAACAAGTATCTACAAATGAGAAAAAGACCATGCTTCTTGACAACCTTCCCATTAGGGCTCTCTTACCCTACGTCTTTGTCTTCATCTTCTCTCTATACAAGGAATCATCTTATTAGAATCCCCAGATTTTGGTGGTACCAAACGGAACTCAGCCTTCTGAAGGCAGGGGATAGAGACTAACCTTTTTTGGTGGTCAGTGTGCTATCAAGTCATGCCACTGCCCACATTAGTTTCCAAAGACTTAGAAATAAAGGTATTTGTATCCACACAAATATCTTTCTTCTAAGGTAAAATTAACAGCATCTGGCATCCCATCCATTGTGACCAGGCATGTTCAGAGGCAGGAAAATACATCCAATAATGAGGGGAAAAATAAGTTCACTGAAACTAACTCAGAAATGATACAGATAATAAAATTGGTAGTCAAGGACATTAACAGAGTTTCTGTAACACTATCCCGTGTGTTCCACAGGCTAGAGAAAGGATTGAACATGCTAGGAGAGACATGGTGGATTAAACATAAAAATTCTAGAGATGAAAACTATAATGTCAGATGGGATTGATTACATTTATCATTGCAGAAGAAAAGACTAATGAACTTAAACACATGGCAATATAAACTATGTAAAATGAAACAGATTGAAAAAAGGACTTTTTTTTTTTTGGACAGAGAGAGACACAGCGAGGGAGGGAACACAAGCAGGGGGAGTGGGAGGGGGAGAAGCAGGCCTCCCGCCAAGCAGGGAGCCCAATGCGGGACTCGATCCCAGGACCCTGGGATCATGACCTGAGCTGAAGGCAGACGCTTAACGACTGAGCCACCCAGGTGCCCCTGAAAAAAGGACTTCTAAAAACAAACAGTATCAGTGAGCTGAGGGACAACTTGAAGTTGTCTGAAAGAAATCTCTGAAAGAAAAAATGGGGAAAGGGGAAGAAAAAAAATATTTGAGGGCGCCTGGGTGGCTCAGTTGGTTAAGCGACTGCCTTCGGCTCAGGTCATGATCCTGGAGTCCCGGGATCGAGTCCCGCATCGGGCTCCCTGCTCGGCAGGGAGTCTGCTTCTCCCTCTGACCCTCCTCCCTCTCATGCTCTCTGTATCTCATTCTCTCTGTCTCAAATAAATAAATAAAATCTTTTAAAAAAATATTTGAAGTAAGAGTTGTTGAGAGTTTCTAAATTTGATGAATACTATAACCCACAGATCTGAGAATCCCAATAAATCTCAAGCACAAGAAGCACAAAGAAAATGACACCATGGCAAATCACAATCAAATTTCTTAAAGCTAGTGATAAAGAAATGCAGTATGAGAAACAAGGGTACATTACATATATACTGAGGAACAATGGTAAGGAGGAGAGCAGATTTCTTGTTTGAAATAATACAAGCGAGAAGACAGTGGAGCACCATCTTCAAAGTACTGAAAGAAAAACAGCCTAGAATTCTTTATCCACCAAAATATCTTCTAAAGGCAAAGGAAGAATAAGACTTTTCATTCATGCAAAATCTGAAGTAATTCATCATCAATAGATCTTTCCTGTTAGAAATGTACAAATAAGTCTTTGATGCAGAAATAAAATTATACCAGATAAAAACATAGATCTACACAAAAGAATAAAAAGCACTAGAAGTGTTTACAGGAAATAAAGGGGATATAGGTACAAGTTCCACTATACCATGAAAAAGCAATCAGTGAAATTCAGAATATGGGACATTTTTCAGATCTCACTTAATTTATTTTCTTTTTCTTTTTTTTTAAGATTTTATTTATTTATTTGAGAGACAGAGAGAGAGAGAGTGAGCACAAGCAGGGGGAACAGCAAAGGAAGAGGGAGAAGCAGGCTTCCCACTGAGCATGGAGCCTGAGGACATGGGACTCCATACTGGCAGCCTGGGATCATGACCTGAGCTGAAGGCAGGCACTTAACTGACTGAGCCACCCAGGTGCCCCTCACTTGATTTCTTTAAGTAACAAAACAAACAAGTAAAAAAAAAAAAAAAGGCTAGAATGTGAATTGATGTAGATTAAGAGAGTTAGAGACAATCTCTCTACTCCCACTAGAGTGGCTAAAATTAAAAACACTGAAAATGCAGAATGTCGGCAAGGATGTGATTCAACCTAAACTCTCATACATTGGTGATGGGAGTGTAAAAGTTACAACCACTTGGGAAAACTCCTTAGTAGTTTCGTGTAATATAAGTTTACATACGTTTTACTGTATTATGAACCAACAATTTCAATCCCAGGTATTTACCCTAGATAAATAAAATCTTAATCTACAGAAATACTTAAAAGACAATGTTTATAGCACCTTTATTCATAATAACTTCAAACTAGAAACAACCTGATCAATAGCTAAATGGATAAACAAATCATGGTACACATGTGGTGGGATAATACTTAGTAGGAAGAAGCAATGTATAAGTAATGGAAGCAAAAACATGGATGAATCCGAAAAACAGTAAACTGAACAACAACAACAAAAAGCCAGACACAATAGGGGTATGTACTTAGTAGTAGCATTCATAGGAAGTTCTAGAATAGTCAGAGCCAATCTCTGAACAATGACTGCCTCCGGGGTAGAGGGTAGGAACTGATTAGAAAAGGACTTAAAACTATGGAGTGATTGAAATTTTCTCTATCTTGATAAAGGCACGGGTCCATACAGTGTATATATTTGTCAAAAATAAATTGAACTGTATACTTAAGATTTGTGCCTTTTATTATGTATAGATTATACTTCAGTCTAAAAGAGGGGAGATTGAAAGTAAAATATGTTACTGACAAATGGGTGAGCGCTATTTAGATCCTAATACAAAATAAAACCTGATTGTAAATCAACATTTTTTTAGACAATCAGAGAAACAAAAAATGGATAAACAGATGATATCAAAGAATTGTTGATAATTTCATTCCATGTGTCAAAACTGTCCTGGTTCTATAAGAAAATGTCTATATATTTTTTTCCTATCTGGCAAGTATTTGAGCAGGATAACATGATGTCAGGGATTCGCTTTAAAATGCAAGCAATTAAAAAAAGCAAAGGGGGGAAAAGAAGTGCTAGATGAAGCAAGTATCAAGCAAAATGTTGACATTTGTTAAATCTGGATAATGGGTAAATAGGGATTCATTAGCGTAAACTCCATTATGAGACATATAGTATATACATTATGAAAAATGTACAATGTTCTACAAAAATGTTATAAGAAAAGTGAAAAGCATGTTTTTAAAATGATTTGTATCAAATGGAAACTGCAGTTCCAACCCCCCCCCCCCCAAGGATCTTCAGATTGGATACTTGAGTCCCAGGCGAGGACAAAGATGGACCTGTATTTTCTTTGGCCCTGTATTGCTGCTAGTGAGGGCTCCCTTTCAGCCTGTAAGCTCCTCATCAAGCCTATGTCTGTTGCTCAGTGCGGGGATCCTGCCCAGCTCTTTTCTTTTTAGTGGCATGATTCACTTTCCCCTATCCTCTGTGTTTTAGATAGTGCTTTTACTCTGGCTGATGTGAACTGAACTTGGGTTATTTCACATTAGTGGTCTCCAGACTTTTTGATCACACACCCTTATGAGTTAAAAAAAAAAAAAAAAAGGTTGCCCACTCCCAATATATGTATACATATTTATAAATTTTATACACACATGCACACCAATGTTCCAATATGGTTTGTTCATGAAAAAATATCAAAAAATTGAAACAAAAATATGGGATAAAGATAAAGACTATTTTAAAATTTCTTTTTTTTAAATTTTTTATTGTTATGTTAATCCCCATACATTACTTCATTAGTTTTAGATGTAGTGTTCCATGATTCATTGTTTGTGCATAACACCCAGTGCTCCATGCAGAACGTGCCCTCCTCAATACCCATCACCAGGCTAACCCATCCTCCCACCCCCCTCCCATCTAGAACCCTCAGTTTGTTTGTTTTTTTTTTTTAAAGATTTTTTTTATTTATTTGAGAGAGAGAATGAGATAGAGAGCATGAGAGGGGGGAGGGTCAGAGGGAGAAGGAGACTCCCTGCTGAGCAGGGAGCCCGACGTGGGACTCGATCCCAGGACTCCAGGATCATGACCTGAGCCAAAGGCAGTCGCTTAACCAACTGAGCCACCCAGGTGCCCCCTCAGTTTGTTTTTCAGAGTCCATCATCTCTCATGGTTCGTCTACCCTTCTGATTTCCCCCCCTTCATTCTTCCCCTCCTGCTACATTCTTCTTCTTCTTCTTCTTTTTTTTTTCTTTCTTAAAATATATTGCATTATTTGTTTCAGAGGTACAGATCTGAGATTCAACAGTCTTGCACAATTCACAGCGCTTACCAGAGCACATACCCTCCCCAGTGTCCATCACCCAGTCACCCCATCCCTCCCCCCCACCCCCCACTCCAGCAACCCTCAGTTTGTTTCCTGAGATTAAGAATTCCTCATATCAGTGAGGTCATATGATACATGTCTTTCTCTGTTTGACTTATTTCGCTCAGCATAACACCCTCCAGTTCCATCCACGTCGTTGCAAATGGCAAGATCTCATTCCTTTTGATGGCTGCATAATATTCCATTGTGTATATATACCACCTCTTCTTTATCCATTCATCTGTCGATGGACATCCTGGCTCTTTCCACAGTTTGGTTATTGTGGACATTGCTGCTATAAACATCGGGGTGCACGTACCCTTTCGGATCCCTACTTTTGTATCTTTGGGGTAAATACCCAGTAGTGCAATTGCTGGATCATATGTAGCTCTATTTTCAACTTTTTGAGGAACCTCCACACTGTTTTCCAGAGTGGCTGCACCAGCTTGCATTCCCACCAACAGTGTAGGAGGGTTCCTCTTACTCCGCATCCCTGCCAACATCTGTCGTTTCCTGACTTGTTAATTTTAGCCATTCTGACTGGTGTGAGATGGTATCTCATTGAGGTTTTGATTTGGATTTCCCTGATGCCGAGCGATATTGAGCACTTTTTCATGTGTCTGTTGGCCATTTGGATGTCTTCTTTGGAAAAATGTCTGTTCATGTCTTCTGTCCATTTCTTGATTGGGTTCTTTGTTCTTTGGGTGTTGAGTTCGATGATTTCTTTATAGATTTTGGATACTAGCCCTTTATCTGATATGTCATTTGCAAATATCTTCTCCCATTCTGTCAGTTGTCTTTTGGTTTTGTTGACTGTTTCCTTTGCTTTGCAAAAGCTTTTTATCTTGATAAAGTAACAATAGTTCATTTTTGCCCTTGCTTCCCTTGCCTTTGGCGATGTTTCTAGGAAGAAGTTGCTGTGGCTGAGGTCGAAGAGGTTGCTGCCTGTGTTCTCCTTTAGGATTTTGATGGACTCCTGTCTCACATTGAGGTCTTTCAATGATTTTGAGTCTATTTTTGTGTGTGGTGTAAGGAAATGGTCCAGTTTCATTCTTCTGCATGTGGCTATCCGATTTTCCCAACACCATTTGTTGAAGAGACTGTCTTTTTTCCATTGGACATTCTTTCCTGCTTTGTCAAAGATTAGTTGACCGTAGAGTTGAGGGTCCATTTCTGGGCTCTCTATTCTGTTCCATCGATCTATGTGCCTGTTTTTGTGCCAGTACCATACTGTCTTGATGATGACAGCTTTGTAATAGAGCTGGAAGTCCAGAATTGTGATGCCACCAGCTTTGCTTTTCTTTTTCAACAATCCTCTGGCCATGCGGAGTCTTTTCTGGTTCCATACAAATTTTAGGATTATTTGTTCCATTTCTTTGAAAAAAGTGGATGGTATTTTGATGGGGATTGCATTGAATGTGTAGATTGCTCTAGGTAGCATTGACATCTTCACAATATTTGTTCTTCCAATCCATGAGCATGGAACGTTTTTCCATTTCTTTGTGTCTTCCTCAATTTCTTTCATGAGTATTTTATAGTTTTCTGAGTACAGATCCTTTGCCTCTTTGGTTAGATTTATTCCTAGGTATCTTATGGTTTTGGGTGCAATTGTAAATGGGATCGATTCCTTAATTTCTCTTTCTTCTGTCTTGTTGTTGGTGTATAGGAATGCCACTGACTTCTGTGCATTGATTTTATATCCTGCCACTTTACTGAATTCCTGTATGAGTTCTAGCAGTTTTGGGGTGGAGTCTTTGGGGTTTTCCACATAAAGTATCATATCATCTGCAAAGAGTGAGAGTTTGACTTCTTCTTTGCCGATTTGGATGCCTTTGATTTCTTTTTGTTGTCTGATTGCTGTGGCTAAGACTTCCAATACTATGTTGAATAGCAGTGGTGATAGTGGACATCCCTGCCGTGTTCCTGACCTTAGGGGGAAAGCTCTCAGTTTTTCCCCATTGAGAATGATATTTGCTGTAGGTTTTTCATAGATGGCTTTTATGATATTGAAGTATGTACCCTCTATGCCTATACTCTGAAGAGTTTTGATCAAGAAAGGATGCTGTACTTTGTCAAATGCTTTCTCTGCATCTATTGAGAGGATCATATGATTTTTGTTCTTTCTTTTGTTAATGTATTGTATCACGTTGATTGATTTGCGGATGTTGAACCAACCTTGCAGCCCAGGGATAAATCCCACTTGGTCATGGTGAATAATCCTTTTAATGTACTGTTGGATCCTATTGGCTAATATTTTGGTGAGAATTTTTGCATCCATGTTCATCAGGGATATTGGTCTGTAATTCTCCTTTTTGATGGGGTCTTTGTCTGGTTTTGGGATCAAGGTAATGCTGGCCTCATAAAATGAGTTTGGAAGTTTTCCTTCCATTTCTATTTTTTGGAACAGTTTCAGAAGAATAGGTATTAATTCTTCTTGAAATGTTTGGTAGAATTCCCCTGGGAAGACATCTGGCCCTGGGCTTTTGTGTTTTGGGAGATTTTTGATGACTGCTTCAATTTCCTTAGTGGTTATAGGTCTGTTCAGGTTTTCTATTTCTTCCTGGTTCAGTTTTGGTAGTTGATACATCTTCAGGAATGCATCCATTTCTTCCAGGTTATCTAATTTGCTGGCATAGAGTTGCTCATAATATGTTCTTATAATTGTTTGTATTTGGTGTTGGTTGTGATCTTTCCTCTTTCATTCATGATTTTATTTATTTGGGTCCTTTCTCTTTTCTTTTTGGTAAGTCTGGCCAGGGGTTTATCAATCTTGTTAATTCTTTCAAAGAACCAGCTCCTAGTTTCGTTGATCTGTTCTACTGTTCTTTTGGTTTCTATTTCATTGATTTCTGCTCTGATCTTTATGATTTCTCTTCTCCTGCTGGGTTTAGGCTTTATTTGCTGTTCCTTCTCCAGCTCCTTTAGGTGTAGGATTAGGTTGTGTACTTGAGACCTTTCTTGTTTCTTGAGAAAGGCTTGTATTGCTATATACTTGCCTCTTAGGACTGCCTTTGCTGCATCCCAAAGATTTTGAATAGTTGTGTTTTCATTTTCATTGGTTTCCATGAATTTTTTAAATTCTTCTTTAATTTCCTGGTTGACCCATTCATTCTTCAGTTGGATGCTCTTTAGCCTCCACATATTTGAGTTCTTTCCGACTTTCCTCTTGTGATTGAGTTCTAGTTTCAAAGCATTGTGGTCTGAAAATAGGCAGGGAATGATCCCAATCTTTTGGTACCAGTTGAGACCTGATTTATGACCTAGGATGTGATCAATTCTGGAGAATGTTCCATGGGCACTAGAGAAGAATGTGTATTCTGTTGCTTTGGGATGGAATGTTCTGAATATGTCTGTGAAGTCCATCTTTATTTCCTTGTTGATCTTTTGCTTAGATGATCTGTCCATTTCCGTGAGGGGGGTGTTAAAGTCCCCCACTATTATTGTATTGTTGTTGATATGTTTCTTTGCTTTTGTTATTAATTGCCTTATATAATTGGCTGCTCCCATGTTAGGGGCATAGATATTTACAATTGTTAGATCTTCTTGTTGGATAGACCCTTTAAGTAGGATATAGTGTCCTTCCTCATCTCTTATTACAGTCTTTGGTTTAAAATCTAATTTGTCTGATATAAGGATTGCCACCCCAGCTTTCTTTGGGTGTCCATTAGCATGGTAAATGGTTTTCCACCCCCACACTTTAAATCTGGGGGTGTCTTTGGTTCTAAAATGAGTCTCTTGCAGACAGCATATCGATGGGTCTTGTTTTTTAATCCAGTCTGATAGCCTGTGTCTTTTAATTGGGGCATTGAGCCCATTTACATTCAGGGTAACTATTGAAAGATAGGAATTTAGTGCCATTGTATTGCCTGTAAGGTGACTGTTACTGTATATTGTCTGTGTTCCTTTCTGGTCTATGTTGCTTTTAGGCTCTCTCTTTGCTTAGAGGACCCCTTTCAATATTTCTTGTAGGGCTGGTTTTGTGTTTGCAAATTCCTTCAGTTTTTGTTTGTCCTGGAAGCTTTTTATCTCTCCTTCAATTTTCAATGACAGCCTAGCTGGATATAGTATTCTTGGCTGCATATTTTTCTCATTTAGTGTTCTGAATATATCCTGCCGGTCCTTTCTGGCCTGCCAGGTCTCTGTGGATAGGTCTGGTGCCAATCTAATGTTTCTACCACTGTAGGTTACAGATCTCTTCTCCCGAGCTGCCTTCAGGATTTTCTCTTTGTTTCTGAGACTCGTAAGTTTTACTATTAGATGTTGGGGTGTTGACCTATTTTTATTGATTTTGAGAGGGGTTCTCTGTGCTTCCTGGATTTTGATGCCTGTTTCCTTCCCCAAATTAGGGAAGTTCTCTGCTATAATTTGCTCCATTATACCTTCTGCCCCCCTCTCTCTTTCTTCTTCTTCTGGGATCCCAATTATTCTAATGTTGTTTCATCTTACGGTATCACTTATCTCTCGAATTCTGCCCTCGTGATCCAGTAGTTGTTTATCTCTCTTTTTCTCAGCTTCTTTATTTTCCATCATTTGGTCTTCTATATCACTGATTCTCTCTTCTGCCTCATTTATCCTAGCAGTTAGCGCCCCCATATTTGATTGCACTTCATTAATAGCCTTTTTGATTTCTACTTGGTTAGATTTTAGTTCTTTTACTTCTCCAGAAAGGTTTTCTCTAATAACTTCCATGCTTTTTTCAAGCCCAGCTAGTATCTTTAAAGTGATGATTCTGAGCTCTAGATCTGACACCATACTAATGTCCGTATTGAGTAGGTCCCTGGCAGTCGGTACTACCTCTTGTTCTTTTTGTTGAGGTGATTTTTTCCGTCTTGTCATTTTGTGCAGAGGAGAATAGATTAATGAGAGAACAAAATGCTAGCAGGGTAACAACGTCCCCAAAAAATATACTCTAAACAAGTCAGAAAAGACCTGAAACTGGGGGAAAAGAAAGGAAAAGAGAGAAAAAAGAAAAAGAAAAAGATAAAAACAAACAAAAACAGAACAGAACAAAACAAAACAAAAACAGAATGTGATCAAATATGATCAGGCTGGTATATAGATCAGTGCCACACACTAGATTTGGGTGTATTTTGGTCTGTTAAAAGAAAGTGCCTCCCAAAATTTTAAAGAAAGAAAAACTTATATATGTACAAAAATAAGGGTTGATATGATGAAGGGATGGAATATGACTGTAAAGATGGAAATTATAAAAAATTTTATAAAAGGAATTGATAAGTTGTTTAAAAAAAGAAAGAAGAGGATTTAAAAAAAAAAGAAAGAAAAAAAGGGAGAGAATGTGATCAGGCAGGGAAGTAGAAAAAAACCATACACTAGAGATTTAGAGTATATTTTGATCTGTTAGAAGAAACTATCTCAAAATTTTAAAGAGAGAACAACTTATATATATATATACCAAAAATACGGGTAACTACTATGAAGGGATAAAATATGACTCTAAAAATGAAAAATAAAAATGTTTTTTGAAAAAGGGATTGATAAGATGTTGGTTGAAAAAGAGAAAAAGAAAAATTCAAAAAAAAAAAGAAAAAAGACAGTTAAAAAAAATAATTAACTTTGAAAGACTAAAGAATCATGGTAAAAAAGCAATGGATTCTATGTGCATTATTCCCCTAGCGCTGGAGTTCTGCCATTCTCATTGATCAGTAAACTTGGTCTTGACTGGCTGTTCTCGCTGATCTTCTGGGGGAGGGGCCTGGGCCGTGGTTCCCAAATGTCTTTTCTGGAGGTGGAATTGCCCCGCCCTTGCCCGGTCCGGGCTAAGTAATCTGCTCGGGTTTGCTCTCGGGAGTTTTTGTTCCCTGCAAGCTTTCCATACAGCTTTGGAGGCGGAGAGTGAAAATGGCGGCCTCCCAATCTCTGCCCCGGAGGAGCGGAGAACTCGGGTCCCCGCTCCTCAGTGCGCCCCCAGAGAAAAGCAGTCAGTTTCTCCCATCTCCCTGGTCTCCGGCCGCACTCCATGCTCACCCGGCCTGTGACCGTGCGTTTCTATCTCTGGCACCCAACTTGGTGTGGAGTCTCCAAACCCAGCAGATCCCTGCGGTGCACTCCCGCGCCGCTCCTCCTGGGGAAGAAGGTGAGTCTCCCCGGATCTGCTGCTTGTTGGGTCCCTGCTGTAGGAGCAGTGGCCCGACTGTGCCGCGGATCACGGTCTATGGCAACCCCGAGCTGAGAGCCCGCGCCTGGGCTCTGTCTCTGCAGCCGGCTTCCCTGCTCTGATCCCTGGGAGCTCTGCCGCCCTCAGGCACTCCTGGTCTTTCTGTGACCCCGAGGGTCCTGAGACCACACTGTCCCACGAGGGTTCCACCCCCCACTTAGCCACCAGAGTGACGTCCCTCAGGGGAGCAGACTTCTAAAAGTTCTGATTTTGTGCTCCGTGGTTCTATCACTTGCCAGAAGCGGCTGACGGAGGCCCCTCCCCCGCGTCTGTGCTCCCGAATATCACCTCGGATTCACTTCTCCGCACATCCTACCTTCCAGAAAGTGGTCGCTTTTCTGTTCAGAGAGTTGTTGCTCTTCTTTTCTTCGATCTCCTGTTGAGTTTGTAGGTGTTGAGAATGGTTTGATCCCTATCCAGCTGAATTCCTGAGAGGAGACAAAATCCAGGTCTCCTACTCCTCCGCCATCTTGCTCCACCCCTCTATTTTAAAATTTCTTAATAGCTTCATGGTATCATTTGTCTCAAAATGATATGATGAAGTTATTAAAAGAAAATGTACATTTAAGGCAAGGACTTTCTTTAATGTTAGTACATATGATTTGCCTTAGAGTAAGTCAGTTACCTTAGAACTTTGATTTGAAGAAAGCAATGACCCTGTGGAGCTAGCTGTGGTCCAAAGGTAGAGCAAGTTGCTCCTATCTCCCCGGTCTCCGGCCGCACTCCGTGCTCACCCGGCCTGTGACCGCGCGTTTCTATCTCTGGCACCCGATTGGTGTGGAGTCTCCAAACCCAGCAGATCCCTGCGGTGCACTCCCGCGCTGCTCCTCCTGGGGAAGAAGGTGAGTCTCCCCAGATCTGCTGCTTGTTGGGTCCCTGCTGGAGGAGCAGGGGCCCGACTGTGCCACGGATCACAGTTTATGGCAACCCCGAGCAGTGATTGTCCGTTCCTTAAAGATGAATCCAGTACCCATACCCTCTGAGAAAGGGGATAGGACTAGAGGAAATTGAAATGTTGACTCTACACAGTCAAGATCAGGGTTACTGGGGTCAGGGGCAGGATTATAGAAAAGAGACACCACTGTGAGAGGAATGGCTGGAAAATGTGTGCTTTGGACATTATGTGGAGGGGGAATCCTGAGAGCCTAGATGTTCACTTGCTGTCTCTTACCTTCCTTCTGTGCACTGAAAGGTGGATGATTTCCTTCTAGATACTTTTCCTACAAACTGGACCGTGGTCAGAGTGGATGTGGTAGGGCTGAGTTCCTGAGTAGGATTTTCTTAGGCAAGGGAGGAGTAACAAAGACAATAGACTATCCAATTATTTAAGTGTTTCCATTAAAAATAAGCTATTTAAAAATAAGAGCATTCATACTAAACACTAATTACCCGTGAATTTATTAGGCAGACCAATTTAGTGCTCCTAGGTTCTAATTGATGTTGTCTCTCTCTGTTTGAACATTAACTGGCTTTAAATGCTTAATCTAATGCTGAATTTCCTAAATTTTTATTTTAAGTGTTTATTAAGCCTGTGCTTTGTGTTTAAATTCGATAATATAAAGAACGATTCTTTTGCCAATTTTTCTGTGAATTCTATTATAATCTTCCTGAATGTAGACCTAAAAGGTATTCTGGTAGAATTAGGTAAGTAGGGATTTTAGATCTGTAGTTTTTTTTTGTTTGTTTTGTTTTTTTAAGGTTCATTTATTAGAGAGAGAGGCAGGGAAGGGCAGGGGGAGAGGAAGAAAGAAACTTTAGCAGACTCTGTGCTCAGAGTGGGGCCTGACCCTGAGATCATGACTGGAGCTGAAACTAAGAGTTGGATACTTAATGGACTGCACCACACAGGCACCCCTTGATCTGCAATTTTTAAATGGATAGGCCTGTGAAGATAAGATAAGGCCACAAGATCAGAACACAGTACCTAGACCAGTATTTTGGCCTGGTGACCGACAACGGGCAAATTTGAAGAAACAGGAGAAAGCACTCTGAGAGACTGTATCAGAAAGCAAAGGGTAGTTAGGAATTTATCCACTAACCAAAAGATGTAACTTGGCTAGAAAGACTTGAAGCAGGACTTGAATCAAAGTAGTGATTCAGGGGAAATAGTGCAAGCAGGAAAGCCTGAGGACTATGGCATGATAGATAGTTTGGGAAGAATGCGGGCACAGTTAGCTGATGGAATTAAAAAGAAAAAAAAAAAAAAACTCGAGAAAGTGCTAAGATCTTGTGTGCCTGACTAATGTCCAGCTGCGAACCATGTCACACATCATCACTGCATATTTATGATTTTCCTGTCTGTGCTACCATGTAGATAAAATATTTGTGTCTTGCTTTATTTAAATATTTATTATATTAGTTTTCTTTTTACCATTTAAAATAATGTTTGTCCTCTAACTGGGCTGACCATGGATATGCTTACTGCAAAGGCACATTTGAAACATGGAGAGTGTAGAGAATGTGCAAGGAAAGAGCGAGCATACATTGAAAAGAGTGCAGAAAGTGGTTATGTACAGCTGGAGGGAAAGCGTAGAATGTGTAACCATACAGTGGTCTGCCGGGTCTAGGCCTTGAACCTGCTAGCACCCAGAAGTTCCTCCATGTCCTTTCATATCATGACCACACTCCCTCTCCTGAGTTCAGGAAGGTATCGTCTTAGATTCTTCTGAAAGTTTTATAATTTTGCTTTTTACATTTAGGTTAATAATCAACCCGGTACAAATTTGCGTGTGTGGGATGAGGTGCAGGTTCAACTCTTTCTTTTCCTCATTTGGTTGCTCAGTTTGTCCCAGTACCATTTATTAAAAAGCCTGTCTCCGTTGCACTGCATAATCAATTATTTGTCTCTAGGCCCTGAATTTATTTATCCTACTATAAAGAGATTTTTAAGTTCATTAATTTAAGCCTCTGATTATCCTAACATCCCTTTCTTGAGCCTTTCCTGTGTGTGAGGCTCTCTCCCTATTTAACAGACAATCTTCATTTAGTCCTTGTTATAACTCCATGGTGGTGTTCCTATTGTTATCCCTGGGTGGTTCAGAGGTTAAGTAACTTGTCCAAGGGTACCCAGCGAGTTAGTAACAAAGCCAAGATTCCAAAGTCTGTCCTGCATTCTACTCTGAAGCCCAAACACCTTTCACAGAGATGACCAGTAATCCTGTCTCTGAGCATTTCAGTCACAGCCTTTTAGATATGCTGTCTAAAACCTGCCTTGAACCATCCTGCCCTTCTAGACACATAACTTGCTCTCCCTGTCTGTCTGGAGACGTGTCTGCTGATTGGATTTGAATTCTTTGTCTATTTAAAGAATCAAATATCAGCAGCTCAGGCAGCCCCAGCCTCAGGCTCTCTGCCACGTGCTCTTGCCAAGGGATCTTGGCTAGGTCTGGGGTTTTCCCAAAAGGGTTTGCTACTTGATACTCACTCTTCAGCCTAATTTTCAACCTGTGATGCTTTCCTGAGCCCATACAGGTAGTTGATTGTGCAGCTTTTCCTTTGTGTACAAAGAATGTTCCGTCATCAGCCCAGATTTACTTTTCTCAAAGGTATCACTGGGAGATGGCAGCCTGTGGGGAAGAGAGAGCTGATTGGAGGACTGAAAATGGGTCCTTGGATTGACGTGCATTGCTTGGGTTGCCAAGCAGGGCTACATTTTCAAAAGGGATAATTATCCAAGGTCTGTTGCAGAGCTGAAATCTGGTTTATAAAGAAGAAGAGGTTAGGGGCAGTGCCATTCACACTGAATGTGCCAAATCCTTGATCGTGAAATATTCTCAGAATGTTGGCAATCACTTCTGGGTAACCCCACTTACACAATAGTTCCCAAAGCTGCCAGACACACTGGTATGAAATGCTTAAGTAAGGCCAGTTAACAATGTGGGAGTTCATTGCCTTTCTCTGAAATATCTTACTGACTCTGAATACGAAGAATCCGAATTCTTTAATCTTTTCTGCCACAAAAACGTGTCAGAGCATGGATGTTGTTACCTTGTTCCATCCGCGTGACTTCGCCACATATTGACACCGCCCCCTAGAGGTTGCATGAGGGATGGCTACAGCATATGACTGGTTATACAATTCTTTTTCCTAAAGCTCCTCACTTAAGGTATATGGTGGCTAAAGGCCAGCAGCATTTTGGAAAGCATAGTTCAGGTTTTGTCCTAGAGTCCATTCCGTGCCTGGTGGTCCCTCACTACACATCCTTAAATTTCCTGACAACCTGTCAACAACAAGATGATTTTAGTTCTTAGCACAGGTGGCACATTCTGCCAGAGATGTGGTAGACAGTGTGAAGCCACTGCTTGGGTGTGCAGTGACTATACCCTTTTGTTTTGAGACTCAGAAAGCTCCTGGTTTTCTTGAGGCATGGAATGTCCCTGTATTTATTGACCTTTCATTCTACCAGATTCTTCACTCCCAGTCTGTAACATGAAGATGCTTTTGATACATCTCTTACCTTTTCACACATTCCTTTTTAAAACCTTTTTTCATCAGCAGTTGTCACACTATCTGTATGGGCTCCAAGAATGATCTCAAATGGTTATGTAATTATTGGATTTATTTACAAGAAGGAATGATATAGATTTCCTCATGGCAACACTCTGAATTGCAGTGATGCCTCTTCAAAATCAGGTGCAAGCTCAGTGTTTATTTCAGAATCTTCTGGCACTAGAGAAAGCTGGGAGAATGAGGAAAGACTACTCAGTCAATTTAATATGTTCTGGACTTAACATATAACTCGTTTCATGCAAAGATGTTTCTCAAAGTCTGAATCATTGCTGTGAGTCCCCAAAATTGCTGACACAGATTGCTTCACTGTAAATGGGGCTCAGGAAAATCAGAGAAAACCTATAATATTATATTTTGGAAGTGATCTTCAACATACAGTATCTAAATTTATAGAGAATGTGTCGGCAGCAAGGAAATGGGCATTGATTAGAAAATCTAGAAGAATGTAAGTTATAGACAGACAGCTGCTAAGTTGTTTGTCTCTCTTGTTTGCTGGTTTGGAATGTGATAGATGAAAGTCCTGCTCTTATGCTCGTACTTCTAAATAAAAAAATCTTTCTCGGAGCATCAGGAATTGAGAGAAAGAGAAGGACTCTCTGAAGCATTCTAAGATAAACCAATAAAAGAAAAAGACAATGTCTGGAAAACAGATTGAGGTAGTTAGGATGGCTGGTGCCACTTCCCTCCATCCTGAATCTGTGCTAGCTGAAACATGAACCAAGGTGGAATCCAAAGAACAGCATGTGAAGCCAAGACTAAGCTGGTTGAGATAAGAAGCCAGATGGTGCCTTCCATCTCCACCTCAGCCCACCCCGCCCATTACCATTTATAAGCACTTTTGAGAAGTCTCTCTTGGACTTCTCTGAGTAGATTTAGGATTGGCACCCTCCTTGAAGGTTCTCTTCTTTGGTGTGCCTACATCTTCATTCCTCTGGCCAAACATGTCCTGGAGCTCTGTGGTATGCAGTGAGTGTTTCAGGCAAGCCTTCCTTGGTACCTGGGGTGGTATTCAACGGGCTTGAGGGGGCAAGAACATTCCAAGAGGTAGACTTTGTATAGAATAGTAATGATATGGTGCTTTCCAGCTTCCAAACTGTTTTCAAATCTGAGGTGGCAGTGGCTCTGTTTGGTCCTATTTGGTTACACTCAGCCACAGCCACATCCTAACCCAGAATAGGTGCCCATAGTTGTTGAATTTGTGATGAACAAAGAAATCTATCATCTCACATGACATCGTAATTATCCACTGAAGTAGCTAGGGGTGTTATCACCCATTCGCATTTCATAAATGAAGATATTGAGTCTCAACAAAAGTAAATAAATGCTTTTCCTCCAGAACTCAGGCTGCTAGACTGCTGCATTAGAACCATAACCCAGCTATTTATTTTTATTTATCATTTATTTTTATTTTTTTAGAGAGGGAAAGAGAGAAGTGGGGGGAGGGAGAGGAAGAGAGAGAATCTTAAGCAGGCTCCATGCCCAGCATGGAGCCCGAGGTGGGGCTTGATCTCACGACCCTGAGATCATGACCTGAGCCAACCTCAAGAGTTGGACACTTAACTGACTGAGCCACCTAGGTGCCCCAACCCATTTATTTTTAATCCAAATCCACTGTTTCTTCTACTATACCAAAAAAGAGAAATGGAGGTGGAGGAGGCTATCAGTAATTTGGCCAAACTTCCAGGGAAATGGGTGGATTTTTAATTTTTTTTTATTGTTACATAGGCTGGGGTTTCATTTATATCCTGAAGCCAGTAAGGGTCTAGAGAGGTCAGTTGGAGGATGTCAGGGACTACAAAGAAAGGGACTTGGGATGCCTGGGTGGCTCAGTTGGTTGAGCATCCAACTTTTGATTTCAGCCTAGGTTGTGATCTTGGGTTTGTGGGATTGAGCCATGCATCCAGCTCTGTACTCAGCACAGAGTCTGCTTGTCCCTCTCCCTCTGCTCCTCCCCTGCATGCATGCATGCTCTCTCTCTCTCTATCTCTCTCAAATAAATAAATACAATATATATATTTTTTTAATGAAAGAAAGGGGCTTCTTAGGGCTTGACCAGAGAGCTAACTATTGGATTAGAAAGGATGATGTTGAGAAGTAGAGTAGCTGTAAAAATTGAAAACAATTTGGGAGAAAAGGACTTTCAGGGCAAGGGATGGAGGTGGAGCCTAAGGGTTACAATATGTGAGGATAAGGAGTATGGGCCCAGGGACTTGGAGGAATTCTAAGGGTCGGAAGCTAGGGTGCTTTCAGAACTACAGTTGAGCTAGAGCAAAGGCTGCAAACCGAAAAGTAAAATAATTGAGACTCACAGAAAAAAGGTGACATCTTTACTCAATGGTGGAGCAATGATGCATAATAACATACTCTGTATTTTCCCTCTTTATCCTCAGTAATCTGGAAAAGGTAGAACCTACAGCTGCTTTTGAAAGAATGATAGTAAATGCCTGTCTTAGTTCCTGAAAGTCAGCTTGAGATCCCTGAGCCAGAGCACGTTATATATTCCTATCTTCCATCTTATCCTAAACACCCCTTGCAAATTTCAGAAGAGGTCTTCTCTGTATCCCTAAACCAATCCAGACAGATAGTTTGTTGAGATAGCAAGATCATCCAAAGAAAGCTAGGAAACATAGGTTGAATTCTGGCTTTGCCGGTAATATTGTGACCTTAGACAGGTCACTCATACTTCCTGGGCTTCACTATCCCCACCTGGAAATGAAAAGATTAACATAGATTCTGTGTCATAGAAGTTTCCTGAGTCTAACTATCTATGAAGCAAGGGAGAGAATAAGATGTAACATTTATAAAGTATTTTGCTTCTTCATAAATAAGTTTTTCAAAGGCTGTGTTGAATGCATGACACTCAGGTCAGGCTGGTTTTCAGATTCCGATTCATTATGCTAGTGATTTATCAAGCTTACCTAATTATTATTCTGTAAAACAAAAGAGCCAAATTTGTTAATTTAGCTTACCTAGAGAACAAGTCAGATTTTAATAATTTATAAATACATCAAAATAAGAAAGAATGGGGGTTGAAAACATCAGAGGCAAAGACTTTTTTCTTTTCCATTGAGAAAGATGATAGAGTATTTCCTTGAATTTTTAGTGTACAGTGTATGGGGAACACAGTTGGCAAGTCCATGTAGTGATACTTGGACGATGGGAGCATTTCCAGAGAATAATATATACTAACATTTCTTCCAAAGGCTGAAGTTGGTCAGAGGGGAGACTGAGAGAGATACTTTTAAATACATGCCTCATATTTGCTTTCCCTGTTCCCTGGGTGGACTATATGGCCAAAGAGGTTGTTAGTACTCCTTTTGGAATCATCAGCTGAGGGCATCTGTTAATGAGATACTGACACCTCTGCAGGTTGAGAAGAGACAGTCTCCATGCAGGATGAAATTGAATGTTCTCCAACATGCTTTCCTTGTTATATTTGCTTTACTAGAGAAACAATGTGTGCAGTGGTTAGGATCATGGGACCTAAAGTCATAGTACCTGTGATACATCATTTAGTAGCTGTGATGTGTTATTAGTAGCTGGGTGACCTTGTGTAGGCTATTTAATCTTGCCTCAGTTAACGTATCTCTAAAACAGAATTATAATAGGATCTCAGAGAGTTGTTGTAAAGGACAAATGAGCTGATACACATACATAGATTGAAAAAATGCTTATTGAGTGCTACTGAGTAGCACTCTGTGTTACTTAAGGTAATTGTTGCTGTTGCTACATTATATTGGTATGGAATAGCTTGTGTGCCCAGGTCAAGGTTAGGAATAGGTATCTGATTAGGTGGTCATGACTGGGCACTGGCTGAATAATGATGATTGTTAACATTGACTAGATTGAGAAGACCAAAGCTTGAGCAGAGAAATCCTGCTACTCCTTAACCATAATTGAGTCATCTCACATAGTTGACTACACCTTGGTTTTTGTGCTAACTGGGAATGATCTTTGTCCCCACTTCTCTCCATAATGAGAAAGGAGGGTTGACTGAGTACACCTTTATAGTGATCATTTAAATAGCCTGGGAGATGAAGGTGACATGTGTTCTGCCAGTTCTTTCAGAGGTATTGGAAATTGGATTAGAAGTGAATGATCATGAAACTAGCAGCTACTATAATTCACAGATACAGTTCACTCTAGAAAAAGGATATTCCAAGCTCGTTCCATACTTGTTTAGTTCTTTATAGATTTTTGACTCTAACAAGATAATCTTTCCACTCATATGGCATCATCATATGCTAGAAATGAGAGAAGCACTACTTAGGGACAAATCTACACAAGAGAATTAACAATATATTTTAATGCCTGTCAGAATTACCAAGAGGGAATCAGACATTCATTATAGAGTAACTTCTCTTTATACTTTGTAGTTTAAATAGATCCACTGATCTATGGAATTTTTCTCATTTCACCTCTGTGTAATAGAAAAGGAGAACCGAGCTGGGCATGTTAAAGTAGCAGAGCACACTTCTAGAACATGTGCCTCTTTCTATACTCACCACTTTCTGAAAAGGTGACGCAACCTCCGTTCTCTTCCTTTTCCTTAATGACATCCTGGTGATTTTAGTATTCATAATTCAAACAACCACCACTAAGAGCAGAGTTTAAGATTTGTTATGTCTGGTTGGAAAACAATTAAGGGCTCTGATGTCATGATTAAAATAAACATCACTTTTGGCATTTTTGTTTCCTGAATTTTCTTATTTGAACAAATACTCTTTTCTAGAACCCAGTAATTATGCACACAAACCCTAATTAATTTCTTTAGTTCATGCTGAGGAACCAAACTTTGTAGAAGTGCTCCACTCTTGCCTGAGTAGCAACCAGTTTCATTTTGTGTGTATTAAGAAGAGAAGTGGGAGGGTGCGAGGATGGAAATGAGGGGTGTGGAACTCCAGGCTCCATGTAGCCATGGACATTTTTCTTGGGTAATGACTTTAATAATCCTACACTTGACAGAAAGGGCAAAAAAGGAAATAAGGTTGATGGTTCTCGACTCTTCCCCCCCGCCCTGAATTTTAGCAATTACTTTAGCTCTTGAAATTGGAGTCATCACACTCACTTCTGCCATTTTATCCTTAAAGCCAGAGATTTAAAACACTTACTGTACTAAGCCATGGATACCTGAATCACTGGTATTAAGTGGATGGTAGGTGGTTCTATGAGTTAGGATTAGGATCAGCAGCATATAGCAGAAAAATTCAGAGTGGCAGTGGCTTAATCTAGATGGATGTGTCTTATTTCTTGCTCACACAAAACAAGTACAAAGGGAGACAGTCCAGAGCTGATGAGGTAGCTCCACAGAGTCATTAGGAACCCAGGAACCTTCTAGGTCTCTCTGTCATCATCCCTAGGCTGTGGTCCTTGTCCTTGAAAGTCTCAAAAGGTCTTCTAATTATATCTGTGGACGAGACAGCAAATGAAGAGATTCTCTTTTAAGGGATTTCTCTTCTAAAACTCCATTTAACTGTTACATTTACATCTCCTTGATTGAAACTTAATGATGTAGCCAAAATTGGCTGCAGGAAAGGCTGAGAAATGTGCTTTTAGCCAGGCAGTAATGTACCCAGCTAAAACTTTGGTTTCCTATGAACAAGAAGCAGAACATAGATAATGGGAAGTCGCTAACATTCTGTGGAGAATATTGCAATAGATTCATTCTGGAGGCCAATAGTAGAGAGAAATTGAAAAGATTCTGGCTGGCTCAGTCAGAAGAGCATACAATTCTTGATCTCAGGGTCATGAGTTGGAGCCTCACATTAGGTGTAGATATTACTAAAAAAAGTAAACTTAAAGAATAAATCTGTTCTTGTGAAGATCTTTAAGCAGAAGAAGATAATTCTGATGTGGGGCTCAGTCCCAGAACCCTGAGATCATGACCTAGCTGAAACCAAGAGTCAGACAATCAACTGAGCCACCCAGGTGCCCCCATATTATTTTTTAACTGGAATTTAAATAAAAACTTAGAATGAAAAAGAAAAGATTCTGTGAAATAATGCCTAACCTTTGAGGAGCCTATATGTATTCTTTTAAGTTTTCTAGTTCTATGGGTAATGTATGTCATCTATGCAGGTTACCAGGTTATATTATCAAATTCATGTTTAATAATGAAGGACCTGCAAAAATGATTATAGAAAGAAACTGATTATACATAAAAGAATTAAGTTGGGATGTTATACTTCCTGCTCTTCCTATATTGCCCATTTGCTGACACCCAGGAATTACACGCCATGATGTTGTGGGCATTGTACACATACAGCCAGTTTCAGTTTTTTCAGTGAATAAAAAGGTCATTTACAAGTGTAAATGCAAGGAAAAGGTCATTCTAGGTGTAGAGGAGACCCATCCACCTTATCACAACCAAATAGGTGGCTCTAGAACTGCGGCTCGGTTCATGAAAAAACCCTACTTCCTAGATGGCTTGAGAAAAAATTTATGCTTAGAGTAACACATCTGTGGAAAGCAGTTGTGCAGACCAGTATGATAAAAGTGAGCCAGTGAGTGCTGAAGGACAAAAGCAAAAATGAAGGTAGGACTCAAGAGGAAAGGCCTGTGAAATGCATGTTGAGGATCTGGAGTGAAAATCCCAACCAAAAAGGCCAAGCCGAAGATTCCCACTGGGTGAGGGGGCTGCTAGTTCCTTCTCTCCTCACTAGGTTACTTTCAAACACCTCTCAGGGTTTAGCAGAAAAGATGTGCAATTTATTCCCTGTTGCTCCAGAAATAGTTAAAGCAAGGATCGTTTGTCAGTCCTTAAAAGCCAAATCATGAAATTTTAAACAGAAGGTAGAATTTCAAACAAAGGGCAGAAACACAGATTCCCACTTGCAGATCACAGAAAGGACAGCTTTCTTGGAGTCTTCTTTTCTCTTCTCCTGCTGTAAGGGATTCCACATCAGGTCTACGCCACATGTAGTGAATATGGTCCAGTGGCCCTGGATGACCTGAGTCTTCTCAGGGATCCTTGTGAAAAATGCAACCCTATTGACTTTACAGTTTTATTTAGTCTTACTCCAGGGGATGGACCAGTCTCTCTAACTGACCTGAGACAACCCCTTTGCAGCTGGAGCCTTGAGAAAAATCTTCCATAAACCCTCTGGCGGGGACAGAGATGGAATCATGAAAGAATGAGAAAAGTTCTTTTGTATGAGATCCCTGAGTCCCCTCAGATGGTTGAGTGGAAGCCAGAGGAGGAGAATGAGTGGTAAGTGCTTGTCCTCAGACCCAAGATACCCTGAAGCCCAACCTAACAACATTACTCCCCATGTTATAAAGAGAACATTCTTGAGATTTAGACTAGATGTATTATTAACAGTATCATTGGAGGCAGAATCCCCCAAGTCTAGCTCTAGATCTCAAGCCTTTCCAATACAGTTTCTGGCTTCCCAGGCTTTGTTTTACTCTGAAGCATGTCCAATAAAGGACATAACAGGTCTAGTAAAGAAGCTTGAAGTACCATATCTTTTAAACCACCTCCATGTGGCTGGCCACAACGAGCACCTGCCCATCCTCTTGTTTTCCCTTGCAGATTCCACCATGTTTATGTTTGAAACACTTAAAAGTAGATGGGAGCCACCAGTAAGCCCCAGCAGAGAGAGATTAGCCAGTAGGGATCTTCTTAGCTGTCAAGGTGTATTCTTCCGGCCCTCAGTGAAAAACCATAGAGCTCCATAAAAGGGAGAGAGGCAAGGCTCTTCAAACTATTTATGAACAATCATAATATTCATTTATTCTGTTACCATCTATTGATGCTTATCTTAACCTAGGCACTAAGCTAGCAACTAGGAATACAATGACAAATAAAACAGATGACCTCTCCTGTCACAGAGCTTACCTCTCTCACAGGGGAAACTAATTTTAAATACCCAAATTCATAAGTAATTATTTAATTGAAGCTGTGCTAAGTTGATACAAGGAAGTCCCCAGTTTTACAGAGTATATTTTAAGGGTACTGATCCAGCCTATGGCTCAGGAAAAGCTTTCTTGAGGTTGTGTGGTTGTGTAACAAGGTTTAAGTTGATATCTGAAAGTTGAATAAGAATTAATTAGCAAAGATGGTGCTTCTGAGCAGAGGGAGAGTGTGGGGGAGGCCAAGGAAGTGGAAGAAACACAGTGATAAGAAAGAAAAATGTGGTACATATATACAATGGAATATTATTCAACCACAAGAAAGAAGGAAATCCTGCCATTTATGACAGCATGGATGGACTTTGAGAGCATGATGTTAAGTGAAATAAGTCAGAGAAAGAAAAATGACCTCACTTATATGTGGAATCTTAAAAAAAAAAAAAAAAAAAAAAAAACCAACCCAGTAAATTAATTCATAGATACAGAGAACAGATCCGTGGCTGCCCCAGGCAGGAGATGGGGTTGAGTGGCTGTAATGGGTGAAGGGGGTCAAATGGTACAGACTTCCAGTTATAAGATAAATAAGTTCCACGGATGTAATGCACAGCATGGTGATTATAGTTAATAGTATTGTATTCTATTTTGCTGTAGATCTTAAAAGTTCTCACCACAAGAAAAACAATCATAACTCCGTGTGGTAGTAGATGTGAGCTAAACTTAACATGGCAGTATACACATATATCAAATCATTATATCATACACCTGAACTGATACAATGTTCTATGTCCATTATATCTCAATTTAAAGAATTAAGGAAGGAAGGAAGGAATGAGGAAGGGAGATTAGGAGGGAGGGAAATTCTGTAGGACAGTGAGCAGTGAGCCTCCTTACATGAGACCAAGGGGACTGGCAGTCCGTCTTAAGGATTTCCACATACCATGGATAAAGAGAATCTCACAGAAGCTTCCAGACAGGGAAAAGAAAACGAAATAAACGCTCTCTCTTCTTGTTTCTTGCTCCTAAGCTTCTGTTTTGACATCTTCAGCCAGTGAGCTTCAAATTTTAGGGCAAACTAAGAAAAATCAAACCAAGCTTAAAGCTTTGTGCAAAACTAAACTCTTGTGTGAGAGGAGTACTAAGCAAATGCACAGAAATATAAAAATTAAACTAATGTTTTCATCTGATTGAATATATCTGTAATTCAGTAGATTTGGCCTTGGCACTTGACCTCATTTATCTCTAAAAACATGTGCAGATATTTTAACCTCCTGATTTATATGCATTCATAGCTTTCTACAGAAAGCAGCAAACACATGCCAATTTTGAGTAGTGAGGGAAAACATATTTCCCTGTATCCAGAAATAACCTTATTAGATCTATAAGAACGCATTAATGGAAAAACAAAGCATCCTTCTTTGCTGTAAAATTGGATATTGTGCTTTCACACTGATGAAAGAGAAATATGGAGACATGGATTCCATCTACAGACATGAGAGTAAGGTACAGACATGTATCACAGGGAAAGACTTTTAACTATTAATTTACTTAAAAGTTCTTGAATCTACGCTTTCTGAAAATGTAAGTACTTGAGATGTAAAGAGTTTCTACTCCTTTCTCCAACTCCCCTTTATCCAGAATGTTTAGAAGGTAAGGCTGTTTTGCTTACTGTGCTGTGGACTTCTAATCTCCTCACACAGTCCCTCCTCTTCCTGGCACAGCTAGACCACACTCCCAGATGCTGTCAGGTGTGTTCAAGGGAATATTGGCGGAAGTCGTGTAGGCCATTGCTAGGCCCAGCCCATAAAAGTTTCCAACAGGCCATCCTTTGTGCTCTTTTATCTTTTATCAACTTGATGGAAATAAGCACCGTGACCTTGGAAATCACATAATGAAGATGGTGAAGCCATAAGACAGACAAGGCCTGGTTGCCTCAAAGCTGATAAAAAAGCAGCTGCTCAGAGCTCTGACTTTGGGTTCACTTTTCATTTCTGGAACATGACTACTGTTCTTTTCTGAGCTCTGCTATGATTTAAATTTTTGTGCTCTACTTTGTTCACTATGTAATTGTTTTAGGAGAACATTATATAGTTAGCTCACTCTACCATGTCACTGGAAACAGAACTATATTAATAACATGCACAGTACTAGTATCCTGAAGTAGCAAAACTGGTAATTTAAGAGGTAGTTTTGGATCTCACAGTGCCTCTTGTCATAATTATAACCTATCATGTTTCATGTATTTATTATAATTGAACTCTCTGGTTAATTGTTGGATGACTTGGGTTTCTTACTTTCACAAATATTGTGGATTGGCCTGGTCATAGGAAAGAGCTGACACTTTATGTGTCCCTGCCTTGGCAGGAGGGGCATCTCCACTTGTAGTACAATTATTCCAGTAATCTATCTGACCTTCCCGAGTGGGATAAAATGTCCAAAAATTCTATTATTACTTGTTAATTTGCAAGAGAGGGAAAACTTCTCAAGAAATAGTGTGGGCACATAGGGAAAAGGAAAGTATGGAGGGTGACAGAGCAAGAGAGAAACTGTTGTAGTTGGGGGGGGTGTGTATCACAGCAACCTGGGGATTCACCATCCGCTAACAGTGTAATCACTGGCAGATTACTAAACCTCCCTGAACATCTGTTTTTATATCTGTAAATAGAGAATGATAATATCAGCTATTTCATATGTTGTTATTTGGGTAAGTGGGTTAATATATGTAAATTACTTAAAACAGACCCTGGAACAAAGCAAACACTGAATATATGCTTGATATTATTTTTTGAAATTATTCTAGAGGTAGAGAGTAGGAAAAATGGCAAATGTGTGTGAGAAGAACCAAAAAAGACACCTTGCCAGCCCTCCTTGGAGTTCAAGCCTATTATTATCCAGTTGTCCACTGCCTTTCTAGCTGACTCTGGACTACCAAGTCCAGCCCCCACTGTGAAATTAAGGGCTATGAAAATCCACAAGGTCATGGTGGCAGAACTGGGCCAACTCTTCTCTCAGCCCGTCCACACGCTATTTGGCATCAGTCACCATGGCTCACTGTCAACTAGCTGCCCACTATCACTTTTTGAAAGACTCAAAACCTCCATTCTTCCATCTCTGGTGTGAGGGGCGGGCTCACAAAATATGCTTCTGAGTTTCTTAGATACCTTACAGAAGCCACTTTGAAAAGACTCATCCTTTTGCTTTGAAGAATAAATATCTTTTATCTTTTAATAGATGCTAGTGTTTTGTTTTTTTTTAAGATTTTGTTTATTTTAGAGACAGAGAGCACATGAGTGGGCGAAGGAGCAGAGATGAATGGAGAGGGAGGAGGGAAAAGAATCTCAAGCCAACCCTGGGCAGAGCCTGGAGCCTGACACTGGGCTCAATCTCACGACCCAAGATCATGACCCGAGCCAAAACCAAAAGTCAGATGCTTAACCTACTGAGCCACCCAGGTGCCCCTGTAGATGCTGTTTTAATGAGACTTGGTTATTGATGCCATTAAGTTCATAGTAGGCACTCAATAAATGACAGCTACTACTATGGCTTATTTCTTTAGCCATTATGTTACCTATTTTAAAGTCTTATCTTCATTTTCAAAGGATTTCAAACATCCTGACACTGGTAGTTTTGTGTTTTGCCCAAATTCCATGAGGTTTTAAATTTTTAATACTAATGAGATTTATGAGTCACTCTCTGGCAGAATCTACAGCTTTTAACATCTCTAGTGTTAGAAAAATGACCCATAGCAAGATATAAAATTGAAAAGAAACAACTGATCAGTTTCAGAAGAAACTATAGAAGTAGAATAAATGAAGGGGAAAGGAGTTTCTGGTTATATAAGAGAGAGTATTTAGAGACATGAGATATTGGGAGTAGCATTTCTTATGTCTAAGTAGATAGTCTTTTAAATACTTATCCTATGGCCCTGCCTGGCCTCTCTGTCCTCCATTAGTACACCAAGTGGTCTTGGCTTGACAGAGACATGATCGCTCATACAAGTTTCTTTGTTCTCTTCTCTCTTGGGCAGGCCCATTACATTAGAGAATGTAGAAAAGCCGAGTTGGAAACTGATCTCTGAACTGACAAAAGGAACCTGAACCTCCTCTTCATTTTTTTTATTCCTGTTAAATCAATCACACCAACAAACATTTGCCCACATTCTTTGGAGCGCAAAGACAAGGAGCCAAGCCAGAAGGAAATGAGGCCATAGCCTTAGGAAGATTTTTTTTTTTTTTTTTTTTGTCTTTTCTTATTTCTCTTCTCTGGTCTCTGAGTTTTGAGCTATAAAGAGAGAGATGGGCTGTATCTAATCCGTGAAGGAAGGGCAGTGGATAAGAAGGGGCAGGTGCAGCATTAGTTAGTACTGTAAGGGACTTTTTCAATAAAGTAAGCTAGAGAAATTCTTGTAGAGATAAACTTTAGGGTTTGTGACCAGCACCACCCCATCCCCTTGACATGGTGGTAAGTCAGCTGAGCAAGCCACAATTAGAGTGGCTTGCCCAAATTTCCACTAAACGTGGAAGATTCAGTTCTGACTGACAGTACTGAGGAATATTGTTCCTAAACATGTCACATGACATCTTGATATGCCGTGATTTACATCATGCTATGTCTTGACATGACTTGATAGTGTAGTATTAGCCTTATATCCATATTGCTACTTGTGAAACAGACCTGTTCAAATTAAAAGATCCTAGAGATAAAGGAATTCTTCCTGCTTAATAAAGCTGAACTAGGACTGACCTTTTCGGATTGACTTCCATTCCAGTCACTGCTGCTGCAATGGAGACAGAGGATAACTGGAGTAAAGCCCATTCTAGCTGAATGCAAAAGGCTTTGGACCACATCTGTGGTTCTAGTGCTTTGGCCAAACATATGAAGAAGACAGTGGGACCCCACTTGGTACCACCAGCCCTGAACACGGTTTCAAACAAGTTCTACAAGGGCTTTCCTCAGTTACTGAAAAGGCAATTAATCGTATTTCCACCAGAGACCGTGAAGGATATTGATTCTGAAACTACTTGATCTTTCTTCTGCATTCACCCTTGGACAATGAATGACTAATTAAGATTAATTTCTAGCTTATATAATGTCCCTTGCACAAGAATATGTTTGCACTGAAGAGTATTGACACTGGCAAATGGGGCCAGACTTTTAGCAGGTTTTTCAGATAAACAATGCCAAGCTGGCTAACTTCCTATATTTCTCTAGTCCTTTTTGGAAAATACCTAGAACACTTTCCAAGAAATTAGTTTAGATCAGTCAGAGTTTATTCTGGATAATGCTGTGTTTATAGTTGCCGAAGACTCTAAGTCAGGATCAGCTACCCTTCCAGACCCAGTCAGTTAATGCTGACATAACACATCAGCTTTTTTGCCCAAGGCCTGAAGGCTACCAGAGGTTCTAAGAGGAAATACAAGTTCTATTTCTGGATGACTCGAATTGGCCATAAACTCACTATTAATTCTGAGGCTTTGAGGGGACTCTGGTTGATAATAAGAGGAACAGTACTATCCAAATAATTTGGAAAGCTAAGGATGTCTCTGTGTCCATCTTTTTCCTAACTGGCAGAAGCAAGTATACTAGGGGGAGAAGAGCCCAAGGCTGGAAGCCAGTGATAGGTTTTTTTTTATTATTATTATTATTGTTATGTTAATCACCATACATTACATCATTAGTTTTTGATGTAGTGTTCCATGATTCATTGTTTGTGCACAACACCCAGAGCTCCATGCAGAACGTGCCCCCCCTAATACCCATCACCAGGCTAACCCATTCTCCCACCCCCCTCCCCTTTAGAACCCTCAGTTTGTTTTTCAGAGTCCATCGTCTCTCATGGTTCGTCTCCCCCTCCAATTTCCCCCCCTTCATTCTTCCCCTCCTGCTATCTTCTTCTTCTTCTTTTTTTTTTCTTAACATATAATGTATTTTTTGTTTCAGAGGTACAGATCTGTGATTCAACAGTCTTGCACAATTCATAGCACTCACCATAGCACATACTCTCCCCAGTGTCTATCACCCAGCCATCCCATCCCTCCCACCCCAACCCCCACTCCAGCAACCCTCAGTTTGTTTCCTGAGATTAAGAATTCCTCATATCAGTGAGGTCATATGACACATGTCTTTCTCTGATTGACTTATTTCGCTCAGCATAACACCCTCCAGTTCCATCCACATCGTTGCAAATGGCAAGATCTCATTCCTTTTGATGGCTGCATAATATTCCATTGTATATATATACCACATCTTCTTTATCCATTCATCTGTCGATGGACATCCTGGCTCTTTCCACAGTTTGGTTATTGTGGACATTGCTGCTATAAACATCGGGGTGCACGTACCCCTTCAGATCCCTACATTTGTATCTTTGGGGTAAATACCCAGTAATGCAATTGCTGGATCATATGGTAGTTCTATCTTCAACTTTTTTTATTTTTATTTTTAAGATTTTATTTATTTATTTAAGAGAGAGAGAATGAGAGAGAGCACATGAGAGGGGTGAGGGTCAGAGGGAGAAGCAGACTCCCTGCCGAGCAGGGAGCCCGATGCGGGACTTGATCCAGGGACTCCAGGATCATGACCTGAGCCGAAGGCAGTCGCTTAACCAACTGAGCCATCCAAGTGCCCTATCTTCAACTTTTTGAGGAACCTCCATACTGTTTTCCAGAGTGGCTGCACCAGCTTGCATTCCCACCAACAGTGTAGGAGGGTTCCCCTTTCTCCGCATCCCCGCCAACATCTGTTGTTTCCTGACTTGTTAATTTTAGCCATTCTGACTGGTGTGAGGTGGTATCTCATTGAGGTTTTGATTTGGATTTCCCTGATGCTGAGCGATGTTGAGCACTTTTTCATGTGTCTGTTGGCCATTTGGATGTCTTCTTTGGAGAAATGTCTGTTCATGTCTTCTGCCCATTTCTTGATTGGATTCTTTGTTCTTTGGGTGTTGAGTTTGATAAGTTCTTTATAGATTTTGGATACTAGCCCTTTATCTGATAGGTCATTTGCAAGTATCTTCTCCCATTCTGTCGGTTGTCTTTTGGTTTTGTTGACTGTATCTTTTGCTGTGCAAAAGCTTTTTATCTTGATGAAGTCCCAATAGTTCATTTTTGCCCTTGCTTCCCTTGCCTTTGGCGATGTTTCTAGGAAGAAGTTGCTGTGGCCGAGGTCGAAGAGGTTGCTGCCTGTGTTCTCCTTTAGGATTTTGATGGACTCCTGTCTCACATTGAGGTCTTTCAACCATTTTGAGTCTATTTTTGTGTGTGGTGTGAGGAAATGGTCCAGTTTCATTCTTCTGCACAGTGATAGGTTTTGAACCTGGTTTTCCCAGTTACTAACTGGTTGTATTAAATCCTTCAGTGGGACACAAAGTGCTCAATGGATAAGTGTTTTTTTGTTTTTTTTTTTTTTAGACAAGTGTTGATATCAAATTTTAACAAAGCCAAGGCTAATCTAAATTTCAGTTAATCATAAAATGAATTCCAGTCCAACAACAATGTAATTATTATGATAATTTTGTTATTAAAGTCTTTAGTTGACAAAGTTTTAAAAATTTGACATTATGTTACAGGAATAATAATTGCTCAGTACTATCAGCGACTAGATTGCTCCTATGGTCACTACACTGTAAATTTGCAATACCAAATAGTCACTTTCCATTTAGGTTAATTGAGGAACAAATTATTTTTGGACAGCTCTGGCAGTCTCAGATACTACTAATAGTGATGTTGCCACCCAGATATTAAATGTTCTTTTCTCTCGAGTAGTAATTTACTAAGGTAAAGACTTATTTTCTCTTATCACCTACCAGAAGATAAAATTTTATTGAAACAGTGCTACAAACTGAAGCTTTGTGCACTGCTTTAAGAAAATGTTTTCTGAGCATTTTTAGAAATCAACTTAAAATTATTCTACCTAAAAATAACAGTTTTTAGAGTCATCGTGAGTTATTGCAGGATTTTCTGCTAGAATTTCAACATGTAAAGCACATAAATAGATTTTCTTCTTATGTGTGGAATGCTCCCCTGTATTTGAAAGTGAATATTCAGTTATTAATAATAGACTCAAGTAGCGTGGCCTTTTTGCTTTACTGTCATTACACTGATTAGATTTTATTGTATCCCTGGTTCCTATTACCATTGATCATAAATATTGTCTGAAATGCTAAAAGCCATGAAGGCTTTCCAAAACTAAGGCTGAAGTCCAGATCAAAGAGCAGATTTTGGTCAAATCTTTAGGTTGACATTAAACTGTATAAGGTTGGGTTGTTCTTGTAACCTTTTGAAACTTTATCTTCATCTGAGAACGAGGACACCATCTCTTCTTTCCACCTCTTATTAGATTGTTGTAAAGATAAAAGCTAGACAATAAATAATTCCTTGATAAATGGTAAAGGTCTCTATATATGCACAATGTACTATTCTTAGTTATTTCAGAAATGTTAGCACATCTATTGTGCCCATAAAAGGACCAGGGCAGTGTGTTGATGTAAGTGGTGTTTGTAGATGCTTTATTCCTCAAAATCTCCATGCCAGGAACCCCATCATTAAGCCATACTCAGTGTGTCCCTTTCTTCCCCTGACACAACCCACTTCCGGCCCTGACTGCCTCATGCCTGGTCTCATAATTAACCTCAGTAATGTTCTCCCTGTCTCCAGGCCCCTCCTCTCCATTCTGTGCAGAATGCCAGGACCATGTTCATCTTCCAACAGATTTTTATCAAGCTATCTTAAAACTCAAGTGGTGCTCCCCGTGGCTTACTAGATAAAGTCTGAACCATCTGTAAAGTCCTTAACAATCTCGGTGCAGCCTACATTTAGACTCTTACTATTCTCTTCCCATTCCCTATGAGCAATCAGATCAGGCCTCTTGTTTTCCCTCCCTGTGACTTTTCACTTTTCGGAGTCAGCATCTCTCTATATGTGGTGTCTTTTTTTTTCCCCTAAAGGTGTTATTTATTTGACAGAGAGTACAAGCTCACATAAGCAGGGGGAGCAGGAGAGGGAAAAGCAAGTTCCCTGATCTCTGGGACCCTGGGATCAGGACCTGAGCCCAAGACAGATGCTTAACTGACTGTGCCACCCAGGTGCCCCCATAGTTACACATTTTTGTGCCACTTTTATTTGCCTCTTTTTTTCTTTCTTTATTCCTCTTTTTGGTGTGGGTGGCATGCATTCTCTTACTCTAGTTCGTTCTTTTTAATGGCTACATAATACTATACATGCGCATACCACAATTTATTTTACTATTTCCCTACTGATGGCTATTCATTGTTTCCAGTTTTTTTGCAGACAATACTACAGTAAGAATGTGTGTGTATGTGTGTGAATTCTTGACTTTATTTTGACAGATTAGATTCTAAGTCAAAGGAAAGGTGCATTTCTAATTTTAATTGCTTTCCAAAAAGGCTATAGAATTCATATTTCCATTAACAATGAATGTTTGAGAGTGCTATCTCCTCATCTTTATAAATTAATCTAAGTCTTATCTGAGAGTCAGTGTGATCCTCTCTTTGCCACTTGAATTTGCATTTCCATGACTACTGGAAGGATGAGGATCTCTTCAAATGTAAAGAGATCATTTGGATTGCTCTTATGTGAATTGCCTATCCCTGGTTTTTGCTCACATTTATATTCGGTTTATATTTTTCTAATCAATTTGTAAAAGTAATATGTATATTATTGTGGTAGGCAGCCTTCTAGAGTGATTCCCAGGTGACTTATGTCCCAGTGTTCACTCCCTGGTATAATTCCCTCCTCTGAGTGTGGACTGGATCCTAGTGACTTTCTTCTAAAGATTAGTATACAACAAAAGTGGTGGGATGTCACTTCTGTGATTAAGTTATAAAAGACCATGACTTCTGTTTTGCTGGTATTCTCTCTGTGGCTTTTCTCATATATTTGCTCTGATGGAGAGGGCTACCTGGCATGGAGCTTAAGTGGCCTCTAGCCAGCAGCCCATAAGAAATGGAGGCCTTTATTCCAACGTTCTCAAGAAATGAATCCTACAAACATGATAAGGTTGGAAGCAGATCCTTCCCCATTCAAGCCTCCAGATGAAACTGTAGTCTGGCTGACATCTCAGTTGCAGAGGTCCCTGTTAATTTGTGCCTGCTTTCCTACCCCATAGAAACAGAGGAATAAGTGTGTGTTGTTGCAAGATGCCAAGTTTTGGGGTTATTTATGTTGCAGAATTAGATAACTAATATAATTACATATACCAAATTTTCATCTGGATCATATATTGCAAATATTTTTTTCCTGATTTTTTAATTTTTTTCTTGACTTTATGATATCTTTCTCCATATAGGATTTAACATTTTTATATAATCAAATATGTCTATTGTTTTCTTAGATGGCTTTTAGCATTGATGAAGTGTATGTAAGTGTTTCTCCAACACCTCTGTAGTATCTAGAGTATCTTAAACAATTTTTTAATATTTTTAATATTTTATTTTTTAATTTTTCACTTTTAATTCCAGCATAGTTAACATACAGTCTTACATTAGTTTCAGGTGTACAATATAGTGATTCAACAATTTCATTTATTACTCAGCACTCATCATGATGATTTGTACTCTTAATCTCCATCAACTGGTTCACCCACCCTCCACTGCCTCCCCTCTGGCAACCATCAGTTTGTTCTCTGTAGTTAAGAGCCTGTTTTTGGTTTGTCTCTTTTTTTTCTTTGCTTGTTTGTTTTGTTTCTTTAATTCCACGCATGAATGTAATAATATGGTATTTGTATTTCTCTTTTTAACTTATTTCACTTAGTATTATACCCTCTAGCTCCATCCATGTTGTTGCAAATGGCAAGATTCCATTCTTTTTTATGGCTGAGTGATATTCCTGTGTGTGTGTGTGTGTGTGTGTGTGTATCTCACATCTTCTTTATCCATTCATCTATTATTGGACATGTGGGGCTGCTTCCATATCTTGGCTATTGTAAATAATGCTGCAATAAACATAGGCGTGCATGTATTATTTTGAATTAGTGTTTTTGTATTCTTTGGGTAGATACCCAGTAGATTACTGGATCATATGGTAGTTTTATTTTTAATTTTTTGAGGAACCTCCATACTGTTAATATTTATTTTTGAGTTAAAATTTCAGAACATCATTTAGGGAAAATATATAGGAAGGTCAACCTTAAGATCTTCTCTTCCTACATGTCCACTTTTTAAAATTAGGAATAACACTGATTTTGTTGTTGATTGACTCCTGAATATGTTCCCCATTCATGGCAGAGTCTGGGTCTGTAGAATGCATGTACCTAAATTCCGTGAAGGTGTAGACCTCCCATTCATGGAGGAGATGAGGAGGAGATGAGGAGGATGAGGAGGAGATGAGGAGATAGCACTCTCAAACATTCATTGTTAATGGAAATATGAATTCTACAGATTCCACATTCTAAGACTGCAAAACATTTTTCTTCTAGAAAGATAAAACCAAATGAAATGATCCTGGAAGAAAAGAGTGACCAGGAATTTGAAATGTTTATAAGATTCCAAAAGGGAACCCTTATATTCTTAGATCATAATAGTATCCTCTTATCTCGCAAATATTTATTAAGTGCATTCCACCTGCCAGGCACTGGAGATAAAGAGTGGAGAAGACAGGCAACCCTGTCTACACCTTCACGGAATTTAGGTACATGCATTTAACCAGTTATAACAAGTGTGGTGAGTGTTATGAGAGGCATATGCAGTGACAGCCTCAGCAGGCAACTCCAACAAAGACCATGATGAAGAAGAGACATTTAAGCTGAGAGATGAAGGGTGAGTGACTTAGTCACTTTCCAGGTGAGACCAAGCATGACACAACTGAGGAACTGAACAAGAAAGATTGATGGGCTAGAGCCCCAGGTATAAATCAGCAGCGAGGGCTGAGAGTGGTAAGGAGGGTGAGCCCCAGGTGGTGGAGAACCTCATACAGCATATCATGAATTAAGATGTTATCCTAGAGAAATAGAGAGCAATAGAAGGATTTCAAGATTGAGAGTGTTGTGATAAGACCTATATTTTGGAAAAGTTATTCTACTCATGGTTTGGCGAATGGATTGGAACAGGAGTTAAATTAAGGAGATCACTTAGAAGGCTGAATAAGTCAAGTTTCAGAATTACAACAACTTTAGCTTATTTAAGAAATTTGGCTAAGAAAATGAGACACTATGACACTGGGCAGAGAGAACGTGGGGTCAGAGGAGGTTTTTTATTTTTCAGTTTTGTTTGATTTTGCCACAGGAAAGGCTTGACTGGGATGGAAACAGCTAATTGAGAATAAATGCCGGAAGATACATAAAAGAAGGAGGCAAACCCAAATTGACATAGGCTAATAACCTGAACGCCTAACAAGATGATATTCTTTAAATATGTGGCTAAGATTTATTTAACGGGGACAGGGAAAAACTGACCTTTAATGTAAAATAAATGGCATACCTTATTTCTTATAAAATTCCAGTTCAAAATTAGGTACCTGTTTGAGGCACTAAACATATAGCATTTAACCTTACTTAGAACTGTCTTACAGTTCAGAGTTTTTATACTCAAAACTGGTCATTTGGTAAATCTAACAAGAATGGAAGTAAGTTAAACATGTTAGCTGCAGGTTTTGTTCAAAATACACTTTAAAGTCCTTTTTCCTGATTTCATGTTGGCAGAAAGCTTCCCAGTTATTCTCTAGTTCTTGCTTTCTGTTGTGATTTTTAAAATCAGATAACATCTTTAGATGCATTTATTAGGTGATAAGTCACTCTCTCCTAAAAAACAGCATTACTCTTTATGTTATAGTTGGTTGTGGCGTATGTGGGCGTTGGGTTACAAAGTCCAAGAGCAAAGTGATAATCACATTTTCTCAAGGTAATCCTTGAGAATCCTTTACATCAAATGTAGAGTGAATGTGGTTTGGTATATATGCTTCTCTGTGGCAATATGTAAATATGCATGTGTAAAATATATAGTAAGGTAGATGACATAATATACACATGAAAAATATAACTCTACCATATTTTTAATTATGGGATAGCAAGATGAGAACAGAAGCATAAAAAAAAAAAAAGAGAGAGAAAAACAATGATACTAAATACTCTTCATGCATCCTGGATATTTTTGCCTAGCTCTGATCATAATAATGGTGACTCACCATGATGACTACTATTGCTGACAATGATGATGAGTTCAGTGTCTGTGTGATGAGGAATGAGATAATGAAGATGGGTATTGTACACTAACTCTAGGGATTTGTTTTCCTCCTTTCTGACAACCCTACTATAGGTCACTTGAGCAGTAAGGAGACTTGCAGACAGAACTGTTCATCTTATTTAAATTCTTATTTGCTCAGCTCTTACTTTTGTTCTTGCTCCCCTTTTAGTGGTTCATATGTCACTGATTTCATATAAGACAAATACACATTTATGCTTCTCCACTGTATTGGGTTTGAGGATTCCAGCTGACTCTAAAAAATTGTCCACTGGCTGATTTCAGTGTTGGTGGCAACACTAGGGTTGTATCCTGCAATGGGAAAGATCACAAAAATTCACTTGTGGTAGACCAGAGCTGGAGAGGAATTTGTTTGTTTGCTCTTTTGTTTGGTTTTAACTTCCATTCAGTAGGAGGGGGACCAATTTATATTTTATGGTTATACATGAAAACCCGAATTAACTGGTACTATTGTTCTACATTAATTCATCCCAGGGATTTTTTTTTAAACCTGTTATGAATTGGCATGCTAGGCGGCTGTTCAGGTGACTTGACTTTTAATCCAGACCTGAAGATGGAGAAATGGTCAGTGGAAGTTGCCTGAGATGTTGAGATATGGTGTGATGGAAAACATCTGACCTTTCATAGGAGGAGGGGCTTCTTACAAATGTAAGGAACAAAGCAGGTTGGTGTGGAGATTTGGAGAGTTCCAGTTCGATGAGGTGGGTCATAGAGTCAGAAGCATGGTGAGAATTTTAAGGTGGAAATGGGAATATGAACTGACCAGGGACATAGAAGATTACTAGGATGTTCCATTTCAAGCATCCAGCTGAAGATGATGGTCATACTTTTATGGAGACAACAGTCTGCCCAGTTGTGGGACTTTCTGTATTAGTGTACTAGCCTGGTTTAGGCCCTGCGAAAGCCTTCATTTTAGGAGAAAATATTTAGGAAGACAGTATTAGAAAGCCAAGGAAAGAACCAAATTACAAAAGACTGAGAAGTTAAAACATGAAGAGAAGATCGACTGAAAAGTGAGCAGTATACATTTCTAAGGCAATGCGGCCAGGCCATAGGTGTTGAGGGTTTGGGGGTCCTGACCATGTGGAACCCTAATGATCATGAAGCTGCAGGTATTAGTGTAATCAATAGAAGCTAAATTTTCTGGTGAATCAACTTTGACAGCATATTTCCCCAGGTTGTTCCTACTGGAAATGTTAGTGATGAATTTTATGACCCCACATAGTGGTTTCTGTTCTACTTTTGGAACATAGGGAAGGCTAAGCCCATAACAGGTTTTCTTGAGAAGGAAGAGTCCCATTTCCTCATGAAAGCAGAAGGACCTCTAATGGGTAGTCCATTTCCACTTTCCACAGACTTTTTAGGAGTTAGTCAAGCCTCAAGGAAGTTTCCAGGGAATGGAGCCATAGCTAGCTATGTGACTCACTTAGCAAAGAACTGATGCCTGAACAGAAGTCCTGCCCCACAGCCAATGGTCAGTTTATTTTTAGTCAAAACTCAGGAAAGACATGCAAAGAAGTTCTACCTCTTTCCTTGGTCACAGAACACAGAGGTCAATAAAAATCTTGACTTCCACTAAGGGGCATGGGAGACCAGGAAACCAGGCCCTAACCTTGGTTCTGACACTTAACTTTTTATGGGTCCTACAGAAAATTCTTTCACTTAGAGACTGAGTGGCAATGGTTCTGTTCTCATTTCTGCAGTCCCACTCCCTGAGTTTATCCTAATAGGATGACCTATTAGGTCATGACCTAATGACCTAATATGTATGACCATGAGAGAGCTATTTAAGCTCCTGTGTCCTGATTTACTCATCTATATAAAAAAACCCCACAGATAACAGTATTGGTTGTGGGCACTAAATGCTAAGGTACAGTACTTGGCACATAATAAGCACTTAGTAACAGTTGGCTCCTGTGTGGGCCTGTTTTATCTCCTGTAAAATGAAGTTCTAAGACTAATCTTCTTCCCAGCTCTGAAACTCTAAGATTTGGTGACAGAAAGGATTTGGGGTTATTGTTACTGTTTCACAGCTAGGATCAGCAAATGTTTTCTGCGAAGATCTGGGTGGTGATATTTTAGGCTTTGCATGTCATACAGTCTTCATCATGACTAGTCAGCACGGACATTGTAGTGTGAAAGCAGCCAAAGAGAACACTTAAAAGAATGGGCACAGCAGTGTTCCAACAAAACATTATTTACGAAACAAAGCGTAGCCTAGATTTGGCCCATGGGAAGTAGTGTGCTGACCTCTGTTCTGTAGGATAAAAATATGTGGAGAAGAGAAGTGGAGTGTAATTTGGGTTGGAAAAAGGACATGGGAAATCGTGTACTGCAGACTTGTATAAGCTTTGGCACATTTGTTTAGCTCAAAAACTTTTTTTGTATTGAGCATATGAAAGAAAGCAGATGTTCTACAACAAAGGTAGTTAATAGAAATACAATAAACAGCTTTCACAAGCTTAAATATTTATAAATATTGAACAGGCATAACTATGTAAAATAAGTGAAATGGAAAACAGTGAGTGGCCCAGAAATTCACATTTGCTACAATTTGAAAGAAGGTAAGAAGATGGCAATCACACAGAAAGCATGAGAAGCCCAGGTTGTAGCACAAAGCCAGGGTTGATTTGGACTCCTTAATTAGGGAGACAGTTATGCATTAAACTGGCTCCAACACTTGCAGGGTGATTGCTCAACCTTCAAATCACATTCGATCTGATCTGGTTATCTGAATATTACCATGACTGGACTGTGGGCTATTTTCTTTATTCGGTTGGTCTGTGACTAACGACTCAGCATCAGACTTTCGTGGTATCGAGGTGCCCTGGCAAAGTGGACGAGACTTGGTGATAGGCGTGTAGTACCTGGGAACACAGCCTGAAATTATGTCGAGGAGAGAAAAAGAAGAAGAATGCGATGAATAAAAAAGAGAGACATGACGTGAAAGGAGCAAATGAAGAAATGCGACTGGAGCAACATAGAATTAGAGGCTGTGTGCCCCCTGCCCCCCTAGGGCATTCGCTATGGGAGAATATAGGGAGATTACATACAGGGTCAGCAACTACTCCCAGCCCCCCAGCAGCTATCCCGGGCACCTCTGTAGGAATCTGTGTGTCACAGCGGCCTTTCTCCTTCCTACCACATCACCCCCTGATAGTTCTCTTAACTAGCGTTTACTCGTTTAAAAAAGAGTGAATGGGATGATAGCATTTGAGCAAAAATATTACTGTTGATATTTTTCCATCCTCTCCTTAAAGCGTCCTAATACTTGGCTTGCATCAAGGATTTTGCACAACAGAAGACTTGATGTCAGCGGCCTTTCTTGTCTTTTGTGAACACTTAAACCCTCTGAAGAAATTATACCAGGTGTTCCAGGGAGGAAAAAGAGAAAAATGGTGACTTTCAAAGTGGGGTGAGATTTCCTGAGATGGTGAAGGAAGGTGAAGGTCAGAGAGTCCCTGTAAGGTCAGGGATCACACACTGCTCCTTGACAGAAGCCTGAGGGAGGGATGAGAGCCCCAGGACAGCTATAGAGGGCATCTAGGAGAGCTGGCTCTAGATTCAGGGGCCCCAGCCTCACCTAAGCTCCCAGCACCCTGAGGATGGCTGCTGGGGCTAGTGGCCCCTTTTGGACCATGACAACAGGCGTCCTAGCAGCAGCCCTCAAGGACCATGGCCCGAGACCAGAGGGGCCACCCTGTTAATGGACAATACAGAAGTCCCCTTGCACAGGCCTTGAAGGTGGGGAGTCCTAGTAATGACTGGAATTACATTTCCCTATAGCCTTGAGGGAGGGGGACCCAGGGCAGATTTAAACTGATTTGAAGACAGGATTCTTGCAAAATAGCCTCTGTGGGCTGATATTCATGTACCAATAAACGTCTGGGGGTAGGGGATGGGAAGGAAGAGGGGCTCTCACATTCTACTTGGCACAGTCTCTGGTTGAGAACCAGCAAGCTCCCTGGGGAGCAGATTAGGTGTGTGGAGGCAGGGTGACCGCAGCGGCTGAGAAAGAGCAGAGGGCTGCCTTATAAATCCTTCAGCGGGTAAGTGAGTGCCCAGAAAAACAGAGAGAGTGGGTGGAGTAACATAATTGAAAACAGCTGATCTGCAAAGTAAGCCTAATTTTTTCTGAACTAAGAATGAGTAAAATGTCTTTTCAAGAACTGGGTATAAAAATGGACCAGGAGATAAAGAAAACCCACTATATTTAGTTGTTCACACACACACACACACGCACGCACAGCTAATACAGTAGCCCTGGAGGCATTAAGGAAATCTTCTCCTCCTGTACTTTTCATAACTTGTCTGGTTATTTGACAACCCAGTATTGGGAAACTGGGGAACATAAGGCTTCCTGACCCACAGATAGACTTTGAGAGCCTTTGGGTCCCAATCTCATTGGGAAACATAACCACTCAGGGGGCTCAGGGTGCACTTCTAGCTGCAAAGGCTGTGCTTTTTTGAGAAAAGCACAAGAGAGTAGAGAGATGAATGGGGACACCACCCCATCAGGCCAGGGTACCTGGGTCAGGCCTGACCTTCTGGGCAGCCGGTGCCCCGAGCTAACCTAACCTCACATCCACTTTCTCCCCCATCTCTTGTTTCAGTGAGATCAAACCGATCCAGGTAGTGGGTCACTTGCTTAATCAGTAAATTTCGTGTAACCTTCATTGTTATTATAAAATATTCCAGTCATATTCTGAGTAGTAAATAATTCCCTCAGGGCAATAATTCAAACTAGATTCTCTGGACCCAGAACTCACCGACTCACCCCCTCTTTGTCATGCTGCTTCTGCGAGCCCAGCGATGATTGCTTTCACCTGCATTCCACAGATGTGGCACCAGCTGTGGGCACCCATCAGTGGCACTAAGCCACTGAAGTCTGTTAGTAACCACACAAGGTCAATAGTTGATTTTGAAATGTCACATAAAGGAAAGCAGAAATCACATAAAGGAGAAGGAGTCCTTTTAGAAACAAACAATTCAGAGGGTCTTATATTTAGCCCCTGGGAAATATGATTTTACTTTTTTGTTATGTCAATAGACCCATTATTAAGGCCCAGTTCTGGCTGGAGGGAGTCCAGTAAGCTAGACAGACTTTGAAAAGAAGGACCCAAACAAAACCACTCATTTATTTTTATAAAATTCCATTAATTGATAATGAGAGAAAACATCCATAAAGGTGAGAAGACAATAAAACATATCTTTTCTACTTGAAGAATTATGCATCCCCAGTACACAGGAATTAGCCACTATCTGCAAATATGTTATTGAATTTCCCCTTTCTTTATACACACATCCTGTTTTTTTCCCTACAGAAATTGATCACCACAGATGTGGTCTTGAAATCCCTATGGTTTCTGAAATCCTGTTCAAAAGGAGCAATGTATTTTTCTATTCCTGCAGTTTGAGCCATGCCAAAGCAGAGGAACTAAGTCAAATTATTCAGTTTCTTTTTTTAAAAAAAGTAATATACTGGTAGATTAGCAGAATGCCATTGACATGGTCTATCTTTGTTCATTGGCTTAATCATCAATCAATAAGCGCTTAGTGACCATCCACTACGTCCCAAGCACTGGGAAAACAGACGCCAAACGTGGGTCCCTTGCCCACACGGAGCTGAATTTAGTAGGGTAGGTGGACAGATCAACACAGAATCAGGATAGTATTTTGAAATATTATGAAAAGTCTTTTTCTTTCTCAGAAAATCTTATTTTACCGTGTGATTCTTTCACCATTTAACCAGACCAAGAGACTAAGGCTGATTGCCCCAAAGAAGAAAAGACACAAAAGAATTGAGCCAGAACAGAGTCCAATTTCTGGCTGAGAATATAAAAAGAAAGCCTTTTTTGAAAAGCTTTCATTTCTAAGAGCCTGGTGATTGGGGAGGGGGTGAAGAAGTTGGGGATTTGCTTTTGTTTTATCTATTTTTTTATTTATTTATGAATTCTAAAACCTTGGCTCTGACTCAGTAGAGCAAAGCCTGAAAGACTAGCCAGTTTCTACCAGGGACTGGGGCAGAATGCATGATGATAGAAGCAGCAGCTTCCCAGCCTTGGAGGGGACTAAGACCTTTTCCGAGTTGGGAAAAGAGTTTTGAGTTGAGGAGAAAGAAGAGCTAGAGTGTTGACATGCAAATGTGGGCCTTGCCCGAACTGTGGGGTGGGAATGGAGGGTGTGGGAGGGTGCCACCTGGAAGCATTAGGGTCCAAGAAGAGAAGGTGCCCTGTTCCATTTGGAGTAGCCCTGTGGCCTTCTGTTTGGCCATTGCCCATTGTCAACTTCTTGTTAGATATTTCTAATATTATTCTTACTCTGGAGAGTTTTGGTGGGTTTTATTAAAGAGTGTCCGAGTGTCCCATGATATGGCCTGTACATCTGAAAGAACTTCAGTGAGGATGAAGAGCAGAAACTGAAGAAGAAATTTCCAGAGACATGGAGAGCAGCTTAGAGGCAGTTGCCCAGGCCTAATGGGGGAAGAGCACAGTTCAGTGGTGGCAATACTTCACTGCTTTACACCAGTCTAACCCTTATACCAGTTTGCTTCTGAAGAGCGCTCCCAGGATTCCAGCACAGTGGGCTGGGCGGTGGTGCCATCAACCAGTAGACTACTGAGTGGTAGGAGTGGCCGAGGAGGCAGGTAATGTGTTCAGTCTTCATCCAGGCCTGTTACCAGGTCTAAAGAAATCCTTGAGCAATTGGAGAACTGCAAACTGGTTGATACTATGGAAAGAGGATTGGAAGCTAGTGGAACACATGAGCCCACTGTGTATGTTAATGAGTCGTGATGTCTCTCAAGGGAGGTCCTCTGTTGTTCGGTTGCAGGGCTCCGCCCTTGGCATATTTTTTTCAAGAACTTGGATATGGACACAGAGGATGTACTCATCAAATTGGTATAGGATGCAAGTTCTGAAGAAATAGCTGTTACAGTACATGACAGAATAAAAAATTCAGGAGGCTGAAGCACGTGTCTGGACATAACAGGATGACACTTAACAGAATAAATATAAAGTCCTGCATTTAGGTTTAACGCAGAACGAACAGCACAATTAAAGGATGTGAAGACCTGGCTTGGCAGCAATTTCCCTGAACAATTACCTGAGGGTTTTAGTTGGCCTCAAGTTCTTGTGAAGCAACAGTGTGATGTGGCCACTTAAAGGCCACCCTCTCTTTAGATGTGATGAAGTGGAGCTGCAAAGACCTCCTTCCTAGCAAGGTAGGAGCCTCAGTTTTCCCAGGCTAAAATCAATTTTTGAGAAGAAAAAGAAATAGTTTAAAGAAGCCACAGATTAAAAACCATGGCTTTTGGTGACCCACTCCAGACATGCCAGACAGGGAACAGCTCCTCACTTGGTGACTTTATGTCTCTGACAGCATTGTTGCTTCACCCAGAGACAGCGAGGTGCTCCTTTATTTGTACTGTACTTACTCCTACATTTCTCAGGGTCCTTTCGGGCAGGTCAGGTCCATGTGACTGAGTTCTGGCAGGTAGGAATGCAAACAGAAGTCATACGGCACCTCTGGTTCCTTTTTTTTTTTTTTTTTAGATTTTTATTTATTTATTTGAAAGAGAGAGAATGAGAGAGAGCACATGAGAGGGGGGAGGGTCAGAGGGAGAAGCAGACTCCCCGCCGAGCAGGGAGCCCGACGCGGGACGCGATCCCGGGACTCCAGGATCATGACCTGAGCCAAAGGCAGTCGCTTAACCAACTGAGCCACCCAGGCACCCGGCACCTCTGGTCCTTAACCATTGGTGTGCCTTTCCTATCCGTCTGTCTCATCCCTTGAAGCATAAAGTTGGAGTTTTGTGTTGAGATGCTGGCCTGGACAGAGCCTGGACCTCGGGGTCACTGAAGGGCAGAAAACTGTGCTGACCCACATGACTTCACATGAGTAAGAAATAAACTCTTGTGGTTATCAAGCCCCTGAGATTTAGAGGTATTTCTGTTGCTGCCACTGCCATAACCTAACCCTATTAGTATTTATCCAACTAACCCTAATAGTATTTATCCCTCAGCATCCCTGGGGTCTGCTACGGTATGCCAGTGGTCTGGCCATTCTCCTCTTCTTCAGAGAAACTCAGCCTATGGCTCCAGGTCAGAGTCCTTTGATGGATTAATGCTGTAGTCACACACAGAAGGGCTAGGTAATACGAATTTTTGGTAACATAGTTGGAAGAAACCACTGTTTGATTTAGATAATCTATATTTCAAGGAAATTACCAGTTTATACCAAAGTATAAAAGGATTCACTCGTAAAACCCAATACATTTCCTGGGTTGTCTCATAGAATATTCTTATATGCGATGGGGGTTTTGACTAGATGACAGCCAAGGTCCCCTTCAGTTCTAAGAAGTAAAGCAGAAATCGTAAGTACTGGAGGAAATCTAAGAGGCCATCAAATGCCAGACTTTATGGATGAGGAAACTGAGCCCAAAAGAGGTTGTCATATTTGTCCCCAGTCTCAGGTCTCCTGAATTCTATTTTCAGTGCTTTTTCCAGTATATGGCTTTAAAAAGAGTATTTTAAAACAAACCAACCAACCAACAATAATGAAAAATCCTCCAGATTTTTTTTACCTTGAAGGTGAGCTAATTCCTTTCTCTTGGACCCATTCAATCTTTATGACTCCATGAAAAAGGGAGGGAAGTGTTCCATCAGCAGCAAAGAGAGGGAGCAAAGAGTGTTGCAGACAGGAAGAAGGGGAAATTTGTACAAGCATAACACCTGCCTGCCTCTCACAACTCTCTATGCCTTTCTTGGCCCCAAACCCCTGACCCGTTTTTCTTCAAGCCCTCCTCCTAGCCACACATATAAACACACACTGCAAAATCTGCCTGGAAGAGATTCCTTATCTTTTTCTCACTCCAGTTTAAACTTAGTCCATTACAGTGATATTTTTTAGTTCACTTCAGTTATAAAAATTCTGGTTTATAATTTCAACCCCCCAGAATACCCTATCTCAAGGATCTTTCCCTATTCTTTACCGCCTAGTTTTAACCCGTTGCTACAGAGCTAGGGAAGAAAGGGAACTTGCTAGCTGATTCAAGTGATGACTCCTCAGTAGAACCAGGGCAGCCAGCAGCTCACGTCAACACCTGCCAAGCTCTACATCCATGATCGCCACTGACCAGCTCCATCATGGGCCATCCTGGGCCCAGCCGGTCCTTTGTTGAGGATCCCACTCATCACTGCCATTTTCTCCCTCTCACCTTCTGACCTGACTATTTGTTACTTCGGTTGGAAATCTCACAGAGTGACCAGCAGGTCCCTGTGTCCCCTTCTTCTGCAATCCATCCAGGTTTATGGAAAACCTAAGAATGTCTTGATTCACCCTTCACTTGATTCCATGGGAAACCAGGGGAGTGATCCTGGCCCTTTCATCATTCACTACCCTTCTCTGCACCTCACCCAAGACCCTTTCCCGTGCTCCAGGAACACCACCTGCCACCATCCAGAAGCAGGGAGATGCTAGTCTCTGCTTTATGCATCTGCCCACATTTCACTAGGGAAGTCTTGGAAGAGCTCTGCCTTTGGGAAAGCAGATGTGAGTTGAGTTGGGAGGTGAAATAGAGAGGGATACTTACTGCTTCAATAATAACAACATCTACATACCACCTATTATGGGACAACTACATTTCAAACACTCTACATAACTCCCTCATTAATCCCTCACAAGGACTCCAGTGAGGTGGGAATTCTACAGAAGGTTGACTTTTGTTGTTTTATGGACATTGAAGTGGGAGTGTGGTGAAGGCTGCTTCATGGGTTTTGCTGAAATGCCCGGTCTTCACATCCCTGGCGGAGGGTGTCTAGCTCCTTTTGTTTTCATGTCAGAGCTGTCTCCAAAATTACCCATTCCTGCCAGCCAGGAATCTTGAAGGAGCAAGAAAGGATTTTGTTCTGTACAGCGCACTCTTACGCTACAGTGATCTTGGTGCTGCAAGAGGAGGATATATGAATGCGTGTATCTCTTTACATGTTTTCATTGTGCTTTTTAGCGATAAATGTAATAGATAATATGGCAACAAGTTCAAACAACACAGAAATACAACAGACAACATAAAAACCAATTTTCTGTTAGCTAATTGCCTCACCCTCCCTTACATTTAACTATTTTTATCAGTTTGGAGTGTTGTGTATGTGTTCTATGTATATGCTCTTTTTTTAAAAAAAAAAGATTTTATTTATTTATTTGACAGAGAGAGAGACAGCGAGAGCAGAACACAAGCAGGGGGAGTGGGAGAGGGAGAAGCAGGCTTCCTGTTGAGCAGGGAGCCTGACGCGGGGCTCGATCCCAGGACCCTGGGATCATGACCTGAGCCGGAAGCAGACGCTTAATGACTGAGCCACCCAGGCGCCCCTATATATGCTCTTTTAAGTGTATGTACAAACATAGATACGTAGATATTTGCTTTCATTTTTATAGAAATGGGATCATACAATATATATCTATATATATATGTACACATGTACCATATTTGTGTATTTTTCTGAGTCTTATTTTCATTTCACATTACTATGTCAGGACATTTAGATCTACCACATGATTTTGGTGGTTCCATAATATTCCCTGGTATGAATGTTCTATGATTTGTCTATTTTCCTATTGATGGTATTTGGGTTGTCTATAATTTGTTGCTGTTCCAGTAACATCACAATGTGTATGTACACACACACACACACATCTTTCCCTCTAGACTCAGAACTTTTCTGAAATAGAATCTTGTACGTGGGACTGCTTGGTTGGAAAATGTGTTTATTTTAAATTTGCTAAATTCTGCCAAATTGTCTTTCAAAAATGTCATACCAATTAACACACCCATTAACAGAATATAAAGGGGTTTTTATCTTCTTATCCTCTTATAAACACTATAGGTCATCAAAATATTTTTAAATTTTGCCAACTTAACAGAAAACCTCTTTTGTTTCCATTTAAATTACTATAACTTAGTTTGAGCATTTTTCAAATGCTATTGACCATTTGTTATTTTCTGCTCTAAAATGCTCTTCTTATCATTTGCCTATCACCCCCCATTTGGTCTTTTATATGTTTTGTAGGAGCACTTTAGTTATGATGGACGTTAACTTTTTGTTTTTTATATGTGTTGCAAATAGTTTCCCACAGTCCCCATTTGACTTTTAAATTTGTTCATGTGAGCTGATTTTGCCAAGTAGAGGTTTTGACTTCTTAATCATTGCAATCTGTCAGCCTTTTCCTTTATGGTTTCTGGGCCTCCTGTTAGCCTTAGATGGTTCTCCCCACTCCAGGTTTGTGAAAATACAGAGTGTGTGCTTACTTAGAGCATGAGATGATTAAATTCAAAGAGGCAACAGTAACATAATTGATGGGATGCCAAGGAAAATCGCCCTGAGCCCTGTGAGGAATTCGCCTGGCCCACATTTCCCCTCCACTGTACTTTTCCAGCCCGTGGTTATTTGTTATGCCTCCAGGCAGCCCTGACTTTCCACTAAGTTTGCCTCCTTCCCCTCTCATTCCTGTGCAGAGAGCTGCTGGTTTTCTGTTTTTTGCTTTTGTTTTCCCAGTCTGTTTGTGGCAATAAGTCGGCGGGGGGATCCATTTACCTATAGGTCTCCCATCCTGAGGCTGCGTGCAACATTCCTGGTTATATTTTCATCTTCCTGCCCCCCCCCCCCAACTAGATACTCCCCCCTCCGCCTCCCCCCCACTTCCTGGAGTGAGCAAGCAAGGCAGACAAAAGCAGCCATTTGACACATCTGCCCTGGGTTGGCTCAATTCCAGTGGGAAAGTTTGATGTTGCAATCTTTTAAAAGTCACTCACATTTCCCTGATTTACAATCATACAGGCTTCCTTGACTTCCTTCTAATTCAATTAGGACAAAGAAAGCAAGCTGAGTTTGCTGCTGCTTGGGTCCTGGGGGAACGAGCCCCAGGCAAGGAGATGACATAAGAGTCATTGTCTTGGGCCCCTTTCCTTCCTGCGAGGCTGCCCTTTCTCTCTTGGCTCTCTGGGCACAATCAGCTGTAAGGTTTCTTTCCCTAGTGGGGTCAACCACAAGCCAATGAAAAGCATTATCTTAGGATTTTTGCCCCACCATAGTCTTTGTCAGTGTCCTGACATCAGTTCTTTACGTTCCTTAAACATACTGTCAGAGTAAAAGCAGTGTGCCTGCTACGCAGATGCGACTTCATGACACTACCCAGCAATCCACCATGACCATAATTCCTTTCCGTTGAAAGCCTCCTGTGTAGACATCTTGGACCCCACCCCCTCTCGCCAAGTTCTCCAGGTAGTTGTGAGGGCAGGCGGAATGCAGGAGATGGAGGATTAAGCCCAAGGGCTAGGATTTCAGGTTTCAGTGAGCAAGCTTTAGAAGCATCCCACAGGTACCTCTGGACTCCCCATTGCGTGGTCAGGCCCTCCTCCTAACTTCTGCCCTGGAGGAACACTACTTCTCATTGGCCTCTGCTGGTGAATGCTACAGAGCAAGAGATTGGGGGCGCTTCCAGCATCTCCTTTTGTTTAGGTTGTCCATATTTCCTGATTTTTTTCTCCTGTTATCCTAAGCATTGCTTTTAATCATAAAACAAGGTTTTAGTCTAAAATTTTAAAAGCGTTATCCTCAGGGAAGCTCCCAAAAATCCCAGAAGAGTTTAAAGGATATTTCAATGCATGGGTAAGTTCCCAGCACTTGGGAAGTACTGGCTAAATGTCAGCTGTTATCAATACCATTATTATGATTGCTATTACTGCGCAGAAAGAACCCATCTGCAGGTAGAGTTAGCCCTGAGGGAGGGGCACACAGTTGCTTCTACCATCCGTTTCTCGTCTGCTCAGATTAGCCACATTTATGTTTGGAGTCTGCTGAAATTAGCCACGTTTACGTTTAGAAACCATCTGAGAGGTTTTCACCTAGTGAGGGTCCCAGCAGCACGAAGGATGCTGATGTCTTGATGTTTCTCCCTGTGACCTGGATGGTGGTCAGATAATTCAGGGAAAAAAAGAACTTTTATCAACATAAAACACTGAAGAGAGACTAGAAAAATGGAGAGGGCAGAAAGAAAAGACGGGAGGGGCTGACTTCCTACCTGATCCTGAAGCAGAGAAAGGTCTTTGGTCTAGTAACTACCGAAGGGCGCGCTTATCATATGTATGTAGGCTTTTCTGAGATAGTTCTGATTTTAGCTACTCCGTCCCTTCAGCAAATACAGGCAAGGGTTCTGATACTTAAATTAGAAAGCACGACCACCATATGTCTCCTTAAGCACGGAAAAGTTTCTAAATGATGCATGACTCCCTCTGTTCGGCATGCACCGTAAACCTCGCATGCCCCAGCCATTTTGAAGTCCCCCTTCACCAGCAGGACCCCAGGGGCAGCAGCTCAGTGGTGCACAAGGTGTGGAGAACGCGTTTTGACCAGAGGGTGCCGTGGCCTCCGTGGCCTCCTTGCGCTCGCACACAGGGCTTCCGCTGTTGCGGTGCCAGGAACCGCGCCGGGGAGCCAAGTTTCCAGGGCTAATGAAGATGGTTTAGGGGTGACGTCCGAACGGGTTGTGTGGCACAAAGCCTTCCCTGTATGGAATCCTGGCACGGCTGTGCAGGGAAGCGTGAGTGGGCGGGGCTGGCGGGGACCTGAGAAGGCACGCGGCCCTCCTCCGCCGGGCTGGCCGTAGAGACGAGTTAGAGCGCGCGACTCCTTTTTTGGTCCTAGCTCTGTCAATTTAATCTTTCTTTCTTTCTTTTCTTTTTTTTTTTAAGCTTCGCTTGAAATAGTTGGTGCTTCATCCAGTAAAGCATGCCTCTGTGCCTAAGTGGTGAGACTGACTTTTTAAAATGCAGGATTTACGATTACAGGATGAACAAGGGACAACACGATTACTGGAGCAAATGGCCCCTGACCACATAGCAAATCAAATAAACTTGAACCTTAGGAGGACGACAAGTGGACTGTGATCTAATCACTCACGAAGCATCAGGAAAACCTGAATAATTCCAGAGGGAACACTCTAGAGCATATATTCATTGGCCATACCTTTAAGCTAAATACTCACCAGCCACTGAGGAACCTAGAACCTTCCAACACACTAAGTGCAACACAATAGGCTGTTCTCATCCAATGGGAAAAAAAAAAAAAAAAAAAAGACGTGTAGCCTTTCACCTTGTCTCTTTGCTCTCAAGCCTGACCTTTAGCCCCCTTCAGAGATGGACGAGCCCAGTACAGTCCCTAATGCCCGGTGAGCTCAGCCTATGGGGCTGAGAGCCTGACCTAACAGTTAAATTGCTCATGCTTACTGATTTCCTTAGGTTTCTTTGCGTAGAAGGAGCACACGAAAGGCTCTGTAGGAATAAGGGACATGGCTGCGTAGCCACTGTCACCGCCTCACCAGGCTGATTTGTAAGATTAGAGGAGCAATTTTAAACCTGAAGAGGATATTAATGCTCTTTCCAAAGTTAAAACAAGAATGATCTGAACTGACTTAAACCTTCCGAGATGTGTTGCCTTTACAGGACAGCCTGTAATGACATGTCCAAAGAGAGTCACCATCCTTGGTGTTTAGGAAGAGCTCCCGCAGGAAGGGCTTCGCTCACCTGTCCTTCACCATTCCTTCAACACCGTGGCGTGGGCACCTGATGGCACGAGACCGAAACGTTCCCTATGTTGAAGAACACTCATAGGACTTTATTCTTGGAGTTAGGCCCTTTTCTACTACCATACATTAGTGACTTTCTACAAAGGGATCCTTTCTAGATTTTTAATAACGAGGACATTTATGAAGTGCTTTATTATACATTAAGCACTATATATGGATTTTCTCTTCTACTTCTCACAAAAATCCTGTGGGGTCACTTTTATTCTCATCCCCATATTATGGATGAGCAAATGAGGTATAGAGGCGTTAAGTAGCTTTTCCAGGGTCACAGAGCAATCCGTGGTAACACTGGGACTGTACTAGAGATATATCGAACAACACAGTCCTGGGTCCACTGAGACTCTTTTTTGGGGGTCTGTTTACAAAGAACTTTGTCCCATGTACTTCAAAACAGCCCTGTACTCAAAATGATATTATCCTCATCTTACAGATGAAACGAAGGTCAAAACATATACTTAGGTCCATTAGCTTTTTAAATAAATCATTTTAAATGCCAAACAATCATCTGAACCATTAAAAACTCTTAAATATGGTATTTTTCACATGGTATATTTTAAATATTCATCCCCTAAGAAAATGTTAATGTTTAATTTTAACATAAAATTTTGCCAACTCCCTTTCTGGATAGGGATGCCAGGTTTAACAAATAAAAATACAGAACGCCTAGTTAAATTTGAATTTGAGATAAACAGCAAATGATTTTCATGGGGCACTTATACTAAAAAAAGTATTCATTGTTTATCTGAAATGCAAATTTAACTGGGAGCCCTGAATTTTATCTGGCAACCCTATTTCTGGAGACCTGTTTAGTATGCAATAAATGAGGAAACTTGAAGCCAGTTGGAGAAGATTAGAAAACCATTCCTTTATCATCCACTATGTTGGTACTAAGCACAGGACTGTGGAAGGTGACTGCCTAGCAGCTCCACCACTCTGTGCCCTCCAGGAGTTTACGGTGTCAGGCAGTCATTATCAATGTAAAACGTAGTGATAAGTGATGATTCTTTAAATGCTTTCAGTGCTTGCTACTAGAAATTAATCGTAGGGATTGCCACTTGTGTAGCATTTGATGATTTGTGCTAATTTAAGAGTCATAAAATCTTATGGGTATTCCCATTTCACAGATGGAGAAAAAGACAGAAAGGTTACTTGTCTAAGGAAACAAAGCTCATAAGGAGCAGAACCGGAGTGCAAGTCTCCTGATTGCAGACTCACTCACCTTTCCTCTGCACTCCACCGCACCATGCTTCTCAAAACAGCGGGCTGGTCACAGAGGAGGACCACAGGGAGGATGCTGCCAGATAGAAAGAAATGCCCTGCCTTCCTGGGCACCTTTATGATGCCGCCATATGGAGCCCCGGATGACAGTAGTGGGTGATGATTCTCCAGGAAAGTGTCTTTAGGTTGGTCTTGGGCCTCTCAGACTCTGTTAATGGAGCAGTCAGGATGGGCTCAGGTGAACATAGAAGGCAAGTTTTTTGGGAGCAAAATGTAATCCAGGAGAAGCTCAGGTCCTCTAGACGTGGTTTGGCCGCCATCCAGGTCACATTTCTCTAAGTGGATATGATGGTGAATTTCATGAGTCACCTTGACCAGGCTGCAGGTTCCCAGATATTTGGTCAAACATTATCTGCAGTGTCTCTGTGAGGGTAGGCTGTCTTTGGATGAGTTTAATATTTAAATCAATAGACTGGTAAAGCAGATTGCCTTCCCTAATGTGGGTGGACCTCATCCAATCAGATGAAGGCCTGAATTGAACCCAGAACCAAACCACTGACACTTCTCCAAATAAGAGGGAATTCATCCTGCCTGATGGTCTTCGAGCTAGAAAACCCTCCGCTGCCACTTGCTGCCTTTGGACTTGAAGTGAAGCATCTACTCTTCCTGGGTTTCTCTAGCCTGTTGGTCTTTGCACTGGAGCTATACCATCAGCTCTCCTGAGTCTCCAGCTTGCCTACTGCAGATCTTAGGACTCGTCAGCCCCTGTAATCAATCAGCCAATGAGCCAATTCCTCATAATCCCTTTCTCTCTTTCTCCCTATATAGGGAGAGAGAGGGAGAGTATGTGTGTGTGTGTGTGTGTGTGTATACATCCTATTCTATTTCTCTGGAAAATTCTAAAAAGTACAGTGAATGTCCCCATCACCGCCTCTAGATCTGACAAGGAAAGTGAATGGGTCTTACCTCTTAAAAACCCAGCATGGCTTCATTCCCCAGTAGCTCATGTTGTCCTGCCCTTACTGCAGTCAAGAAAACTGACGTTTCAGGATAGTTCACTGAGCCGTCTATCCAAGGCAAAGGTTTTCGAACATTATTTTTATCAAGTCTATTTTTTTAAGCTTACAAAGAATCTCAATATGTAAAGTAGATAAAAAGGGGATCGACTTTGATGAAATTGGCAGCCCTGGGGCAGGGTGGGGTGGCATGGAGGTCCCCTCTTGTGCTGGTAACTCCTTGCTCAGGGCCTCTGTAGGTTTTGTTTTCATCATGTGGTGCAGAACTTTATCTCTTTTTTAACATCTTTTCCTTCTTGAAAAAAAAATTATTATATAAGTTACATATACTTACTGTAGAAAATTAAGGTGTGCTCAAATAAGAGCAAGAATTCCCCATTATTTCAAATTCTACCAACCACAGGAAACTAACATTTTCATGTTTCATGAATTGTTAACACACATGCACAAATAAACACATGCATATTCATATTTATATTTGCATAATATACATAGACCAAAGCCTTTCTGAAATAATTCCTTTCAGAATAGTTAGCCATAGAATTAGAATCCATCCTTTCATCAGGAAGTGGTAGAGTAGAATTTATATTGACTAAGAACAGTTTCATCTATTTAAGCTGACTTTTGATTACACATACCCGAGTCTTCATATACAGATGAGTTCGTTCCTTTTCCTAACAGGTACCTAGAGAGACTATAAATTCCAGTAATGCTGAAAAAGTTTTTTTTTTTTAAAGATTTTATTTATTTATTTGACAGAGAGCAAGAGAGAGAACACAAGCAGGGGGAGTGGCAGGGAGAGGGAGAAGCAGGCTACCTACTGAGCAGGGAGCCTGACTCGGGGCTCCATCCCGGGACTCTGAGATCATGACCTGAGCCGAAGGCAGACGCTGAGGCAACTGAGCCACTCAGGTGCCCCTGAAAAAGTTTTCTTCAGAATGTCTAGAGTCCTCAGTAAATTTCTCTTGAGTATTTCTAGTTGCAGTAAATCTATATTCTTTAGGAGTGACTCGAATGTCTAAAATGATAATAGACAAATCATCTTCGAGGGGGAACATTTTGCAAGAGTGCTGTCCAGAGTACCCATCCAATCTTTGCTCCTGTTTCTTGCCTGCACATGCCCTACTCTTTTTTTTTTTTTTAAGATTTTATTTATTTATTTGACAGACACAGCGAGAGAGGGAACACAAGCAGGGTGAGGGGCAGAGGGAGAAGCAGGCTTCCCGCGGAGCAGGTTGCCCGATGCGGGGCTTGATCCCAGGACCCTGAGATCACGACCTGAGCCGAAGGCAGTCGCCTAACCGACTGAGCCACCCAGGCGCCCCTGCACATGCCCTACTCTTGTCACTCGGGTTCCCTAACAGCTGTCTGAGTTTTCCTGAGTCCGTGCTCTTGACATACCATTCTACCTCCTCTGTGGAAAGCATACTCGTATTTTGAGCCAGTAGTTCTCCAACATCTGTGTGCATCTGAATCACCCAGGTTCTGGTTTGTTAAACCACAGCCAGCAGGGCTGCACTCCTGGAGTTTCTGATTCAGTAGGTCTGGAGTGGGGATGAAAAATTTGCGTTTCTAACACATTCCCAGGAGATGCTGACGGGGATCACGCTTAGAAGCACTACTCTGCAGGGCTTCCCAAATGTTGTTGTGTCTGTAATCATCGGAGCATCTTATTAAATGCAGGGCCTAATTCAGTAGGTCTAGGGTGGATTCTGAGGTTCTGCATTTCTAACACGCTCCCAGGGACCCCACTTTGAGCATTTTGATTGTAAGGCTCAGTTCAGAATACCCCTAGTTTTTGCTTTGTTTTGTTTTGGAGGAAGAGGGCTCCCCTTTCCTCCTTTCTGTCCATGGTTCCTCAACTTGTCTGCACACTGAAATCACCTGGGGGAGCTTCAGTACCTACTGGTGGCTGTGTCCCATCCCAGAGATCATGATGGATCTGACTTATGGCCTGTGCTTTGGGATTTTTAAAGATCCCCAGGTGACTCTAACATGTAAACAAGTTGAGAAACCACTACTCTAAACACTCAAGGTACCTCCTGTGCCTCCATGATATTTTCATTCTACCTAGTGCCTGTTTGCTTATTTTGTCTTTGCTTTTGTCTAAGCTGCACTACCCGCTCATTAACCCCTTGAAAGGAGGGATGGAGTCTTTGTTTCCCTCACCGTGTTTCATACACACTAGTTAGTGATTAGTGTTTGTTGAATAAATAAACAAGGAACAAAAATGAAAATCAAACGAATATGTGTAAGACATTACCCAGGCCACCAGCCCTCAGTAGAATAGGATTCCCCAAAAGGCCCTTTATCTAAAATAATTTGACTTTCTCAGACTTTTAGGAACTGCTGCTCTTTACACGTTCAACTTTCTCACCTTTTGCCTTAGGAATTCCATCAAGAAACTTCTCTGATACAGGCTTTATTTCACACGGTTGATTTTTTTCCACTTGCTCCTATGGGTAGGGAATTCAGCACCGTGCCAGATCCAGGGACATCTGACAGCCAGCTCCTGGGGTTCCAGAAGTGCAGGTGCACAGACTCTCTGCCACAGGGGAGCTCTGTTCTTCATCTGATGGGACCTGGAACATCAGGGTGTGGCCTCCCCCATCCCTCATTGAGGGGGCCCCTTTAGGGGCCAAAAACCTCAGAGAAGATGGGCTCGGTTTTCTCTGCTGTCACACTTTCCCCATTCGGACCTCTAGGCAGCTGCAGGTGTAGCCGCGTCAGCCGAGTGTAGGCAGCTGAAGCCCGGGGCTCAAGGTCCTCTGTCTCGTGATGGAGTGACCACTTCTGTGGGTTCATGATGACAAGCATGGTTTCCTACCATCCTGTGGCTCCGTCGTCCCATCTGGAGAGGGCATTCATTCTCTGAGAACCTAGAAAGTCTTACACTCACCCGCTGTGCTCCTGGCTAGTGGAGCCTGGCTCCAGGTCCTCAGGCTGCTTCCTGAGGTTCTGAGCAGATTGGTGTCCAGTCCCACCACCGTGCCTCCTCCGGGAACAGTGCTGAGGCCCTGCCGCGATGCAGGGGTTTGGAGAGAAGGGAGCTGCTCAGAACAGAAAACCAAATCCCCACCTAAGCAAGTAGGATGTAACTTGTTTTTCCTCATCAAACAAGGCTTTTGGCTGATGCTGCAACTCAAAATACCATTAGGAGCAAGGCCCCTTCTATTTTCTGCTCTACTGTCGTTACTGAGAAGACATCATGGTTCCATGGTTGCAAAATGTGTGCTGTAACTGTGGGTCTCACATCCTTCCTTCTAGACAGAATAAGGCAGAGGCAGGCAGCATTCCTTTCCGAAAATTCCAAGAAACCGAGCTGATGTCACAAGGCTACCCGACGCTGCAAGAGAGTCTGGTAAAGAGGAGTTTCAGTTGGTCCCAGGGTCAATATATCCACTAAGCCCATACTTTTAGGAGCCTAAAAAAAGTCTTAATTTTACTTCCTTTTAAAATCAGAAGTAAAAAAGAATACAATAAACATGAATATCAAATAATGAATCCAGCCTGGATTGTATTTGTCTCTCTACCCATGCAATTGTGAAATATAGTTTTAGTTTGGGTTTTTAAGTGAGAAGAGGGCCACAAATGCAAAAGCCCCTAAAGACTGTGAAAGCTATAATACAGCCTTGGTTGGGATGACCCCACTGCATTCCACACTGATGCCAGCCCGGCACTGTTGTGTCTTTGTTCCCTCACCTCGAAACCAGGCCTCAGAAGATTATGAGCATTAACAAACCAGTACACATAAATAATAATAATTCTGTTGTGTCCACCAGATAGCTCTCACTCACTAGAAGTATCTGTTAGTGTTTGTTAGTTTTTCTGAATGGTATACGAGACAATTTTTTTTCTTCGAAATAAGATGCTATTGTGCAATGCTAGCTAATTCTCTTGACATCATTTTCCAACCCAAGGATCTTAGTAGCTTCAACCTTTGGTGGCCCATTATTTATCATTGCCCACTCTGCTAATTCCTTTTCTTGATGTTTTGCCAGTAAATTGGGTATGACTTAGACCAGTGACTGCCACAGAGTATGTGCTTCCTAATTACCTGTGTACCTGCACAGCCCGCCACCTTGGCTCTTTCCTGAAAGACCATTTAAGGAAGAGTCAGACTAGTGATTACAGTATTTTCATTTGTGGTTAGAAAAGAATGGGTTTTTCTTCTCTGCAAACATTTGGCCGCCAACTGCCAGGAGTACCACTTATGAGCCATTTGGAGGAGCTGCTGGTCCTTAATTGTTTCCAGATGACATTTAAAATGGATCATGTGGTTGAATTTGATTCCTGTTCTCAGAGTGCAGAGGATAAGCTTAGCACCTCAAAGGATGCTCAAAGCATCACACCTGGAACATTCTACAGAGAGCTCCTACCATGTAACCTGTCCCTACAGAGGAAGCTTTAGTTAACCGTACTAATGCAAAATCCTCAAAGCAAGGACGTTTGCTTGTTCAACTTGGTATCCCCATGGCACAGCGTACAGAATGGCCTTTCTAGCCTCCTACTGAATCTTGGTCCAATTGAATTAAATTACCAACCTAAAAGAAGTTGACCTTAAAACCATTTTATGCTTCCAAAACCAATTCAGAATATTAGGTTTTCCTGGGAAAAACAAACTGTCCTTACTTACAATCTTGGCTAAGAGGAATGCCAATATCCAATTAAATAAAGTATCATTAGCATCATGTTCTCTTAGACAAAAGGATATCCCTAAAATCAGCTTAAGATGAAAAAAGGAAAGAGAGTAAAGGTTAAAAAAAAGCTTTTGAGAGGTGACATTAATGGGCAAAATGCTTTCCTTTCTAAACTGAGTTTCTTCATCTAGAAAATGGGGGTAGTATTACCAACCTGAGAGCAGGTTGTGATGAAGATCCTCAGGAGAAACAGCGCCTCTCACAGTGTGGGACCCAGACAGGCGCTGTCCCTACTGTTACTGTTGGTGTTTTTATTTACAGGGCATTGTTGTTGCCAGTCTGGCTCAGGAAATCCCTTCCGGTTGTCATCACCATAGTAGGGGTTGGGAAAGACGATAGTTGGGAAAGAAGAGTATGAGAAAAGCATGTACTCCTGAGGGATGTCTCTCCTTATCCCTAAATGTTCTTTTGTGAGGAAAGGTTTTTTTCTTATTAGTTCACAGCTCTCAACCACCATGAAGAAAATCTTTGAGAAAGCAGTAACCAGAGGCACAGTTCTTTTGCTGTCTACTAGATCAAGGAGTGGAGTCTCATGCATACCGAAGACATTTTGTGATTTTTTTTTAAATTAATTTTTAGTTAATTAATTTAGTGAACTATTTCCTGTGTAACTTACTCTCTTCAGTTACACAACAGTGTGCCAGATTTTGAAAAATGAAACACCGGACTGTGGGACTGCCTTATTGCATATGAGCTCATACCCTGTCGGTGGATGCAGGGATGTCCTCTGAAGGGTGGAGATGTCCCTCTGCCAACCATCCAGGGCAGATTATAAATCATGGCTTGATCCTATCTTCAAGGCAGTTCCCTTTCCTTAGAAATGAGATGATGTTGGAAGCCTCAGTTCTGGCTAAAGGAGAGCAAGGTCAGTACTTTTATGCATGGAGAAAAGATGGTTCTTTCATGGAAGGCTCTAAGTAGCTCAGGACCAAGATAGCCTATGGAAGAGCCTGGTGGAAGCCCCTAGGAGGATATTCTAGTCGACTCCTATCTACAAACTAGTTTTTAATCTTGGTTTTTTTGCAAGATTATTGCCTAACAGCCTATACTTTGATAACCTTTTGTTAAACGTTACTACATAGTCTCAGCTGGTACTCAGAGGAATTACCCATGTCCGTGTGGGAGAATCCTATGTTCCTCCTTAGGGAGGAGGCAAGTTATAGGATGGTAAAAGATGCATGGCTAGTTAGCGAGGAATGTCATTCAGAGCAAGAAAGCTGGCTGAGGGGTACAGGGATCACCAAGTCATTTAATGGAACATGAAAACATGCCTAAGTGAATTCTCAAACATTTAGTAAGGGTAGTAGAGTAGATAAGAATCTGGTACCACCAGACCTTCATCACTCGGAATGGGATTCCAGACTATTGGTGTGCTTGTTTGTTTGTTTACGGTCATTGTTTTCTGAATTGAAAGGAAGAATTACCCAAAAAACTGGAGAGTTTGCCAATACTGGGGGTTTATTAGTTTGCTCGGGCTGCCATAACAAAACACTACAGACTGGTTGGCTTAAAGAACAGAAACTTATTTTCTCACAGTTTCTGGGGGCTGGAATTCTGGGATCAAGGTGTGGGCAGGACTGGTTTCTCGTGAGGCCTCTCTCCTTGGCTTGCAGATGTCTGCCTTCCCCCTGTGTTCTCATGTGGACTTCTTTTCTGTGCATCGGCGTCTGGTGTCTCCTGCTCTTCTTTTAAGTACTCCAGTCCTGTTGAATGCGGGCCCACCCTCATGGCCTCATGATCCCTCCTGAAGACCTCATCTCCAAACGCAGTCGTATTCTGCTGGAGTGCCAGTGTGCTGAGGCCTCCACGTATGAGCTGGGGAGGGACACGAGTCAGAGGGTAATACAGCTGTCAAAATGCAATATCATCCAGGCCCTTAAAAATGAAACAGGGAGATGCAGGTGACGTCAGCGTCAGGGTGAGTCTTCCTTCTCTTCATTCTGATCTTCTCTCTTGTCTGCAAAGCACGGCATCATTTTTCACTGATTGTCTTTCTGGAAACCGTAGGCTGTGTCCTAAACGCTCACTTTCTAGAGGTTTCGATAGTTCTCCATCCAGGGGTGAGTGAAACGGTGTGATGGACAGGACTGCAGGGTTAAACTCAGTAAACAAACGAGTGTCCCGCCCCCACCCTGTCCTGGGCCCAGCAGTAAGGGCTTGGCTAGGACACAAGCTGTGCTGTGCAAATCTGCTTTCTGCGCTCGACTTCCCAGCTCCCCCTGGGCCATCCAGGCCTCCATTCACACACACTCGAGGCAGAGCGCTCCAGCGCTCCCCGGACATTTCTCTGGCAGGTTTCCCCTGCTTCATTCTTCTTGTTAATGGTAGCAGAGAAAATTACACAAGGTATCCAGGATGTTGATTTGCTACTTGCCTCGCAGCTTACTTCAAAGTCCCCTCAGAGTTTTCTGCATTTTACTTTCTAGAACAAATATTACTGCTATAAACATCAAGTACGCCTGTGCAATTATTCTTAATGGTTGTGGTAAGCGAGCTCTGGATTTTCAGGTCAGAAGCAGTCTGCCTTTTAGCAATTAGCAATTCATGGCCATGTCGTAATAAGTTCAGTTGGCGCAGGCTCATGTCTCCAGCTCACGGAGTCAACAATGACAACAGCAGCCGCAGAGTGTAAAGATGAGCACGTTCCCGTTGAGTTCTCTCCTTTAGCTCTTATCCTCACACTGTCGCACTACGTGGCATTGCCCAGGTTCTCCTCTAGTTGCCTTGACTGAAGATGGCATCAAAGGAGACCTATTGGATTAATCAAACCATAAAGTTAGACAGGAGCACAAGAAATTGTTCAGTTAAATCTTCCAGGAAAGCTTCAATGCAACCAAACCGTCAAAGTTTTCCAGGGCAGAAAGGCAGTGTTTCCTCTGTATTTCGCTGTCAGAAAGGCTTCCTTGGTCAAAGTCACCACCCTGCCAGTGTCTGAACTTGAATTAACTCTGCATCTTACCATATCTCCTGACTGATACCCAGTCTCAGGAAAAGGCCTGGTATTCCAACATTTTGCAAGAAAATACACAAACTGAACTCTGAGCAGTGACCCTGGGTTACCCTTGAAATCTTGATTCACGGTATTAGTCGTGGCCAAGCCAGAAGGCACTCAGCCTATGGCTGATCTAAAAATTCTTGCTTAATCAATGACTCATGTGGTCAATCCCTTGAAATCTGGTCATAAATATGAATTTCCAGGGAAACCCTCCATAATGCTGTTGAAACCCAGTTGTTTTTATGTTAGAAATTTGGCTCTTTGCTTATTTTCGGCTATTTGCTTATCGCTTTGCTGTGCCTTTGCATCGATGATCAAAGCCTACTTTATTGGGTTCCCTTCTTTCTGTGGTCTCCCATTCTGCTTTCTTTACGTCTTCGGCCAAGAGCAGCATTTTTAGGAATACCACCCGCCCAGGTGGCAACTCAGCAATGGTGTCAGTCGGTTCTGGCTCTAGATCCCAGCTTGTGCTATTAGACAAATAGGAAGGGGGATTTGCTCAGTGATCTGTTGTTTGCAAAAAAGAAACCAAGACTTAGTGACATGTGGCCAAGGAAGGACTTGGGCTGTACAATACTGAATGTTAAAATCCTGGATTTCTGGGCATAGTACCAAAGTGGGAATACTTGGGGAGCCATTGGCAGAGTTGAGCTGCATCCCTCACCACTGCCACACCTAGCCCAGTGCAGACACTGACCGCGTGGGTGAGGAAACTGAGTCCCAGAGACATGTATGGTCATTTGCCCCAGTTCATGTAGTTCACTGCTGCGAAGTTTTGTCTATAACTTGGGTCCCCTGACTTCCAGCTCAGCATTTATGACATCATACTCTGTGGCTCTCAAGGTCTTCCTCACCATCCTCCCCATCTCACAGAGCCACCCCAACCTCAGAACTATCCAAGTCAGTTCGCTGGATGCCAAACAAAATAACAAGTCTGAGTACATGAGCTGTGCAGACAAAAGTTCTGAGTGTAATCTCCTCTCCACAGCCCAGGAATCATCCGCTTCCTCACCAGCCAGCAGTGGTGGTTTTGCACACTCATTCTACAGAGAACATTCTACAGAGAACAAAAACCATGTCATATCATGGTCTCCTCAAATTCCTTCAGACTTTGAGTGTTTCCCAACAGAGGTTCAAAGCCCTTGCCTCAGTGTTAGAGGTACCCCTTAGCCTGCCCTAAGCCTCCCTGCTTCCTTTCTCCCCAGCTGCTCCTCCCCCTGTTTGTCCTTGTCATTGCTCTCTTCTTGCCCCCCTGCTATCCCATTCCCCTTGGCCAAAGTGCCCCTCCTACACTGTTCTTCACCTAATTCTAGCTGAACCTCTAGACCCAGATTCTTTATCCCAGGTTTTGTTCAAGAGGGATCCCTTCCACGTCCTCTCCAAAGTCATCTAAGCACCCCCTAAACCTTGAGTATATGAGGTCTGATACTGTCTTCGGTAGGCATGTCAGCCAGGCTTCTTCTTTCCTAAGGCTCCCAGGCTTTTCCATAACTCCAGAGCACACCTCGTGCTCCTCACCTCTGTGCCTTTGCCCACACTGTTCTTGCTTGGACCTCTATTTCTCATTTCTGCCTACTAGAATCCTACCTGTGTATCAAAGTTCAGCTGAAATATTCCCTCCATTAAACTTTCTCTCATCTTCTGTATTCTAATGCTGCTGTAACAAATTACCACAAACTTAGTGGCAACACAAATTTATTTTTTTATAATTCTGGAAGTCAGAAGTCTGAAATGGCTTGCACAATCAAAGTAACAGGTTTGTATCTTTGCCGGAGGCCCTAGAGGAGAATCCATTCCTTTGCCTTTTCCAACATCTAGAAGCCACTGGCATTCCTTGGCTTGTGGCCCCCTTTTTCCATCTTCAAAGCCAACAGGTTAGCATCTTGAAATATCTCTCTGTTTCTGTCATCACATTGCATTCTCTGTCTGAACTTCCTGTTTCCCTGTTATAAATACCCTTGTGATTACATTAGACCCACCTGGATATTCCAAGAACCCTCCCCACCCCAGTATCCTTTACTTAATCACATCTGCAGAGTCCCTTTTACCATGTAAAGTGACACATTCACAGGTTCTGCAGATTCCCCTCATAGACATTTGATATTTTGTATTTCTTTTACCTCATAACATTGTGTTCGAGTATCTATAATTCAGGGTTCCTCAGAGATTGTCTTGAGCCTACAAACAGGACACATTCTTTGAGAGCGAAGACTGTGTCTTGTCTTTATATTCTTAGAGCCCCAAGCTCAGCCAGTGAAGCTCTACTACTGACAAGTGCCTTGTTGGCTTGAAAGCCAGGCCATAGAGAGATGTGCCTTCTTTGCGGCTGACTGACTTGTGTTCCAGAACAGTTGGGCTACACACGAGGCCCTGGAAACTAGGTGGGGCGAGGCTTCCAGCTTCACATGGTGTGGTATACTCATGTTACAGCATATTAGCATATACCGTGGTTTAGCACAATGTATCTACACATAGCAAACCTAATAAAATATACCTGAGCCCTCATATTTTCTCTTGGTAGTTGTATAAATTAGTGCAGTTTTTCTAGGGAATAGTTTGGTAACAGATTTGAAAATTTTAATTGTGCGTAGCCTTTTTCCTTATGATTTCGTTTCTAGGAACACTCCAACCTTTCTCTCCCACTGTGATGCCCACACATGGACACAAAGATAATTTACACATTACGTTCATTGTAAAAGTATCTATTGTAATGGATAATTGGAAGCAATGTGAAAGTCTATCAGTATGGTACTAGTTATTGAGTTATGGTATAGTAAAAAAAACAGAATAGTAAGCAGATATTCAAAACAAGAGAGAGATGCACAAACTAGCATGGAAAATGTTCATGATATGTTGTTTAAAAAAAAGCAAGTTGTATACAGTACATCTAACACAATTTGGCTTTTGCAAACAAAATCATATGTATAATAATATATATACAACAGAAAGATCTGGAAGATAAAGAGATTTTCTCTTGGGTCTGTGATTTTGGAACATTTTCACCTTCTTTGAATATTTGAACTTGATTTTACAGTTATGGTTTGCTTTTATAGTTGGAAAGAGTGAAAGAAACCTATTTCTGAAAAATACAGCAACAGATGCCATGTGAATTCTGGAAATGAGAGAGGTCAGTAATGGGCATTTGGTTAGAGACCAAAACACAAGGCATTTTTTCAGAGGAAACTAAAAGCCGAGAAGGAGGTGACACCTCCTTTAAACTTATTGAAATCAACTGCTTTACATTTACTTTCTTTTCCACATTGTGACGGCAATCACGTAAAAATGTTTCTCAGTGGTATTAGGATGTCAAGATTCCACTACTCTCTACATCTGACCCTTTTCAGTACTTCTGCAGCTTGACCATAAGCTTAAGGAGATCTTCCAGAATTCCCAGGGTGAGGAGGGAGAAAAAATGCCTTTTTGTTACTGAATTTGCTAACCGTCCTACACCAGTTTGATCATTCACCGAATCTGAAGTTTTTCTTAGTATTTTGTTTGCTTTGTGGATAATGGTAGATGTTTTTGGTAGGCAATATTTAGAAGTGGATGAGATTAGTTACCTCCCCACAAAGTCACCACCAATGGTTCATAGAGTCTGAAGTGCCAGCTCTCTGTCTTTCTAACTCTGTGCCCTTTTCCTGAAAACCAGTCAGGAGCTCTTCCGCTTCATCTCTAGCCCCCTTACAAGCAGTGTAAATAATTTTCCCACATTTCTGCAGGTACGTACACATTCACCAGCCTGACCTTTCCCATTCCTCGATTACACCCACAGTCGTACACATCTTCAAACAACCCTAGCCCCATATTGGTTTTAAAAAATAAGTCTCTACTGAAACGGTAGGACCTTGTTTCTGGGATTAAATCTGTGCCCTGGCTATCTCTCTAGCTTTCTGTCATTTGTACTTTTATGCCATTTGATTCTTACATAATTTTTGTATATTTACCAGCCTCCCTGCTCCTTTTTTTCCAAGGAAAGGCTCTACGCAGCTCTTTACTCTTGGCCCCCCTCCCCCCACCCCCGCCCCGTGCTATTGCTATCTTTGCAAATTATTTGCTGACTTCACCTGGACTTAAATCATATCTTGTCTGGGTCCTACTTCTGACCTCGCTCTGGCTATGTCTGCTCATCCTCCCCACTCTTTCAGCTCAGGATTCCCCTAACAACCTGTCTGTCGTTTTTGCTGTAACTTTTAAAAAATTACAATCAATTTTTAACCAGCTCATAATGTTTCCAGTGCCCATTGCTTCATGCATGAAGGGTCAGAGGAATCCCTTGGTCTTGATGATTAGTCTAATCATAAAATGATATAAATGATTTATAAACATTAAAAATGTTCACCCTCACTAATACCAGAGAGAAAGTAGAGGCAATGAGGTACTATTTTTCACCTGCGGAATTAGCAGAGATTGGAAACCAGGTATGCACTGCAAGGCTGATGGGGGTCCTAGGGCAGACATACTCCCCTATTGATAAAAGTGTAATTTGGTGCAAACTCTTGGAAAAGCACTTCGGCAAAATATAAAAGGAAACACAACAGATACATAAAGAGCTTTTGGAGCATAAACGTCCACCACGGCATTATTTAGAGTGTGAAAAATAAGAAACAACACAAATGTCCAGTGTAGGTAATAGGTAAGGTTTGCTATAATGGAATATTTCCAGACATTGGATGTTTTTCTCTTCCTCTTTTTAAAATTAAACTTCCCATTTCGAGAGAATTGTAGATTCACATGCCATCATAAGAAATAACACAGCGGGATCCCATTTATGCTTTCCCCGGTTTTCCCAGTGCTATCTTGTAAGGCTGTGTCACAATACCACAGTCAAGATATTGGCAGAGACACGGTCAAGATGCAGAACATCTCCATCACTGCAAGGATCCTTTATGTTGAACTTTTATACCCTCCCTCCCGCCCACACCCCCTCTGTAGCCCCCAGCAACCACTAATCTGTTCTCTTTTTGTATACGTTTGTCATTTCAAAAAAGTTCTATAAATGAAATCATATGTAAGCTTTTGGAATTGGCATGTTTTCACTGAGCATAATTCTCTGGAAATTCTTCCAGTTTGTTGCACACATCAATTCATGTCTTTTTATTGCTGAGTAGTATTCCATGACATGGTGTACACAGTCTGTCTAGACAACCCATTGAAAGACATCTGGGTTGGGCGCGTGGGTGGCTCAGCTGGTTAAGCGACTGCCTTCGGCTCAGGTCATGATCCTGGAGTCCCGGGATCGAGTCCCGCATCGGGCTCCCTGCTCGGCAGGGTGTCTGCTTCTCCCTCTGACGCTCCTCCCTCTCATGCTCTCTGTCTCTCATTCTCTCTGTCTCAAATAAATAAATAAAATCTTTAAAAAAAAAAAAAGAAAAAGAAAGACATCTGGGTTGTTTGTAGTTTGGGGCTGTCATGAATCAAGCTGCTATAAACATTCACACATAGGCTTTTCCACGAACATAACTTTTTGCTTCTCTGGGATAAATACCCAGGAATGTAATCGTTGGGTCATATGTCAGTTGCATGTTTAGTTTTTTAAGAAACTCCAAACCGTTTTCTGGAGGGGCTGTATGTATCTTTTCACATTCTCACCAACAAAGTGTGAGTGATCCAGCTTTTCCTCATCTTCATCGGCAGTTGTCTCTCTGTTTTTTATTTTACTTAATCTGATAGGTGTCTAGTGATACCTCACTGTGGTTTTCATGTACATTTCCCTAGTGGCTAATGATGTTGGGTATCTGTATACTCAGCTGCTGTCTGTGTATTTTCTACATTGAAATGTCCCTTTATGCCTTGTGCCATTTTCTAATTGGATTGTTTATTATTGAATTTTTAAACACTGAGATATAATTAACATATGAAACTCATCCTTTTAAGGTATAAAATTCAGCAGAAGATTGCGTAACCCTCACAGTTTTTATAATTCCAGAACATGTTAATCATCCCAAAAAGAAAGCCCATGTCTGTTAGCAGTCAGTCTCCATCCTCTCCTTCCCCAGCCCCTGACAGCTTCTAATCTACTTTCTACTTCTGTAGACTTACCTATTCTGGACATTTAATACAAATGAAATCCTACAATATGTGGCCTTTTGTGACTGGCTTCTCTCTATTCAATGTTTTCAAGGTGCAACCTTAGTGTAGCCCGTATCATTCCTTTTTATGGCTGCATAATATGGCATTGTATGGATAAACCACATTTTGTTTAGCTCTTTATCAGCTGACAAACATTTAAGTTGTCCTCACTTTTTGGCTAGTATGAATAATGCCGCTGTGCATGTTTGTATACGAGTTTTTATGTACACCTGTTTTCAATTCTTTGGTTATATACCCAGGAGTGGAATTGCTGAGTCATATGCTAAATCTATGTTTAATTTTTTTAAGAAACTGCCAAACTGTTCGCCAAAGCTGCTGCCCCACTTTACATTCCCACCAGCAATGTATGAGTGTGTGGGAAAGGTAAAGATTTAAGGCAAAGACTCTGCCATCTTAGACAAGGTAGTTCCTTCTGGGCAGTGAATTACCCTTCCGCTGACCTGCTGATTCTGCCCTCACACTCAGAGACACAAGTGACTGCCCCTCGAGTTCCCTACGCAGGCAGTGAGCAAGGGCTGTCTTTCACAGCCTTCCCAGGGGCTGCGACCACACTTTTTCAGTGTCCCCTCCGAGCTAATCCTCCTCAAGAACTCACATCAAATACTCCCTCGTTATCACATCTGACAACGGAGATCCTAGCTGTTAATGACAAATCAGAAAGTTCCAGTTACCCCTCTCTCCTAGAAAGCAGTGTCCCTCAGCTCTGCAGGGAACATCTGCTTTTCAGAAACTAGGTTTGAGATTTGAAGGCGTGAGCCAGCAGGGCGCTCACCCCTGCAGAGGCCTGAGGAGCACTGCTGCTCGCTCCCCTCTCCCAGATAGCCAGCCCCTTTGGCAAGGGCTGCTCAAGGAAAGAACAGGAGGTGGTCTAGGGCCTTTGAAAAAGAAGCCACTGTCCATCTCCTTCTCGGGGCCCGTGAGGGCAGCACCGCAGGGAAGAGCATAATGGACACTTGGCTCAGGACTGGGGCTGCCCCACGTGTCGGGGGGAGCAGAGCAGCTATTAGTCAGTAACCGGGACTCCACGTTCTCAGCTTAGCTGCATCATAGGGCACCCTGATGGCCAGGGCCTCACTTGGTATGTGTTTTTTGTGGAAACCTCTGCCATCGAGCCTGTCATTTCTAAAAAGAAGCGGGGTCAGCTGCGAACAAGGGTCCTTGCAAGAGGGCAATAGGGGTGGCGAGAGTTCCAGAAAAGGGGTCACAGGGACACTGGCTAAAGGAACTGAGGTAGTTTGGCCTGGAGGAGAAAAAGGCAAGGGGAGCAGGATGCCAAATGCTGCTGTGTGGAAGAAGGAGCCCGCTTAGTCTGTGCAGCTCTGGGAACTCAGCTAGGACCCAGGGCTGGGTGGAAAGTAAGAGAAGGCGTTGGGCTCAGAAAGATTCCAACTAATAATTAAAGCTGCCCAACTTGGAAGAATCAGCAAATTAATGCATTCTTAAAATTCTCTATTCTATGAGGCTTTCACTTAGCCACATGGGTCTCTCAGTGAAATAGCTAAGCTGTGCATTAATGGCACTGTGTATTGTGTGAGCAAAGAGATTAATTCTGTATTGCTTCCAGTAGTTATGCTCGAGGGTAAGCCTAATGGACACATGCAATAAAAGAAAAGGTGACCCCCTTTTCCTGCCCTCATTCTCGAGCCGCCTGCTGCTCAATGGGCTTTTCCCCAGAGTGCTGGGGTCTCAAGGACTATGGAGTTGGGGGCCTGCTGTACAATCCCACTTCTCTCAGCACCCAGCCCCCTTCTTCTGTGACCATTAACCCAGCCTTTTTGGAGATGTTGGATAGGGATATAATGACATGTTTTTGAAGAATCTGGAGGAAAACGATTTTATTGCTAAAGAGATTTGACCTTGTAAGGGAATGAAGTAAAGGCTCTAAGAAGAATTGCCAGTCTTCTACAGACTCATCAAATTTGCAGCTCAGGAGGGTTGATGTCTAAGATGTGCCCCCCGCCCCCGTGTGATTGGTTGGTGCCTTAGTAGACCATCTACTGCCAGGCAGTCCGAATCTTTCCTTCATTTCCCCATCAAAATTTATTGGTGCTATGTTTTCTCAGGGTCTTATGCCCTGCAGTGCCATAAGTTCATGGCCAGCAACTTTAAAGGGCTTCCATCAGAAGAATGGGAAGACTTCAGCATTGTGGCTGGTTGGCAAGTATTTCTGGCCAAGAGTGAGTTCCTTAAAACAAAGTGTATAGGTGGTTGTCTAGCTCAGAGGTTTCCAGACTTTTTGGTTCTTACACTCTCTAAAAGAATCCTAATAAAGTATGTATCATCATGCAATTTTTAAGTTAATAAAGTTTTTCATCATAAGTTTAAATACTTTCAAAGAATGTAATTTGGAGCATATTATAAATGTTAACATTTTAAAATGAAAGTTGAATTTCTTTTGTAAATTAAATCTAAACACTATGGCAATTGATAATCCATCATTCCATTTTCTTTTAAAAAGAGATTTGAGAGAGAGAGCATGAGTCGGGGGGAAGGGGCAGAGGGAGGGGACAAGCAGACTCCCTGCTGAGCAGGGAGCCCAATGTGGGGCTCGATCCCAGGACCCTGGGACGATGACATGAGCTAAAGTCAGATGCTTAACTGACTGAGCCACCCAGGTGCCCTATCCATTACCCATTTTTTAAAAAACACCACTTATGAACTTGCAGAAATTTGACTCTTTTTCTTTTTCTCCTTCAACTCAAATTTTCATTCCATTCCCCTCCCTCAAATCTTACTCTGATAGAGTGTTTGTTTAAAAAGACTTTATTGGGCGCCTGGGTGGCTCAGTTGGTTAAGCAACTGCCTTCGGCTCAGGTCATGATCCCAGGGTCCTGGGATCGAGTCCCACATCGGGCTCCCGGCTCAGCAGGAAGCCTGCTTCTCCCTCTCCCACTCCCCCTGCTTGTGTTCCTGCTCTCGCTGTCTCTGTCTCTGTCAAATAAATAAATAAAATCTTAAAAAAAAAAAAAGACTTTATTAATTACCCTATTACATTTATCTTTAATAAAAATGTAAATTAAAAATTTTAACTTTTATTTTCTGTGACCATAAAACTAAGCATTAAAAAATCTGTGTGATTGAATTATTAGCAATACACTGATTAAAACAACACAAATATATTATACTAATTATTAAATGCAAAAAGTGAAATTATATTCTAAGTGCATCTCTTAGTGAGATGAAGAACTTTTTTCAGTTCATGTACCTGTGGAGGAATATTACTTATTGCTAGAATGAGATGGTCGGCTTCAATTCTATTTCTATTTTTTGGTTTTTATAGATGTAAGCTGCAGGAATTGAGAGTGTTTTATTATAGCAATGTAATTCGATTATTTGAACTTCTTCTATGTTATATGCCAGAATTCATATAATGAGCTATTATCAAAAAATATTTTTAATCTTCTGTCACCTGACAACTTGATCAGGTTCTTCTTCATTTTTCTTACAAGCAGTGAATCAGAAAGCACGTGACTTGCAAAGAGCTTTGTTCTCGTCGTTAGCATAATTCACTTTCTCAATTTATGGGAAGTATACCAAAAGAGCTCTACTAAGATTTATCATTGTTTTTATGCTGTAACACTTTCACATAGACTCACCTTTTAAAATTCTGTTCTTCAGAAATCATAGGAGAAACAGATACATTAATTTCATTACAGTTTTGCCAAAACAGTGCCTTGTGATAAAATACTTTGACCTTATTTTTGCTTTAAATGCATTGCTATTACTTTGGAGCTGAAGATTCAGCTCATTTGTAGAAAATGTCTATCACAAACCTCATTGGCAGAGCCAGTCTTCATTGCCAAACCAAGTAGCCAAATCAGATACACTTTCTGTCAGAAAAAAACTTTGGCTTCATTTTTCAATTCACTTAGCTGTTTTGAAGATTATAAAAATCAATGAAGATTAAAAGCATATCTTGTGAAACTGATCACTAAAACAAAAAATTAAAACGATATAGATGTAATATAATTAATTCCATGTTTAAGTTATAAAAACAAGGTAATCAGTAGATTCTTTTTCATATAAAATAAGAATGATAAAAGGCATGGTATATCTCTGGTAAAAATGGTTTATTAAATACTGCTGACTGGCTTTGGAGAATAAGAACTAGTATAAAATTTAGAAATACTACTAATAATATGGAAAGGTCCTAGGCTGCTAATCAGTTTGGCAGCACATAATTTTTTTATTATTATGAAAAAGATATTAAGCATTAAATAAGAATAAAGAGAATTGACTATAACTGAAACAATTATTTCATGCTCTGGTTTGATACAACAGGTTTTGACAACTGTATTAACTAATGCACACCAAATCTGAAAATGCACAGGGAAGTTTATCCTTGGGTTTTCTCCATCTTATCTTGTAAAAATTGGTATTCCTTGAAGGCATTCTAATTTCATTTACAATAATCACCATTGCAAACCTGTGTTCTTCCCAGTTAAGCTATATTCTAGGGATGAGTATGGAGAATTGTGTAAAATGATTGTGTACAAGTGCACGAAGAGGCCATTTTTGGTATTCATTGTCTCTGATTTTCTCTGTGCTTCATTCTCTCAGGACTCTCCCCCTCAAGAGCAAGGCGTTCTTTGACAAGCGTAAGGAGGTAGAAGAGGAAAAGGTATTAAAAAATTTGTCATTATTTCTGTCATTCTACTTTACCATATATATCTGAATTCTAAAAAGCCATATATGAGTCCAAACACTTTATTTCTGTGTTTTCTAACATAGCACTTTTAACATGTGTTTAAGAAGGGAAAGCCAAAAGTTCTGTGGCTTTCTGATTAAAGGAACCTTCAAAGGACCATAAAGGTTCCATTAAAGGAAATTTTCCTTTTGTTTGCCACATCTGGGAGTTTGGGATCATATTAAGGGCATATACTTTGTTGTTATAATGTGGGGCAGGGACTAATATGAATACAGATTCATTCTCAGTAGATCCATTTGGGGAAAGAGTAGGATATGTATAGGGAATCTGGAAATTAGTTCACTTAAAACTACCCATGAGCATGTACTCCTTGGAAAGACTTCACGTGTCCTGAGGCACACATACCCTAGTTTGAAAATCAGGAGTTTATCAGACCCCTATCTAGCCTAACCTGACCCAGTGCAAGATTTTTTACCATAGGGGTCTCAGTCCCTGAGGGAGGGCCACCGAAGAGTTTAAAAGAGGGTCTGGGAATGCAGATGGGACTGCAGCAGCCCCGTTTGGGGAGCAGTGATGAGAAGCCTGTTCCCAGTCTGGTGCTCACAGACCTGCATGTACTCCAGCTGCTGAACAGAAAGATCTCAGAAGGTCCCCTGGCCCTTTGTGGGTGAATAAGCACGTTACCATTGCCTGAACCCGGAGGATGAGTGCTGCAAATCCACAAGGCAACGGAGGCAGGCAGGGTACAAGAAAATAAGAGGTCATGAGCACTGGATCGTGGAGGGGTAGGGGTGGTTCCTCACCAAAGGTGCAGGCCCCACTCAGCTCCAACCCCTCTATTGCCAGACCTTCCAGTTTTCCAGGGAAGACAAAAACCCGCATTTTCACATGAAATCTTCCCATCTGTAAATGTTGGCAATTAAATCAAGAGTTTTATAAAACACTTAGCAGGCAAAACAAGCCCACAAGGCCTATCTGATCCATGGTTGCTGGTTAGCAATCTCTGCCCAAAGGCCACAGGGTGTTATTTTTGCCTCACAAGAGAACAAAGCAGCTCCTAATCAGAGTTTGCGTCTCCCCCCTGGACTCCAGCGAGCACTCCCAAGTTCTTACCTCTGCCTCAGCGGTTATTAACCCCTTAAGTCCATAGCTTAGCAAGTCATAGCTGGGTCCTGCAAGTTTAAAATGCAGTGACTATTTCAAGCTTCCTGGAAGCTGAGGGAATTGTCATCAGCAAACCAAAGTCCACTGAGTTGAATAGAACTTTAGACCATATTCATTCTAGCTTTCCTGTTTTTACAGTTCCTGATACATTCTCTTAAATTTTCCTTTCGGGGCTGACAGCACTTGTCTTAATAAATGGAGGGTGTGCAACCCCAATATTACAGTTCCTGGATACTCTCTGTACACACCTTCAATCTGGAAAGCTGGACCTTCACTCTGGAACTCTAAAGACTGTAAAAACCTCTTCAGTGAAAGAAGTAAGCTATGATTCTATTTCAGCCCTTCTCACTTTCAGCCCCTGGCTTACAATTACCCTGAGTGCTTTAACTTCAGATGGTGTGCTGGTTTTAAAATGTGGCCATAAATTCTTCAATATTCTTTCCTTTAGGAGGTAGAGCTTATTAATTCCCTCCCCGTGAGTGTGGGCTATATTTAGTGACTTGCTTCTAATGAATAGAATATGATGGATGATAGTGACTTCTGAGAATAGGTCACAGGCATTGTGGCTCGCTCCCAGCTCTCAAATTACTTGCTCTGAGGGAAGCCAGAGGTCATGAGGACACTTAAGTAGCCTTTTGGAGAGGCCCATGAGTGGAGGAACGGAGTTCTCCTGCCAACAGCAGATTCTTCTGCCCTGGTCAAGCCTTCAGATGATCGCAGCTTGCTGACTTCTTGACAGCAAGCTCAGGAGAACTGAGCCAGAAGCACCAGCTAACCTGCTCCTGAATAGAATAGAATCTGTGAGATAAGAAAAGTGTATTGTTTCAGGATGCACGGTGTGGCTGTAATGTGTTCTGTGGCAACAGATAACTAACACAGATGGGCATAAAGCAACCTAGACCATACCACCTCCATGGCCTGGCCTCATCACTTCTCGGTTTCCCATTTAGCAATGGCAGGAAGACAAGATGCATCCCCTCCCAGTTGTGAAAACATACAGGGGATGGGAGGCTGTTGGGTGAGGAAAATGGCAATTGTTTGTGAGGTAAAAGGTAATCAAGTTTAAGGAGGACTTCTCTTACATCCGGAAATATTAACCTCTGGATGGGATTACCGAAAAAGGTAGTGGTAACTCCATTTTAAGAATTTTCTTTCAGATTGAACAAATTCTGAGTATGTGGTAGGCAGCTGGGATTTAGCTCTGCTCTAAGGCTCCTTTCTCTTAATAAAAGTTGAGGGTAAGTAGGAAACTTAACCAAAATCTGAGATGTGCATGAATTTCAAAAGTAACTCCCCAGCATAAATGTCCCTCCTGACACACGTGTGCCAAGACTCAAGATTTCTCAGAAAGCATCTGACCCCCACTTTCCAGAAGCTGAGTGCCCAGTTGGAGCTGCGCCCTCTTTTGCTCCTCTCCCTTCTCTCTGGCCTTTATCTCAGAGGCCTGTGCCTTAGCCTCTGTTCACGTGAACCTGAAGTATCTGGACCCAGCCAGCCACTTCAGCAACTTGTGGTAAGCCAGGTGAAGTTTCACGTCATTGTGGAGGAGGAGGGAGCAGCTGCATTTCTTATGCACAGGGAGAGGATGCACCCCCCTGAATTTCTGGGTTGCGGGGTCACAGGAGACCTCCAGAAGATTCTGATGATGCCATCTCATCATGCGCTAGATCCCAGGTAGCATTTGGGATTAAGCATTAATGACTTAAAATCCTGTCTCAAATGTTTATCTTCCTCCAAGTGGAAGCCTTTTATCTGTGTATAAGCGCAAATATTCCGTGAAGAAGTGAGGTCTGGTATATTTTGGATAAAGAATGCCACAGCCTAGCCCCTAATCACGTAGAACCTTCAGAAGGGAACACGCGTGAAAGGCAGAGCTGATAGATGCCCTTCAGCCTACTCTGGGGTCTCTGAGAACACACGAATTACCATGAACCAGCGAAAGCATTCAAAAGTAGCCCTCTCCAATGATGAGCCAAGCCAGTTACCTTACAGCTTGCATATTTATTGAACAAATACTACTAAAATAGCTAAAATACACTGGGTACTTATTGTGAGTGCATCAGTAAAGATCACATTGTTACAAAAGCCTGCATTTTCAGCAGTGCACAACTGCAACTCTACATAAATGCCACAGATGCAGAATACTGTTTTCTTGCTCTATTTACACAGCTGATACACCTACTCTAACAAAGGAGGGAGCAGGAAAATGCACAAGAAACTCAGGCCAATGCGGGAGCAAGAAGATAACGAAGAAGTGCAGTGCATGCATCATCCGTGTTAACAGTCAGAAGCGGAACAGGGCAGAACACAGCCTGCCCCGTCAAAGGAAGAGCTAAAAGACAGTTATATAAAAATTAAGGTGGGCTTTCAGACTGGCTAACACAACAACAATCCGTGAGTAGATGGTATTGTCTGGTTTTATTTTTGTTTATCCATTTCATTGGGAGCAAGGACAAAAATGTAAAATCTACACCTTGCTTATCAAAACTGCCAAAGAAGAGTGCTCTGCCTTTTTTTTAATTTTATAAAGACATTTTTTTCCAACTTAATTTTTGGGAAAGGTGTAATTTTCAGATTCGACTCAGATGCCAGTTTTTGGGGTTTTTTTTTTCCCCAGAGGGCCTTTATTTGAAATGTTTGCCCTTTTTCCCCCCAAATATCCTTTCAAACAAAAAGAACCAAAAGAGACACCTAAAAACGCCTGTCAAAGTATTGCTTTTCTTTCTCTAAGCTAGGCAGGCGAGGCTACCGGAAAGAAGAGATTTGGTAAGTAAATTACAGTTTTGTGATTGCTCCCGCTCCAGGGACTGCACGTCCGTGAGCGCCAGCCGGCGAGACGTGAGTCTCTCACTCTGGTAGCGTTCACTCAGCCTACAACGCTGAAGAAGAAAGCCACACTGAAGACACGAGGAAAACAAGTCAATCCAGTCTAGAGAACAACATTCAGGGAAACAGAGTACCAACACCTTCTTAGAACATGGAAATAAAATATAACTCCATCAGAGCTACCTCGCCAAGGAGCATGTTGAAAGTCCAAAATAGCACCATTCATCAGTGTCTCAGGTCCTGTGGCAGCATCTCGGTCACTTACCACAAGGAAACAATGAGTTTCAAACTACTTCTATACATCAAAAGAGTACATGGATAAAATATAGATATACAGACAATCGATGAACATAAACTACTAGGCTTGTTACATCTAAATGAAAAAAAAAAAAATGGGGACTCTCAGCCTCTGCGAGAAGCAGTCGGGAGCTGTGTGAGTGAAAAGGCAGGAGTGAACCGGTTGTGTGAGAGCAGAGGGAGTTTGAGTTGTGGAAGACATCGTTGTCGAGAACCAGGCCTGAAGGCCCACCTGTAAGGGTTGTAAACGTGGATTCACAGTGTGAAATTCTGAGCGGTTTCACTTGAGTCAGAATGATTAAAAACTGGTTTGATGATACCTATTTGTCCACTGTAAATTCTCTAAAGCAAGGCTCAGAGTCCCATAGTTTCTTCTTATACTTGATGATTTACACAGAAAAAAATCCCATATATGATACCATGACCTCATCAATACCCATACACCATATGCAATACAAATGGAGGTGTGATGATTAAAAAGGGTGGAGGTAACCGATGCCTGGGGAGTGGAGTTCAATGCTGCCAGGTGGAGTCAGGGAGGCGGCCCCAATCTGCTCATCCTTCTTGCGGTTCACTTCCTTTGGGACAGGAAGTCTTCCCTGAAAAGCAGGTGGATGCACACACACACACACACACAAAGACAGTTAGTCATGCTTCTGAAACCATTTGAAATCTTTTGCTTCTCCCTCCCGCCTTTTATCCCTGAACTCCAGATGTTTTGCAGAGTTTACATATTAAACACAGTTCACCCGAATGTAAATATTAGGTCTGTGGGGGCATGAAGTAATTAAACACTCGCTGCCTTGGCTTCAGGAGAATCAAGTGCTTCTTTAATGGCTATGCCCAGCCATGTGGGAGGCGGCATTCACCAGAGTCAGGTTTCTGAGAACAGTTTCTAGTAGGAGACAGGGCCCAACATGAGGCTGGGTAAGAGGTGCTCATAAGAGTGTTAATACATTTTCTCTAATGCATTCATTGGTGGAGGTGGGTAATTGCCAGTTTTCCAATATATAATAAAAATATTTAAAAGGAGGTCACAGCTTGTACAAAGGTCACTTATGTATGGTTTATTCTCTGAACAACTGGCCCAGTCCATGTGGGCCTGATAATCAGAACCACAAGTGGGCACCAAAGGTGGGAGTGCTTGCAAGAAAGAGGAGGATAGTGTGACGCTCAGGCCAGGAGATAGTGAGATCCACCTCGTTTGGCCTGGGGCTATTCTAAGTCTATCCTCACAAGCCTGGTTGTGAGTGAGGTGTTTGTGTTTCTGTCTAGAATAATCCAACCGCAGTGTGACTGGTGCTCCATCAGGCACCCATGGGGAGAAGCTCTCCATCATAACCAAAGAGCAAGAGGACAGGAGGAGTAGCCCATTTGCTCAAGGGATGGTAAGTCTTAACTTTTAACTTTACCACAAACACCCTGTATATCCCAATCAGATATGAAAATAGTGATTTGACAATAGTCTGTCTTTCAGCCAAACCATTAATTGCTGGAGTTTTCTCAGACACATTATCCAATATGGTTTTAAAAGATTTTTTTTTCCTTTTTGCTCAGATCACATGTTTCAATAGGACATGTACAATAAGCTGTTTTGACTGGTTGAATACTTGGGTTAAAATAATAATCTTGCTTTGAGATCTGTAAATTACTGTATTTGAATTTCTTTTTAAGAATTCAACTTTCAAACAACTTGAAACAATGTTTTCAGCAGCCCCAGGATGAACTAAATGTAACAGATAATTCAGCTTTAATAAGTCTTATTTCCTGTATATATATTTTTTAATGTTAAACACCTGGTATGCCTAAATTTTGTGTTTAAAAATCTCAGACTTTGAGAGCATACATTTTCAGGAAGTACAGAAAGTCCACTCTGTGTGTACTTTCATGTTCCAGTCTCAGAATGTGATTTAGAAGTTGTTTTGGTACCCCTAAATAGCAATAGGACCAAATGAGAAAACTGAATTAAAATGTACTCACACATACTTAAGGATCTAAATAAATTTCTAGAATCTGCCCATCATATTGGGCAGTGTTTTTCAGTTGTGCAAATAATTTTAATCTTGAAATTTTGGCATACAATCCCAAGATTTAAAAAAAATGCACTGTAATCCTGGTGCTTTTAAACTGTCTGTCCCTCCTCTCCTCTCAGCCAGTCACCCTGGTTCAAGATATGACAAACTGAGGTTTGGGACAAATGAAGAACTCAGTGGCTGCTAATTATCACAGGCCAGGAAGGAAAATCAAAGCTTCCTAAGTATGATTTCACTCAACTACAACTATACTGTGCCCTTAAAGCTGCTCACTTCAGTTCATACTCTGTTCAGAAGTGAGTATATAGTCAGTCTCTGTATAAGTCTCCATCTTACTAACCCATTACCTCCATGGAAAATACACAACAAAAACAAACGAAGATTGGGTGGGATTCTGGGTAATTTGGGGAGCGGTATTTCCAGGAAAAAAAAATGTGAAGGAGATTATTTCAGATTTGAATTTACCATTTTTACTATTTTTTTCTGTTTTGAGACCACCCCCCCTCCCAAAACGTTCATGTCTTCATTTATTATTCATGTTCTGAGTGCCTACTGTGGTTTGAATACTCAGATTTTAAAGCTACAGGGATTAAAACAGAGACAAAAATAGTCCCTGTCCATCCTGCCCTTTATTTTCTGTATGCGAGATGCCCGAGTAACTGGACAACGGCAAGGCAGTGGTGGTAAGTCATGCAGGCTGGTGTGCTACTAAAGCGTCCTGAGGGGCCACAACCCGACAAGCCAGAGAAAGTTCTGCACATCCTCCCTTTGGAGGCCGGAATTTACTAGATTCCAGTCTTTACTTCCTATCCCTCATTTTTTGAAAAAAGAATAAAGTCTGCCCCTCACTGAAAGAACTGTAGGCTTCTATAGCAAGGGGAGGAGGTTTTTGAAGAGAGGACACAATGTAGTCTTATTTCTCCAGAAGTTGGGCCTTGTAAGAGAAAACAATCAGGCAAAAATAATCCCATCTTCCTCCATCATCCAGCACCTAATGGCTCCCAGAGGACTGAGGATCTTGAGCATTCTAGAAGGCTGGAGGAGCAGGAACAGATGTGTCAAGTGGTTCCCACAGACCGGTTCTCCTGGATGCTTCTATAATTAATCTACCTCAGGTTGGATGGCCCTCTCTCCTGAGAACTGTTCGTGTATGAATCCCTCAGCTTCTCAGTAGTATGCCTCGGACAACGTAAGTCAAGATTATTTTTCTTGATTATGCAAAGATATGCTTTTCCATAAGGAAACTGCTGGGAAGGACAAATATATTATGCTTAGAGGATTATTCACATATGGAGAGAGGAAAGAAATTAACAGAAGACCTGAATCTCAGGATCCACTGTGCCATCCCTGTGGAGCATGCCTCAGTGGAGGCAAGGCCTAGGTCCTGGGTTGGCCTTCTAAGAAAAAGGGAGGCACTGTTGACCTCATTGAAGAACTTGCCTAGTCTTGCCACTCTGGCTGATGTCACCAGTATCAAAGAAAGGACTTCTGGATGGCTGAATGGGGCAGAAATAATGAAAACACTATACTCTCCCTTACTTCTTCCATTATCATGTCTTACCCTCAGCTGCTCAGATGAATTATGCCCCGAGCTTCCCAGTAAAGAATGTCTAGAGTTATGCTATTGCTGCTGGTGGGGTGCTGGTGGGGGTGCTGCTGGAGTGATGGTGTGGAGGTGTGGTGGTAAGGTGAGGTGGTGGGGGGTGGGTAGTGAAGGGGCAGGGGGTGTGTCCTAGGGCGGCAGTCAGGTGCTGGTATGGTAGGGTAGTGGTGGGGTGGAGGAGGATTGGGGTGGGGTGGTGGATTGGTATCAGGGTGATGGGGGTGTGCGTGTGTTTTAAGTAAAGTTCCAGTACACTAGCTCACTTCCATCCCACCAAGACAGCACATGGCAGGGCCAGAATCCTTTTGTTCACCTACTTTCCTAACAGTGGTTTCAACCTGGACCTTCAGAAATTCTCTGGAAGATTAAAAGTGATTTGGAATTGTTTTCTCTTAGTGCAAACTGCCAGTTGACACAATCTCTTCAAATTCTGCCTGTCAGTAAAAGATAGGGAACTGCTGAAACCATTTAGTGTAAGTAAGAGTTTCTCAAACATTAAAATGTCAATAAGAGCTGGGAAAGCCTCACCATGTGTCAATCACGCTTATGAAACTTCTGAATGGATATTTTATTTTCAGTGCACTTTATTTTTCTTTCTTAATTGCAAAATCAACAGGTCACTGGTAAAAAGTACAGTCCTCTCTCCTTAAGGTCAAATTGGTATTTACCTTAACAGGCAAGTCCAAAGGTATCTACCCTAAAAACTGGTAAGTGTTGGTGTTGTTGGAAATGGTGTTAAATCCAAAATGTAAATTTGACAAATTTTTTTAATGCAGAGAACTATCACACCTAAGATGTCAGAACAAAGAAAGCATGTTTGTAGAAAATACTTTTAGGCCTAAAAATTAGAAGAAATAAAAATAATAGTTTATGTTGTTTCTTGGGTAATTTGATCATTCAGGCATGATTACCAGACAAAAGTGTCATTTACTTTAATCATCATTCTTGAGTTTATCTACCCAAGAATGGAACAAAGTAAAAACCTGTAAAATGTACATTTGATAGATTCTCAATGAAAATCTGCTTTGGACTTGTCAAGAAAGGAAGATAATGTGAACTTTAAGAGTCACAGCACTTTAGGATATATACATATATATTTCTAGTATATCTTATTTCCAAGGTCATAACAGTACCATGTTAATAGGTTCTTACTGTAGACTAAATGGATATTAAAATAAAAAAGAAATAACTTTTTTTTTAGTTGCCTCTAAATTGAAAAACATTTTTAACAAAATGGTAGCTAAGGATCTTACCTTAGGAAGCCTTCCCTCCATTTCCTTATTTGGAAATGGTTCTTGACTGACCCAGACAGAGAGCTCTGGGTAATAAACCTATAGAGACATAAAAGCACACACATTCAGATTAAAAACAGCATCCATTCTGAAACCACATGGGATCAACTTCATGAGTTCAATCCTCAATGTCACTTCTTTCCTGATTACAATTTAGAGCGCTGGGAAAGCACCTCTTTCAGACTGTTAGAGTGCATCCAAATGTATACCGCACCCAGGAGAGTTCTGGCTACCAGTGTCTTCTAAGTCCAGTAGAGCAAAGATGTCAATCAGTGTTCTCATCAGCACGCTAAGTGGCAGCCTCCTGACATGACTGGCTGAGCAAACTAGGGCACTGGGGAGGCCTGACTTTCAAAGCAACCTATAGTAAGTATACTTAAAACTATATGTTTATGAGATAAATGTGCCACACACCCATAAAACCGTTAGGGGGTTATCCCAATAATTGATTAAATGGCTCAACATTATGCACAAAGCATAAGGAGGACAGGAACAAGCAGCCTGCATTCTCCCCAGGTCCATGGGGCCACTGGCAACACTCTGCCCAGTGCCTGAAAGAAGCAAAGTGTCAGAGAGAGGCAGGGAGATGGGCAGCATTGCCATGAATAATTCACAGAATACCAGCTGATGAATCTGGGGATGGGGGCATGTGGGACAAGGTAGAGAGCCTGAGTGGAATTGAATAATTCTTCTTTAAATATACAAAGGGTTATTAGCATAAGAAGTTCACTGACCAGCTGTTCTCCATCTCCAGGAAAGACAGGAGTAGGGGGTTAGGAATTAAATTACAGCATGGATTTAGGTCAGCTATAAGGAAGGACTTGGCATAAGAACTGTAAAATTACTGAAGGAATTTAGAGAGGAAAACTGTGAAATCTCCTTTAAGAAATTTAGAAACAGAATCTAACAACCATCTGCCAGAGTTAATTCACATCTGATACAGCCCTGCTTGAAGGGAGGGGAGGAAATTAGATAAGATTCCCTCCAGATCTGATTCACTAAATGCTCTAAATAAGCCTCACATTCAATACATAATATGGAGAATCACATCTCATTAATAGGTTAACAAACAGGCTTAACGTTCTTGTTTTTGGAAGCCATAGATGTGGTAGCCTAGTCCCTGGGCTAACTGCAATATCTTCACTGTCCTGGTCAATCCACTTGGTCAGGGGGCCTGAGCTAGGAAATGTGGATGGCTGTGTTGATTCTTTGGGATAGTCTAACAGTAACTATCTTTGCTTTACTCCAGTGACATTAAGACACATCCCAGGTTACAAAGCAGTTTTGCATATATTACCCTAATATATCCTGACAATAAACTTATCATTTCAGAGATAAGAAAACAGAAACTCAGAAAGGTCACCCACTTGTCCAAAGCCACACAGTGAGTATAGGATAGGACTTGAACTCAAACCAGATTTCCAGATTCTCAACTTCCCACTATCCTGATGCCCTCAAATCACCCCAGAATGCAAATTGCCTACCACCTCTCTCAAAATTACACTAGTCCACACACACCACACACATTTCTATCTTACATATTTGAGAGCTCATCCTGCAAGAATGGAAGTCCGACTTCACACTGGGTCTGCTTTCGGGGCCATGTGGTTCCCCCAACCTGAACCTCCTTCAGCTTTCCCCTCCTCTGCCCAGATCCTTCTGGGAGAATTCCACCATCTGCCTTGTTTGGGACAAGCAAGTCACCCCTGACATTCCCTTTAACTGGGAATGGGTGAAGAAAACAAAATTGCCATCTAAAATATACAAGCTTTTTTTAAGGCTTAAAACAAAGTCACAGCATACCAAATCCTACTTTGTGGTTAATTTTAAGGAGATCCCAATTGGGATCAACTATCGATTCACTTAATATAAATAGATATAAAATTCACCTAATATAAATACATTTCTACATTACTACCTTTATGAGTAGGTTTTAAGTGCAAATTTTAAATATTATACATATTAGCAAGAAATAAAGTTTTATTGTAAACAGAAATGATAAAAATACATGTAAAAACTTAAGCACATGGACGCAATGAAAAGTTACATCAAGTAAACGTATGTCTGTGTTCTTGAGCTTTTCTGTGAGTCTATTTTAACAAAATGACACTGCTTTAGCGTTTAGCTTCCAGGTTCAAAGCATCACTACAAAAGCCACCCAAGTCCAATCTGCAGGGGAAAATACCTAGCCTCAGAAATCATTATACTTATTATTCTTACAATTTGTTTTTCCAAGAACTTTTTTTTTTTTTTAAGAAATACAGTCAATGATTTTTTTTTGCCAAGAACTCAGGAACATGGGTATCTGATAGCAAAACCCACAACTAAAGAAATTTCTTCCCCTAACCCAAATTTTTCTTTTGAAACATAATAATTTATCTATAAATTGACCAAGGGCACTTCTAATTAGGCATTTTTTAGTGTTTGAATCATCAAGTAATCATTGTCTACTTTAGGAAAAATAAATGTCATTTTGGCCTTGTGGTAAATTCTTCCAGTCTCCTTCAGAATCAGAACTTGAAGCCAAAAATGGCAGGGATAGAGGCATCTCAGCTACATTCTTAAAACTTGGCTTGGTTGGTCTCTAAGAACTCAAAATATCCCTGGATATAGCATCTAAAGGGGATATTTAAACTTTTTTTGGTTTTTTTTGGATTTGAGAAAAGTTGGTAGATTATTGGAAATATATACTACCTCCATTACAGCTTTGTTCTTTCTTTTACCTGTGGTGTTTTGAAACTCTAAAATGAAGGACTTAAGAGAAAAGATCTGTGACAACCATTACCCTTGCTCTCCAGTACCTCAGAATACCTTTGTCCATGCATGCATTCGCCGCAAGTTTGGGAGGCACCTGCAGTGTGCTGGACAATGCTAGGTTCTAGGGATCACGAGAAATACAGTCCCTGCCTTCTAGGAGCACAAAAGATCATTTTATAAAAGTGTGTTCTATGGGCTAAATTGTACATTCCCCACATACAAAATTCATGTGTCAGAATCTTAATCCCCAGTTAGAATGTGCATACATTTGGAGATAGGCTCTTTAAAGAGGTAATTAAGTTAAAATGAAGTATTTAGGGAGGCCCTAACCCAGTATGACTGGTGTCTTTATAAGGAGGAAAGGAAGACCCAGACACACACAGAGGAAGCCCACGTGAGGACACGGGGAGAAGAGGACCATCGACAAGCCAAGGAGAGAGCCTCAGAGGAAACCAGCCTGCTGACACCTTGACTTCAGAGTTCCATATATAAAATAATTGTTTTGCTCTTGCTCAAGTAAAATCCTCAGAACCCCCTGGAATACTGTTCTTCCAGAAGTTAGAAATCACAGAAACAAGCTATAGCCTCAACAATGAAGAAAACATGAGTGTTTGAGAAAATACAGAGGGAAGGAAACTGATCGTGTTTTAAATTGGAGAAGATGCAAAGGTTTTGCTTGAATTCTGGGAAAGGCTAAGGGTTGATGCTTGTCACTGAATATATTAGTTAATGCATTTTTTTTTTTTCCAGTGCTGCATTATCTCACCAACAGCTAAGTTTAAAAACAACAGAACTGATGAAACGAACCACACTGGCTTAAGCACACTAATCATGATAGATAGGTATTTAGATATCCATGAGCAGCTCTTAGGTAAAAGTAAAAATTTATTTTACTAAATATTTTAAACCTACTACATATCTGAGTAAAATTTTATGGTAAAAATATGCTATTTCTTACTGATTCTTTTCCATGTATGTGATGGTTGGGTATTCAAGTTTCAATGGTCTGTCATCCAAGTTGAGAATGAAATGCTCATGGTTTCCCCTTTTTTAAATCTCTTTCTTCGTTTCTTTCTTGGCTTGTTTTACTCTCTGGATAATGCACTATGAAAAATAACTTCATTTTTTAAGTCTGTAAGATAATTAGCTTGCCAATAATTATTACTTGGTATCCAAATTAGAAAAATAAAATGTGGGGGAAGTCAGAGGCCACTCCTGGAAGGTCCTAAAACCATGCAAACTAGATTATCACTTAAATTTTTTTTAACAGTCCCCTAAGCTTTTCATTTAAAAACTTGCAGAATGTTTTCCAATAGTATGGTCCACACACAGAATCAAACGAATTGACATTTCCAGTCACTTTTATGCTGCACGTAAAATTCGAATTGTACCTGTTTATTACCCGTTTCTACCTGTATTTTTCTCTGGACAGCAGAGTAAGTGTCAGTTGGTACCTAAGTTGGCAAACACTCTGGTTTGGGAACTAAATGAAATGAAATGAATTTGTATGTTTCTCTGTTCATTTACTGTCTTTATCAAGAGCTCTTTGAAGGGACTGTTAAAGGAGAATGATCCCCAAAGGCAGGGCCATGGCTGTCTTCAGAGCCTAAACACATCACATATGTATATGCTGCTTGCTTAATTGGCTAACATACTTTCTTAGAAACCTGCCATGAAGATGCTGCATGGCTTGGTTGTTAACGACCATAATTATAAGATTATTTTCTATCCTTGGTGGAGTTGTGTGTGCTTAAGGAATGCACACACATGGCCCTTTTATGACTTAACAAGGACAGGTACCCACCCCCTGCAATTAGGAAAACAGCAGGGCAGCAGGTGTCCAACCTGCATAATTAATTCTTCGAACAGCAAAGGAGCATATTTTCATAATCTCTCTGCCAATTAAACAGTGTGTGTGTGTCCGTGTGTGTGTTGGCATGTGTACATGTTCTATTCTGCCTAATTGGCTGGGAGGTCATGAAAGCTGGTACTGTATTACAAGGAGAATTTATATGCATACACATGTACTTCATTTCTGCAAATACCCTTTGAAGTGGTGCTAATAAGAATCTCCCTTTAAATCTACTCTGCTCCCAGGTGTTGCTGGCCATGTGAGAGGGCAGAATGTAAACTGAAACCATAAATGAGTTACAAGGATCATTTTCTCTGAACAGCATTACATCAAAGATTAGATGGTGCCAAAAGAGGATGCACTGAGCTCTCTCTCTCGAGACCTAGTCTTAGCAATCTGCCCAACCCTGCGAGTGCTGTTTGGAGTTGGGGCACCGCTGAGGAAATGCACTGCAACCAGAAGATAAAAAATAAAATAAAAATACAGAACACTGGGCCATTCAGATAATGTATGTAAGTAACCTCTGCCCATTCTGGAAAGCAGAGTAAGTGTCAGTTGGTGCCTAAGTTGGCAAACATTCTGGTTTGGGAACTAACTGAAACATGCAGCCCCCTAAATACATCCATATGCACGCACGCACGCGGAAGCCGGCTGCGGTAACAGTGGGTAATTACAGAAAACCCATTACCAAGCCCTGACCATCGCACTCAGCCGTAAATGCCCTTTCAGGGCGCTGCTGCATCACAACACCTGCTGACACTCAGCTTTTCCATGGCCTGACAAGTTCTTAACCTGCAGAAATGGGGGTAGGGGAGACAACCGTGGTTCAAGGGGGAAGATGATGGCTGATCTCACAAACTGCTTAAGCCCACTGGCATTTGCTTTGCTTCGGGTGCACAGGTCCACTGTCCACCTTTTATTAACATGCAGCACAACAGGTTACTGCCAACATTACCTGTCAGGCGGGCAAAAGATGTGTAATTCTTTGTGAGTTGGGATGTCTGAAACAAGCTGTGTCGACTTTAATAGTAGAATCCTTTAAATTCACTCTGCTCGTGGTGAAGCCATCTTGAGAGGCCGCTGATGAATATGTGGGAACCTGACAGCTGTGGAATTTTATTTCTAGATTTCAAGGAGGCAGAGAAAGGAAAAGGAAATCTCGCTGGCAACAAAACGAAAGTGTTTACATGTGAAATCAATCGTCAGCACAAAGAGCTTTCCCAGTCACTCTGTTCCACAATATAATATGCTGCTTGTTTGGCTGCTGAGTCTTTAAAAATTTGATTTCTAAGAATAACAGCAAAGTCTTTCAAGAGGAGCAACGAATCAAGTCAGGAGCAAGCCACAAAAGGTTAACATCATTATCCAGCCTTGCTTTTTCACCACTCTCTCAGACTGCTGGGTGATGTGTCAGGGCTTTGGTGGTGCCTGGTTCAAGGCAGGGTGCAGCGGCAGCTGGTGAACACGGTCGGCTGCGAACACGTGCGGCACAGACTCCTCCCCCCACCCCAGCCTTGTTTCTTTCCAACAGGAACATGCTCAGCACAAAGCAATCCACCTAAAGACTCCATAAATCCAAAAAAGGGAGTTACTGATCGAGGAATTCTCAGATTTCTGCCAAGGCACCCTCCCCTGGGCTGGAGGTCAGCCTGGTACAGTAATCAGAGCCAAATTGCGGACTGGACTCAAGGAATGAAGTTGAACACTTCAAATCTTGACTTTTAGTGGATGATTTTTCTTTTCGGCGATAAAGACAAAACAAAGTACAAACAGCTGATAACAGACCAAAGTAAACCAGAAGGAAAAGTACAAGAACAAAGCTTGGAAACAAATCTCAGAAGGGATATCTAAGAAGAGATTTTCCAAACAAAGGGAAAAAATAAAGCAGCTTTTTAAAGCTCTGGTTTGAGATTAAGCAGTTTGTGAATGAACAATAAGAAAGTAAAGGCCACAAAACAAGATATTTGCTCTTTTCAGCAGGAAAAAAGAAATGCTGGCCTTTGTTAACTAGCAACACACACACACAAAAGGCCCCTCAGGCATTTAAGCACAGCATAAGCTTTTCCTTGCCCCCATGACCTCAACAAATATGTTAATAAAATCTTTTACCTCCCTGGAGTGGAACCAGAGTAAATATTTACTTAACACATTGAGTTTCTAAGTCTGGACCACCTTACTCCCTTATAGAAATTGGTTTTCACTTGTAATTAAGAAATTAGAAACACTACATCGAGCAATGTTTCTTCTACTTTTAAGGTGAAAGAAGAGCAGGGAAGTAGGAAGGGGGGAGGGAAGAAGGAGACTGAGAAAGAAGAAAACTCTATTGTGCCCCGTACAAGACTGCACTTGTGAATTTCTGAACAAAATCTGTGCCACAAACGAGGGTAATGCTGCCATCTTGCTTTCCAATACCAGACATCAGGAGTTAGCCGTGCTTCTTCCAAGCACATTCCAAGGTTAATAGGAAACATCTAGACTTGCTTTTATTAGCTGGTTTAAATAATTTTAGGTATGCTAGGCTTCACCTTCAAATAACTGTAAGATGTAAGTCTGATTTCTACTCACCAAGGATGCCTTTTTTTTTCTTTCCTCTTGTCCTAAACTATGTGCTACTCATTAAAATCTTAGGAAAATTTTCACCAACAATATAGAAGAAAAAGTCCTCAAATATCCGTTTCTTTTGTTAAAGCTGTCAATCAAAGGGCAGTAAGGGGTTTTTTTTTTTTTTTTTTTTTTTTTTTTGCTTTTTAATCTAGACATAAGGATTTTGTATTTTTCTTGGGCTGGGTGGAGGATGAGATAGCCAGTTGCTTTTGAGGAGTTTGTGGACATATCAAAGCATTCCTCTGGCTGACATGTTCAAGACTGAGCTTTCCAGAAAGTGTGCATTTTGTCGCAAAGTGCTCATTCCCAAAGAAACTGGTCACTCTCTCCAGACGTGTGCCCTCTCCTGCTGGCACTGCAAACCCTCCAGCACTGAGCAAAAGTCATTTCACCGCTCACCATGTCGCACCCTGCCTTGGTCGTTTAAAGACTGCTATCTCTTCAACAACAAAGCATAACAGATCACCAGATTTGGAGGGAAAGTCATTTCTATTGCGAGAGGATGTGATTAAAATTGGTTTAAATCAGATGCTAGCTGATTATCTTATAAGAAGTTTGGCTGTAAAAAAAAAAAAAAAAGACAAATATAGCCAGATCTGTACCCACAGGCTTTAAGTGCTCAGGTCACACAGAGGCCGCTGAGAGGCTTCCGTATGAAAACTGGCAAAAAACTAAAAGGAACAGAGTAAGATTAGGATGAATGTGCCAGTTAGCTCTGTTTGAGGGCAGAGAGGGTTTGCTCTCAGTAGCCATGTGTCGCTACAGTCCTTGTGGGAAGCCTGCTGTTAGAGCAGCAACTCTGGCTTGGTTATGTTAATATTTTGGACCTGATTAAACCCAAGCTACACTGGTCATCACAGTTTTGTCTTTTTTTCCATTTTGCCTGGAAGGAAGTATTTAGAACAAAACAAGTATCTAGTAATCACTGCAGCTAATTACAAAGGGCATTTGCTGAGAAACCAAATTGTTTGAATACGACCCCCAAATGAACTCTCAAACAACTTCTCAGATGGCCTAGCAATGCACAAAATCAGAATAGCTTTCCTTCATCAAGTGTATTTGGAATCATGTTCACTGTAACTTCAACATTCCCATTTAAAAACAAACTGCTTAAAGGAGAATTAAAAGCTTATCAATGATCTTCAAATACACAAACCGTATATAGTTGACTCTTTAACAACATCGGGGTTAGGAGCCCTGAGGCCCCGCACAGTCAAAAATCTGTGTATGACTCCCCCCAAACCTAACTATTAATAGCCTAGTGCTGACCGGAAGCCTTCCCAGTAACAGAGTCAGTTAACACATATACCATATGTCATATATATTATTTACTGTATTCTCACAATAAAGTAAGCTAGAGAAAAGGAAATGTTACTAAGAAAATCATAAAAAAAATACACTGACAGTACTGTATTGTATTTATAAAAAAAAATCTGCATATAAGTGTACCAGTGCAGTTCAAATCTGTGTTGTTCAAGAGTCAATTCTACTACATAAAAATATAAAGTGATTCTAACTGAGGAAGAAAATAAACACATATTAGCCCAGAGAGACAGTGTATAAACTACCAAGAATGGTAATTTAGAAAGAAAAACAAATTTAACCTGACTCCATTTGGAAACTTTTAATTAATGTAGAAATGCAGATAGTTCTAAGACAGAGAAATGTAAAAACAGAGATGGGCTAACACGCCAATTATTAGTTATTACCATCATGAAGGTACTAAACAATAAACAACAAGGTACATAGCATTTGATCATCAGATTGCATGTGGAGTACTGTATTCAATCACAGTGAAAGACAGGACGTTTCTCTGGCTTTCCCTAAGCAATGTAAGATTAGCTGATCAATTTAGTAAAAATCCACATTAATAATCAGATGAATTGTTTCTATGATGCCAAAGAACAAGTTTAATTGAATTTCTGATTGAATTGATTGTGACAGGGTAGACAGTTAAGCTTCATATAATAAAATTAAACTTTAAAAAGCAGTCCTCATAAAAAAAAAAGAAAAAGGAAAAAAATATGCTTAATAAAGATGAAAAGATGTGGAGACTTGGCTCCCAGACCTTGATACAAGATCAGAACAATTTAAGATTCTATTATCAAGAAGTGAGCAAAACATCCAAGGGCCAGGGGCATTTCATGATGTATAATTAGACCCAAGTCTCCACAGGGCAGCATGAAATGGAGACTCAGTTACAGTCCACAGCATCTAGGCCTAAGAAACAGGCAAACCCAGGTAATTAAGGATCACAATTATGCACAGGAGAAGGACTCAAAGAAGATGTGGGCAGAATTTCCGATGCTGGAGTAACTGAACTGGTTGGGCATATAATCTCAATTATCCAGCCAATTAATCAAACAGTATGTACTACATACCCACTTTCTGTGAGGTCTTGAATATTTGGTAGGTAGCTTTCAATCCTATAGAATGAACATCTTATCAAGAGTACATCCCATTAATTCGGGCTGGAAGTGCCAAATTAACAAACACATTTTTTTCAAAAAAGTTTTTTTTAGAACGAAGTCACCAAATCCTGGGATGTCTATCCAGGAAAGAAGTGGGCTTATAATTAGGTCATCTTTTCAAACTTGAATTCTTTGAACCATACAACAACTGGAAGTCCCTGACAGCGCATGTTTCAAAGAGTGGGTCCATTCCCTGCACACTCTTCATCCTTTCAGCCAGTATTCACTGAGTCCCCACAGTGCAGGAGGCACTAGGCTAAGTATTCAACCATGTGCTGCCAAACCCACACAACACACTGATACGCTAAGATTCAGCAACTGCCTGGCAAAACAAGAACAGACTTCCAGATTGTGGTCCCAATAAGCCTTCTGGGTAACTTTCACTATGATCACTTAATGAAGGGCATGAAACAGTACTTCTTGGAAAAGTACTTAATAACAATCCCTTACTTGGGTCATGGTTATTACTATCTTAGTAAGTTTGATCCATCTAACTACTCACTCTAGCTTTTCCTTGACAGTTCTGAATATTGGCTGCCAAAGATGCACTGTCTTCTCCTAATTTCTCCTCTTTCCTGTCCAAGGACAGGCTCTATATCTGACACTGACTTTGTCCAACAAAAGCAGTCCTCAAAATGCCTGGACCCACTTTAAATACAACTTTTGTAGACTTCTCTCTGTTCAGCCACAGGACTGCGGTACTTTTCCCTGCTGGAATTGTATCAAACACAATTCAGACAGGAAGGCTGTTACCTGCCCCAGTAATCAAAGGACAGTGGTGTGTGATGGTGATCTGAGTACCATTGGAGTGGAGAAGGGAGAGGAGCTAGAGCCGGACGACCACACCAAACTTCTGTGCACATTACGAATCTCCCCCTTGTTCTAATCACTTAGTGGCTCATATTATTACTGGCAACCACTACTCAGCTATTCTCCCTTTCTTTCCAATCAGTGGCTGTGGTTCCCGATTTCAGCTTCAACGGGGCAAACAGACCTGCCTTTCACTGGCCACATTCTCTTGTGGATCTTCTCTTTCCTTTTTCAGACACGAGTCACATTTTATTTTAGTCTATGAAAGTAAGGATGAATGTTGAACAAGCATGGTCTAAATTTGAGGGTTTAAGAACATCTCCAGCTAGATAATCCTAACACTTTTTAGGGCACAACGCTTAGAATGGAAACCACTCTCAGGTAGTAACAGGCAATGATTTTATTTATGAAGATTTCGTCACCTTGGGACACCGGAGCTGGTGACGCTCTGCCGTCACGACTGCCTCAGTCAGGCTGCTGACACACCAAGCGCGGAACCGCTGGGAAAGCAGCATCCCCGACCCCGCACGGAACAGCACCGCACGGCCTGTGTTTTGGAGGACATGTGTGACTCTACCCCAGAATGAGACTTCTCCTTTAGCAGACCACTCCAAGTGAACTTTTTGGACTCTCTTAGGACCTCTTCTGTTGAAAGACGTGTACGAGAAGGGAGCTGTTTCTATAGTAGGCTTACATTTCATTTCGCTATCCCCCTACCTCCCCGGACTCTGAGTCTTCCTTAATGATCAGGAAAGGGGGGCTTTTCAGTAGTCAATTCAGAATCTGTCCATGCTTATCTCATTTCCTGGGCCATAAGTTTTATAACCTGAGCTGTCACAGTTCTGCAAAGCACTGGGCTGTTACTAGCTATAAATCTCAAGGTGAGTCACCTGCTTCTGCCCAGAAATAACCAATCTCCATGTATCCATGACTACTGACTCATTCATTTATTCCACAGACATTTACTGATCACTAAGGATGTACCAGTTCCTGGATAGGTACTGAAGCAGCGATCAGACTGGTTCAGAGACGTCGTGGGATCTGTTCCAAGGTCCCATTAGAACATGTCAATGAAGGTTAGGACTTCCTTCCACTTTGTGGAAAGAGAATGCCAATCAAATTCACTAGTTGTTCTAGAGTTCCCTCTCAGTGATGAAACTTTTCCACATCTGAATTCACCATCCTGACTGTAGAGGAAAAGAAAAAACAAAACAAAACCAAGGCATCACAGTCTCAGCTGCTACCAAAAAGAGGGATGATGCTCTTTTACTAAGGGTCAGTGTTCTTGTTTCGAGTTTACAGTGTTGGGAGGGTAGAAAAACAGATTGGCAGAAATAAGCCAGCCAATGAGTAGAATGTTGTAAGTGTGATGCTTGTATGGAGGAGCATGAGATTATTCCTGCTGGACGTGCAGGGCTGAATTTTGTAGAGGAGCTGTCATCTAAACTCAGACTCGAAGAATGGCTTTTGTCAGAAGGAGCATTCTTTCTAGGACTGAGTAAGCAAAGACATAGGAGGGACTCCTGGGGTATGTTTAGAGTAACAAGTGGCTGGTCCCTCTAGGAAAATATATTCCAGCATTGTTAGAAATAAAAGATTCGTTTACATAGTTCTTGGCACGGCTGCCCAGCCACAGAAATTAAACTTAGGAAGGTCTAAACAGAAATTACAGAATAAAATTACTTAGAAGTATGAGGTGAGAGTAAGCATAAAGAATTCAAGGAACCATGCTTATCTATGTTACTTTTACCAAGAGAATCGGGTAAGTCCAGCCACATCTGACAGGACTAAAAGAGCTAGTGAAATCATTTCACATTGAAAATCTCGAAGCTGGGGCACCTGGGTGGCTCAGTCAGTTGGGCATCTGCCTTCGGCTCAGATCATGATCCCAGGGTCCTGTGATCAAGTCCCACATTGGGTTCCCTGCTCAGCAGGGGAGCCTGCTTCTCCCTCTCCCTCTGCCTGCCGCTTCCCCTGCTTGTGCTTTCTGTCAAATAAGTTTTAAAATCTTAAAAAAAAAAAAAAAAAAGACAAAAAGAAAATCTCAAAGCTGATGTATTCTAAGCCAGGAGTCTGTGCTATATCCAGAAGAAATTCCAGAAAAATCCGTCTCAGTCTTGGCTTTCTCCAACTTTTGTGTATCATGTGATGAGATTCCCTTCAAATGGTCACTAGACTACTGACTAACTTAGTAACAGCCTACAGGCCTCAAATTATAAACAATTTTATGATGATGATGTCAGTGTTGCCTTGAATTTTGAGTAAGTGTGTCTGGCGAATCAGGAAGAAGTGGAAAGAGAGAACCAACTGGGTCCCTGTGCTTGCAGCTGATGAACACATGGCTACCCCCAGCTCGCCTCACAGAAGGGAAGCGTGGTGCCTCCTTCCAGCCAACTGGCATGGCAGCAACGCCCTCTCTGGCCGCGCGGCCAATGACGCAGCTGCTGGAATTTGCCAGGGGACGTGCTGCCACCTTCTCGAGAGAACGTGGCCCCTGCTCCCTTCGTCCTTCCCAATTCCGTGTACCTAGGGCCCTGCCTCCTCTCCGCCACTCCACCCCAGCCCAAGGACAACGAGGGGCAGCAACACAATAAGCTCACATCTAACCAGGAGTACATGTAAGTCTGTGATGTTTTCTGTTGGGCAGTCAGAAGATGAAGAACCTGACAGGTTGGGACCCAAGTGCTAGCCTTGGGTCATCTCTAAGATGCCAACTTGGTGGCTTCCTCAGGCTTAGCACATCAAGTCCTGACTGCTAGGTCTAGTTTGTGAGGTCTGTTCTTGACAGCACGGGGCCCCTAAATAGGAAGGACAGTCCCTACTGTATAAAAATGCATTATGCTTACTTACTCTTGCAAGCATACCTTTCTAATGTATTCCCTTTATCTAGAATTCACTTCTCTCTCATCGAAATCTATCCAAATATTTTTAATTCTTCATTCACTTAATAATTATTAAGGACTAGTATGAAGCCCTAGGGATAAAAAGTTTAAGAAGGCGTGGTACCTGCTCTCAAGGAGCAAACAGTCCGCTTCCAGGTTTCAAATGTAATGCCAACTCCAGTCACTTTTATTATTAAACTCTACACTGAGGACTTTGAAATCATATTCAGGCTGAATAACAATGAGTATCAAGCTTGATTAGCAATGTCTGCCACAGGTGCAGCAGGACGTGGTGGTGGCACGCATACTCGCCATCTCTGGGTCTAGCTTAACTTCTACCTCCTTAAAAAAAAATTTTACCCTATCATCCCCATTCCCCAGTGTTCAGTAATAGCATTCTTCTGCATCTTACAATTCAGAACTAGATTATGCCGCATGACATTAAATTTGTCACACACGTTAGTCTTCCTTCCACAACTAAAATGTAAGTTGACTGAGGGCAGAGGCCAAGTGTGCGTCTTCGGTAATGCAAAAGAACTAAGCACAAATAAAATGCTCAAAAAATACTTGTTCAGTTGGCATGGGAATAGAGGCACAATCCTACCATTAACTCTTCTCATTCTCTTCAGTACTTGCAGGCATGGCACCTTTGTGTCCTCAGGGTCATCTTCATAACATCACAGAATCAGATTATACTAGAAGTTAAGTGAGGGCTTTAAAGATCCAGGACCGGGGTCAGAGCTCCCCCTGGATCCCGGAGGGGATTCTTATGGCTACAGGAAATGTTGCTGTGAGCTTTGAGCACGACAGCTGGATCAAACCTAGCGTGTCACCAGGTTGATGGGAGTGTGGCTCTAGACCAGTCAGTGTGAGCAACTGCAGGCCACACTCTTTTGGCAAGTGGCTTTACGGCCTAACCACAACTTCTGTCTCTTGTTAATAAATAATGGAAAATAATTTACTATGAAAACTAAAATTACATTCACTTCAACTTCCTAGCTCCTAGAAGAAGGTAAGGATACAAATTACTTCCAGATCACCAAAACTAAACATAATCCAGTCATTAAGGATGAATTTTTAAAAGTCCAACCCAATATTTATTGAGCTTCTAACATGTACTTAAAACTCTATTAAGCACTGCATATGAAATTAACCCTCTGGGAGCCTATGATTTTTTGGTCAACAGAAGAAATGAATCTGATCCAACCAACAAATAATGCAGGGGAGTATAATCTAGTGTTACACCCAGGTTAATACCATGTCATTGCTACTAATAACTGAATTGATCTTTAGAATTTAGTTGAGAGCCATGTTAATGCTTAAATCCCAAGCCATTAGAGCTGCTAATACTTGTCATGCACTAGCAGATCAATTTCAGGGTCACTGCTATTTTTTAAACCACTGAGACAGAAATCCTTGAAGCTGTCCCTACCTGCAAAATAGGTCTAGAAATACCATTTCGGATAAATTTAGACCCAATAAATGGTATTTTTAGCAACCATAATTTCTACAGATGTGGGCTAAGATTTATGGTTAATCTGTTTTCCAGTTCAAAGCAAAGGAGTTTAAAAGTTGTTTTAATATGTCTTGATCAACCAAGATGACATAGTCCAAAGTACATTCAGTACATTTTCCTCTGATATATTCAAATTGGATTTGCTGATAAGATTTCCTTATCCCTAGTCTTTTCCTGTATAACAAAGGAATTACACAGATCATTCAGGCAAGTCCTTCCCACTCCTCTATCACTCCAGCAACATTTTGAATAACCAAGATGAATCAGGAAATCAAGTTTTTTGTTGTGTTTTAAGCACAATTATTCCAGTAACTATGTCAATGCTCCATTTCACTCTGGCTGGGAGGATAAGACCTTAATAGACTTTTCAGCCAGGAATACCACTACGAAAAAATATGTGCCAGACCAAGGAAGCCAGTATCTCTCCCCAAGGCTCCCCAGTCAGTCCAAAGTGGATGAATGCTTAATGTATAACACTCATCACCTAGAGGCTCCTCATCTAATTTAGTGAAGTGTTCATATTTTATTTTATTTTTTTAAAGTATTCACATTTCAGAAGTGTATTTTTCTACTTTAGAAGTATTCATTTTAAGATTTAAAATAAAGTGGATTCTTTAATGATGATCTCCTTTACATACAATTTTTTAAGAATTCTATCAGGTTAAAATAGAGTGACATTCTGAGTAACGGTTTATTCCAAGATTTCTGCTCAAATGCCTTCTCCTGTCTGAATTATCTATATAATCAAGAGGAAGCTGGACTGGGGTTAAAGCTGGATAGAAAATCCCTACTGTCCTAATTCCCCAAACAATCCCCAATCTCCCCCTCATATTGTGCTGGAAGGTCCTGTGTAAGATAGCACCATATAAAATTACCCTCTTAGCTACTCTTCAGCATCTCCCCAATCAACTGAGCAACCTGTAAATTTACATTCCAAAGCCCAATGGCACAGCTACCCATAGGACCTCATCCCTCCAATCTTTGTCTTTCTCTTTAAACAAGAAAACCTTATGTTAATGGAGAGATTATTCAAAGAGTCTCCTTGTAAGCCCATGAATGCCACTTCACAGACTGTACAAAAAGCAGAACTCTATGAACGGTACAATAGAGTCAACTCATCTTTTTGAAAAGCTCAGCATCAGCCTTTGAGAGAACTTAAATTGTTCCAACTCCTAGATCTCTATTAAAACATAATGAGTCCATGTGTATGTCACCATGAGTCCATGCACACACATACGCAAAGGCAGGGTTACTGCACAGAGGGTAGTCATGTTGAAAATCAGGACTTAACCTTGACATTGGATTAAATAGTTCATTTTTTCAAACTATTCAATAAGATCATCTGCTCATTCTGAAGTATTTTCTTCTCATTGACATATCTGAAGTGCCTTTAAAATAAAACACCTAAACACCAAAAACTCACATAAAATGTATCTTAGAAATTCAAATTTCGCAAAAAGCCAAATCTAAATTAAAGACATATGGACGAACTCACAATATCTTGTTAATTGCAAAAATAAATAAATAAATAATGGGCAACTGGAAAAATGCACATTTACTACATAACCTAAAAAGTTTGGGAATGAATTATTGAAAAGAACACTCTGGTCAACTAAGACATAGCAAACTATACTCAAAATTACACCTTTTAACAGTACTGAGTTGTACAACACAATACATTGTAATCCATAAAAACTGTGCCATCCCCCGCCCCCTGGAATTGTGCTCAGAGAGTCCCCTACACAGAATACAATGTGATTAGTGCCTGGGAGAGTTAACAAAGTGGTTGTATTTTTTTTGATAATGCAAAGGCACTCTAGGATTCTTGAGTTTCTTCAAATTACTGTTGTGAAACATAATCATTTTGGGGTATGTAAAATGTCTAGATGCTGAATCGCTCTGTTTCGAATTCTGAGGTCTACCAGTAATTTCTTACCGTGGAGTGAGATTATAAATTTGTCTTTGGCATAAGCCCTTAACTAAATCAGCTAAATACACTGAAATTAGATCCTCTTTAGTGTTTTAAATTATATAAATGGAAATACACATTTAACAGAAAAGGCATGTTCATATATTTTCCAGAGGTGGCCAGGTGTTAGATCTACTGCTTCCCTAGCCCAAGTTTCTACTGTATGTTGGCTAAGTCTTTAAGTAAGCCAGTTACAGAGATCAGCAAAGTAATTCCAGTTTTAATCAAGGAAGGAAAATAACTTCATTTTGCCAAAAAGGAGAAAAGGAGGTGCCACTAATAACAGTTTTTTAAAGAATAAAATGGAAACTTCTTTTTAACATTAATATATGCAAAGACTTCTAAGAGCTCAGGCCTCCCGGAATAAGCGAATTGCTAGAAAGTTACTTGGAATCACCCACAGACAATAATTGTCGGTGGTTTCATTTCAGGCAATGGGCTTGTGCCAAAAGGGACTGACATCTTGATGAAAGGATCACCAAAAAGTTGTGAGAATTTTTCCATGAGTAAAAATCCTTCCAAGAGCAACAAACTGTGATTTCTCATTCTGCCACCATACATAAAGGACAACTGTAAGAAATTAACAACATGTAATAATAATTCAGATTTGCTCTTCTGCATTCAAATCGTTCCAACTTTCATTCTCGGCTTTGGCACACACGCTGGCCTTTCACGAAGCTCATTCCACTCACTAATACAGAAACATGATATTTACTCTCGGAGCCTGACCTATAGGGCTGGTTCTGGCAGGGTTAGCGGTCAAATTTATGTTTAACCAAACTGGTCACCTGACATATTACAACATACATGAACCTTCATGGTCTACCTACGGTGACACAGAGGGTAAGGTTCTAGATAAAGAGCTACAAGATAAGCTGATGGGGTGAGTCTCAGTAAAAAGAAAAATAAACAAAAATACTTTGCAGCAGTTCATTTTATTACCATCCTAGCACTCTATGACAATGACTGATCAGGAATTTAATGTGAAGTTAGGAACCGTTTGCACAAAACCCACTGACCAGTTTAATTTTCTGTTCATCCCTTTTGCCCTTCCACCTTAAGTTCCTTAATTTGGCCACTATGCTCTAAGTCCGAGCAAGAGCTATTTTACTTGAGGCTTTGACACCCACCTGTTGAACTGACAGGTGAGGCATACACAAAAAATAAAGAGCTTACTTGCTAATAGGATTCAAACTGAACTCATTTAATTGCTCTGATTCATTCTTCTCTTTGGGAAGCTTATACTTGGGTTGTTCTCAAAGAAAACATCAAGTGTATCAGATTCAATTTTGATTCATTAAATTCCACCCTCGTTTAAAAAAAAAAAACCCTAAAACTAAATTTGGAAATCACACATTCTAAGTGGCAAAGAGGTGTTTTAGAGAGTATAAACATCTGCAGTGGGACATGCTGTACTTAACTGCAAAGTTGCAGGACATTTCTATTATTTTTTGCAGTCCAACCTTATTTCCAAGGAGGACATTTTTCATAGGAGGTCAGTATACTTAATCAGCTGCTTCTAATGCATACTTCATCTCTTCTGCTCTTTAATCAGTCATCAGACATGAAACTGCCCTCTCTGTGGATCATAATACTTATCTGAAATAGTCACACTTTCCTTTAGAGGTAGCATGCTTGACTTCTAAAACTGAGCAGATGCCTCTCAGAAGTGAAGTCATAAATCTGCAGAAAGTATCAATGCTAATACCATTTGAGATACAAGAGACAGAGTATATTAATATCAAAGTCTGTGCTCTTCATATGGATCGCTCTGAAGGAGAGCAGACTACGGCTGTTTGGTTAGCGGGATACAGACTCCTACTCCGTGGGTAAGTTCTGGCTACCTCTAAACTAGGACCCACTGCGTCGTCTGACACCTACTGCTGCCCCCTCTTCCGTGCATGTCACGACACATCACTCTTCTTAAAGAACAGAACGGTTTCCGTTGTTCAAGTTAAATAAATCTTCGCTTCTGAAAGAGGAATTTCAGTTTTCTACTCAAAATGATTGCAAATCAAAAGCTCTAATTCACCACATCCAGTTCATATAAATTGCTGCACGGCAAAGCTCCCACATGCCGGAAAAGCGAGACCCTTTTAAAGGTCAAATGGGGTAGGAACAATAAGGGGTGGAGGAAGGAGGAAGGCGGGTGTTTGATATTTACATGAAATAAAGACTGACAAGAATCTACTGAGAGTCTCCTCTGATGACCCATTCTTACCATTTTGAGAATCCTTAACAGTCTTGGCCTTGCACCCTCCCTCTCTTCAGTCCAGGAAGACCAACCTGCAAAATATGTTTAAATACAGTAGACAAATCGCCTCACCACAGGTCAGCAAATGAAAAATGCTGTTTAGAGGTTACAGACAAATAACCATTCTCTGTGGTTAAGATAAGTCACATGCAAATTATTGTAACCACTGGGGCCTCGGAGAGAGCTTTCCAAGGGTCTGTAGGCTTAAATTGGGGACAAAGGAATCCCTGGTTCCCGGCTTTGCAGGGTCCTGGGCTATTCTTAGTGTTTGGTTCATCTTTAAATTGAAGGAGTTCAAAAGGTTTAGCAACTTAAAAGTAGAACCAAGCGATAAAAATAGATTGTTTTCTGGCTGCTCTTTGTTCCCAGACATACTACTGGCAGTATATTTGCAATCAAGACAGCAGAATAGGAATCAGCCTTCCACCGTGTAGTGTAATGCCTCAGAGTGGATATTTTTGGAAATGGCACTGCATTACATAACCTTCCGTGTTTAAAAAAAAAAAAAAAAACTACACTGGGGGGGAAAAAGTCAGGAATATACACCATTATGCCCTTCTCTCCATACCAAACAAACACTAATGTATATGCTGCGGTGATTTTCCTCTCAGCCTTTATGTCAGAACACGGTTCTTTTGTTAACATAAGTTATGACAAAAATAAAGATGAATGGAGAAACTAAAAGTTCTCCAAGAGGGTATCATAAGCTCTTAGAGTTTTCCTATAATGTTATTATAGATACACATAAATGCAAATCAGATTATTATCATCATGGAGCAGAAAGAATGCATTTATTTTTAAGCCCTCCCTCCCCCAAAGTTCAACTGCTTTATAAGAAAATGCAGAAAAAGTGTTGCAAGATCGAATGCCTGAGAAGACCCTTGGCGGCGGCAGCAGCGCAGAGAGAGTAAGGAAGTGTACGGATGGAGGGACACAAATTCATTTAATAAAGGGGATGGGGGTGCATGCACCAAAGTGCATCTAATGCAAAGAAACAAAACAGTTCCTAACAATGCTTTATAAGCAAGAAGAACAAAAATTAACCACACCAAGAAGCAAAAAAACCCCACCCCTTCCCAAAAGAATTCTCCCTCTTAACTTGTGCATTAAAAAAAAAAAAAAAAAAAAAAAAGCCCAAGTTAAATTCCAGCCTTAATGCAGCAGGACCAAAATACCAGAATTTCTTCAAGATACACGCTTCAGCTCTTTCAAATTTAGAGGGAAGAAGCATGAACTCTGCAGGGTTGAAGGGTCCAGCTAAGAGCAATGGCAAGAAATCGACACAAAAGAGAAAGCAGCGCTCCCGGCCGGGGATGGGAATAGCATATACTTACAGACAAAAGCCCCGCTCCCTGTTCACTCTCTCCTCTCTACACCTGAAACACAAATGTGGATGAAAAAGGGCATCATGCTAGAAAGACAGCTTGGGGGGGGGGGGGGGGAGGGGAGGGGGAGGGGAAAGGGGTGGAGGAAGAGGAGAGAGGAGGGGGAAGGGAAACAAAACCCAAAGCGGCTTCACTTCCAAGAAGTGCCGCCGTGGAAAAAGAAGGAGGGGAAGGTCTCCCTGCCTCGCGCTCGCTCCAAGAGTGTGTGTGTCTCTTTCCCTAAGAGTCTCAGTCTCTCCCTCTCCTCTCTCTCCCCCCCTCTCTCCGCTGCCAGTGTGCTAGTGAACAATGAGCTAATTCTGATGGGGCTGGCGCGGCGCCAGCGCCCCAGCCTTGCTGCCACTGTGCGGCCGCGGTGGAGCCAGACTGCTTACTCGGCAGGAATCGGCGACTCGGGGGCCCCATCGGCGAGCGGCCAGCACGCGCGCGCCCCGGCACCCCACGCCCCGGGCGCCCCGCGCCGCCCCCACTGCGCCCGCCGGGCCCCCGGGGGACAAAGGGGCCCCCGCAGACCGGCGCGCCGCCCTGGCCCCGCCCCGCAGCACGGCGCGCACACACACACCCCGGCCCGGCCTCTCCCGCCCCCGGCGGGCTTCTCCGCCTCGACGTGCGGTTGCTTTTCAGACAAATAAGGAGGCGGAGGAGGCGGTTTGGGGGCGCGCCAGGCGTGGAGGCGGCCAGGGCGCTGCACAGCCCGGCAGGCCGCCAGGCCGCGGGGAAAGGCGGCGCGGCCCGTACTGTAATAATAAACCTGCGGCAGAGGGCATCTGAGGGAAAGAGGACGGTGACGGGCGGCAGCCGCCTTCCCTTTTATGTGCCTGTCCCGAGCGACGCAGAAAATGGTGCCCGCCGGCGGCGCCGAGCCGCACACCGCCACACAAAGAGCCGCGCGGCACGCTTTGCGCACGGCCCGCGTCGGCCCGCAGCCCCGCGGGGTCCGCGCGCCCGCCCCGGGCCGCAGGAAGCCGGGGTCGCGAGCGCCCCGAAGGCCCAGCCCGGAGGCCCCGCGGCTGCGCGCGCACACTCGGGCACACGCTTGTGCACAGACCCGCATCGCAGGCGTGCACGCAGCTACACGCGCACGGACAGGCAAGAGCTGCGACCGGTGGGATCAGCCCGAGACACACTCCCCTCTTGCTCCCTTTTCCTTGAAGGATTTGGCCTTTTACCCCTGCTCTTTGCCCTACTTTTTAAAATCGGAGATGGCTTTTTTTTAAACTGCTTTTCTGATTTTTTTAAAATTCTTATTTAAAATCTGACTATCTTCATAGTAATGTAACAGCTCAAAATTTTGCTACAACTTGGTTTTGTTGCCAACAAAACAGAATATCATTTTATGGTAAATGTCAGATGTTAGAGGGGAAGATTCTTTCCTAATTAAATTGCTTTGCCAAGAAGAAAGATATAAAAGATCATAACCTCTTCTAACTGCATATGCACATTTTACTTCTAATCACTGAAAGCGGTGTTTTCCCATCACAACAGTCAGAAAAGATGGAGTGTGGAGGAGGGAGAATTTACAAAAACATGGTTATGGATGGTCTTATTTTTTAGATTTAAGGTTTTTGGGGTACAGAAATAGCACACCTTAAAAAGCATTATTTTACACTCTTAATTCTGAAGAATAAATTATCTATACATTAGTTGCTAGGACCATAGATCTTTCACACTACAAAAGCCACTGCAGCGGCAAATCCTTAACTAAACTGCCAGTGGGTGTGACGTTGAAGGGGGCAGCTAAGAGTTTCCCTGAATTAATCTAAAACGTCACATTTTTCCTGCAAAAAACTTACCTTAGAGTCATTACTAGGAACAAAGGGAAGACACAAAACTCATCAAGCCTCCTAAATGCCTTCAGGGCCAGTGTTCACCTGCCAGGGAGATGGTCTGGGGAGTGAGTTGGGTGGTGGGAGAGGGAGAAACCTGGGGGCTGCTTCTGTAGGTGTGAAGCCCCAGCAGGCTAGTTAAGGGCACCTTAACAGTGAGATCTTTGACCTCAGAGTCAAGCTCAAAAAGTAATCCAAGAAGGCACTACGCTGCCACATCAACCAAAAATCTGTCCCAGGAAGGTATGTTCAAAAGTTACTTCTATAAGAAAACACACACACACACTCACACTGACTTTAGTGTTTATGCAAAACTTACCCTAAGATGTCCTTTAAAAACACAGGGAAATTTGGGATTTATTATATGTTAATTTTTCTCTACTGAAGCCACAAACATCCGGTGACATAGTTTTTTTTTTTTTTTAAGAAATAAGAACACTGGGTCAGAATCATAGTCTATTTACTGTGTTCCAGAAAACGGTTACAATCTGACTATCGAAGAAACATTCCTGAGTCCTTCTGGGTAGAGGCGACTGTGCTAATCACTAGGGACATAAAGGAACTCACACCATGCCGCCTCACTCAGGAAATGTAGCAAGAGCTGTCTCAGGGTGCTCCTGGCTGTCCCACTCTGACCCCTCCCATCTGTCCTGCAGGTTGTATGGTAGACCTACTCTCCTGAAATACCTTTCTAATCACAGTACCCCCAGCTCCATTACAGGATAAAGGCCATACTTTAGCCTTCCACTCAGATCTCACCACATTGTGACCACAATCCAACTTTCTAGCTTTGTCATCCAATTATTTCCCAGTAGTAGAATAGTATTCCTTTGATTCAGTCTGATTGATTACTTAGGGCATATATTTATCTCTAGACCATTCAGGAAGCAAAGTCACGCAAACACTGACTTAAAACAGGGTGTCTCAACCTCAGTGCTATTGACTTCCGGTGTTGAATAATTTTTTGATGGGGCCAAGGTATGAGGTGGAGGAAGGGAGATGTCCTGTTCCTTGTAGGATGTTTAGTGTGGCATCTCTGGCGTCTACCAACTGGATGGCAGTAGCAAACCCTGGTTGTGACAACCAAATGTGTGTCCACATATTGCCACATGTTCTTCGAAGGGGCAGAGTTGCCCCTAGTTGAGAACCATTGTCTTAAACAATCGGGTCCATTTGTTGAGATGGGTGAGGGGGCCTCCCACCTGAGTCATGTGGGAGGAGGGACAGAGACCTGAACAAAAGCAAGGTTTTCTTAGGAGAGATGAAAAAGAAGTAGGCAATGTCCATATCTTCATGGAGTCTACAGTCTGGGGTGAGGGGGTGGAGAAACCCCCAAAGCCAAAGCTACGGTGAGGTGATAAGTACAATTATGGACAGAGCTCTGCACAGGGTGCACTGTGAGCACACAGGCTCCTTCCTAAATCAGCCCGGGGTTCAAAGAAAGTTTTCTAAAGGAGGTAATGCTTAAGCTGAATTTGTCAAGAATGAAGAAAAGCCAGCAAACTGAAGAAGGGGAAAAGGGACGTTTGGGGTAGAGGCAGGGATAAATCATGAGCTAAGGAATTCGCTCAGTGACTGGTGACAGGCAGGGGATACCAGAACACAAGAATCCTGGGTCAGAAGCTAACCCTTGTGTTCTGCTCCTTACGGGGATGCCAAAGAACAGTCCATTCCAGGATGTGGTCACAATGAGGCTAGACTTTAGATACAGGATTTCCCTTCAACCTCCCTTAGGTATTTCATTCTCAAATGTATCTTCATATATTCAAATGCATCTCAAATATGTATTCTTGCAATTGTGTTTATTTTCAGTCTGTGTCATTCATGGCTTGGGGTAACAAGTTCTATGAGTTGAGCTCTGGGCAAAAGGCTGTATGTAAAAGTGGTCAGAGCCAGCTCTATGTGACCCTGGAGAACTTATTTAACCTTCTACACTGTTCAGCTGGGGTTTACACCAGAGGACCAGAGTGCTGTGTTATGTGAAGCTGCAGACTACGTTTGGCCTTTAGTTAGGTTACACATGTGCAAACAATAGGTATTATAGGTAGCTTTATACAACGAAACTTCTACAATGTGTCTTCCCTGAGCCTCATCTCCTGTCCCCTTCTGCTCAGTCTCAATGCTGCATAGTTCCCCCAGTGAGTGACTCTGTGGCATGAGTCTTAGACCTTTTCACTTGCTGTTCCTGCTGCCAGAATGCCCCTTTCCCTTTCTTCAGTGTGTTTCTTGCTCCTTCTTCATAAGTTTAGGTTATGTATCACTTCTTTTAGGAAACTTGCTTTGAAACTCTGGCCCGATTTAGAAAGGAGTCTTTGTGCTCAGAGGTTGCCACTGTCCTTATCACACCTTGGCTTTATTTTTCTGTCTTTACCATCAGACTGTAAGTTCCATGAAGGAACAGATTGTAGTAGACACTTTTGGTTACTTGCCTAACACCCATTGTCTCTTTCCTCCTCCTCTTTCTTAATGAAACCCTGATTTGTCCTAGTGTTCATCCTTCCCCCCATACAGTCCCTAAGTTCCAGGGAAGGTGATATCAGAGAATAGATCCTGATGGTTTTAGCCCATCAGTGTATTAAATTGTTTGGAGCTGATAATGGGCCAAAGATAAACATGTGACCTAAGTTCAACCAATCAAACTGAGAGGAAAGATTTGTATTGCATGCTTGAGCGAAGAAATTTAAATTCTACGCTTAAAGGAATATACAACTACTGAAGATATTTAATCTGAAAGTGACATGAACAGATTTTTTTTTCCCTAGAAAGATTATTCTTTGAGCAATTCAGAGGATGCTTTTGGGTAGGGAGAAGGGGAAGAATTGAGGAAGTGAGATCAATTAGGAGACTATTATAGTAATCCAGATGAGTAATCATGAATGGCCCATGGGAAAGGAGAAGAGGGAAGGAGGTACAACTGCAGGGTTCCTTGGGGGCTTCATAGAGTACTAGAGACTAGCTGGAGAATAGAGTCTAGGACGATCCCAGATTTCTGGCCTTGTGACTACTTAGATGATCATGCTCCTTCCTAACACAGAAAATATGAGAAGAGTGGATTTGGGAGGAGAAGGGAGTGATAATGAGTTCAGTTTTATACCTGTTGAGTATAGAACCAGTTTTATACCTGTTGAGTATAGAACCCACCCTTGGGAGGAGAAGGGAGTGATAATGAGTTCAGTTTTATACCTGTTGAGTATAGAACCCATATAGTCAATGTTCCAACAGCAGCCCTGAGTAAGTTTCTTATCACCATCTCCCTGTTCCTTGTGCTCCCTTCCTAAGATGGGCTGACTCGTGTCCCCTCCAAAATTCATATGTTTTAGTGCTAACCCCCAGTACCTCAGAATGTGACTGTATGTGGAGATAGGGTCTTTAAATAGGTAATTAAGGTAAAATGAAGTCATAAGGGTGGGTCTTAATCCAATGACCTGTGTCCCTGTAAGAAGGGGAGATTTGGACACAGTCACACACAGGGAAGCCCCCGTGAAGACATAGGGTGAAGACAGCCATCCACCAGTTTCTTTCTCTCAAAAGAAACCAATCCTGCTGGCACCTTGGTCTCTAGAACTGTGACAAAATAAATTCATTGCTTAAGCCACCCAGTCTGTAGTACTTTGTTATGGTAGCCCGAGCAAACTAATGTACCTTCCTTGCACCAACATCCAGAAGGGTAGAAGATTTATAATATATCTATTTGTTATGTGTTTTGGGATACTGTGAAATGGAAAGTCCAAGAAAGATCTTGAAGCTAAAGAAGTAATATGTTCTCCAAGGACAAGGCTTTGTCCAAATCTAGAAAGTCCCATTAAATATGTATATGAAAGTTTGCAGTTGTGGAGGCTCATCTGAAATTCAGGGTGCATGGTTCTCAGAACAGTATTCCAAAACACATATGGAAACCTATTTAGAATTTCGACCCTGTCTACTTACAAGTTTCCAGCTGTATTTACACAGCTGGTGAAGGCAGCACAGATGAGGATCCTCCACTTCACCACTTAGAAGCCCACACTGAGAATAAGTTCAGAAAATGCCTTCATATTTGAAAATTCAGTCTCAGGAAGGAGCACAAAACATCAAGAACTAAGCCACTGACATTGGGGATATTGGCAATGAAAGGAGGAAAAATAGGTGTAAATTTAGCAAAATGTGAAATATGAATGTAAAAGTGAATTCAGGATGACTTATAACCTATGTCATTCTATAAAACATAATGATGAACATAGCATTTAAAAGATAAAGGACAAATGTAAGAGGTGAGGAACTTTTGAAAATCATGGTGCCCTCAATCTCGTGTTTTGTCCAACATCTGGAAATAATTGGAAATCCCTGGAAAAGTCAAGTTAGCCCTCCTAGAGGCGAAGAACAAGCTAGCTGTTGCAGAAACAAAGAGATAAATGGAAGGAATGCCTCAAAGGAAGATTTATCCAGATTATCCTACGCAAAAGAGACCATATGAAACACATTTAAAAATTAGCCTTCTGCTCGCCTTAAAAGTTATCTGAATGGTGATGCAAAACTTTAAAAATAATACTAGTGCTTAATGCTGTTCCAAAACAAGTAAAAGGAAATTATTTTAAAACCCGTGTGTGCACCCATGTATGTGTGTATGTGTGTGGTAGTTAATTACCCTTAACAAAGAATGTTTTTTTTTCCATGGGAAATTCTGAATTTTAAAATTGGTTAAAGGGGTGCCTGGGTGGCTCAGTCGTTAAGCGTCTGCCTTCGGCTCAGGTCATGATCCCAGGGTCCTGGGATCGAGCCCCGCATCGGGCTCCCTGCTCGGCGGGAAGCCTGCTTCTCCCTCTCCCACTCCCCCTGCTTGTGTTCCCTCTCTCGCTGTGCCTCTCTCTGTCAAATAAATAAATAAAATCTTTAAAAAAAAATTGGTTAATCAAGTATTCTCCATAACACTAGTGAAATGCAGAATTAATGCTGTAAGAAACTCAAAAACTATATATTATTACATGATGTGGAGTTAGTGCTTGTCTCATCATTCAAGAGGTGGTGTAACAAAAAATGTCCCTAGATTTAAATATCCCCTGATACTGTGCTGTGTTTACAACATTCTATACATACTAACTCTAATTTTGAAATTAACTCAAGCACCTTGAGAGCTGAGCAAAGTTCTGTCCCATTACAGTAGGATCTGCCGTCCTCGGACTCTAGGACTCAAGAGAGCCTGAAATACCCAGGGATCTAGCTTGGGGCACCTTCCCCACCTGACCACTCAGTGGCAATGAAAGGAGGGGCTGACCAACGAGAGAAACAGCAGACTGGAAGACAAAGACTCTTTGCCTTCAGAATGAGTTTCTTCAAAAGTTGGGGTAATGTGCCTCTTCTCCTTGTGGAGATACTCAAGAAGGTAAGCCCTGGAATTCATAGAATTCCCCTGGAATTCATAGAAATACAGATGTAAAGAATAATGAATATGTTTGGGTTCAACTAATAATAATATCACACATGTCTGTTGCACTTTTTACACACACACACACACACACACATTTATTTATTGACTTATGATGGGGAAACAAGTAGAAAAAACAAAGGGAGCCACTTAGGATCACAGCTCAGTTAGTAACACTGATTAGACTGTCTAAATCATGACTACACTTCACTACTTTTTGCCAAAAGACCTCTGTTGCCCCGAAACTAGCATTTGAAACAAGCATTGCCCAAGTGCAGGCAGTTAGCTCATAGAGTCCTTGCATCAATTCTGTGACATCCTCACCTCACAGATGAAAACCTGAGGCAGAGAGAGATTACACCCTCCAGGCACTGAGCACAATGTCAATAGTAGAGCTGGGCCTTGAACCCAGAAGTATGACTCCAGAATCCATTCTCTTCACCATCATGTTCTCGTAGCTCCCCTGCTGTGCGCTGAGGCCTAGAAATATACCCAGATCCAGTGGACACTGGTTAGTCCTTCCCTCGCTGACTTCCCCTGATTCTTGGCTGTCCTCTCTGGCTTTTTTGACTCTCTCACAGACTCATCTTCCTTCTACACCATCAATTTTGATGGTTTACAGAAATGAGATGGTTCTTCAGGTAGAACAGTTTGCTAAAACGGCACCCAAACTGTCCCTAAAATAGCCTGTGATCCTCTGAGGTGATCGATTTCTTTCGCAAATGGCTTTGAATGACACCATGTACCAGTTACCTCACCAAATACTGGTAATGATGACATACTGTCAGAAAACACCAGCAAAAAACCCAGATTCTCTTCCCCGGCTACACACATACTCGCTTACACACATACCTATCACTACAGTTCCCTTTGAAACCACACAAATTTCATAACTTCAGATTCACCTTGGCTTTGGCCTTGTATGTAACCCTTTCATTCTAAATTAAACACCTTGCTGGAGTTGGAAAAGGTGTCCTAATAGTTTCTTCAAAATAGTGTAAAGTTTTATTTTTGTTGATCCTCAAAGGCATCATGATAAAATAGTGAGAACTTGACTCTGTGATTAGGAAGGCCCATGAGACTTCCTTGAGAAATCTGGGAATGTGCACTTTAAGAAGCTGAAGTCGGGACAGTTCCAAGAAAAATGGCCAGGTTTTCATTTGCATGGACTTGCCTCAGTTTGCACCAAAATGTCAGTGCCTTAAAGCATCCAGCTGTAATCCCTCAACTATGCTCTGACGAGTGAAAGGGTAAAAGGCCCCATCTACTCACTAGAGAGAGAAATCTTCCCTTGTAATTCCCACATACTGAATCCACCCAGGAGAGACATCTGGGAACCTCTCTTCTTGGGTCTTCCTCCCCCATCATCTACCAGGCCTTCTGAGCCTCTGCCTCTCCCTCTCTTCCTCCTTTCATCCCCCCCACCCCCCCGGAGTTCTGTTGTTTCCTCCTCACAACCTCAAGTTCAAATTACCAGTCCATTGATTTCTCCCCCATGGAGTTGGGTGTCCTTCCAGTTCAGATGGTAGACAGGGACCAAAGGCCCAGGAAAGGGATGGGTAAGTGCTTTTTCCTGGAAGAGTATGACAAGGGGAAAACATTTCTTTCTGTCATAAATCCTCTGGGTGGTAATTCTTCACTGGTTGCTAAGTTCAGAAGCTTTTTCATTCCTTCTGCCAACAAATTTACAGTTTTGCAGTCTTACATGTCCTGAATTCGTTTTGTCCGCTTTTCATAAATTGCAATTTACTTGAACATCTCCCCTACCCTAGGGATTTAAGGATACACATGAACAAAGCCTCAACTGGCAATATATAAACACGTCCTTAGGAATCCAAGCAGTCAAGAATTTTGATGCTTCAACCTGAGTTAGGCTAACCTGAGATGAGATGGAACTGTATTTTTGCAACATATATGGAAAGGAAGATTTTAAGAGACAAATTAATGAGATAAACAAGATTTAAGCTTTTAAAAGCCTAGCTTTATGTTTTAGAGTCTAGCTTCTGCACATTTTAGGTAATTTTCACAAAATGTGCTGTAAATTACAAAAAAAAAAAAAAAAGAACTTATTTATTAACATAGTCCCTGAAGGACCCAAGCTTAGGAGTAGTTCACTGGCAACTCTCCTGGTGACTTTGCAATGTAAAAAGGAGCAGAAATCTCTGTCTTCAACCCAGATGTATCTCCTTTGACTAAGTGTCCCAGGCACATCCCTGCCTGCGTGTCCCACAGGCATGATAAACTCATGTTACCCCAAAGTGAAGTTATCATTTTCTTGGAAGTCTGGGAATATCTCCTGTTCTCTGTTTATACAGATGGTCACACTTCCATGTGCTCACTCACATCAGGTGGAAACCCTCCTCAACTCACTCTTCTGATCATCTCTGGTTGGTATTAATCCTATATCTTAAACAGCATCCTTAAAGCCTCAAGTCAAACGTTACCACTTTTGTGAAGCTTCCCTGATGACCTGTTACTCCTTGTGGCACCATTCATTTGACTAAGTATTTGTTGAGAATCTACTTATTATGCACACAGGAAAAAGCTAAGCACTGGAAATAGAACAGTGAACAAGACAGACACTGGCACTGTCCTGATGGAACTTAATTCTACAATCACAATTCACAATACAAATAAATTAGCAAGCAAGGCATTTTAAGATAAAGAAAAAAATGTTTTAAATGATGTGGCAAAGAATGGCTTGGGGATAGGGGAAAGGGTATTCAGGGAAAGCCTCTTTGAACTGACACTTGAGGTAAGACCTGCAAAATGAGATGGAGCCAGCAGCTGAAAAATATGGGGGGTAAGTGTTCTATCAGAGGGGAGGAAAGCAAGTGCAAAGATACCGTGGCATGAATCTCTGGAGTGTTGAAGGCATAAGAAGACACATCTCTGGATGCAAGAGAAACAAAAGCAAAGGTGAACTACTGGGACTTCATCAAGATAAAAAGCTTCTGTACAGCAAAGGAAACAATCAACAAAATTAAAGGCACAGGAGAAGCAAAGGAATAGAAGATATTTACAAATGACGTTCTGATAAAGGGTTACTATGCAAAATCTATAAAGAGCTCATCAAACTCAGCACCCAAAAACCAAATAATCCAGTTAAGAAATGGGCATAAGACATGAATAGACATTTTTCCAAAGAAGACATAGAGATGGCCAACAGACACATGAAAAGATGCTCAACATCACATCAGGGAAATGCAAATCAAACTACAATGAGATATCACCTCACACTTGTCAGAATGGCTAAAATTAACAATGCAGGAAATGACAGATGTTAGTGAGAATGTGGAGGAAGGAGAACCCTCTTACACTGTTGGTGGGAATGTAAACTGGTGCAGCCACTCTGGAAAACAGTATGGAGGTTCCTCAAAAAGTCAAAAATAGAACTACCCTATGATCCAACAATTGCATTACGAGATATTTACCCAGAGGATACAAAAATACTGATTTGAAGGGACACATTCACCCTGATGTTTATAGCAGCATTATCTACAAAAGCCAAATTATGGAAAGAGCCCAGATGTCCATTGACAGATGAATGGATAAAGATGTCTCACACACACACACACACACACACACGGGAATATTACTCAGCCATCAAAACGAATGAAATCTTGCCATTTGCAACAATGTGGTTGGAGCTAGAGTGTATTATGTTAAGTGGAATAAGTCAGAGAAAGACAAATACCATATGATTTCACTCATATGTGGAAATTAAGAAACAAAACAGATGAACACAGGGGAAGGGATTAAAAAAAAAAAAAGGAGAGGCAAACCATAAGAGACTCTTAACTATAAAGAACAAACTGAGGGTTGCTGGAGGGGAGGTGGGCAAGGGGATGGGCTAAACGGGTGGTGGGTATTAAGGAGGGTGCTTGTTGTGATGAGCACTGGGTGTTACATGAAGTGATGAATCACTAAATTCTACTCTTGAAACCAATATCACACTATGTTAACTAACTAGAACTTAAATAAAAACTTGAGCAAACAAACAAAAAGATAAAGATTAAAAAAGAAGGCATAAAAAGAGTGATTGAGATAATATGGCTGGAGAGTAATGAGCAACAGAAAAGAGTAATGAGGATGAGATCAGAAAGGCAGGAATTCCAGTTTAGCACATGTCCCATTGTATTGTAAACCTTTCATTGTGTTTGTCATATCACCAGACTTTGGGGTCCATTACTTTTGATTTTCAGACCCCTGATGTTTGACACAGCACCTGGCACTAAATGGGTAAAACATCCGTTTAATGTATAAATATGAAAGAATACATGTTTTTCTTCAAAATAGTGTTTAAAGTGGCTAGTCTGTTCAACATAGTGAAGTTTTACTAAATGTTTAATAAATCGGCAATAACCAATTTCTAAGACGCACAGAATCTATGGAGAGTTTTATAAGCAAACTATGGTTTCTCTCTTTAGTTTATAACGGCAGTTCTTAACTTTAGAATTTATTTGAGGCATTAAAATGATTTTTTTAATCCTTAACCACACCAAAACTCAAGTTTGCTTTGGTGTCAGGGTTGAAACAGAGTTGATGCTAACCTGACTGGATGTCAGGAAGAAAAGATAATGAATTATTCCCAATCCCCCTCCCTGGGCAAGCAAGACAACCAAGTGCTATAGCTTGACTTGAAGGAGTTCTTTCAAAGTATTTTCCAGAGCTCATGCACAGAACCATTTTTGTCCTAGGAAAGGAATTTCAACAGAGAAAATTTTGGTTTCACCTGAAGAACAAAAAGTCTTCAAATTTGAATCTCTCATCCATGTTAATGTCCTTTTTTTTTTTTTCCTTTTCTTTTCCTTTAGCTGTTAGGAGGATAGCACTGATACTTCATTTAGAAACAAGGAAACGATGCAGACTGCATTTAAGCGGTAGGTAAAGATACATGAGGGGTGGATGCAAGTCAAGAGAGGAGCAGCTACAAAGCTGTGTTCTTAGGGGCGCGTGTTAAGTGCATTCGCCTGCATAATCTCCCTTAAACTTCACAAAATTCTTTGAGTTAGACATTCTTTAGCTCATTTGAACAGATTTTAATACATTTTAACAGATATGGGATTACTGAGTAAATAATTTGCCTGAGCTCACACATGCTCACACACAGTTACTAAATGACAGAGACGGGATCTGAAAGCAGGACTGACTGATCAGAAGCTTCATACTCTTACACATATATGTTTTATACACACACACACACACAATTGAATACATATGTTCTTTATATATGTCTATCTGCCAATGGAAAATTTAAAGGCAGGGTTTTGTTGTGCCATCGAAATTTATTTCCCTATCCTGCTAACGTAAACCAAAAATTACACCAAAGTCCCTAAGAACATGATGTATGACTTCAGTTTTACTTAAATAATTAGCAAAAGAAGCAAAAGAACTGTGATTACAGAATGATTTAAAAATGTCTATCTGCGGGGCGCCTGGGTGGCTCAGTCGTTAAGCGTCTGCCTTCAGCTCAGGTCATGATCCCAGGGTCCTGGGATCAAGCCCCGCATCGGGCTCCCTGCTCCGCAGGAGGCCTGCTTCTCCCTCTCCCACTCCCCCTGCTTGTATTCCCTCTCTCGCTGTGTCTCTCTCGGTCAAATAAACAAAATCTTTAAAAAAATAAAAAATAAATAAAATAAATAAAAATGTCTATCTGCTGTTACAATAGCTTAGTTATGAATGCCACTGTAAAATGCCATCATCAGGAAAAGTTTCAGAGGAAGGGGAATTATAAGGTATTCCAAGATCTATAAGACAAGGAGGTTGGACTAGAACATTCTCCAAATCCTTTCTGGTTCTAATGTTGTAAAAATCCTATGACTTTAAAGCTTGGAACGGAATTATTGTGTGAAAATTGACAAATTGACTCTCCTGCTTAAATGCATTTCTTTAGTTGCCCTCAAACTGTGATGATTTAGAAAATTATCATCTCGATCACACTCTGTTTGGTCAAGGGTCTCTCTTTTGCACTCCTGACAAACAATCAGAGGTGATGGATAAAGGGCGAGCCTACTTAGTCTGGCCCCACATCAAGGAAAAGGTGAAAAGCCTCAGTATTATGCAATCAAGTCATCTCTTCCAGCTTCTCACCAAACACGAGAACACGGATGCCTCTGGTTCTTTATGGGAACTGTAATGGCAGCCTTTGACCAGGGGGCGGTACGTTTCCCCTAAAGAACATAACTGGAATCCCCTTAGATCCAGCACCTGAAAGATGTTATTTTCCTGAAATGTTCCTTTTCATGAATTTTCCTTGTTACATATTATTATTCTAGAGATTTAACATAAATGATGCTGAATTTCATAGCGTGACAGTCTAGATTAGGTAATGTTACCTTGTTACTAATGGTTACTGCTGCTTAGTTTCTCTTAAATATCAGAATGATGATATTCAAATGATCTATTTTAGGTTCCATGTTCATCTGTATTCAACTAAAGTCAACATGGTATTGATAACTCCAGAATTTTATTATATATAATCACACTTTAACTATTATGTTCATACATCATCTATATGTCCTCAGTTGCAGGTTACAATAGACAGTAAAGTGGGCAAGTTACAGTATACATAATAACTTTCACTCGATTCTCTGAGCCTTTATTTACTTAAAAAAATTTAGACAGTTACCATATGCCCAGCACTGTACTACGTTCTTGGATTAAAGATTAATCCTTTGTTCAAGGAAGGTGCAGCCTAGTAGGGGAGACAGAATGATAAATATACATTAAGACTCTAGTAAATATCTAATTCTCTAAAACAAATGTAATAAATGGTATTTGGAGGTTATTCATTAGTCCTTGAGCGATGCAAAAAAAATAGTAATGATACATTATTTTTATTTCATTCAAATCAAGAAGTGGGAGCTGATGTATCAGTCAAAAGCTCTTTGCTCAAGAAATTAGGAAATGACTATTTATTCCAATAAGAATATTTAACACTGAGAAGATCTTCAGTGAAATTTGTTGGGGAAGGGTGAGAATCCGTCTTTTTCAGTTGTCCAACCAAGATCAGTAAGAATTTGCCTCTGGGTAGGTTGTGATCAAAGTTCTCATGCCAAGATGTCTCTTTCCTTCTGTACCAACAAGACCCAGAAGCAAAGATAAGGGTTCAAATGATCTAACATTCTTCCTCTACCACAATGGGATATTTCTTTGTTCAAAAATATGTTGCTTTCTACAGAGTGCTTAATATTCTTTTCTGTTTTTCTAAAAACTCTGGTGAGTCCAAATTTGGCTTCTGTCATCACAGAGCCTTGCATGGCACAACTTCCAAGTGCTTAGGGCAATCCTGAAGATGAGCTTAGACCAAAAGACACAGAACCACACTCCTGGACCAGGCAGGTCCTTCACCCCAGGTTTTAGGGAAAAGGTGACGAAAAGCCCCTTGCGTTTTTTTCTACTTTGTTCTTCCGGGAGTTTATAAGCACTTGAAAAATTCTTGATTCAATATATATTCCCAGAATTTAGATTGAAGCCTCAAGATGAAGAGCTCTAAAAACATCATTCAACTAAAGACTAGTTTTAGTTTTCCTTATGTTCCATGTCCAGTACTGTGCTAGAGCTGTGGATGAGAGAGAGAGAGAGAAAGAGAAAGAGAAAGGGAAGAAGAGAGAGAGGGAGGAAAAGAATAAACCGATAGACAGATTGTCTTCCAAAGATGTCTCTGTCCTATCCCCACCATCTCTGAATATATGACCTTACATGGTAAAAGGGACTTGGCAGATGTAATTAAAGTTATAGACCCTAAAAGAGGAAGATTACCCTGGATTTCTCAGTTGTGCCCACCTAATCACACGGGCCTGTAAAAGCAGAGGATCTCTTCCAGCTGCAGCAAAAGAGCAGCCACAGAAGGGGGCATTCTGAGAGATTCAAAATGTGACAAGTCAATGCACTGTGGTGGGCTTGAAGCTGGAGGGGCAATAAGTCAGGAGTGCAGGCAGCCTCAAGGAACTGAGAGAAGCTCCTGGCTAACAGCCAGCAAGGAAACAGGGACCTCAACTCTATGATCTCAAAGAAGTTAATCTGCCAACCACCTGAACAGCTGGGAGATGGATTCACTCCCAGAGCTTCCAGAAAGGAAACCACGCTGCTGACACCTCGATTTCTGTCATGCAAGACTCTAAACAGAGGATTCAGCTGAGCTGTGATACCTGGACTTCTGACCTGCAGAACTTTGAGATAAAAAAAAAAAAATGGGTGTCATTTTAACTGCAAAATTTATGATAATTTGTTATGGCACCAATGGAAACTGATACAAATAATAAATGGTCCCTGGCTGCAAAGAATCTGATAAAGGAGAAAGTGAGTAAATGTCAGGCTATACCATTATGATCTTTTAAAAAAAAATTTTCTCCAAAGTTTTATTTAAATTCTACTTAGTTAACATACAGTGCAATATTGGTTTCAGGAGAATTCAGGGGTTCATCAGTTACATACAACACCCAGTGCTCATCATAAGAAGTGCCCTCCTTAATGCCCATCATCCATCTAGCCCATTCCCCACCTACCTCCTTCCATCAACCCTCAGTTTGTTCTCTATTGTTAAGATGGTTTTTATAAGAGGTCAGTGGGTGAGGAGAAATCTTCCTGAAGAATGAGATCAATAGCTTTAAGCATCTCAGTGATATCACCTTAGGTCCCTCTCTATACCAATCCTCATTTTGAGGGCATTTTATGGGATACTCTAAGTTAGGAGCAGTGTGAAGTGCCTGCCCATCTCTCTGTGATTTGCTGGCTGCCCTAGGGTAGTGTGAGCCATCTGATTATCACATATAAAACTTTTCAAAGATGAACAAACGACTCTAACACAGAATATTACTAAGAATGCAACTTGCCTTTTGCTTTCTTGAAAAAACTAAGATGGCAACCATACTTACGTTCTGTGTATCTGTCAATCACTTTTTTATATGGAGGGTTCCTTTTAATTCTCTGGAGCGTGCCTTAGGGCAAGATTATTTTTAATAAACCAGAGAGTAAATTTACAGCATAAATTATTTTTATTGATTAATAATGATCAAGACACATCATGTGGGTTGTGGAAGAAAGAGAAGACCAGGGCTTTGTAAAATATGCATCAAGGAAATATCCCAAATTGTTCTCTCAGTTATTAACAGAGATAGAAAACAAGCAACAATCTGAGGGAAAATATTCTCATATCACAGACGAAGTTCTAACTTTTTTATTATCAAAAGAGCTCCCCTAAATCAATAAAGGACCAACAACTCAATAGAATAATGGATTAGGTAATGTTAAAAGAGAAATTTCAGAAAAGTAAATATGAATGCTTTTAAATTGGGGGGAAGATACTCAGTATCACTTGTAATAAGAGGCTTTCAAATTAAAACTACAAGGAAACATGATTTATACCTATTGGACAGACAAGTTCAAAATATATGCTGATTTACTGTGGCCATGGGTATGAGGTGAAACAGTGTTAAATTTTGCCAGGAGGTGCACATGCTAGTTGAAACGCTTTGGAGACCATTTATTCATATCTACTAAAGTTAAAAATGCACGTATCTCTCGGTCCAGCAATTTTACTTCTTATACTTTTTCCTAAAGATAAACTTGTATATGTACAAAGTGATCTCTGTAAAAGATAATATTTGGGACATATTTTGTGATAGCAAATGTTTGGAAACAACTTACATGTCTATTATTAGTGGGCTAGTTAAACAAATCATGGAAAAATCCACTTAATACTATGCAGCTGTTAAAAAGAATGAGCAAAATTGGAATAACCATTTGGGAAAACTGTTTGGCAGTGTTTCCCAAAGCTAAACAAAAGATGACCTCATGACCCAGTCGGCACACAGATAGATACCCAAGAGAAATGAATACCTATATCCACTAAAAGGTGTGCCTAAGTCTATCTATGGCAGCTTTAATCAAAATAACCCCAAGTTAAAAACAATTCAGATGTCCATCAACAGCAGAATGAGTAAATGAACAGTGATATATTAATATAATATTCAGCGATAAAAATAAACAGAAATACAACCACATGGAAAATCTTTCCGACTTGTTGAAGGAAAGAAGGGAGATACAGATATGGTTTCATGTATATGAAGTTTCAAAACAGGCAAAACTAAGCGTAATGATAGAAGTTAGACTAGAGGTCGTCTCTGGTGGCATGGGGGAGCCTTCTAAAGTAATGGAAATGTTCTATACATTGATCTGCGTGGTGGTTACATGACTGTACAAATATATAAAATTCTTCCCACTGTACACTTAAGATTGATGCACTCTACACACTTTGATTTATGTTTAACCTTGATACAAAAGTAAAAGAGGAAGAACAAGGAAAAAGATAAGGATGACTAAGAGGAGGAGAGTGGACTATACTATCCCTGTGTATAACATCTAGGCTGGAGTATTAAGTGAAGGCATTTCTCAACTAGAGTTCCTCACCTGAACCACAGCACACAGAGAATTACTTATAACTATTTCCTCAATTCTCCCGAGTACAGAACATAATACTGTTCCTGATGCCTAGGAGAAACATTACTTTATTACATGCCATGGATACCTGCAGGTACAAGAGCTTAACTTTCTCAAGGAATCCTAGATGAGAATGTTTACATATGCTACATTTTGTGTTGTTTTTTAAAATATATATTTATCACAAAAAAAAATGATTGGAGAGGGAACTGGGTAGCTCACTTCTAACTGTATGACCAATTGTACAACTTGAATTGTGTACTATGTGCATGGAAACACATAAATTTCTAGATGGAACAGTGAGAACGTGAGAGAGCTGGGACACTGAGGAATAAATGCAGTGATGCTTCAGTATGGTTATATGTTAACTAAGAAATGGGGTGTTCGGGTGGCTCAGTTGGTTAAGTGTCTGCCTTTGACTCAGGTCATGATCTCAGGGTCCTAGGATCCTTGCTCCACAGGGAGCCTGCTTCTCCCTTTCCCTCTGCCTGCCACTCCCCCTGCTTATGCTTGCGTTCTCTCTCTCTCGCTCGCTCGCTAGCTGTCAAATAAATAAATAAATAAATCTTTATATTACTTTGAGTTTCTCTAAGAAAGAAAAAATAAAAACTTTGATGGCAAAGTATATGATTTAAAACTGCCAAAGTTCCAGAGTTGTAGGTGTGGAGAAAAAAAAGAGAAATTTGTCAGGAGCATCGTTAAAGTATGGCAAGGTTCCTATAATATTCTTTCAGCAGGTTGGGTCACTTTTTCCCATCTAGCCCAATTGTCATCTGATTGCCTGTGTGATGGCTCATGTGAAATAGTTGATGATTGAGATAAATAGGGTAGGTAGAGGAGGCCCATGAATCTGACTGTTTGGCTGGTAATTTTACAGGTTAAACAGCAAAATATCAAAATAGCTTTTTTGTTTTGCTGGCGAGTCAAAGTAAGTAAAGCCAAAGAAAGCCAAAGAAACTGAAGCCTGATGACAGAAACCAGAGGATTTAGTACAGACCCATTTCTCTCTCTCTCTCTCTCTCTCTCTCTCTCTCTCTCTCACACACACACACACACACACACACTCTCTCTCTCTCACACACACACTTTCTCTCTCTCACACACACTCTCTCACACACACACACACACTCACACACACACACGGAATTAGAGTGGTCTTGGTGAGCAAAAGCAAGTTGTGTTCTAGTCTCCAGCCAGCACATCAGGCTCTTCATATACCAGGAAAATTGCACCAGCATTTCCAGATACGTTTGTAATAATGAAGAAAACAGTAAGTACTATGGAACGAGTCGGAGGAGATTTACCGAGCACGTCAAAACACAGGCCAAGTGCTTCAGGTACACTATATTGTTAAAGCCTCACAACATCCTATTGCAGTAAATGATGCTGTTATCCTCATACTACAAATGAGGAAACAAGCTCAATGAGTTTAAGTAGCTTGCTTAATAGTTGAGTGTGGAGCGTACTTCCTTTCCTCTGAACCATATCCTGTTTGTGTATTACATGGCTCATCATCAGTCAGTGCTATGAATGCCTTATGTAAAGAATTACGCATGCAGAGTCCAACTCCTTACTTATTTCATCGTGATTTAGGCTTTTTCCACAATCCATTACATTTCTTAATTTGTTAGTGCATTTGACCCTTTTCTCGAAATGGGCACACATTTCTTAGAAATGCCTTACAAGTTATGTTTTTATTTGTTTGCCTGTTTTGCTGTGACGCTCATCCTAAGGAGCAGATAGAGATCTCTTGAAAAAAACCTGAGAAGTAGCATATTCTTTAGCATTTTGCAAAGCCCTGTGATGAAGCCCCCTCAAATAAAGCTCACTATTCAAGTGTTAATAAATGCAAAATACCTTCACAGATACTTCAATGGCATATTATTTCTTGAGAAAAGTCTTTGATTATCTAGGATAAGTTCACAATGGCAATATCTCATTCAGTATTAAAGTATGTTTTATCCTTTTAATGGTCCTAGAATATCAGGGAGGAACATCAATTACACTGTATAGAAACTCCTTGATTTAAAATTCTTCACTGCTTACAGCATATATGCCCAGAAAATAGTAGGTAAGTAAATTAATGAAAAAAGAAATATCTTTCCATTTTCTTTCTTACATTCGATGTAGAATCATCTCTGTTAGCTTGGTTGCAAAGTGGTTGAAGAAATGGAGTCAGCTTGTTTCATCATTGGGGTTCTCTCAGCCAGCCTGGGGGCAAGAGGGCCTCTCAAGGGCCTGGAAGCAGGAACTAGTTGGCTTTGGGGAACTAGATTTCTTTCTCCAGTTCTGGAAGCCAAATAGATTGCATCCATGTCGAATCTCTCAGCACCTACTTTGTGCTTCTGCCTCAGCTGAGAGGTTTGTTCTGCTTTGCTCAGACTACTCTAGCTACTGTCTTTTAGTCCTGTCCCATTGTCCTATAGAAACCATCAGATTGGATGGTGGCCACCATAATCCATTCAGCTGCGGTCAGGTGTGTGGGATCCCAGGGTGTCCTCCCCTCAGTAGGGTCATGGGAATGGAGAGGAGTGAGCCAGGGCAGACTTGCTGAGAGGACTGGGGAAGCCGCGAGGACAGGACTGTGGTGAAAATAGTTACAATTTGTATTATAGCTGCCATGTGGGAAGCAATATTCTTCCTGAATCTGCCTGTTCAAGGACTATACAGAGAGCATCTCTATCATACTTAGATGTTTCCATAAAGGCCTCTCCTGAGTCAATCTAGTTCTGAAAACTCATAGGATTTAAGGATGGGCTTTGGAATTGGGCTACAGGAGAGAGGACAAAAGTGGGGTTTACCTACTTGGTTTATTTAGATTTTAATGGAGACTTGGAGGCTCTCTCGATTGGATGGTGATTTTGCCTCGGAAGCTCTGTTCTTAGGCATATTTATAACGTCTGAGGCTGAAACTTTCCCTGAATGTTTTGGAAATCAGAGATGGAAAACTTCAGTGGATGGTGCTAGCTGAAGTTCAGTGCATGCTAGTGCAAGGGGGGGGCGGGGAATGGTATTTAAAACCACAACTGAATGTAGCCACTTCCGCCTTTTCCATGGAGAAGACAGGGGTGGGAAGAGGGGATAATTCATATCGCCGGAAGCCTGCATCTCTTCACTAATCCTTCCCCTTGCAGCAAGAAGTGGAGGAGGGAGACAGGGTGAGGCTGAGATTTAGGCGGCCTGTGTGATTGAGCAGAATACATTAGTGGGGCTTGGCTCGGACAAAGAGAGTCCATCTGCTGAGTGCGGGGTATGGAGATTCAGTGCAGCCAAGGTGAATTACTTTTTTAAGAAAATGGAAGGTATTTGAAGTTTTTACTCCCAACAGAGAGAAGAGGCAGACAAGAACACAGGGAAACAGGGAGAGAGGAAAGCCCTGGAACACAGGAAAGGGTCCATAGAGCTTTTCAAATTAGGGGTTTCCAATATTCTATTTTTAAGTGATTTGTTTGGCCACCGTGTAAATCCTATCCATTGCTGCAAACCTCAGTCAAGTCAGCTACACAGAAAAGACTTTAATGAGTGTTTTTCTTTGTGAGTGTTTGTTTGGTGGGGAGTGTACATCTTTGTGTGTGTAAATCATGGAAGGAGGCTGGATTTCAAGTCTTCCTAACGGTAGAGACTAGGGAGACAGCATATAAAACAGACAGATCATTCATGGAACTCACTCGGGAAAAGCAGGAGCTAAGGGGCATCAGTGGTGGAAAGCTTTTCACTTCCTCACTATCGCTTCCTGTAGGAACCTTTTCTTTGCCAAGAAGGCCACACCAGTGTATCCCCCAACCCTTGTGTCTTTGGTTTTTTTTTTTACAATGTGACACTGACGCATCTCCATCAAGGATAGAGTCTATGACCCTTCTCCCTGATCCTGGTGCCTCATAAGTGCCTCAACCAATAAATGGGTGGAAGGCATGCTGCAGGACTTCGGAGGCTAGGTCAAAGAAGGCAATGTGGCTTCGACCTGGCTCTTGCTTTCTCTCAGGATGCCTGCCCTTAAAACCACACCTCCGTATGTGAGGAAGCCCACGCAGTGTGCAAAGGCCATGTGTATATATGCTAACCAACAGCCTCAGCTTCAACTCCTAAAAATGTGGACAAACAAGCCTTTGATGATTCCCATTCTTGTGCCTCAAGTTTTCCAGCTTAAAGCCCATACATTGTGTGGCAGAGGCAAGCCATCTCCGCTCTATCCTGACTTAAAGAAGCTATAAGAAATAATAATTGTTATTGTTTTAAGTCACAAAGTTTTAGGGAAATTTGTTATGCTATATTAGATAAATAATAAATCCTCACTTCCAGAATCCCCAGAAAAAACTGAGAACTTTGTGATGAAATTTGGACTAATTCTACTAGAAGCTTAAAGAATTGGGTCATATCTGTTTTCATGGCACTTGCTAGATTTCAAGTACTAGTCTTTGCACTTCAAGAGTTTTGTAGCCTGGGGTGCCTGGGTGGCTCAGTCAGTTAAGCATCTGATCTCAGGGTCCTGGGATTAAGTCACACATTGGGCACCCTGCTCAGCGGGGAGTCTGCTTCTCCCTCCCCCTCCACCCCTCCCCACTGCTCCCCCTGTTCGTGCCTGTGCACATACGGGTCTCTCTCTCAAGTAAATAAATAAAATCTTAAAAAAAAAAAAAAGTTTTATAGCCTGAAAGATAAAGGCAATCAGGGCATAAAAGGGATGGTATGAATGTCTGACTCTCCTCAAAATTCATGTGTTGCAATCCTAACCCCTAAAGCTAATGTTATGAGGAGGTGGGGCCTTTGGGAAGAGCTTAAGTCGTGAGGGTGGGGTCATCACAGATGACCCAGGGCCTCACACAACAGGCTCCGGAGGGATGCCTGGCCACTTCCACCATATGGCAACAAGAAGTCTGACAGCCACAAGAGAGCCCTCACCCAACCATGCTGGCATCCTGAGTTCAGACTTCCAGCCCCCAGGACCATGAGAAAGAAATTCTTGTTGTGTATAAGTGCCTGTGGTATTTTGTTCCAGTGGCCGGAACTTACTTAGACTGGAAGGGAGCTGTTTCATCTTTCAGGAATAAAAAGCACACTCCAGAGATGGTCAAGGAGAAAACAAGTGGCTTGACACACTAAAGAATTAATTCCTCCAGTTTCAGCTATTTTCTAACCATGTTACTGGAAAATTACTTTATTTTTTTTGGTCTCAGTTTCTTCACCTGTAAATCCAGCTAATCCATGTTTATAATCGTAAATCTTAATAGAGAAAATGCCTGTAAAGTGTTTGGCATAGTGTCTGGTCCAGAATAAGCAGTCTATAAATACTAGGTAGTTATTAATAATATGCTTAGTGTAGCACCTAACACTAGGTAATGGCTAAATAAATGGGAGCTGCAATTATTGTAGTGCTCCACATATTTATTCTAACCTGCTAATCTGTATCATTAAATTCTGCCTTCCCAGCTCCATGGCTATGTCCCTGGAGTTTCCATACAAAGAGGACAGAAAGTTCTGTAGTATTATCGAATGTATCATCCCAGTGTGACGAGTAAGCTCACAATAAAACCGAACTCATTCAAAATGTCCTAACCTAAAGCCATTTGTTTGTTAGCAACCAGCCCCAAAAGGCATTGAGTCATCTCTACATGTGTTGGAGTATAAATGGCAATCCTTAGAGATGTGATCATACATTGTGCCAACCTTGGAACATATTCATAACTTGGAGGATCTGTGTTTCAAATTAGACTCTTACATTTTGAGTAGTTAATTCCATTTACACTTAACTATATGAAACTTCTGACTCTTCTGTAAAATAGAGCTGAAAATAGCTTCTCTGGGCATCTGATAGTTCTAAATTAACTCCATAAATAACATTTTGATGAGTAAAGCAGAGAAAAACCAGAAATTTTCCATAATATACACAATAATTGGGAAACTCAATTAAGTGGGTGTAGGAAAACAAAGAACCACATGGAATTTTTTAAATAGAGACCTTTTTCAGGCTTTGGATGAACTCACAGTAGGAAGGCCTCATTGTTCTACAATATCAGCAGGAAACAACCCCCAAACTATAGGTGACACTTCAATAGACTCACCAACTACATCATTGGTCATAATTTCTCCACCTGAAATCTTCATCCCTATTGTTCCCCTAAGAGATGGAGCAGAGAAAACATGCTGACTCCCTGAAGCAACTCAGGTGTACTGTGTAAATTTCTATTTTATTGTTTTGTAATTTGAAATTTCAATTTCCTGAAAAGGTTAAAAATCTTCCCAAGATTACCTCACATATTCTTCACGTTGGGGAAAATATACAATAGGAGATTACTTGGCTCAAATATTCAAACCAGTTTGTCATTGTTCACCTTAACTTTACCAGCCATGTCAATACAACAAAATAAAAGAATTAGTTAAGATGTCTGTTGGAGGTGAAATCAATTTTGCCCAAAAGATGTCTCAGTATGTACAAATTCCAACAGATTTTTCACAAAGGCTAACAAATCAATTTTGAAACGCATGATGTTGAATAAGGTGGAAAACTTTCAAGCCAATCTTTTTCATTTTTAAAATTTTTTCACCTCACCCTGGGATAACTGAAGAACATTAAAGTGCACATATTTAAAGTGTACAATTCGAACAACTTTGACATATGGATATACTCACGAAATCATCACCAGAATCGGGATAACAATCATTTACATCATCCCTATAAGTTAACTTGTGACCCTTTCTAAGGCTTCCCTCCCTCTATCCCTATCCATGGATAACCACAGATCTCTTTTCTGTCACTACGGATTATTTTGCACTTTTTAGAATTATACTTAAATAAAATCCTCGAGTCGGTGCTCTTTTCCACCTGCCTTCTTTCACTCAGCATGATTTTGAGATTCATCATATTGTTAGATACATCAATAGTTCTTTCCTTTTTATTACTGAGTAATAAATATTCCATTATGTAAATAAAACACAATTAGAGCATTCATTTACATGTTGATAGACACTAGGGTTGCTTCCAGTTTGGGGCAATTAAAAATAGAGCTGCTATGAATATCTGTATACAAGTCTTTGTGTGGACATACATTGTGTTTTTCTTGGGTAGATACCAGGGATTGGACATGCTGGGTCATATGGTAGATGTAAGTTTAACTCTTTAAAAAATTGCCATGGAGTGTTGGAAAGCTCCAGTTGCTCCACATCCTTGTCAACACTTGGTATTATTAGATTTTTATTTATTTATTTATTTTGTGTTATCAGATTTTTAAAAATTTTACCCATTTTAATGGGTGTGTAGTGGTATCCCATTGTATTTGCATTTCACTGATGACTAATTATGTTCAGCATCTTTTTGTATGCTAATTGGCTATTCCTATATCTTCTTTTGTGAAGTGTCTATTCAAATCTTTTGATCCATTTTCTTACTAGGTTTTTCTTATTTTGGATTTGTTAATATTCTTTATATGTGTAGAGCAAGTCTCTTGTCTAATGTATCTGTTGCAAACATTTTCTCCCAGTATTTCCTTTTCAACTTATGAAGATCAAAAATGTTTTTATTTTGGTGAAGTCCAATTTATTTTTTTATTTATGGTTTATAAATTTTGGATGCAATATAAGAAAACTTTACCTACTCCAAGGTCACAAAGATGTTCTCCTACATTTTCTTCTAGAAGTTTTATAGTTTGAGGTTTTACATTTAGGTCTACAATAGATTTGATTTAATTTTTGTGTATAGACTAAGGTAAAGATCAATGTTCATTTTCTTCCCCCATAACGTTAACAAGCACAATTTGTTGAATGGACATTTGTTTCTCCATCAAATTTCCTTGGTTTCTTTGTCAAATATCAGTGACAATATATGCGTAGGTCTATTTTATTGAAGTCTATGTCAATACTTCCACTGATACAAAAATGTCTTTAATGCTATAGCTTTATAATAAGTCCTTAAATCTGGTACGGTAAGTCTTCTGTCTCTATCTTTAAAAAATTGCTTTCATTATTCTGGTCCTTTGCATTTCCATATGAATTTTAGAATCAGTTTGTCTATTTCTACAAAATTAAGCTGCTGGAATTTTGACTTGACTACATTAAATCCGTACATCAATTTGGTTAGAATTGCAAATTGAGTCTTCTGATGGTATACCTTTCCACACATTTAGGTCGTCTTTAATTTCTTTCAGTGATGTTTTCTAGTTTTCAGTATTTAAATATAAGACTTTTTTGTCAATTCCTAAAAATAAATTTCTGTTGAAAAGTTTGTTTTCTTAATTGTTTGCAGATAGTACATAAGAATACAATTGATTTTTTGTATATACAGCCTTGTATCCTGGGATCTTGATGAATTAATTAGTTCTAATTCCAGCCAGTTATCAGGTTCCCTAGGATTTTCTATAACTGTCATATCTACAAATTGAGATAGTTTTAAATCTTCCCTTCTGTCTCTTATGCATTTTATGTATTTTTCTTGCCTTCATTCACTGGATAAGTCATCCAGAATTATGCTTTAGAGAAATGATGAAAGTGGGCACCCTTGCATTTTTTCTGATCTTAAGGGGGAAACCATCAGTCTTTCAACATTCAAGTATGACATTAGCTGTAATCTGTTTGTTTTTTCAGAGATGTTCTTTATCCATTTGAGGAAATTCCTTACTATTCCTAGTCTGAACATTTTTTATATTGACTGGGTATTGAATTTTGTCAAGTATACAAACATCTATTAAATTGATATATGGCTTTTCTCCTTTATTCTATGAATATAACCACTTCAGGAATTTCCAAATTTTGTGACTTCATTTTGTGACTGTCACATTCCAAATTTTGTGACATACAAATATCTGAATGTTTAGATGGAGATTCTAATGTATTTATATTCTTAAACATAGCACCTTGTGCATGACTAATAAATGTTTGTTGAATGATTGAATAAATGAATTCATGACACCAGACATATCAAGTATGTGTTGGCTTATATTTCTGTTTAGTAACGATAAAATCTTCCTATACAAATAGTGGTGAGCTCAGTAATCTGCATGGCAAATATAGATTTGGGATAAGGCACTATTTTTATTTCTCCTATAAAATCCAGTTGATATGTATGTACAGTGGGGGATGGATGACAGAAGAGAGGGCTCTGCTCCACATATAATTCAGGAACTCAAGCTAACAGAGGGTTTGCCATCTTTAACACATGGCTCTCAGTGCTATCCTAAGCAATATAGCCAGCCAGTGGGCTGGGGGGAAATAGTAGAGGATGTCATATTATCTTTTTTTACAGGCTAGGCCTAAAAGTGCTAGGTTTAATTTTTATTCATATTTCACTAGCCAGAACTTGGTACATGAACCCACATAGATGCAAGGGAGGTTGGGAAGGTAGTCTGTTTCCCTGTAGCTGTTTCCCTGCAAAATTACAGTAAAGAAGAGGAGCGTGAGTTTTTGGTGAACTGTTAGTTATATCTGCCTTGAGAAGCCAAAAATAAAGGTGAACTTAGGAAGCATTCCTTGAAGGTCAGGTACCAGGCTACATACCGTATGCTACAGTACCTTTGGTTTGTTATAATGTAACATTTCTCAGGCTAGGTCCAGCAGACCAAGGAAGTCCAGCACCATGGATGGTCTCTGAAGAAAAGGTTTCATGTGGTCAAATGAGGGAATGTTAAGTCTAAACGTATTTAAACAAGTGTCTTTCCTGCAAGACTTCTCAGGACATTTAACATATTGATACACATTTTGATTCTCCAAAAACGCGTAGAATGTGAGGCATTTCCATACCTTATTTGGTTGTAAATTACTTATGAAGACAACAGGACTTGGCTTGAGAATTGTTAAGGCAATGGATAGTCAATGACAGCAATTAAATAAAAAGTTATATTTTTCAGTGCTCCTAGCCATCACTCATTCCACTTATTTTTATAAGGGAAATACAATGGTATCTGGAACAAAATTAGCTTTCCACAAAGTCAGGCTGGGTGTGTCTGGGAAAGGGAGAAACTGTTCCAGCCAAGAGAAGGCTTGTGTTCCCAGGGCTTGTCTGGTGCCATCATCGGGTTTGGAGTTACAGAGTCATGGAGTGTCTTGCCTAGAGAGAACATCAAGTATGTGTATGAACTACAACCAGAATCTATATCCCATCTTCCCGGAAAGAAAGAGGAGGAAGGGTTCTCAGCAGTAATCCATCACTGGCATCTTGTTCCATTTCTTCCTTTAATATAGATTATTTGGACTACAAAATATCCATCATGATTTTCTTTATTAACAGGAAGTATAGCTTTGTTAAACATAGAGACGCTGATCTCAGACACGACTCATTTCTTTCTCAAAGTGACTAATCACTACTCCAAGTTTTGGAAGCTACTGTTGATAAAAATAGGCGCATGCCGTGGTGACTTCAGAATTTATACATAAGAAGTGGCTTGGGGTGGCGAGTTGGTGGGAGAAGAAAGAGGTCTTGAAGCTGTGTCTGCCTCACACATTTTATTAGGGGAAACCATGAATTATCAATAGCAATGAATGGGAGTTTAGGGGGATGAGAGAGTCACCCCTGGGGCAGGAGTGAGGTCTGAGGCACTCCTATGTCTTCGTGAGTTCTCATAGTTCATATATAAACTGTAAGAAGGAGTTGGATACGTAGAGGGAAGGAGATGCAGAGAGAGAAGATGAGGGCAAGAGCTAGAGAGAAAAATGAAGAGAGATCACTGTTTTTCATCTAGTTGTCTAGGACCCAGAAAAGGCCTTAGAGGCCACCTTGTCCAATTTCCTCTATTAGAGCCTCTATCTTTCACTAATGTTCATTCAGCTTCTGATCATTTGCTTCTAATGACAGGGTGGTTATGCTGTTCCCAAAGCAGCTCCTTTGATTTTGAACAATTTTAATTGCGCTGGAGGGTACTTTCTTATTTGTCAAAACATCCATCCTCTGTGCTTACTTCCATTTATTGGTTCTAGTTCTGCTCCCCTCCTGGCCTCCTAACTAATGGAGAAAAGTCTTTAATTTTTTTAACATGATTGTCTTAAATATTTAAAGATCCCTGGCATGACCTTACTAAGTATTTTCTTGTCCTCCAAATATCACCAAGTCTGCCACAGGTTCCTCAGGTACAATGACTTGAGAAACCTTCTCCATTCTTGTCACTGTCCTCTGGATACGTATCAAATATTCAACACCCTTCTTAAAAATTCAATATGAAGTAAATACAATCAATGTACAAAACATAACTAATACTGCTTCATCTAACGGTAGCACTTTCAGGGAACTAGGATCTTTTAAGATTTGACAATGTTAATCTCCCTAGCAGGGGGAAATGATCAGAATTTTGCATATTGGAGTAGATCACATGGAGCCAGCAGCAGCCCTTAGATCTGTCAGCTTAGGAAATGTCTCTGTCTTACATTCTCAGCCCTGCTAGATACATCCTCACCGTGCTTCTTCCAAAGTCCCAACCAGTAGTATCCTCTGCTCAAGGTCCTCACAACCACTCTTCATCTGACACTGGTATTCATCAGTGATCTTAATAGAAAACATTCTGAAACTACACATACATATCCGCTCCAGTGCCCAATAGTGTGTGTGTGTGTGTGTATGTGTGTGAGAGAGAGAGAGAGAGAGAGGCTGAATTGTTATTATTACATAAATAATTTACTTTAGACCAAGGTGTCAAGAAACTACTTGTTTCTCTGGACAAAAATATTAATTTTTAATTGACAATAAGAAATTCACATTTAATTGATGGCTTAGAGCCTATTCTATGGTCCAGGTTTGATAATCATGTAAGCTCTTATGGCCTGCATGAATGCATACTCACCTGCCTCCTTGACAGACTCATTCTCCTAGTCAAATTTTTTATTTTTAATTTCTATTGTCTTATTTAGAGTTTGATATAGTGCCCTAGATGTCCTGTTAGAACAAGATAGGCCATAATTAACTAACCAACTAATTCAACTGTATAGTATTTTCAGAAAAGGTTTAACATGTATGTTGTTACCAACATCCTACAATTAAAAGAAAAATATTATAAAGATTGTATAAATTAAACCTGAGTGTACAATAAAAAATAAATGGCTTGATTTCCCACAAAAAGGTATGGTCTTCATAAGCCAGGTAACAATTGGGTTCTACTCTTACAGGGCAAAGGAAAAGGGCAAAGCACAGTTTTCTCTGAGATACTTCACTTTTATAAATAATATCTATCATATTCTGAAAAGAGAGATGGCTAGATGTCAAAGAACCAATAGAAAAAATGTTCCAGCAATCTTTCAGCATGTGAAAATAAGAGAAAGAAGAGAGAAGAAAAGAAAAAAGAAGGGAGAAGAGAAAATAGGAAGAAATTATTCAAATGTAATGAATATACAAAATTCAGTTCTACTGGTGATTCAACCATAACTTAGTTTTCTGTGTGTCATTTGTTATGCGGTTGGCAATTGGCTAAATTGGCCCCTATTAAATCCACATCAGAATGTGAAAATTCCTTTGTGATATGTTTCTTGTTATATCTAGTTTTTCTAGCTATTCCAAGTTGAACATCACCAGAATAAAAATGGATCTTTGGAAAGGAAAGGGGACGTGTTGTACTGATTAACAATTATAACCAGGAACGTGAAATGACAGCGCTCTCCCCAAGCCATGCAGTCAAGTGAGTGCTATAAATTCAAATAAAATATGGACATTTTTCAACTGAACTCTCTATTTCTTCATTTTAGAAGTGTGAGGTTTTAGGAGCCCTCCTCATTCTCTTGAATAATGTTTTATACTCAATGAATGCTAAGGAAAGTTGATGAGTGAATGTCTGTTGTAAAAAATTTCTGAAGTCTAAGTGCAATCTATAGCCACTTTAATAAACAGAAAAGAATTAATTTGGTGTTCCCATTCAGAATTCAATATAAAAATTCAGTGTAATGAATTGCTTTGTCTTAAAACATTTAACCGGTTTAAGTATCTTCGATTCAAGGAGTATTATAATGACTCATATAAGGAGACATTGATGTTCTCCCATACCGTGTCTCTACTTTGCTCTTTTTAAATTTTTCTACTTTGTATAAATAGATGGGGAATCACAGACGGATCGTTATTAAATGAATACACAAGAACAAATAAAAGGAAGATGTCAGCAGCCAGGGAGTGGACTGGCTGCCTCATGGCTATATTCTACTCGAGCCTGCTGATTCCTGTAGGAAACTTCAAGGTGATTTTCCTGACACTGCTTCACAAGGAAGCCCCGCACAGCAGAATGTAGTGAAAACTTTGCCTTCATTTGGCAAGTTCAAGCTGTGTGGACCATCAGTCTGAATTATTCTGAACCATTTCCCTTGACATCAAAATTTTCCCACAGTTGATCGAATCATCCTTTTGATTAGACTTCACCTCCTTTTTATAGTCTATGATTTAAAAAAAATATTTAATCAGTCCAAATTACATAGGAAATAAAACTTGTCACTATTCATATTCAAATCAGAGAATTTATATCTTTTAACCCTGAAATCTAGTCACTTATATGTTTGTTAAAGAAACTATTCATGCAATAAAATATACTAAGTACTTTGAGAATACATTGCTTTGGCAAAATTTGGCTAATTTGTCCAGGAATAGCTAATTAAATAAGTAAACAATATATAAATAACAGTTGTAATAGGTATTTTAAAATCAACTGGAAACATAGAATATACGGTGCAAATTGATATTAATATTCAAGCATAGCTTAGCAAACATCTTATGAGGAATGTGCTTTCATTATTCCTGTTTTGGAGCTTGGAGAAGTGAGGCAAAACCAGGTGTTTAAACAGGAAAGCCTGAATTAACCACCATACTGGTTTTCAATTGCAGCTGTAACCAATTACCACAAACTTAAACCATACGAATGTATTCTCTCACAGTTCTGGAGGTCAGAAGTCCAAAAGGATTTCACTGGGCTAAGATCAAGGTTTGCATTCCTTTTGGAGGCTCCAGGTAAGAATCTGTTTTCCTGCCTTTTCTAGCTTCTAGAAAACCCTTGGTTCCTGGCCTCTTCCTCCATCTTCAGAGCCGCAGCGCGGCATCTCACATTTTTTTTCCTCTCTCTCTTTCTCTCTCTCTCCCTCCTTCCTTTTCCCCATCTCGTGTTCTCTCACCTCTCGCTTTTGTCTTCCCACCTCTTTTCTCTGATTCTTCTACCTCCTTCTCTCACCTTTTAAGAACACATGTGATTATATATCCACTTGAGCCCACCTGCTAACCCAGAATAATCTCCCTAACCTAAAGTCCTTAAATCCTTTGCCATGTAAAGCAACATATTCGCAGGTTCTGGGGTTTAGGATGCGGACATCTGTGAGGGAAAGTTTTCTGTCCACCCCAACCACCCTATTGAATGGCAACCCAAAGTCCCTGAACCAAGCAGGCAGAGCCGAGACAAGACTCGGGTCTTCTGCTTGTTGACATAATTCTTATTTTTTATCATATTGTGAAACTGACATTACGAGGACAGTCATGACAAAGGGGAAATATTTTGAAAGAACTGCCTGCTTGAAGCCTACAGTGGTGTCACAGTCTGACTCAGGAAAGAGCGAATGAATGAGTGACTGCTAACAGATGGCTCACTTGACTTAGTCCAACATTCAGGATATAGTGACCACTTATTAACTGCCTAATATTTTTATATAACCTATAGGTAAAACAAAGGGGCTTGAAGCATTTTCCCTGCTCTCAAGAAGCCTAAAATCACATTGCACAGACAGTTTTACCTTGCACAAAACCACTAAACAACTACCTAACTGGTAAACAAGAACTAAATTGTATTTAGGGGTTGCTGTTCCTGCTGGAGAAATCGATACTAGAAGGAAAATTTGAAGAATTAATAGCGCTCATATTGCTAAGAGGAATTGTGGAGTCTTGGGAATGACAATATCCAGCAAAGAGACAAGAAAACACAAGTGTGATGTGCACAAATACAAACAAATGAAAGTAAACAACTTACTAGTGGAAAATACACATGGACTGTGGGATAAATTAGAGAAGAAAACTGAGATTCAACAATTCATCTATTCAACAAATATATATTTCTTGAGTACCTATTATGCGCCAGGCACTATCCAAGTGCTGGAGAAAAAATACTGAAAACTTACAGCTTGTATTTATACTGCAACATTTCCTTTTCTTGTGATCACATTTTTGGTTATAGCGTAAAATTAGGTGGAGGAATACTGGCCCAACCACCATCGTATACGAAGTATTAACACTTTTAGGATCAGGCCTAGATAGACTAGAATTTAGAGAAGAAAAGACGATTTGAACAACAGGCCAGACCTTACAGGTATCATGTTCTGCGTGGGCTGTCTTCCCTTGAATTTATGAAGTCTGTCACTTAAATATGCACTTTCTGTTACTAAATATAAAGCTGATAACCTTGCTGGAGCTCTCAGGGGCTCTGCAGCTAAACTGGGAAGGCCAGCAGGCAGGGTTGCTGGGTTGCAGGGTCTCAGATGTCAAATGAGTTCAAAAGTGTGCCAGTTTGATCCTCAAATGAAATGAGTCCACTAAATAAGAGAATGGGAACGAGAGAGCTGGTAGCGGCCTCAGAATCAGAACAGCCTTGCAACTGCAAAGGCCCTGATGAGGATGGGCTTTTTATCCTCTTTGGAAAACCTGGTGTTCTTAGAAAACCGAGTGTAACAGCATGAGGCGAGTTTTAGACAAGTCAACAGAACACATTTATGGAAGAAGGAAAGTAGAATTCAGGTAAAAGCAAAACAAAGAAATGTGTAGAAAGTGCAGAAAGTAAAAACCGATAGGAAAACCCAGCAGGGGTGCACAAATCACATCGCCTCTCTCACACACTGCTGTTATTTGGGACTTTCTACTAAGCACAGATTACTGGGAATTGATTAGATAATGATACAGTTTCCCCCTTAAATTTAGTGACCTCCCCTGGATATTTAGACCTAAAGATTATAATTATAGTGATTATTGGAAAAGGATATTATACTTCCTTTCGTAGAGCTGGATTTTGAGAGACATGTCAAATTTAATTTTAACAAACATGATTAAAGTAAATTCCTGTTTATATAAGGCCACAGAGAAATGGAAAATTAAATTGTTTAAGCCACAGGCTTTCTAAGAATGAAATATAAAAATATTGGAAAGTGGATTATATAATTCCATACCTTGGCCAATAGAGAATTCTAGAGCTATTTTAACATTTCCTGGGAGATTTGGCATTATCACCGTTAAATTCCATGTGGGATTGATGAATGCTGAAGAAGACCTTTTGTCCTGAGATGGTTGATTCTATAATACAACCCTTTTAAAATCTTCTTTGTTTCCTCCCTCTGTTGTATTCTTGCTGTTTATACTGCCTACATTTCCAATATGCTTCTAATCTACTCCTGTCATGTATATACACGTTTGCATCCAAGACTGAGATAGGCTCCGTGTCCCCCACTAAGGAATAAAATAGTTGGACTTGATACCAGTTATTTCTGACTCAAGTTTATCGAGAGACTTCAGTCACTTACTTCTGGTTGTATAAACTCTGAACCAGGTAAAGGATGATGTTATTTACTTGGCAAATTATTTGGAAAGAAAATGTTTCTAAGACTTGGCCAATAATCCACTTCTCTGGAGTAAAGGTAGATATAATAAAATTCAGTGGAAGAATTTTGTCATTTTCTTAGAACGTGCTGGTAATGGAATTTTATATTTAATGAAATAGAATTTAAAAAGTAATAAGCATGCAGAAAAAATACTGGCATTCTCATTGTTTAAGGTCTTTTATTAGAGCTGAGGGGCAATGGTTTGGACAGTATTTTCGGGAAACCAGTGATTGTTAACCAGGAGTCCATATTAGAATCACCAGAGCAGGCTTCATGGACATAAAGCCTCTCGAGACACACAGGGCCCTGCATTTAGAAGGGCCCCCCACTTGGTTTAATGATCTGCTGATGCCATCTTGAAATTCTTACTAATTTCATCTTTAAACCTGTGTTTTGTAAATGAAGTCCTATGGAACAACAGAGCGTGTGTGTGGCTACTGTCATCCCTTGCCTCCCCTTTTGCCTATAGTGTTCATGGTGCCCCCGGAGCATAGAATTCTGGAGTTCATGGGAGTTCAGAAGACTCAAAGTAGGTATTATTGGGGACATATATTTAAACGAAATCTCCTTCCAACCCAAAAACCTTTCCACAAAGTTAGATGAGGAAAAATACATTTTCATTATTGAATAGGCTTCAACCCAAATGTGACCTGCATCACAGGCATCCACTAAAGGGACCATGAAGACAGAAAGGAATTTTACTCTTTTACATAGCCAAGCAGAGATAACCCACCAACACACATATCTCAAGGTAAACCATAACTAGTCCTCAAGTAAGAGGACTTGACAGCACCATTCATCGCACATGGCTCATCCCAGATGCAGCTGGAAAGTGGGCTGACCCTCTGTGCTAACTGGCTTTATCTGAAGGAAAAATAAACTTTCCCTACCTTTCCAGGAGGTAGTTTCTGAGCAAAGCTCAGCTCCTACCCTCCTACAGAAGCTGGAGATATGGGGACTACCTTCCTTGATTGCATTTCAGATGATGGTTCTCAGGTCTTTGAGAAAGACCTTCCTGGGTCCAGCTAGCAAAAGACTACTTCGTTTTTCAAGATGTACCTACAATTCAAAGGAGTCAGAAAGAACTTGCAATTACAAGATTTCTAAAGTAAATGCTCTAAGAAAGCGGCGGGGGTGGGGAGGGTGCTGGTTTCCATATTTTCAACAGGAAGATTCAAGCCTCCTGTTTTTAAATTTGCATTTGCCCTTACACCATGACTGAGGTGGGGTGGTGGGATGCTGACAGCCCCAAGAGTCTGTGCTTCTGTTCACCCCCACACTTGCCTTCAATGCCAAAAGAAGGTTATGGTGACCAAGGAATCGTAACATTTCCTCTCTTAGTTGTATTACTGCCCTGAATTCACCACTTATTCTAAAAATAATGACAGAAAAGGAAAAAAAGAAAGGGAAAGCTTCTCATAGGTGAGTTTCCTTCAGTATTTCTTTACTCTTCAGTGAGTGGAAGGTAGAGAGTGTCAGTAGAATCTGGGCATATCAGGAACTGAAAAAAAAAAAAAACAGCTCAGTTAATTTGTGAAGTTTTCCACTGTTCTGATAAGAAAAGACCTACATGCATGCATGAGCTATGGTGTATGAATTGTGTAATTTCAGCGATTTCACATGTCCCTTAAATACTCTTATATTTGCATTTAAAGCCGGCACCGTACAATATAAAGACGCACAATAAAATTCATTCTAACAACTCAAAATTTTACTCTATTTAAAATAACAACATTACACTGCAAGTAAAAAATATCAGGACAAGTTGAGTGAGAGATCATGGAAGGAAAGGAAAAACGTTTTTCTCCTCTGCTTTTTTGAGAAAAGGGCCCTGCATTTGTTTTGCATGGGATCCTGCAAATTATGCAGCCAGCTCTGATCCCTGGTGGGGCTTTAAAAAACAAGTTTCCCAGATTATGTACCTCCGACCTGTGGAATCAAAATCTCCAGGCAGAGGGCCCAGACATTTGTACTTTTAAAAATTTAAATGCAAAATAGAGGATTCTGGTGAGTATCTCTGACTAAGAACCACCATTATAGGCTTTAAGGAGAAGATGGTGCTGCCTGGAGTGGTCAGAAAAGGCTTAATGAAGAATAATTTGAATAGAGCCTTAAAGGAAAAATTAGATTTAGTTGAGTTAAAGTTTAAGTGGGATGGTATTAAGGCTAAGTACACACTGAACAAAAACATTGAAGATGTGTCCGATAGAGTGTTGGAAGGGACAGGGAGACAATTTGCCTTGGGCCAAAGAAATAGGTGAGTGATCAAGCAGATGACCCCCCAAATGGATAAAGCCTTTTTGTTGGAAACATTGGGGAGCACGGAATGTTTCTACGGAATGGACTTGGTGCCTTATGCAGGAGAAAGTATCGAATCGAGAGATGGGAAGCAGGAAAGAGAGTGGGCATGACAGTGCAGAGTTCTAGGTGAGAGATGACAGGGCCTAGAGCAGCATAGTATTTTTAAAAATAACAAATTTAACAAATGTAAAAAATAACAAACTAATGATATGAAAAATATCAACTTGAATGCACCCCATTACCTGAACATTAGTCAAATGGGCATGCTCAAATTGGCATGTCCTAATTTAGCATATGTAAAAGGACCGAGATTATTTTTTTAAATGTATTTTTTTAATTAGAATTTAATATTTAAAATTTTACTTAATGTGTATTAAAATATAATTTCAGAGCTCTTTTTCCTGAAAATGCAAAACATCCTGTAGAGTCCTGGGTGGATTGCAGGGACTGTGGGCTCTGTAGATGGCCCTTTCAACAGACTGTGGCATTGACCGCAAGAATGAACTTGACATAACAGAAGCAAGAAATAATCTAAGGGAAAAGGCACAGAACTCGTTGACTGACTGTAAATGACTTAAGGAATGGTAGAATAAAAAACAGGGAGTGTGATGTTGCCAAAGACAAAAACTGGGATTTCAATTTGGTTCAGGTTTTGGATCAGGTTGAGTTTAACATAGCTGTGGAGGAATCAATGGAAATGAGCAAGTGCCATTGATACCCACCACACAGTCAAGTGCAGAGGAAAAAATTATTACTTGGGTAAGGTCTAATGACAGGGGTTTTATTTTATATGGATAGGAAATGAAGTTAGGATAGTAGATGAACCCTCCATAGAAGAAGCTTTCGATAGAGCAGATCTTGATAAGAACTGACGGAGGTGATTATGGAAGGTAGAGAAAACTAATTCAGAGAGGTTTCAAAAAAATTTAGATTGATACAGTCCCAGGAACCAATGGGAATATTTTGTCTAAAACGCACATTCACGAGACAGTAAATTGCTATGTCTGAATTCTGTACACATCTTTGCAATGATCTTCTTTCCTGATCCTCTTATCGGCTTCCTTTTAATTACATGCTCATTTTGATAATATTCTAATGTTTGGGGTTCTCCCTTTGTAAGAGATATTAAGTTTGTCTTTTGTTGCTCAGAGCATTTGTGTGACACAAATGCAAAGGCAGGGTTGCATTTTAAATGTCTATTAATGTTTATTATTGTCACAAAGCAAGAATATCCAGCATTATTAATAGATCTATCATCTAAAAATCTCCTGATGTATTATCAGTTATATTTCCTGATAGAATTTTTCAATGTCATTTTATGTTGTGTCCCTCACAGAGATTAGTGTTAAAATTTGGAAGGGGGAAGATCAAAAATCACACATAGACACAGAAGATAAAACATATAGGAATAAACTTAAGATATGAGCAAGTCCTCCTTGGTGACACAAAAATATACTTGAACAAGTAGAAAGATACTCCTTTTCCTTGAAAGAGGTGAATAAACATCATAAAGCTATGACTTCTCCATGGATTAATTTATAATGTATTGCAACCCCAATGCAACTAGTAATCCCCGCCTGCCTACCTTCCCCCGGAACTACCAAGTTGATTCCAAACTTGCTTTCTGGAGTAATCAGGAAGGGCTTAAAGAAGAAGAATTTGAGATAAGAGAAAAATAAGAGAAATGAAGGAGGGACTGGTCCCTTAGAAATTTTAACAGAAATCTCCAGAATTAAAACAGTGTGGTACTTGCCCCTGAATGCTTAGTTAGAACCACAGATCAGAAAAGAAAATCCAGAAAGACATGGCAAATGGAAATGTAGTATATGATGAAGGTGGCATCTTCAAACACTGGGGAAACGGAGAGAGTTTTTAACAAATGACTTGGAACAACTGGCTAGCCAGCTGGAAAAAGATACCATACCTCACCTACACAAGGATAAACTGCAAATTAAATGTCAAAATAAAATGAAACCATACAAGGATTAGAAGAAAACACAGGTGAATTCCTTTATGACCTGAGTGGAGGGAAAACTTTCTAACTATGAATTCAAATGCAAATGCAGTAAAAGAAACAATTGGTACTTTTGGACTACATTAAACAACAATAAAATCCTTTTCCATGGTAGAAAAATGCCATAAGCAAAATCAAAGATAAATGCAAATTAGTAGACAATATTTGCATCATACAGTATAGGTAAAAAGCTACTTTCCCTAATACAGAATAGAATTCTAAAAAGTGGAGGAGAAAAAGAACAAATATATATAGATATAGATAGATTTCAATAAATCAATATATATTTATATATAAGGATATATCAATACATACTTACATATATTAGAAAAATGGGCATGCGACATGAGCAGACATGAAAGGTGTATGCAAAGAGCTCTTAAACATAAGAAAAATGTTCAACTTCACTTGTAATAAGATAAATACAATTTAATTTGAGAGACCATTTTTCACCTCTCAAGTTGGCAAAACATTAGAAGCTTAACAATACAGAGGCAATGGCCCTCACTCATGGCTGGTGGGGATGCCAAATTGCACAACTCTGGAGGGGTAAAAAGTCTTATAGAAACTTATTCTTCAAACCAGCAATCCCACATCTAGAATTTTCCCCTAAAGTTATACCTACAACAAAACAGAAAAAAATATGCACAAGGTTATTCACTGCATGTTTGTAGTAGCTAAGTATAAAAAACAACCTGAACGCCCATACACTGGAGATGGACAGATAGACTAGGATACAGCCACAGGATGGAGTATTCTGTCATGATTAAAAACAGGGAGGAAGGTCTATATGAACTTTATGGACTGATTTTTAGAACATATGGTTAACTGAATAAAGTAAGGTACAAAATAGAATATGTAATATACATGCATGAGAGAGAGAGAGTGTGTGTATGTGTGTCTGTGTTTGTACAGGAAGAATAATCAAACTAATGAAATCTGTATGTATAAAAAGAAATCTATTATATACAGGAAATCTGTAAGGAAAAGAGTGGAAGCTATAGAAAATGAGATGGGACTGCACTAATCATATCATCTTGGACAGTTTTCATTTCGGGGCCATGTTAATGTTTTATACATTAAGTAATAAGGTTAAGTAAAGGATGGGGTTTCAAAATGTAATGCAAACAGAATCAAATGAACCTCACTATATATCAAATCAGTAACATTACCACACAGAAGAAGAAAAGAATCCAGTGACTTCTGAAGGATGAGCTCCCTGACGGATGCATGACAAGGACGCAGCATCGTCCGGGCAGTATTTCTGGCAAGACATGTGTGCCCTGAAAGTAACACGAGGAAACAATCTGACAAATCAGAACAGATGAACAATTGCAAAACACTGGTCTGCAATCTTCAAAAAATGTAAAAGGTTGGGGAGTTGCTCTAGATAAAAAGGAGACTGAGGCGGCATAACAATGAAACACAATGCATGCTTTTAACTGGATTCCAGATTGCAAAAAGAAAAAAAACAACAACAACAACTGCGAAGTTCCTTAGGGGGGCAGTTGATGCAATCAAAATTAGATAATCGTATGGTATAAATACCAAATTTCCTAACCGTGGTAATTGGATTATGTTTATATGGGATTTGTCCTTTTTTTTTTTTTTTTTTTTTTTTAACAGATATGCATTCAACTATTTGGGGCTGAAATGTTACAAGGCCTATAATTAGCTCTCAAATGCTTTAGCAAATAAATGAATTAATGATTGAATGGAAAATGTGTGTTTATTAGAGAGAGAGAGAGAGACTGAGCAAATGTGACAAGAACGTTAACAATTGGTGAATCTAGGAGAAGATATAGGAATGTTACTATATTATGCTTTTTTCACTCTGTAGGTTGGAAACTTTCCAAAATAAACAGCTGGGGTGGGGGCAGGAAGGACATGCAGAAGCCTATACCTGAGGGCGAGGGACAGCTCTGGGAATCCACTCCTATCCCTCCCCTTACCACCTTGGATCAAAGAATACACATACCCAACTGTCCCTATAGATGGGTACTGCTACATCTAATGACACAGCCTTGACAACATAGTGATATTCTCTGTTGTCCAGAGTGTTTCTGTACAGGGGGAGAGAGGAGATTTGTGTGGCTCTAAAGATGTGCGCTGCGCTTCATCAAGAAGGATGATGAGCCGACTGCAGAGAAGGCACAGACCCCCAGTGCTCTTCAGTGAGGGATAACAGATCTACAATAATATGTCCATATTCTGTATGGCACATCAGCAGTCTTGACAAGGGATATGGAGAAGAGAGAGGAAAGAAAAAATATTTTCTCACCAAGTGTCTTTGGTGGAGGATGAATTACTCAGCATATTTGTTACAACCACCAGCCTTGGAGATCCATTTAGCCTTGAATTCTTGGTCCAACTTGGGAAGGATACTAAGCATCTAATTCAGGCCTTCTAGGCCTATTTGGATTCTGGTGCCAATCCAAAAGTTTGTTCTTTTTATTATTCTTTTTTATTTTTTGAAGGGAATTACCAGCTCTTCCCTATTATAAGTTTGAATAGGTCCTTTGCATCCTGCCCCCAGAAATGGACCAAACTGTAGACTGTATCACAAGCCTGACACAAACTTAAGTGTGTGAGTAGGTTGATGTGTTTCTGTAAAGCGCTTCCAGGGTGGGAAGAAGACCCTCCGAGATCAAGCTTCCCGAAGCAGAGACCTACTGCCCCGGTCCCCCCTGGACCTCCTGGGAGAGCCAGATGTGATGTGGCTTTTGGCTAGGGGAGAGGGTACAGACTGTGCTGGGGAATTGGCTACTTGGAAAGTCTATTTAAAAAAAAAATGTGGGCTGGCAAATTTTGATGTCTTTACAAGGCTGCATGTAAGACAATTAAACCTAATTTATCTTAAAAAATAACTTCATGTATCTGACTATAGAAGTCAGCTTCAATAAAGACATAAAATCCTAATACACATCTTATACCTTTTAGTTGTTGACTCAATGTTAACAACTGGAAAGTCAGAGATTCTTTATTCCAGGCCCAATTTTAGTGCAGACTCTAAGATGGGAAAAAAAAAATCACTAACTTTATTATATCCCATCAGGTTATTCAATCATTGGAGAATAACAATCCTAACCTTTCTTTCAGATGACTCTGAGGAGTGACTAATAAACATGAAGGAATCTTGCCTGGAAGTTGCCAAATATTATGTAAATGTGTATGGATTAAAATAATTCAACCAATTTTGTCCTATTATAAGGGTTTAAACTTTATGCAATAAATTTTAAAAATCTCTTTGCTGATTTTTTTTAAACAAGGAAACTGTCACTTTTAAGATAGCAATTTTTAAAGATGATTTTTAGAAAAATAATAGAAGGTGAAAGTAAATTTTATTAGGATTGAAATAATTGAAAGTTATTTGTATGACTAGAAGCCCCAAAGAAAATGAAAGAGCTCTATAAATAAACAGATGATAGAGAGAGAGAGAGAGAGATTTTAAGGACAGTTTGGAAACATCTGTGACATTCTTTACTATACACATTTTAGAAGTTAAAAAAAATGTCCACAGAAATTGACCCAATCGTCCATGAGTGAAGTTAATCCAACAAGACAATGCTTAAAAGGAAAATCTCATGTTTATAACAAAACAAAGCTCTTCATTCTCAAGTATCCAATTAGGTAGGGTGTAAATGTGGTTTTCTCCCTTGGGGGAGCATGGAGAGGCCTTTTTCTCTTGCTTTACAACTCAATAGTTTTGTACTCACTCTCGCCTCTGGACACACACACCTGGTCTTCCTGCTGCCTGGAGCAAGAATCTTCTCTCTTTTCTTTACCTGGCTGACCTCTGGTTATAGGTAAGAATGTCACTGGAGTTCTAGCGCCATGACAGTCAAGACTGTGTTAGTGTCCCCTCCAGTGAGCCGTCAGCACCTCAGGTCCTCCCTTGTTCAGAGTATTTCCTGTACTTCTTATCACGGCTCTCCTGCCCTCCCCCATTGTGCTGTCATCCTCCATGAGGGAGAGGCACGTCTCTCATTCACAGTCCTATCTCCAGCTCCCCGCCCAGTGCTGAACACTGGATGTTTAAAACAAAACCAAGGGGCACCTGGGTGGCGTAGTCGGTTAAGCATCCGATTCCTGGTTTCAGCTCAGGTCGTGAGCTCAGGGTCTTGAGATCGAGCCCTGTGTGGGGCTCCGTGCTCAGTCGGCTTGGGATTCTCTCTCTCCCTCTGCCCCTCTTGCTCGTGCTCTCTCTCTCTCTAAGATAAATAAATAAATCTATAAAAGCAGAACTGCTTCATACTGTTCTTTTTTGTTCGGCAATTATTCTTTCTGTTGGAACTGAACGCCCCACCCTTTCCCCCCTCAAACTCATCCTTTGCTTGGATCATTTCTATTTAGCCCACAGGTCTCAATTTTGATAATATTCCCCTTTAGGAAAACTTCCTTGAACTTCTGGGCAGGGTTTCATACCCCTCTTATGTGCTATCCTAACATGCTACACTTTTCTGTGATAGCCTTTACTGTTCGAATTGTAATTGCCATGTTTTCCGTGTCTTCCACCAGAATGTAAGCCCTGTGATGGCAGGGACCATGTCACGTCATCAACCTTTATATTTTCGGAATGTGGTTATGTGCTGGAATGCACTTAAGAAATATTTGCTAAGTAGTATTATATTATTACGATTATTTTGTAATTATAATTACAAATGACTTCCTCTTCTTCAGCTTCTCTTTCTCTTCTCCATCCTTTGTACCACTGCCCTGATGGCCTTTCTTAAATTCTGCCTTCATCAACTTACTGCTCAAAATCCTTTAAGGCCACTTAGGGTACTACATAATCAAACTTCAACTTGCATGTCTAGATGTTAAGGCACTGAAAATGTTTTTCCAATTTTAATTCCAGTAAGTTAACATAATGAGATATCACCTCACACCTGTCAGAATGACTACAATCCAAACCCCAAAAAACAACAAGTGTTGGTGAGCTTGTAGAGAAAAAGGAAACCTCCTGCACTGCTGTGGGAATGCAGTCTGGGGCAGCCACTCTGGAAGACAGTATGGAGGTTCCTCAAAAAGGGAAGGCACTTTTTCATATGGCCTCTTCCTGCTATTCTTCCTTTAGGTCCCTCCACTTCTCTTTGCATCTTCCACTTGAGTTAGGCCAGTTGCCTTGGTCCACATTTATAGGACACTGGACAAAACTGTACATTCATTTGTGATTCTGTGATCTACCTTTAGTACCAACCCTAAAACGCCTGCCACATCCATAGCTCCCACTCTATGTGGAGTTTCACCACAGTCCCTCCCTCAAGGAGTCTTATTTATGAGAGCCATAATGTTGATATGCATAAACTTTGCCACCTTGCTGACTGGCCCTGGTTTGTGTCTGTGTGCATGTTCATGGTGGGGTGTGTGTTCATGTGTTCATGTGTGTGGGCTGTGATTGATACAGTAACAGCCAGCCTCCAGATGAGCTAGAATCTATGAAGGAGGCTGTGGGGCAACTTCTGACTAACATGGACAACAGTGGTCTAGGAACCAATCAGACCAATCTCTTAGCAAAATCTGAATGAGGTATTATTTAGCCAGGTAAGTCTCCAGACAGTGATACAAGGTGACTGAGATAAAAAGAGTGCGAGCGTGAGTTAGAGAGGAAATAGCAAATACATAGGAGACAAGCAGGCAATACGCCATGAGGGTAGAGCCCAGGGGGCAACACAAGCTGTGAAGGAAAAGCGGAAAACTATACAGAAGAGAGCATGAGGCAGTTGGTGGCAGTTGAAAGTCAGGAGTGAATGCCCTTCTGCTGGCGTGGGGCAACGGCATAACCGGGTCACGGGTGTCGTGCTGGCATGTGAATTGTCTTTCCGTTCCTGACCTGTAAGCCAGGCTCCACAAAACCAAACTCTACAACTCATTTCATTTCTATAATGCCCGATACCTAGCTAGCTTGTACTGTTACAACAATCATGCATTTGATTTAAGATATCCTGAGTGAATCTCTGTTTCTGAAAAACTCTGAAAAACTTTGCACAGTTTCATTTTGCCTTTATAAAACAGTGAAATCCAATTTCTTTTGGAGGAATCCCATAAAAGAGAAGTAACTTTCAACATGTAGACCACAGTATAGCCTCTGTGTTGTATCCTTTCTGGTGCTGAAATTTTGTAAGCTGCTCCATCACTGCAAAGAATGAATGAGCATCTTGCTTGGCTAAAAATGGTTTCCCTCTTAACAAATTTCATGCATATTGAGTCTTTTATTTATTTTTTGTACAAAATTGTTACTGAATTGTGTGAGCACTATAATTATGTTTCCACGTTGACAGGTAAGATGGAATGTTAACTAAAGTAATTCTTTCAAGTGCATTACAAGTACTGCATACTTATTGAAAATTACTTGGCTTATCTGGTCAATACTCTGTAAATTAATTGAGGGAATTGATTCTTGGTGTTCGTTGGGGAAAGAAAGCCAAGCTGCCTTACATGAAATAATTGTAGAGTGGAAAACCACACATTGTTGAGAAAAACAGTACAATAGTGTGGAATGAGCACTGGACCTGTTCCCCTTAACCTTTGCTTTTTTCTCCCCAAACTTGAGATACCTCTAAATATTATTTCCCTCTCTAACCAGTATACATTCAAAATACCTCACTTCAACTTTTCGCCATCAGCCTTAATCTCTCTGTTCCCCTGCCCTTTGGCCTACTATTCTGCAAAACCCAGACTCAAAATAACCTTTCTGATTTTGTCCCTATTACTGGAATTTTGAGCACCACTGAGAAAATAAAACAACTGTGAAGATATGTGCCATTACGCATGTATTATTTACAACCTCAGCTTAGTAATATCTTTATGTGCTTGCTCAAGGGTCACTTTTACTCCCGTAACAGAGAAGCAAGATGGCGGTGCTCTTTTTGAGTCTTGTAACTCGGACCCCATCTCTTTCAACAAGGACTTTGCTATCCCTTTCATACACATACCCTCCAAATAGAAACCTTTAGGCATGCAATACTTCCTGCAAGTTACCTGCATCTGAACCTGTCTTAGCCTTCACTCCAGTCTCAGAGGCTGGCAAGTATCAAAGTGTAATCTCATCCAGAAGAAAGGGCTTCCAAACAAAAGGATTTTAAGAGTTTTCTGGAGTAGCACAAATGATCTACAGGGATTATTCTTCTCTTGACATTAGTGAAGCCTCTGTTCAGAGATACTGGTGCTAAACTGAAGCTCAGACCTGCTTGTGATTTTTATTAGTTTCGATTACTGGGAGTAACATAAAGAGTTTTGTGTTCCATACAATGATGAATAACTAGAATGAGAGTCAGTGATCTGATCCTTTTTCAGTCTTATCCTCCCTGAGGCCTGGTCTCAGAGAAGCAATGATCAGTTCACAAAAGGTAAATATAACTTTAAAAAAATAGAGACTAATTTTTTCAATTAGATTAAATTGGGTTCAGCTTATTTCATCTCAGTTTGATCCCTGAAAAATTTCTGCAAAATCCTACTCTAAAGCAAGATAGTGTGGCCTAGTTATTTTTAATATTTACTTTGACCTAAGCAAAGGCCATGCAATATTATCTTTGAAAATCAAAATGCTTTAAAATAATAGGTACACATTAATTTCTTCATTTAATATAGCTAAAAAGGAAAATTCCTTTGGTATTACTGTTAACACGGAACAAGATCCAATTCTACATTATTATCAACATATTCAATTCATTTAAGCCAATGGCTTAAAAGTGATAGATTTTTCAAATGTTGTAAAACAAATCTTTTATCTTTACCTCCCTCCTCTAATAAGTCATATCCATGCCAAGCACTCTGGATATGTAACATTCTCCAGAGCCTTATTTCCAGATTGTATAAGTCAAAGCTACCATTTCTATATAATGCAAGTGGTAGTTCTAACACAGTAATGATGGTCACTGCATTGTCATCATTGTTATATGCATATTATACTTACACAGACTATATGTTGCATAAGTATCACACTTGTATTATATCAATAATAAGATACCTTACCAAGAACTTTGCATGTGAGATAATTTCTTAAGAGCTGAGAATGATTTATTTTCATTTTGTAGGTAAGAAACTGAAGATTTCACCAATTAAGTAATTTGGCAGCAGTTAATAGCTACTACAGATTTTACACTGGGCCAGCCTCACCCCAAATATTAGCTTTTAGTTACTACCCTGTATTTCATCTCATAGGGATTTTACTGTTGGTGTTCACATGTAGTATGTATATCTTTGACCTTGAGAGTCAACATATGAAGTAAGCATTATCATCTTCATTTCAAAAATTAAAATTTTGAGGCCCAGGTAGGTTAAGGGATTTCCCAAAGTTATTTAGCTGGTGAGTGGCAGGACTGACCTCCTGATGGCAATTCCACCCATCCACTTTTCTGTCAAATATTCTTGAAGGCACATAGCCTGTGTCATTTAGAGGCACAAAAAAGTCTCTTTTGTTGTCAGTTTCAATAAGTACTCTTAATAACATTTAAAATATTTTTTTCCAAAATTAGCCATCTTCATAGTTTTGTTTGAGGATAAACTATGTACCAAACCCTGATGGTTAGGAATAACAGGTTAAAAATTAGAACTGACCATTTATATTCTAATGTGTCATCTCCATTTGACTTTCTAGATACACCTATACATTTTTATTCCTCTATTTTAACCTCCAATTTTAGAACATTTCCATAGTCTTAAAACCAGTTTCTGTAAAAAATGAGCATTGGCCAAAGTATACTTTATAGATGATATTATGTGATATATGGATCATACCGTTTTTGGTAATTGACCTCTCTGAAAGGAGCTGGTTGTTATGGTTACCACAGGAAAAAAGTAAGAGAGAAGGAGAGAGAGAGAGAGGAAGAGAGAGAGAGGAAGAGAGAGAGGGAGAGAGGTCATTTTGAAACAACATACTGCAGAGTTTTGTTTGGAGTGGTCATATTAAGTTTCCTGGCTGACTTACCTCACCATCCTCTCAGGAAACAGAACTAATTATAAGCATGGGAAACTGGAAATACTATTTCTTAGTATTGGCATCTGATATATTCCAGAATCCATAGATATGGAATCGCCTTTCCTATGCTTTTGTGTGTATTCCCTTAAATAATTTTGCTAGGCATTCTGAACACACATTAACAGTTATAGTATTAAACTGTGTAAATATTGGGTAAAGAAGGGAGATTCTTAACACCTTCAGCCAGTTTTTTTGTTGTTGTTGCAGAGGTATTTGACTGGTTGGGAATGCTGTGGAAGGCTGATAGTCATGTGCAAATCAAAAAGCACAAGTTTCAGTTATGCAAATATAATGTCCTTACAGTATTTGATATGTTTACTTGGAACACTGAACACCTGCAGATATGATCAGTAAAAGAAAAAGAAAAATTATTCAAAGGAAGTTAAGTCTATGACTTAACCTATTTTACAAATTTTCAAATGTTTAATCAAGACACAAGGAACAGGCAAACATTCAAATAAGATTTTATATTCATCCTTGTATCAAGATATATTATGGGATATAATAAAGTGAAAATAATTACCATTCCAAGAGCTTAATACTCAAGAAAAGGCAAAGACAGAAAATATTTTTCCTCTCCACAGCCTATCATAACTTTCCTTTTGATTGATTTCTGCTCATCCTTGAGGAATATTAGAATTAAAATGCTCCCCAGGCCTAGAAATTTACACTGTCTGCCATTCATTGACTTGTCCAAAGAACAGATATTTGTTGAGCAGATACTATGTATCAGACAGTGCTAGCTACTTTACAGGACCTTGGGGGGTATTGATGCTTAACAACTACCTCATTATCTGCTGGGAAAGACTGGGATTTAAAGAAATGGCCAAAGAAACTTGGAAAGACCGAAGGAAATGGGGGTATGTGTAAAGAATTGGAAGGGCAAAGTCCTCTAGGAGTTAATGAGAGAAAATGGATTGGTCTGTGGACACTGGGATGCTGGTAAGTAGGTGGTAGGAACTGGGGAATATTGAGTATGAAAGGAGTAAGAAAGGCTTTGAAGTGAGTACAGGGAGTATGGAGATTATTGAAAGGAATGAAAAGAATGTGGTAAACTAGGGAGAAGAAAAATGGCGTGTGGAATACTAAAAGAACTAAGGCTGCGGGAAGGGATTTGGGCCTATCAAGGGACCTTAGAAAAGTCAATCCAATAACAGGTGAGTTTTGCCCTTGAGCATTTGCCAAATACAAAACTGTGTGAGGACAAAACTGGAAAGAAACCAAGCAGAAACCTGCTACACCATAGATTTCTCAGTCTTATAGGCTATAGGGACAAGAATTTCAGTCCAGGATCTACCAAGGAAGATAAGGCTGATTAAAAAGCCAGGCTTTCAGTTGACATTTGAGAACCCAGTAAGCCTATGCTCTAGTAATAAAAGAAAATTGGAAATTGACAAGCCTAAAACTCAGGTCATCTCCATATTTTGTTGGATTGAGATAATCATTTCATTCTAATTTTTCTCCAGAAGAAAAGTGAATCTTCTCTGTAGAGAGATAAAACTATCTACAACTTATATAACTTTACCAAAAGCCTTGGCTATCACTCAAAGAAAATTACCAGGCATGCAAGGATTATTGTACAAAGATTTTTTTTTGAACAATTATAAATATGTTGAAGAAAATGGAAAAGAAAATTAATTTTTTACCAGAGAAAGTACGAAAAATCAAATGGAAATTCTAAAACTGAAAAATATTATCACTGGGATAAAGAAAGTGAAGACTGGGTTTTGAAGTTTAGACAGAACACAGTAACATAGAAGATGGATCAGTTAAAAAAGACCCAAACTGAAGCACATGCAGAAAAACAAACAGAAAATACGTATCAGGCCACAAATCCAAGAAGATTTGTAAACCCCAAGTCGAGAATACCACATCTAGTCACAATGGAGCGAAACTGCTGAAAATCAAAGACAAAGAAAATAATTTTAAAAGCAGTTAGGTGAAGAAAAGACACATGGCCTTCAAAGGAGCAATAGGAAGACAAACAACATTATTTATAATAGCCAAGATATAGAAACAACCTAAGTGACCATTGACAAATGAATGGATGAAGAAATTATGGTGTATATATATATATATATATATATATATATATATATATATATATGCAATGGAATATAATTCAGCAGCAAAAAAGAAGGAAATTCTGCCATTTACAACAACACGGAAGGACCTTGATGGTATTATGCTCAATGAAATAAGTCAGAGAAAGACAAATATTGGATGACTCTCATTAATATGTGAAATCTAAAAATAAACAAAAGAGATCAGATTTTTGCTTTCCAGAAGAGGCAGAGAGAGGGTAGGTGAGGAATTGGATAAAGTGGTCAAAAGGTACAAACTTCCAATTATGAGATAAGTAAGTACAGGGATATAATCTAGAACATGATAACTACAGTTAAAACTGCCATATAATACATTTGAAAAAATTTTTTAAGATTTTATTTATTTGAGAGAGAGAGTGTGAGCATGCGCACAAGCAGGGGCGGGGGGTGGGGGCAGAGGGAGAGGGAGAAGCAGGCTCCCCGCTGAGCAGGAAGCCTGATGCGGGGCTCAATTCCAGGACCTCGAGATCATGACCTGAGCCAAAGGCAGACACTTAACCAAGTGAGCCACCCAGGCACCGCTCTTTGAAAATTTCTAAAAGAGTAAGTCCTAAAAGTTCTTATCACAAGGGAAAAAAAAAACAAAACCCTTCTTTTTTTGTATTTGTATGAGGTGATGGATGTCACTTATTGCGGTGATTATTTTACAGTGTAAGTCAAGTCATTATGCTGTACACCTTAAATTTATACAGTGCTGTTTGTCAATTACATCTCACTAAAACTGAAAGAAAAAAGAATCCTATAATCAGTAAAAAGATTTGCCCAAAAGATTATTTTTAAATCTCTTAAAAACATTTCTTCCAAAAAGAATTTTGGAATGAAAAATAGAGACTTCTCAAATAAATATAAACTGAAAGAATTCATTGCCAACAGGCCCACATAGAAAGAAATACCAAAAATTTCTTTAACAGGAAAATAATCCTGCATGGATGCACGTATTGCATGAAAGAATGAAGAGCTCTACATCTAAAACTAATGATGTAATGTATGGGGATTAACATAAGAATAAAAAAAAAGAATGAAGAGCTCTAGAAAGATTAAGAAGATTGATCTAAATGTAGATATTTAAACCACTGACAGTAATGTCTTGTGACATTAAAATTATATAAACTGAAAATACATAGCAATAATAGTAAAAAGGTAAAAGGTTGGTAAATGGATTTAAAGTATTATTAGGTCCTTTTACTGTCTGAGAGGTGCTAAAATTACTAACTTATGACAGACTCTAATAAGTCAAAGTGCCTTTCATAGTATCTAAAGTACACTAAGGTAATAACAAAAAATGTACAGTCAGTAAACTAAGAAAGGGAAAACAGAATGATAAAAATAATTGGTTAACCCAAAAGAAAACAAGAAAGAACAAAAAACTGATAATACTCAAGAACAGTAAGGTGATAGGTTTAAATTGAATATATTATAATTCCATTATATGTAAATGGTCTAAATGTTTTCCATTAAACACCTAAGATTCTCAGACTCTATAAAAATAAAATATTAATATAACAATCTGAAGTTTAAAAATAAAAGGATGGAAAAGGATATACCATGAAAACACTAATAAAAGTTGAAGAAGCTATACTAATAACATCAAGTACAGATTTAAGATAGGAAGTATTACTAGAAATAAAAAAGACAAAACTTATTCTTTAGGTCACTTCAGCATGAAAATATTTTATTTCTAGATTCTTACATAACTAAAAGCCTACCCACAAACTACAAAAAAAGGCCAGAAATAATCGATAAATATACAATGGACGGAAATTTTATACACATGTGATTTTGCACATATTTAAAAAATTTTATATTTAAAAATAAGAAATTATAGAAGTGTGATCTGTCTTCCTTCATTGTTTTATTAAAAGACAAAAAAAGCTTAATTTCCAGCTGAATGTTATTAGATAAGCTATAAAAATTTTTTTGATAACAGTTGTCAAGGATTAAAATGGATTTTTGAGGTAAGATGAAAAAACAACATTAATTGAAGGTGATGTCTGAGGACAAGAAAGTCTTAATCTATAACAGCATTTTAGAAACAGAGGTGGAAATGAATTCGACCAGAAGTTTCCAAACTTGGCTGTGCTGCAAAAACACGTGGGTAACTTTTAAACATATAGACAGATATTTGGGTCCCAACCTTTCAGATTCCAATTAGTAGGTCTGGAGTCAATGTTTTTGAAAAGCTCACTAGAGGATTCTGACAGATAGTTAGGACTGAGAACCAACAGACTTGATGTTAGCCTTAGACACAGGGCTTCTGCCCTGTAATACTTCGGAAAATATCAAGCACGCAGCCCATGCTTGGTACCTCCTGGAGTTGTGCAGTGCATCAGTCCTGTTAGACTCATGTGCTTTGTTATATTATTTTTATATTCCTGATTAGGACACTGATCTAATGACTCATTCAACACCGTGAAACATGAAATGTAACTTCTGATACATATATTTCTAGTTTCATTTTGTCATACCCCTTCTTTTAAAAAAGTCAGCTCCTTTCTTTGGCTTTAATGAGTTGCTTGAATCCTGCATGTATATATGAAAAAAGAAAAACATACAAATGTGTTCTAAAATAGATTTAGTGTAATTCTAAAGTCACTAATGTAATCATATTTAGGGATACACTTATACTTCCGAATCTGAATCCAAATATGTGAAACAAATCAAGAAGAAGTATTTAAGAATGGAAAACATCAAAGAAATTTCTTGACAAAAACAAATGCCAACAGTTACTCTATTTAAAAGTCTGTTATTGGTATTTCTTAGCTGAGCTTTTTTGAACATATCAAAACAGGAAGCAAGTAGGGCAGAGATGTAACTCTAGTTTCATGTGTTCTTTTGTCCCTTTCTCTCCTCCCCTAATTCATTCAGCATTCTAGTCCTAGCTCTGGTATTGGAAGCTCCTTCTTTAGCTTCCTCTTGCCTTCACTATTTGCCTGGCTATACTTAGGACTCAGAAGAGGCTGTTTATAGGAGAAAGAATGTTTAGATAGTTTTTTGAAGGTAGAGAATGATCCCATGTTACAGCAATATTATGTAGGTTATGTTGCTTTCTATTTGGCACCAACAACCTCTTCTACTATGAAAACACTTGAAATATTTTCTGTATATATATTTTTAAATGTACTTTTTATTACTTTTAAACCACATTTAATTTGAAAATGGGTTCATCAAATTCTGTATTAGCAAGGGTTGCCTATATATCAATAAATACATACAGAAGCATAGATACCTTCCAGTTAGGTTGGATTAACTTATTTCAGACCAACTTTCCCACTGAAAACAACTAGAAAATCTGGGGGGGAAATGGAAGTGAGCTCTTTGAAGGCATCAGAGAACTAGCTGTGTAGGAAGACTTGAGAGTCCAAGATCCTAGAGAGAAGGAATGTGTAGAATAAGGAGCCCAACATTTGGTGTTACTTTGCCCTTAAAGTATTCATACCTGGGAGGCTGGGAAGATCAACAGAGTGGCAGAGATGGAGAGAGTTGTTGAGACTGAGAAGCTGAGCAGAGCTTTTAGAGTTTCATGGAAGTGGGGAGACAAAAACTAGAGTTTGGGTCCACAAAGGAGGAAAGGCCCTAATAAACACCCCCAGACTATCAGTCGAGATTCCTGAAAGGCTACATGCTAGAAGTGAGGATGAATGGAAATCGACCGGTCCTTACGAAGACTGAAACACAGCTTCCTACCTGTTTCCTATCAGCCTGGATTAAGGTGATCTGCCCTTACTCTGCCTGCCTGCCAAAATCTAAAGTAAATATTCTCTATGGGAACATAAAATCATTCAGAGCCTGAAATTCTCTCTACTACTCTCATAGATGTTGTCCACCATGTAATAATGATGATAATAAAAAAACATGCCAGGTATACCAGGTGACAAGATCAAATAGTCAAATCAACAGGAAAAAAAGTGATGATAGAAACCGATCCACAGAACATCCAGATATTATAGTTATGAGAAAGACTTTAAAATACTTGCCATTAGGATGCACAAAAATAGATGACAAGATGGAGATCACCAGCAGAGAACGGGAATCTAAAAAGAAAAAAAGAATTAAGTAAAAATTATAAAACTGAAAACTGTGTATGTTCACATATATCCCTTTCTATCTACTACTCAATCTAGCTCTGTCCCCTAATGACTGTAACTAACCTAACTTACAACACTCAAGTATATTCTTTTATTTTTCCCTAATATACTCTTTCTCTAAGGAAGGATAATGTCTAATTGTTAAAATAGAATGCTAGAAACAGTTCAATAAAAGCATTACATATCCCATGTATGTCCAAATGTGTGTCATGTTGTTAAACTGATAATCAGACCTATATAAAACTATTAATTAACCAGGATTATTTAAAATCCCATTATTAATGAAAAATGTCTATTTATTTGAGCTGAGCTCTCTTTACAAGATTATAGCCTAATTTGTCTGTTAATCACAGATAAACTTTTTGAGTTTCAAAATATCACTTAATTCTTATGGTTTTACATTTCCTAGGCAGTGTCCAGAGTAATTCAATATGGTCTCTGGGTAAAAAATCTCAGGTTCTTACTTAATCTAATAAAATCATTACTCTGTGAAGTCAGATGACAAGCAGGAGCAAAGTCAATAATGTTCTTAGTAGATGTTTCCTAGTTATAAATGTATTTTTAAGTATGAGTTTATCTTTAGGGTGTCATGTATCTATACATATAAATAAACATATGCATGCATATAAATATTTACTTTTTAAAATTGGTTAATAGATTAATGAAATGAATGTTTATTTTCTAGAAAGTCTGAGGGACCAGAGGTGGGAGTAGCAATTAGGGGAAAAGGGAAAAGAAATAATGTTAACATCTAAACCCTGTAAAGTAGGTATTATTTCTTCCATTATGCAATGATGTGCAGAGAAATTAAGTAACATGATCGTTGGCACAGAGCTAGTAAATGGCAGCCCTGGAACGCAAACACAGTTCTATTTGATTTCAAAGCCTGTGTTCTTTCCAGCACACTGTGCTTTCTATGTTGAGAAACAGATAGATGGACAGGCAGATTTGTTAAAATTGGTGAACACATTATCCTTTTAAGGAGTTTAACAGAATTTTTATGTGAAGGCTATTACACTCCATTATTTGCATGTGGTCAGATAGTTCATCAAAGCTGGATCTCATATTTCAAAGGTGTACAGAATTCTACACATAATTTTTGCATCTACTATTTACAGTCTTCTCCAGATACGTTTAGCACCCTGTGTCCCAGTTATATGGCCTAGAGTGCATAGGGTATACATTAATTAAAATAAATTAATTCCATGAAATAGAAAAAAGGAATAAAGTAAATCTTTATGTAAAGTGCAATGAACAGTTCAACAAAGGCATTACATATATTATTTTATTTTCCCATGTATGTTGTGCTTGAGCTAATTTGTAATCAGAGAAGAGCTGTAAGTCTCCTTAACTGTTTCCTATCTGAGTCAGAGTTGAGGACATGATGTTGTATTACAGCTAAGAAGTGTGTATATTACATAGTTATCATGCATAATCTAATTTCCCTTTGCATGAAACTGCTCTATTGTTCTATTATACATGCTCATGAATATTAATGTTAGATCCTTTGACACTTAATGGATAAAAAATAAAGCTCAGAGCTCCTCTCTATTTTCAGAAGCGACCCAGCCAGCAATGCTCACACTGAAGCAAGTTGCTCAATTGTTTTTCCCCCTTGTTCTCAGTTGTAAACAGTCTGATGAGTATTTGGGATAGGAGATTAGGGTAGGGCCATAGCTACAAACTTTGACCCCATTATTTCCCATATCTCCCTATGCTTTTTCCATTTAAACTCCACAATTTCAATGACATGTTGTTTTTTTTTTTTCTTCTTGTGTTTACTGTGGATCTCTGTTTCTATAATATACCAAAGAACAGGGAGAGAATATGTATGTGACTGGCTCACAAAAACACATGCAGAATTCTTGGTTTAAACAGTAGAGAACACTCTGATTTGTTGAAACAAAAGGGATTTTTGGTAGTTCATAAATCTCCAGGAGGGCTAGAGATGCAGGCTTGGCTATTACCTAGCCAGGAACAATGAGGGTAGGAAAAATGCCCAGTTCATGCCATAGACTGTTCTAATAAACCAATGCAACCAATGCCCCAAACGTAGCACTGAGCATGCTTACATATGAACACCACAACTTCTACCACAGCAAATATAGAAGAACCAGTTTCTAACTCAACTGTGCATATCAGAACTACTTCCTTCTAGGGGCGCCTGGGTGGCTCAATCAGTTGAGCATCTGACTCTTGATTTTGGCTCAGTCATGATCTCAGGGTCATGGGATTGAGCCCCAGGTTGGGCTCCTTTCTCAGCCGAGAGTCAGCTGGAGATTCTCTCTCTCTCTTCCTCTCCCTCTGCCCTCCCTCTAAAATAAATAAGTAAATCTTAAAAAAAAAAAAAAAAAAAAAAAAGAACTATTGTCTTTTGAAAGTCACAGCCTCAAGTTTCTCATTTTAATATTCAAGTCTCCTCCAGGGCTAAATGATTGGTGGCACCTAGGTCACATGGCTGCATTCTAATTGCAAGGGAGTACGGAATTAACTTTTAGCTATCCAGACTATTTAATGGAAGACAACAGGCTAGAAGAGGGTTGAAATAGACATTGAATGAGTCCATGTTCAAAATATGTTCCAATACCCAATTAGTATTTGTTGGATATCCTTCACAGTAATTAGGACTTATTTTCTTATTTGAAAATGTATTCTTATGCACTAGAATAAAAATAGAAAATGTATACTTCATACTTTCTCAAAAGCCAATTCTGATTTCTTGTTAATAGCTTGCTTTCCCATGCTCAGTGGGAAAATGTCCTGACTGATTGGTAATGTCTTCCATATATACTAAAGGATCATTTCCAGTCTAAATAGGTAAGTGAAATAAAGCTTCACTAGTGGAAGAATGGGTACTACTGCATCATGTTGATCAATGTACGAGATGAGCACTTTTGGTTTTCTTCCTACATATACTTGTGGTTTAGTGTCAGGGCACCTTAAAGGTCAATGTGTTACCACCAGAAGGGTTGTTACAGGATGCTAAAATGTTCTTAATTCCACTTGCATAATACTTAGCGTGAAGAGTTAAAGATTTTTTACAAAATGGCCACCTAATGCCTAAGATACTGAGAAACTAAGATACTCCTCCAAAGTGACAAGGTTTTCCATTTACTCTCCTTTTCTAGAGTGTGGCCATGTCAGTTGCCCTTCAGACTGAATAAATACTGTGCACCCTTTAGAGATTCAATATGGTACCAAGTTCTCAAGAAGTATGTTTTGTGAAGGGTTTCAGAAAACATTTCAAATAGCGTGCCCTTAAGTGTCTTTTATAGTATGGGTAACTTGACACAAAATCTCTATTTCCTTTGGATATTCATTTTGTAGGCAGTAGGTGAAGAGAAAGGTTGGCATGTATATGTGTGTGGGTCAGGGGAGATGTGCTGTATTTGGGAGCATAGTAAGAGTATTATAGAAAAAAATGCAGTTAATATACTATGACCTATGTGTCTCTTTAAAAAAAACCATACACAAACATTCATTTCCTAAAACAATGTTCACCTGCTGTCCCTTGGATGACTTCAGCTTAATTTCACACTTAATAACCTTAAAGATTAGAGTGCTTAATTACAGCAGTTACTGCTGATTGCTTTGGAAATGAAAAATGGATATCTAATATAAAGTCATTAATATTATACTTGATGGATTGGTATTATTATTCATAATAATCCAGAGTCTTGGGCCCTCATCTAATTTTTAACATGATAAAATGAAATATTTACTGCTCTAAGGAAACAATTTGGTGCATCATAAAGATATTAATGCATTCAACAAATATTGAATAAGTGCCTACTATATGCCAAGGACTGTAGCAGGCAGTGGGGCTACCATAATCAATAAGACAAGATCCCTCAAGAAGCTCACAGTCTGGTGGACAGCAAAGGCATAGACACTGTACTAACCGGGCATCATAATCAATGTGCATATGATTCTATGGGAGCACAGCCTGCTGATTAGAGAGCTGTATAGAGGGGAAGACTGCTGGGCTTGAACCTAGTAGTTTTCCAGGCAAAGACAAGGTCATTCAAGGTAAGCAAATGAAAGCAAACTGGCATGAAAGAGGATGGTGTATTGGGGGAAAAACATATAATTCTGTGTGGCTAGAACATTGGGTACATGTTGCAGAGACATAGAGATGAGGTTGCAAAGCAGACTGTGTCCTGCTTGTGAAGGACGTTAAATGACATGCAAAAGAGTTTAGACTCTCCTTTTGCAGAGGGAGCCCAAAGAAGGGTTTTCAAGCAGTGTCTTGACATAATCAGATTTGTATTTCATAAATGGAACTCTGGCAGCCACATGGAGAAGGAATTGGCAGGGGAAGAGCCTTGGAGTCCAGGAAACTAGCTAAGACTCTATTTCAAAAGACCAAATGAGAAATGATTATCTTGAACCTGTTCCTCAAAGATAGTTTGACACCCACTGGCCCATAAAGACAGTATTTCTTGGTATTTCTGGCTTTTTCCCAATCTGTGTCCACACATATCAAGTTCCCTTTGGGTTTTTGATCTTTGATTCCAGATTCTGCCCCTCTGCATCCACTCTTTTTGTCTCCTTAGCTTAGTTCTCCCATCAAAAATCTTTCCTCACAATGAGTGAACTCAGAGAAAATACCTAGTAAATATCTGGTATCTCTCCAGGTCAGATAAGTCCAGACCTTACCTGAACTCGACTACTTACTTGACCACCCCATTCTTCCTGCTACTCCTCTTTGTTAGATGAGAAAGGACCTGGATGTCAAATAGCTATTGAATTAGTCCAACCCATTCCTGTCCCTTTAAACTCAGCTACTTTACCCACATACTGTGCCACAGGCTAGACAAACTCTCATAGGAAATCACAGATGAGTTACTGACTACTACATATATTGGCTCTTACTGCCCTGGATTGAGTTTACAATGCTGATGAAGGTAACTCATCTTACCCAAAGGAATCTAGATCAATTCTTATGATTAGCCCTAGAAAACTCTTCTAGATCTTATGTCAAATCAGGTGAAAACTTAAGAGATATCATCATGACAAGGTTGTTGCAAATGCCCCAGATTAAGGTGGACTCCTTAAAAAAAAGTGCCACTTGAAGAATCAAGCTCCACTCAGGCAAAGAATGGGAATCTCACAGCCCATGCCAAAAAACAATCTGATTGTCACTTCTGAGTAAAGAGGTATCCAAAGTTGAAATAGATGGTGTCAGATGTGGGTCTCATCTTCTGATATAGAGCTTTAGGCAGGCCCAAAACATCAGAAGTTCATTTGATTGATTCATGAGCCACCACAACAATGCTCTAACCTGAAAGTGAATGCAAAAGATGTATTTACTGGCACAGAGTCATTCTCTCCCTCCATGCCCCTGATCTCTCCTTTTCCCTCTAGCCTAAGCTACTTTAAGAGAAACTATGATTAGGGGTGTGGCCAACATCACTTTGTTTCCAATGGTTACATACATCCATTTGAGTATGCTGGGCAGTTTTAAGGAGGAGAAGGACTCAAGCTTTTATGGTTCTGTTGGATACAGGAAACCAATTTACCATCCTACCAATCCCAGAAGGGTGGGGGTATCAGGATTCTACTAATAAGGATTGGCAGGGCCTACAGTGGGGAAGGGAAGGTAATGTGACTTTATGGGCAGTGCCCATTGGACCAATTCAATGTACTGCTGTTGTTGCTTCCACATCTAAGACTACAATAAGAACTAATGTTGTATGCTTATATTTCCTAGTTTCTTAAGTGCCAGAAGGAGTTTTTCTGATCAGGAAGAGCTGCATGTAAAGTAGTGGAAGGGAAACACATAAATTACTATCCAACCACCTCTTGAGCCTATCCCAAGCAGGGCTGAATGACCTTAATGGCCCCTCTGAGCTACAAGTCTCTGTGACTGATGATTTTGCCTACTGGAAGTCTCCACCTAGAAACATCCCTGTGGTTCTGGACTCATCATTTCCCTGACAAGGCTACTGGCTATATCCCATTTGAAAAGCAGCTATTAGCTTGCTACTGGGCTCTTGTTGACACTGAACACCTGACTTATGGAGGGCTTTTAACTCTCCAGACTGATAATCCCATTCTGGGCTGGGTTGACTCAGACTCAACAACTAACCAAGTATAAAGGACACAACAAGCCTCACTTGTCAAATGGAAATGGTACATTCAAGAATGCAGCCAGCCTGGCCCAGGCAGGATTTGGCTTCACATTTTTCCTGGGGAAATTTTATTTCCCATTATACTGCCTAAAGCAAAGCCATTAGGTCAATAGAATCTTCAATGTTCAGAGGTTCCCCTAAATGACTGGACCTGGTTCCTTGAAGGCTCAGCTAAGCTAAAACCAAATGGTGTTCCCTGTGATGCTGTGATACTTCAATCTCAATGCCATCGATGCAGAACTAAAAGTTGGCATGGTCACTAACCTCAATGGGCAGGACTCAAGGCTGTTCTTACACTTTTGACCACTATTCCCTTTGATGAACCTGTTTTATTTTTGTTCACTCTTGGGCTATTGCCAATGACCTAGCTATTGGTCAACCATCTGGGTCATTTATGTAGAAACTCACAGTAAGTTCTTCTTTATGAGACTAAATAGAATCAAGCTGCTGGTGGAGCCTGCACCACTCCAACTGCTACTACTTCTGTTGAGATCCATGTTCTTACTAGATATGGCAATACATCTGCCATCATAGACTGAACAAAAAGAACACTTTTTCTGAAGCCAAGGTTACTATTGCATGTTAGATTGGTGACTCTTGTCAAAGGTCAACCTGTTTGTCAAGGTGAAGGGGGCCACACCATACGCACATGGACTCCATCTGCTCCTTGCACACTGACTATATTGTACCTTTTATTCCTTCTTGGGGCTCTTGGTGATTCCTCTCATCGTCCCTGGTGGCCTAGTGGTTAGGATTCGGTGCTCTCTTGGTGATTCCTCTCCACTGCTGACACTTTTACAGATTCCTGTGTCACTGTTCAGGCCCATCAGCTAACTCTGGTCACACCATTGTGGCCCTTCAAATGAATCTGTGTCATGTTTTCAGTTTTTGTTTTTTTTTTTTAAGATTTTATTTATTTACTTGTCAGAGAGAGAGAGAGAGAGAGCAAGCACAAACAGGGGGAGTGGCAGGCAGAGGGAGAAGCAGGCACTGAGCAAGGAGTCTGATATGAGACTTGACCCCAGGACCCGGGACTCCAGGATCATGACCTGAGCCGAAGGCAGATGCTTAACCAACTGAGCCACCTGGGTGTCCCATGTTTTCGGTTTTCCAGAGTCTGAAAATATATGACCTTTATTGCAAAAAATACTCAATAATGGGCTGGTTGTCAAGGTATTTGATGGACCTTTCGCTCTCACTACCACCCATAGACATCCTGTATTGTGGAGTGTTGGAATGGCCTTCTCAAAAAACAACCCCAAAAGATTTATGACTACCTGTCTCATCTCCTTATCCATATATTTTAGCAAGGGAGCTTGTCACTAAATGTAGCTGTCCCCAGAAAGGAATCATCTTCTTTCAGACATTTCCTGGGTAATAATTTGGAAGAAAGGGGCAGAGTGTATTATGTAGATCTATTCTGAAAACTTGGGATTCCACTCGAGACCATTCCTAGACATTGACAACTTCTTTCTTTCCCTTAATGGTAAACTCAGGCCAACCTGGTTGGTATACCCTCTTGGTGGTAGCCATACAAAAGGGACCCAGTAAATTCAAACTTAATTCTGGTGCCACCATCTGATTCTCTTGTGGATTTGATATGGTTCTAGATCATAAGGATAATGGCCATTTGGTTGAGTACACTGCTTGCCAAGGTCCATGCAAGCCAAAGGGATGGATATAAAGCATCTATGTAGTTTTATAACTCTTTACCTTCTTGCATCAAAACGCTCTAGATGAAAGTTCTAAGGGTGAGGAAGGAATGATTTGAAATAAAGTAAATTTCTGGAATTGTGAATTCTGTCTTTCAGAACCACCCCACCCCGGAGCCTTCTTAGGAGGAAAATGCCCTAGTGCAGTTCACCCTAACGATTGTAAGCATTTTAAATTTAACTAGCTGCTGGGTCCGCCATTCCCCACCAGATGGTTCTGACCTTGATTTAGTTACCATTCCTTTCACCTCACTAAGAAATCTCAGAAAGATCAGGGGAAGGCCCCAGCTTCTGCACTTCCCATGCAAAATACCTGCCGGTACCTTCAGATCCCTTAACCACTCCCACTGCCATAGCCAATACTCAATAATTTGATGGGTTGGACAAATGCCACGTAGGTGGTGCCATGGACAAATAGGCCAGGTTTGACTCCCTCAGGCAGTTCCTCTAAAAACAAGGATTATACTCAATTACTGTAAGTATATTTGGAAACTTAACTGGCCGGGAGGCCACATGGGAGGCCCTGTCAACCTGTGCCTCTGACTGAAGTCGGTCCCACTTGGCGGGCTCAGTGACTGTAAACAACGGTTACTTCCCCAGGATTGTGCTTCTTTGTGGAAGCCAGGCAAAAACTTCCCTTCCTCCCTAAAACACAATGTTTTGTACCTTAGGGATGGTAAAAAGAGACCTGAAAATGTTTAAAGAAACCTGAAAATGTTTAAAGAAACACCACCTCTAGATCATGTAGCCCTCAGGCAACTGTGAAGATCTCTCCAAAATAAGGCTACTTTTAGTTTCTCAGGGAACATTCTCAGAGGGAGAACTGACTTGCTATTTATGGGCACCCTCAGGACAGTTTGCCTACAGTGGAGATCTTTCAATTACAAGGGACAACACAAAAAAAGTTCCCCGACTTTAACCAAACTGATCAATGATACCACTTTAGCGCTGGAAGGCAGTTGGGTCGGTCTGAATTCGGAGGCCAGAGTTGGCATGGATGACAGAATTGTCCTAGACTTCCTTCCTCCTTGCAGGCCAAGATGGAATCTGTCCAATTACTAATACATTCTGCTGTACCTGGACGAATGCCTCAGGCCAAAAAATTTAATGAGAAACCACCTGACTTCCTCCAGCAGACAGGAGTGGTTTGTAGGATTCGTAAATCCAGGTGGGTCTGAGACCTTGGGGGCACAACTCAAGTTAGCGCTGCAGGACGTCCTCATTCTGGTGCTTGAAGTCCTGATGATAGTAGCCTTAAGGAAATGCTTTATACAGCTACTTGACAAATTTGGTCCCAGTCTGTGTCACTCAGATTAATCAGAGTAGTTGATGGAGAGGCACACTCACAGGAAAATTCACCAGAAGCCAAGGCAGTATAGAGATGAAGGGTAGGTATTAGTGGGAGACAATATTCTGTGGGTCCCTTTTGTTTCAGAATTCTTGTGAGCAGAGTACTATCTTTGTTTCAGATTATCTTTTGAAGGATATCTGTGTATGTTTGTATAGCAGACAGTCTTGGGAGATAGAAATAGCATCTCTCTCTAGAGAAAGAACAGGCAGCCTTACTGCCTATTAAAAAAGATTTAAACTCCCTAGGCTTCGGGGTCCTCCTCTATCACACCAGCCCACTGTGAGGGCAGAGGTCACCTGGTCTTCTTTGTGGACTTCCACCTGTGGGAAGTGGGGTTTAGGAAATGAGCACCAATGCTGATACTCTGGTCCCTGCCATTGTCATGAGTGATCAAGTCCTTTGATCCTAACCCATGAGTTTCATGTCTTCTGTCACCAACCATGGAGCTAACTTGTGAAACCACAAGTATGGTAAAATTTCAGACCCTTCACACTTCATAACAGCTACGTGATGGCAATTTGGCAGATTCATTACCAAACACTGTGACTCTCATTAATATTGTCCCTGATCTCCATGATCCCTCCAAAAGTGGAACCATGCATTTTGTAGCTAAAGAACCAAGACATGAAATAGTTATCTTCAACTAAGATATTTTCAATGCCAGGAAAGACTGACACCAGGTCATGGATCAATGTAAGGAAATGACAAATACAGTAATATCTGGAAGCATATTCGAGCCATTAAACTGTTTTACAGAACCATAATACATTCCAGCGGTTGCAGTCATCCCTTTCCCTCTTCATGTACTTTTTCTATGTATGCATATACTTAGCATAATAAAGTTGAAAAGGTATTAGGTGAAATATCAGGAAATCTGAGCTCAGGTCCTGGTTTTGCCAATTACTGGTTGTGAGACCTTCGACAGATTACCTCCCACTACTCTGTACTCCGATTCTTCATCTTTAAAACTGAATTCGGGTGGGCAACATGAATGGGTTTTGCTAGATAATCTTAAATATTTTTTCCCTAGTTCTTATTTCCAAAGATTAGCAGAAAGAATTTATAGCCAAGATGGGTAATCGTGAGGTGTTTTCTTTTTCTTGTCTGCTTTAGCAAAAGGTTCTGACACTGGAATAAAGACTTTCACAACCATCTACTTGTCTCTGCCCTTGTGAGCAAGATCGGTTTTAATCCTCCTTGAATTAGGGTTTACATTCCAAGGAGGTACCTCCTGTGAAATGAAATGGAAGAGAGGAGCATTTCTTGCACAGAAGGTCTTTTCATTTGCTGCCTTCACCACACACAGCCATCTTTCCTTTGGCCAGCATGCTACATAAACAGGAAAGGTAGTTGATTTCCTATTCAATACATGACACAGCCTTGCCAAGGTCATGCTGTCCCTGCCAGGGCTTCTACAGGAGGAACACACCCATTGGCGCAGACTGTCATAGGGTTTTTCCTGGGCATAGTGCAACAGCTATAGAAAATAAGATGGTCAGTTGCATTTGTTCATTCATTCATCTATTCAACTAAAGCTTTTAGGACCTCCTATAACCGGCCACTAGGGATACACGTATTATTAATAGAATCTTGAACCTGCCCACAAGGACCCCACAATCACTTGGGGGAGGTAGATCTGCCAACAGATAATTACAATACATCTGATACTAGGTGAAGTTATAGAAGGGAAAATGACCAGCTCTTCTGTGACAGGAGTCTTAGAAGACTTCCCAGAGGAAATGCTTTAGCTGAGACTTGGAGGCAAAGAATGATAGGATATTCAATCAAAAGAAAGATCATATAAAAGTAAGAAAGAGAAATGAACCAAGAGAGGGTCAGATATTTCAATATGGCTAGAACATAGTTTTAGGGGTGCAAGTAACATGAGGTAAAAATGGAGAGGCAGGTAGGAGCAGGCAGGCAAGAAGGAAACGGGGTTTAAAGATTTAAAACACTGATCCTGTTTATATGCTGAGCAGAAGACTCAGCCAACAGAATGGCTAAAGACAGAGGAAGAGAGATTATTGCTCAATTAAGATCCCAGGGAAATTAAGAGATGGTTTCTAGACAGAAGATGAGTGGAAAGGCTAGTCTGAGATTAAAAATGGGTCTCTTCCCATTAGAAAGACAAGCAAAGAGAAAATAGGTAAAGATGATAGTAAGTTTGAAAGAGAAGTGCAGAAAGCCAAGAACTAAGCATCCTGGCCCTAGCACTGGGGAGGAGAGAAGGTTCCAGCAATCTGGGTGGTCAGCAATTCATATGCTTACTCATTCAGTCCTTCCTTCCTTCATTCATTCAAAAATGTTCACTGAATATGGAAATACAATGATGAACTGATTCTCCTTCCAAAGAATTTACAATCTAGTTCAGATAAAAGAACACAAACCTTGGTGGGTAGTAGCTTCTTAGTGTATGTCTACAGAATGAATAATGAATAAAATAATAAATCCCACAAGAAAGGCAGCAATGAAATATAATTCGAATAGAAGGAGAAAGTGATATTTTTAGGTTTGTATGGGCCCTGAGGAATGGGTGGTTCTTAATACGCACAGACTGTTAGAGGGTGGGGAAGATCACTTATGCAAAAAGAACACATGAGCAAAATGCTGGAGGCAGGAAAATGTAGGAGGCAACACAGGGAACAGCAAATGTGTCCTGAGGAATGTACAGCAAAATAAAATTTGGAAACAGTAACACAAGCCTTTCTTTCCTTACGTTTCCTTTGGCACTCTATATCAAAATAAGTGGTATTTATTACCTTGGGTAGGAGACAAAACACTTCAAAGAGAAGACAGCATTAAAGTAGAAATGTGTGGTGAGGAATAAGATAATTCCTTAAATCTTTCAGAGCTCCAGAGTTGATGAAGAGAACATCCTGAATTTTTTTACATCCCAGGAGGGGTTGGCATTCATTGTGAATGCATCATTAGACCCAGAAATTCCTAGCAACTGGGAGACAGAGGACATAGTATCGTCTACAAAGACACGGTGACCAATGAACAGAGAGAACATGGACATTTTAGTTGTGGAGGCCACTGAAAAAAAAGGTCATCCTATGTTTTGCAAAAATCTGGCATCCCATAAGTGAATAAGACACCACTTTCTGGGTAGTAGGACAGCACAAAACATTCCTTCCACCCTAAACCCCAAGTCTGTACCATCTTTGGAAAAAAGAAAGGATTGAGAGGAAGGAGACAGGCTTAAATCTGGTTGAATTTTAACCCAATTAAAGCTAAAAAGAATCCAGAAAGGACCAAGTTTATTTTGATTGGCAAGCTTTGGTTTTCTGACATCAGTAGAAATTCAGGTTGCTTATAGGAAAATAAAATTCCATTTTTTTTTACCCCTAAGTTTATGACTATGAAATTCAGATAGCATTACAAGTAAATAAAGAAATATTTGATCTGTGAGCCACCGTTTGCCAGCCACTGTTCTAAATTAAAAGCAATTAGTCATAATAAATGCATAAACCTAAAAAAAAGAAAAGTCGTGACTCTAAGCATAAGATCTTGCTTTCTAAATTCATTTCCTAATACAAGGAACCAGAGCTTCTTGGAGCAATGACTGATTTAAGATCTGAGCAGGAAGGTACGAGGTGAGTCCAGGATATATTACTGTGTCAGAAAGCAAGAAAACTTTCCAGGACTGATGAGATTGTGTCAAAAGGACACTGGAACCATATTGAAGGGGTTCCCACAGTCCAAGCTGTGAAAATTCAAACATCAAGAAGAATAACAATTGAAGTTGATTGAAAGATATTCAACAAGCTCATGAGTTTATAATGATATTCAAGAAAGAGAAACCAATAGAAAAGTAATCTGTCATCATTTATGACAGCTATTAAATCAATTCCTTACTTTGAAAATCAGTTATTAAAGAGCTAATTTATCCCACCTTTCCACATGAGCATTCATAGCCACCAAATGCCCTGAGTTGAACAGGAAAACTTTATAGAATAATGACAATTAATTATGTATAAGGAATGACACAAATGGACATCAGCTTTTTGCAATCTCTGATGATTTATTCAAGCAAGGATTATTAATTGCTATTGAAACCATTTGGTGAATTGTTGATAAGAAAGAAAATGGACATTCTTATTGTGGCAAAGTAACACCATGAAGATTACTTTCTGGTCACAAGGAGAAAAAACATAATTTTACCATGGAAAAATCAGAGGGTCATCCCTTTGATCCAGTGGCCAACCTCTAAATCACTAATAGTTTACAAGATAATACTTTCTACCTCCATATGAAGTATCACTACAGTGTCATCTTGCTGGGAAGGTTCAACTTTAGTCTAGTAAAATCTTTACAGTCTAATTTCTCAATTACAGAAAATACAGAGGCTGGAGCAGAGCTACCCAAAAGAAATAAATGTTGTCACACACATCATTTAGGTTTTTCTAGTAAGCATACTTTCAAAAAGTAAAATGAAACAATAAAACTAGTTTTAGTAATTAATACATTTTATATACATTTTATCTAACCCAACCTATGTAAAATACTATTTCAGCATGCAATTGATAATAAAAATAATTAACGATAATCAAAAATAAAAATTAGTGCAATAATTTATATTCTTTTTATTTGTACCATGTCTTCTAAATTTGGTGTGGGTGATTTTACACTAGAGCCACCTCAACTCAGACTAACTACATTTCAAGTGTTCAATAGCTAGTGGCTGTTGTACAGACAGCACAGGGCTAGAGGAATAAGCTAAACAACACCATGATGGTTAGTTTCATGCATCAACTTGGCTCGGCTATGGAGTACCTAGTTTTCAACCAAACATTGATCTAGGTGTTGCTGTGGAGGTATTCTATAGATGTGGTTAACGTCCACAATCACTTTAAGAAAGGAGATGGTCCTTGATAATGTGGGTGGGCCTCATCCAATCAGTTGAAGGGCCTGAAAAGCAAAACTGAGGTTTTCTTGAGGAGGAAGCTCCTGCCTAAGAGTTTCTAGTCTATCAGCTTGTCCTTTAGATTTCATACTTGCCAGCCCTCACATTTCCGTAAACAAATCCCCCGAGTTGCATCACATACATACACATGCACACACACACAACACATACACACACAGATATACAGATATCTATAGAATATCTATATATAATCTATACTTATATCTGTATATATCACAAACCAGTTCTAAAGGACATATTGGAGACAATTAGAAAATTTTAAATATGGACTTAAATAATTAAGAAGGCACTGTCAATTTTGATAGGTGGGATAATGTAAATTTATCAATGGAGGAAAATGTCCATATTTTTTAGAGATGTCTTCTCAAGTATTTAGGCACGAGATGTCATCAGAGATGATGACTCTGAATTATACTCTATTGACTAAATTTACATGAAATCGTAACCTTTAGTAAAATGAAGGAAATATACCTGGCTCTCATTCTCACTGACATATACTACACTGTCTCTAGCATAACAAAGTATTTGTTAACAAAGTCTTAGCTTAACATTTAACAGAGTTTTACTGCATGATCAATTGATTTAAAAAAAAATTAAATGAGAGGGAATCTAAAGTGTGATGCAGTTAACTCACTAGCTGGAGGACTGGAAGGCACTCCACTTCCAGAACGTGGAGGCCAATGACCAGAGTCCTAGGGCACGATGTGGCTGATTCAAAATGTATTTTTCCTACTTTGCCCATGTCTCCACATGACACCCAGGGACAAGCACCATGCCTCAGAATGACTCTTTCAAATCGGCTATCAAACCAATATTTTGGCTTTCTGTATTGTTCTCTTAAGAGTGCAGATGTCCTGGCCAAGTTACAGTATGTTCTTATGAAAATTCTCCCATACAACTAAAATGATGAGACATTTTTCCTTCCTTTCCTGTCATTAAATTGTAATGAAGTGTTGATGGCCTTGCTATTATGGTTACCATTAGTACTATGGTGATAGTCTATACATTTCAAAAGAAGAAAACACCACCAGTCCCATGTATGACACTTTATAAAGGTCCTCTGTCAGAAGTAGAAGGCAAGTTTGTTTTATCAATATGAATTCTAAATAAATATTTGTGTACCTACTATGTACTTAGTTCAGTGTAGGATAGAACAAGAATCATGTGCATAATTTAAGTAGTTTGCATGGCATTCTACACAGTTCTTTTACAAACATGGCCCTCTCTGAATCTCATGCAACTCTGGAGAGTTGGAAGGATAGGTATTCAATTCATTTTGTGGAGTGAGACTGTGGCAGAAACTATTGCATGCCTACCTGACATCCATTCTTCCCACTGCCCCATCTTCATTGCTAACAAAATCCTGATTGTGTTTGAGAGAGAGACTGCTCTGCCTCAGTCTAGGTATTTGCTTCCCCCAGCCCCGCTGCTAGGGGTATGTGCTACAGTTCAGACTCATGACTCATAAAGAAGAACTCTGCTGGTCTTTCTGGGACATCTTTGTATGTTTGTTAGGGTTTTTTTGTTTTGTTTTGTTTTGTTTTTTTTAAAGATTTTATTTATTTATATGACAGAGAGAGACACAGCCAGAGAGGGAACACAAGCAGGGGGAGTGGGAGAGGGAGAAGCAGGCTTCCCGCGGAGCAGGGAGCCCGATGCAGGGCTCCATCCCAGGACCCTGGGATCATGACCTGAGCCGAAGGCAGATGCTTAACGACTGAGCCACCCAGGCGCCCCTGTATGTTTGTTAGGTTTTGCTTAAAGGAACTAACATGGCTATCTCTGTCCTCCACTCTCTTTCCTGCCTCGTATGTGAATGTGAGGACTGGAGCTGCCATAGCCATTATGTGACCAGGAAGGAAAGGCCAAAAAACAAAAAAACAAAACAACCCAGAAATATTTGTTCAGCAGCTTACTTCTGGACTTTATTGTGTAAAAATATAAGCCCTTATGTGATTAAAGCTGAGTTTTCTGTTACCTACAGCCAAATGGATTCCCAACTGAGGCTGAGACTAAATGTTTAAAAATGATATTTCCAAGGTCACACAATCTATAAGGGGCAGAGATAAGACCAACTTAAGGCAATTACTCTTTACACTTTCCAAAAAATGTCTTGTTTATTCAATAGACGACAATACATTTTCCAATGTTTACAAATTGCCACTCCATGGAAATTACACAGAGGAATAGGATACAATGCTTCTACTTGATGTAAGCCAAGTCTCAAAAAACATGTACACAAGTACAGATGGCAGACATGTTATAGGAAAAACTATGTCGGCTAAACTGGGCCAAATGCAGCTTGTGACCTCTGATGTAGAGGATACTTGAGCAAGACTTTGAATATAGAGAGATTTGCCAAATAGAAAGGAAAAATGGCAGTTTTGGCTTAAAGTACAGCAGAGGAAAGGGTGGAGCTAGACGTTGTTTTGTGTAGTTTCTGTGGGCTTAAACTTGAGTCTCTCCTGAAAAGCAGAGTCTGAGACCACAGCTTGCATGCATGGAATTTATTTTGGGACATAATCCAGAGAAGAGGTGTAGAAGTCTGGGAAGAGTGAAGCAAGGACAGGGGAAGAGCCAAGACAAGGGGGAATTATCAAGAGAGACCCTACTTTCCTGGGACTCTGCAAGGATACACAGAATTATCTACCCAAGGGCTAGAAAATGGGAGTGTAAATCCATTGGCTCTTGTCCTCCCCGGATCAAGGGTTGCCCCACAGCATGCCCTACCCACTGAGCCAACCAGACACCTCAAAGCCTTGAATTCTTATAGAAGGTTCTTCTTAATCCTGGGGTTCCCCATCCCCCCCGAGGGTATACCTCTGAATTGTATGTGGAGGTTTGTTTATGTGAATGTGGTTATGCATTTTTTCTTATGGGATGTCTTAGAGTTTCAGAGGGCTCAGGGATCCAGAATAGGTTAGAAACTCCCGTGCGGAGTAATAATCAGAGTGGAAATAAGAAAATACTGGGTTTTTACTAACTGCTAATGTTTCATGCTTTTTGAAGGTATAGATGAGAAGGCCGATGTCAAAGATGTACTTAAGTGATAAAGCCTCTGGTTAGCACTCCATGATGGAGCCCTGAAACGTGCAGGGGGCTCTACATGGCAAACTGTGGTGTGATCATATTGTTGCTCCTAAACAATATGTTTTATGTTGAGGGCTGACCATGAGTACATTTCTATATATCACTTCATTTTATTTTTACATGCTTCCTCTGATAGATAATGCTAGCATTAATGCTAGTTTCGGCCTCACTGAACTAATGCTCTTGTGTTATTGAAATGTCTTCCTATTTTCCTTTTTCTAAGGGAAAATATATCCATGCCCCAAATTTATGGTTGAAATTGAGGCCCTAAAAGGTTGGCTGGTGGAGATATCCTAGTCTTTCACAGCCAAGAATTACTGCAAGGTGTAGTGTTAGAGGCACTGAGGAGCTGTATCTAAGTGCAGGGATGAGCTTAGAAGTCCATCTGGGAAGACCCAAAGTTACTTGAACTCCCCTCGGGAAGAAGTTCTGTTGAACTCTGAGCATCTCCCAATTGGTACAACAAAATCAGGCTTCACCCTTGCTCTCTTCTTTTTTCAGTTGCAAATTAGCTTGCATGAGGACAATATTGTTCAAACACCACAGACAGAATCACACTGAGGGCCACAAGATGTTTACACAAGGGAGGACAGAAGCACAGGAACAAGGGAACAGAGATTAGCTGAGGGACAATGAGTCACACCTTCCCTCTCTCCGCCCCCGCTGCCCCCCCCCCCAGCAAGCACTGAGTAGAACCGCAAGAGTAAATGTTCTCATTATTTATGTTGTTGTCACTCTTTGCTAAATTTACATGAGTGGAAGTATGAGTGATTCCATAGATTTAGTAAGAGTCCTAACAGCTAACACTGAGCAACCAAAGCACACTAAACATTTTAATGAATTTCAGCCATACAACTGTTACTCTAAGAGGGAGGTACTATTATTATCCCCATTCTACAGATGGGGAAGCTGAGGTGCAGAGAGGTGAGGTTCCTTGTGTGCAGGCACATACCTAGTAAGTGGACAGTGCGTGCAATCCCAGGCAGACTGTTTAGAGAAGCTGCGCTTTTAACCAGACTCGGTGTGTGTGTGGGGGGGGGGGTTGTGTGTGTGTGTGTGTGCGTGTGTGTGTCCGTCTGTCCGTCCGCTGGGGGAAGGGCAGTAGAAAGAGAGAGCCTTGGTTTTCCTTGCCATAAAAATGTTGAAGGGGTTGGCAACAGCTACTTTAATACGACTTGATGGCACAGACGAGGAAACCTAGACAAAATGAGGTGCCTGATACAAGCACTGATGGGCTAAAAAGGTGTGGTAATCTGCATGGTGGCCCAAAAGATAGCTACATCCTAATCCCCGAAACCTGTGAATGTTGCCCCATGTCATAAAATAGGATTCGCAGATGTGATTCTATTTGCAAATCTTGAAAAGGGGTTATTATCCTGGAGTATCCATAAGGGCCCTAAATGTCATCACAAGGGTCCTTACGAGAGGGAGGCAAGCAGGTCAAGGGAAGGAGCAGGAGATGAGATCATGAGAGCAAGAAGATGGAGCATGCAAGCCGAGGGAGGCAGGCGGCCTCCAGAAGATCAAAAAGGCAAGGAAACCAATTCTCCCTTCGAGCCTCTGGAAAGAACCAGCCCTTGCCTTAGCCCCGTGGAGTGGATTTTGTACTTCTGACCTGTAGAACTGTAAGAGAATAAATGTGTGTTGTTTTAAGCCAGTAAATTGGTGGTAACTTCTTACAGCAGCAATAGGCAACTTAATACAGAGGATTTCTTGCAGTTACTATGTTTTGATTAAACGGTTAGCTTGACCTCTGTGAGATCAGTCTGTTCTGAGTTACACTAACTTGAGAAGAATGAACGTTATTTCTTTTACAAGATACACCGCAGTCCACTTGTCACTAATTCAAGTCCCCCTTCCCCCTGATTTTTCCCAGTCACCGATATTTTAGTGTTCCTCCCTGTGACTCTCTGGCCATAGCATTCCATGAGGTGATACCAAAATCGCTTGGGTTTATTCCCTGGATAGGACATTTCTTTCGTTAGCTAACCTTGCCTAAGGCCTATTTAAAGCTATTTGTATATAATTTAAGAGAACCTGATTAGAAACCAAAATGTGTTTATTCATATTCATGGTTCATTCATTCATGCATTAATTAAACTAATGTTTTATTAAGCGTCCACCAAATGTCATAAAGTCAAGCAAAAAGACTTAGGGGACCAAATGCTAATAAAAGTGGATGCCTGATCCCAGAGGCTTCTCAGCCATGAGAGAGACGTGGCCTCTTTGATTTCATGAGGCTACTGATCGATTTTTAAAAACAAAGATATGAGAAGCATGTTTTGTTTTCCATGTTAAATATTTACATGCAACAAACCAATGCTTTTTATACACAAATCAATGTGACATAATTATGTTCTCCATGCAATAACGATGAGATTTATAAACTATACTATCTCAAAGTGCTCTGCAAAGCAGTGTGGTCCAGTAATGGACCCAAGTTTAAAGTTATATGATGAATGCCATCTGGTTCCAATCCTGTCGCTATGTCTCAGACTCCTTGTATATGCTGGTTTGCAGGCAAGGTCAATTTCTAAATTTATTGCCCTTTGTGAATGGGAGGCCTGGGCCAAATATTCCTGCCTGACCCCAGTTATTTACTATTGCATTAGAATAAATTGCACACACAGTCATCAGTCACATAGTTAACTATAGACAGATACAATTTAAAGTTTCTATTCGTAACCATAGCTAGTCAAAACCAGGGATTTCATCAGCTCTAAGGGGACATAAACATATGTCGTTCCTAGGTCCTCCATTCCAAAACATTCCTAGAGGAAATTTGCTGGTAGATCTTCTAGTACTGCCAAAGATTTAAGACCCAGCAAGTCCTTGGAAAGACTCTGTCTGCAGAAAGCCCTGACCCTGAGATTCAGTAAGCCTCAAGAGACTGAGTCTGAAGGGTTGAAGCCTGCCCAAATTCTTCCCTTGAAGAGAATATTACAAATATTCTAAGCTGATAACTGTTTGGCTTATGGTTTTGGATATCTGTGCCCAAATACTAATGACAAGGAGAAAAATATAATTAAAAGACATTTTAAAGTCTCAGTTTGCCATAAATTTCAAAGTCAGTGAGCTCTTTGTTTCACATCAACTATTTTTAGATTCAGTTGGCCAGCCATATGGAAGTATTTCTAGTTTTTTATTTCTAGTACAGTTTTATTAAAAAAGAAAAACACAGATTAATGCGAGAGCTTTCAAATTAGTGCAGATTTCAGTGCTAGCCATTTAGGCGCTCCCAGGATGCTTTCAACACTCTCATTTGCCCACATGGAGAGAAAAATCTTTTCTCTCTCAGTAGCACCTTGGATCCACACCTGCCTGTTTAAAATCAGGCATACAAAAGAGGAAGTGCTGATAAATTTGGTGCTGTCTAGACAAGTATACTAATGTGCCATGTTGGGCTGGTGGTTGCCATGGTAATAAGCAAATAAGCTCTTACAGCTCTGCTAAATAGTGGGTTGTGGATGCATCCTTTACAATAGGCAATTTCCCCTCCCTTGAAATGGGGATTGCCAAAAACAATCTGACTAACCCTAAGACATGGAATCATGACATCCAACAACGTTTCAGGTTATAAGATGAATGCTGCACTCTAATATTCCTTGTCAAACAAGTTCATTTTCTTTGCCATTTGTCAGCATATTAACAAGTTCCTCATTATGTAGCAGAGGGGACTGAGCCTAAGACACAACAGTAAGTGGGCAGGAGATTCAAAGCATTTTCACTTGCTTCACTAAATAATAGCTGTGGAGTCTTTCACTCATTAGAGTTATGCATTTCTCTCATTCAGCCAATACTTCTAGATTTCCTACTCTGTACCAGGCTGTGCACTAGCCTGTGTGTGCACAAATTTGGATAAGGGGCTACCTTTTTCCTCAAGCTGCTGATGGTTTATTTGGTAACACAGAGAAGCCAAGCATTCCAAGGCAGATTTGAATCAGTGGTACATGTGACCTGCAGGATGCTTCTGGAACACATAGATATGGCACATAATTCTTCCCAGAAGGTCAATGAAAACACCGTGGTGGAGATGGTATTCTGAAGGAAGATAGGAGGAATTGGAGCACAACGGGGAAAAGGATACCAAGAAGAGGAACCGGAAGATTCACACCTGGGGTGGGGTGGGGAACAGGAGATTAACAATGCATTCTTGTCAAAACTAGAAATTGAGGGAGGAATGTAGGTTGCAATGGGCTGTGAGAGGGAGGGGAGTAGGGAGAGGTGAATCTTCACAGGTAGGTAAGGTTCTAATCATGAGAGCCTAGCTATGTTTTGGACTTCATCCTGAAAGTACAGAGGAGACAGTGAAGTGTTCAAGCAGAGGAGTGACACTTCCGAAAATTACTTCAATTGGACAATGGATTGGAAGCAGCAAGACTGAAGGCAGGAAGAAAAGTTAAATAGGCTTTTGTAGTAGCCAACAGCTTGTCAAATCCAAGGGTCTTTTCTGAATTATTATTATCCTTTACCACACATGGTGAAGACTGCTAATGGTCCCCCAATATCTGTGCTTCTTCCCCTTTTATACAGTAAGTAGTTAAAATTCAGTCCTGCATATGGCTGCCCAGCTGCCGATTTGCATTTCCCAGATGCCCCTGCAGCCAGGTGTGGCCATGAAATCTAAACTGATGTGTAGCTTCTAAGACAGGCCTTTCCCATTCCCCTTGTCTTCCGTCCTGCAGGATTGAATACAGATGTGAGCTCAGGAAGTGCAGGAACTCACTTGGCCGATGAGAAGGAAGCCTAGTGTCTTAGTTCAGGCTGCTCTAACAAAGTATACACAGACTAGGTGGCTTTTAAACAACAGAAACTTATTGCTCACAGTTCTAGAGTCTGGTAGTCTGAGAACAGGGCGCTAGCACCATCAGGTTCTGGTGAGAGCCCTTTTCAGGTTGCAGACTATTGTCTTCCTGTAGCCTCACATGGTGGAAAGTGGCAAAGGAGCTATCTGAGGTCCCCTTAATAAGGGCTCTAATCCCAAATTGCCTATCACCTAATCACCTCCCAAAGGCTCCACCTCCTAATACCATCATATTGGAAGCTAGGATTTCAACCTATCACTTTTGGGGGAGGAGAGGGACAAAAACATTCAGTCTATTGCACCCAGTGTTAGGAGGTAGAGCAATGAAACAAATGGAGCCTGGGACTCTGATGACTGGAATCACCAGACCAGCCCTGAACCATTTAATCGTGCCATTTTGATTTGTCAGTTACAGAATCTCAGCTGGTATCCTAACTAATAAAACTGTCTTTATGTCATTTGACAGTGTTGGGAGCTAGTCATTTCTCCTATAAACTGTTTACTATTTCTTCTTCATGACAGTTCCCGGCCTATTTATCTCATTTGTCATCTCCATCCTCCTTCCACTTCTCTTGACTACTCCCTATGTAGTGGCTTTCCTGGATTCTCTTTATCTTTCTCTCTGCTACTGTGGGTAGGATTTAAAGCTCTGTTCTACACTTCTCCACCGAGGGACTCATGAGTTTATTCAGTGCAAAAGACTTCCAATTTTATATTTTAGCCTGATCTTCGGCTAGACTAATATTTTAAGAAGCCTGCAGCATATTTCCATTTATGTCTCCAGATATCATTAACAAATCAACATGTCCCCTCACCCACATGATTCTGTTTCCCAGGCCTATCATTTCTTCCCAAGGCAGTACTACTAGTTTTTCCTATTCTGTCAGCCCTCAAGTCTTATCATTAACTTGAACTTTTCCTCTCCTTCATCCTTCAACTCTAACCTGTCTCTCAACCTTGTTGCATTGGTTTGTCTCAAATAACTTTTATATGTGTTCTTACCACAGCTGCCACTACTCAATTTGGTCTTTTTGGCCAGGTCCCCTACTTCCATTCTCATCCTTTACTATCCTGTTCTGAATAGGTGACAATGTGAACAATTATTCCTAAATCACTGTTTTTCCCTTTCCTTTCTCAAAAACTGAGGAATGAAGTTTGTCTAGGCTTTATCACACTAGTCCCAAACCTGTGCCCTGAAAAAGAGCATAATGCAATAGAAAGAATAGGAGCTTTAGTGTCTGAGAGAATAGGGCGTGAATTATTAATCTACTGATTACTAGATGTGTGACCTTGAGCACATTCATTTCATCCTCGAAGCTTAAATAGTCATATGTATAAAATAGAGATGGTAAGAATCTGTATCTGGAGATTGTTGAGACTCAAGTGGATACGTGATCCTTACTGTGATGTTGACCCAAGACTTGGCCTTTACTGCCCACTGCTTATACATTTTCCCGTAAGGTCTTCTTTCTGGCTTTCCTCTTAACTCAGACAAATGAAACCCGAAACCACCCCCCAGGGGATGGTGACTGCCCTGACAAAAATCTCCCAAGGCCCAGACCACCCAGAACATTTGAGCTAAGCCTGACTCAAGCCTGCGCAGATGGACCATAGAGTGACCTATGGAATCACCTACCATTACCTTTACCTCATTATAATACTAAAGTCTCTGCCCAAGAAGGAGCCTCAGCCTCATTTACCTAACAGACAATGTATGTACAGGCATGTTTCCTTAAGGCTCATTCTCGATTATGCCTGTTTCTACATGGGATGACCAGGTCTCCTTATCTATTCATCCTAACCCTAAACAAAAGGAACACATTCAACCTCTCTTGGGGAGTCATGGCTTGGAAGCCATTCTCCATGATCTCCTTATTTGTTGCAAATAAAAGTTTTCTTTGTGGTACAACTCAACCTGGTGCAGTTTCTGACTCACCAAGGAGCAAATGTTGATTCTGTTACAGCATCTGGCACGTGGAATTTGCCATTCAGTGTCATTTCCCTTTGGGGCCACTATAGTCTAGTGGCCCTTTTTTCCACCTTTTTTTCTGCCTCCTTCAGGCTGACTATGCTCATACTGCCCATACTGTTCTACCCATAAGAGATGTAGTTTCCTTCCTTTTTTTGTTCAACAAATATTGATAATGTTCCATGTACCAGGTATCATTTCAGCCACTTGCTTAAATCCTGCTCACCCTTTATGGTGTGGTCAAGCTCCATGAAGCCTCTGCAGATACTCTAGTGACCCCCAACAAGAAGTTCTTCCTCTCTGAACTGCTATTGTCCTAACTCTGCAGCACCTGGTTGTTCTCTAGTTGTTTTCTGGCCATTTTCTCACATCGTCTATAAGCTAGTGGAGAGCTGGAGAATTTATCAGTTACACTCCTTCCCATTTCCAGCTAGGTATTTCTTCCCTAATAGTAATCAACTGACAAATACTGTTGCCTATTAATTTTACTCTAATGTCTATGGCTTAGAAAGGAAACCTCTTTGATTACTTCAGCCCTGACTTAAGGAAAAACAGTGACAGCCGTACTAGCAGGTTAGACAACAACTCACCATATCTGCCTACATAAATATGTTAGAGACTTTAGAACCATCTTTTTAGCCTTCTTCCCCCACACTGAATATTTGTGATAAAGACTTAATGTCCTGCCAGACACAGATCCATTTCCTAAGGATTTCTTCCCTCCAGAGAAGTCAGGCAATCTGCTAATGAGCTTTCAGTCAGGAGACAGAAGCTCTAGAGACCACCTGGGGGATGGGCTGTCAACAGTTTTTTTCTCCAAGTGGTGGCTGGAAGGTGAGGGAGGGAGAGAAGGAGGCAATGTTGTATAATTTCTCCACCTCCACACATATAATCTCTTTTTCTGTATCTCTTGCTGCCAAGCCAAAGCCCCAAAGGGCACTTTATCATCCTGTTACACTGCTGCCCTACAGCTTCCTCAGGCTTCCTGCTACCCTCAGGCTTTCTTCACAACATTCTGACCAGGGGAGCAGTTGTGAATATTGGCATGACCTCAACGGCTGGAGTTGTGTAGCATCTTAGAGTTTCTCAGACTTCCGGTCACCCTGGCTTGTCATCACTTCCCTTGGGAATTTGAATTTACTTCAATTCAAATAAAGAGATATTAATGAAATGCCTATTATGAGCATAGCATGCTCTTAAAACTGTAGTTGAAGTCTGGAGTCCTGGGTTCTGGTCTACCCTACCACTACCCTACCACTCAATTTGGGGCCTTGAGAAAGCCCTTTCCATTTGGGGTGGGGGGAGCATATTTACTTTACTAGTAAATTAGGAGGTTCTTTTTTCTTTTCTTTTCTTTCTTTTAGAGAGAGAGGGAGAGAGCTCATGTGAGCAGGGGCTGGGGGAGGGACAGAAGGAGAGAGAGAATCTCAAGCAGGCTCCACACCCAAAGTGGAGCCCAACTTGGGGCTCAGTCTCATGACCACGAGATCATGACCTGAGCCAAAATCAAGAGTCAGATGCTTAACTGACTGAGCCACCCAGGTGCCCCAGGAAATTCTTCTTTAAAATACTTTGTTCTTTGATGCAGTGAGTGCCATTGTTTTTGCAGTGCACAAGCAGGACATCAAGACAAAACCAGGCACCAAGAACATGGGCTCTGGACTCAGATCACCAAGCTTCAAATATTGGTTCCACCTTTTTAATCACTGTGTGACCCTAAGCAAATCACTAAACCTCTGTGCCTGGATCCCTCAGGGATTTTTAGGGCAGTGAAACTATGCTTGATGATACTGTGACAGTAGACAAATGTCATTACACAGTTCTCAAAACCCATAGAAAGTACAACACAAAGAGTGAACCCTAATGTAAACTGTGGTCTTTAGTTAATAATAATGGATCCATTTTTGTTCATCAATTATAACAAATGTACCACACGAATGCAAGATGTTAATGATAAGGGAATGTGAGACATCTCTTCAGTTTCCACTCAAACTCTCTGTACACCCAAAACTCTCCTAAAAAAATCTATTGATCTGTTTTAAAAGAGGTCTTTAACAGAAACAAGCACTAAGTTAGTTACTATTTCTATTCCTTCCTTGGAAAACAATAACAAAGGTTTTGGGTTTTTTTTCTTAAAAACATGCCAAGGTACGTAGGCCTGGACTATACCTTGTGGGGGAGCAGAGTGCATACGTGAGCAACAAAGAGTGGCCCCTCCCGATACGGACTTCTTAAATACTGATTTTTTTTTTTTAAAGATTATTTATTTATTTATTTATTTGAGACAGAGAGAACGAAAGAGAGAGAAAGCACATGAGGGGGGGAGGGTCAGAGGGAGAAGCAGGTTCCTTGCCGAGCAGGGAGCCCGATGCGGGACTCGATCCAGGGACTCCAGGATCATGACCTGAGCCGAAGGCAGTCGCTTAACCAACTGAGCCACCCAGGCGCCCCTAAATACTGATTTTTTAAAGGTGAATATAATCTCATAAATATCTCCTCTTTGAGCATCTGAGGTCTGAACTGCATGGAAGCTGCTCTTTTCTCCTGAGCTGCTCATGTTCTCCATGATTCAGCCACAGATGCTCTTTCTCATTTTGTGATTGTGTCTGCTATTTTACCAAGGCACTGAAGACATGGAACAGCCAATTAAATATCATCACATTTTCAGTGCCCCTGGGAAAACCATACAGGAAACAGACTGTGTTTATATCTCACACCTCTGGGAAGGCTGCATAAGCTGAAAGCAATGTAGGATTTTTCCTTCTCTTTATTCTCAAAGAAGAATTAAAAACAAAAATCCAAGCCACAAAGCCACCCAAAACAAACAAAAAAATAGTTTCAAATATAGAAACACTCTCCATGATGACTATGCATGTGGAAGAATTGTCCTAAAGTCCGGGAAAAATCTTACCGGAGGCTGTTCATCTGAGGGGCTCAGCAGCTCTTGCTGCTCAGGGCTTTTGAGCACATACACCAAGTTCACAGAGCACAGGACCAACCCTGCTTCCATTCTGCTGGCCAGCACCTTGCAGGGTCACCTGCCAATGGAGCACCAGTTGATGAGCCCACAGTGAGGGCATAAGCACTCCCTATGAGTCAGAGGCTTGTATCCCAGGGTCCCTGTGATGAGGATTATCTGGGGGACCATATTCGTGCTATATAACCTCCCTGAGCTTCACTTACTTCCTCGGTGAACCGTGTGGGTTAGACAAGAAAATCTCCAGGGTCCCTTCCAGCCCCATCATCTTTTGATTCCAAATCCCTACTAGGGGTTTCTCCTGAGCTGGAATACTACATTAAAAACACTTTAATCATTAATTCATATATATATCCATCTATCAATTTCTGTTTATTTTTTATTGTATAAGTAAAACATGAAAGTAGAAAAATAAAAATGAATAAGAAGAGGTGCCTGAGTGGCTCTGTCAGTTAAGTGTCTGCCTTTGGCTCAGGTCATGATCCCAGGATCCTGGGATCAAGCCCCACGTTGGGCTCTCTGCTCAGTGGGGAGTCTGCTTCTCCCTCTTCCTCCACTTGTGCTCTCTTGCTCGGTCAAATAAATAAATAAAATCTTAAAAAAAAAAAATGAATAAGAAAACCTGGGGGGAAAAAAACCCACTTTACAGATAAGGCCAGAATCCTCCTGCTTACCATCTCCATGACCTTCCCTTCCACCCCTTCCCAGAAATAACCACTCTTATTACTCTACTTGCAACCTTCCAGAACTTTTCACACCCAAATAGATGCAGAGAAAATAGGCAGTATTTTTGTTTTGTTTTGTTTTGTTTAACATAAATGGTATCATACCACTTGTTTCATTCTGCAATTTGCTTTATCACTCAATAGGTCTTAAAGTTCTCTCCAGAATATGCCTCATTCTTTTTTTTTTAATTTTCTAATTTAAATTCAATTTAATTAACATATAGTGTATTATTAGTTTCAGGGGTAGAATTTAGTGATTCATCAGTTGCATTCAACACCCAGTGCTCATTACATCAAGTGCCCTCCCTAATACCCTTCACCCTTACCCTAACCGCCCACCCACCTTGACTCATTCTTTTTTAATAGCTAGGTGTTGTTCCACAGTATGAGAACTGTTGTTTATTCATCCATACCCTTACTGATCGTTATCTAGGTCACTGTATTTTTTTTCACCAACACAAACAAAAACTGGTACAACCAATGCCTTGTGGTGAATGAGTAAGTGCATTTCTCTAAGATGGACATTAGTAAGTAGAATTGCTGAATTAGTTCATGAGCGTTTATTCTAGCATGCACTACTAAATTGTTTTGGAAAGTATCTTTACCAAATTACATATCTATAGGGCATACATTTTCACAGCGCCATACGGGATTATGGTTAAAAGCATAGGATTGGAAGACAGACTGCATGCATTCGCCCCTGTGAGTGCACGACCACTTAGCGTGCTGGGACCTTGGTCAAGATCATTTCTCTGCAGCTCAGTTTCCACGGATGTAAACTAGGAATAAAACCTATCTAACACGACAAGTGGCTTTGAGGATTACCAGGGCAGTTGCTGGCACATAGTAACTAACCCACGGTAGCTGTAACCATCATCATTTGTACTAGCTTCAGTTTGGGATGCTTCAAGCTTCTTCACCAAATGGGGCTGCCTCCCCACCTCCCAAATCACTCCATGAGTCAGGATTTTTCCAGACCCAGAGGTTAAATTCCTACTGGGCTCATTTAACTCACACTTCTGATTTCTTCTCTGAAGTGAAGCCAGCCAGGCCCTGACTGACAGGCCTGTTTGTACAACAGTTTTTGCTAATGTAAATAGCTAAATGCAAACTGTAACATCTAAGAACCTTCAGGGGATTTGAGGACATTCTTGGAGGAGGATGATTTCATTAATATTGCAGAAGCAAAACACCTTGGACACAGGCCACCCTGACCCCACATACAAGGCCATCCATCCGTAGGGGTACAGGATGAGGACAAATCATACTCCTCCCCAATGGCACTTTTATGCAGGTAAACTCAGGCTAAAATGAACACCAAAGGCAGCTTGGAGGGGAAAACAAAGGTGAAAGAAAACTATTTGCAGCTGTAAAGATATTTTTAAAGAGACCAAAAAAAAAAAAAAAAGTCTTATTTCATCTACCCTGTGTCTTGAAGGAGACCTGAGTGAGAACAGATGATAGGCAGACCAGTTTTGGCTAATTTGCTGGGCACCGGCCCGAGAGGTGTCTCTCTGTCTTGTCCCTCTCTCTCTTGCTAGTTGTAGGCCAGTCCACCTGCCATGGAGGGCGGAGAAAGCAAGGTGGAGGATCTGTGGTGTTTCCACTTAGGAAGCTATCTGTTCACACAGATGACCCCCCAGAGGTCTACTGAATCTAACAGTGCTGTCCCTGTTTTCAAGGGGATATAAAATATGAACATAGTTGTTTTTTTAACCAAATCTTTCCAGAAAAAATACAATGATGTCCAGAGAGTTAAGGTCACACACAGCCACAATTGGCCCCAAGTATCTCGTTTTGCAGCCCAAAACGTTTTTTTGTCCCTCTGACAAAAAGAAAAAAAAAAAAGAGAGAGAGATGATATGGTATTTGGATTGGTTGACTGTTGACTATTCATACTTTCAACATACAGATCTTGTCTACTGTGTTAGACCCTTTTTATAAGTTTGATACCAACTTTGATATTTCCTAATTTTGTTGCTTTTGTTTCTGTAGGTTTCAATGTAGTCTCTTCGTCATTTTACTTCAAATTTGTCTATTTATAGAAACATGCTAGTTGAATATTACTGCATGATGATAAAACACAGATGTAATGGGAAATTTCCGCAGAATTCAGAGAGCACATGCTGGATTTCCAAATGGGAGCTGGCCTGCACATTTTCCTGAAAAGCAGGGCTGGGATTGCCAAGAGCAGGCTTGGGAGTCTTCAGATGCAAACCATCGTTTATCATCCCCAAATTGTGGTCACTACATCCAGAAGATCCTCTGGGCAGGAACTTGGCCAGGCACTGACACCACTGAGTGCAAAGGTGCATGGTACTGGCTTCGCCATAAGCACAAGTAGTGCACATTACAGACAAGACAGCAGAATCTCCATTGATAGCACGATGGGTAGCTCTTCAACGTGCATTATGGCTCACCCTCTCTGAACTTTGACCTTAAAATTAGTATCACATAATTTAGCAGGTGGGGAAAATTGAGCATATACTCAATACTCCCTGAATCAAACTCCAGTAGCTTCCTATGATTTGGTCTTACCGACCCAATAAGACTTAAGCCTCTTGAGTGTGTAGATCATATGTTATTCTAGCCTCAGCTGTGTGTTAGGGAGCTGGGTATGGGGCAGGGGAACAACAAAATATCTGATCACTAAGTTGTCTTTCTTGGGACAAACGGAATTCCTTGAGCTCTCTTCACTACACTCTGAAATATAAACTCCATGAATAGGCGGATTTTTGACTATCATGCTCATCGTGAGATCCCCAGCTTCTAGAACAGTGAGTGGAACATAGTAAGAACTCAACAAAATACATGTTGAATGGAAAACAAAGGAATGCATGTGCTGTTTTGCATTTTCCCCTGGAAGGCAGCAGAGAGGACGTGAGTAGCATGAAAAGCAACAGGAAGTGACCACAGCCATGGCCCCAAGTGCAGCCCCTTCCAATACCAAGCCTGGAATCAACCTCGAAGGACATGAAAAAATGACCCATGTGATCCTCTACTGTGTCAGTCTAACTTGGAACGTTTTAAAACACTCACTTTTCAGGCTACAACACCTCAAAATGAGAAAATGACTTAGAGCAATGGCTCTCAAGAGAGGTCCCTGGAAACAGCAGCATTAGCATCACTGAAAACTTGTTTGAAATCACATTTGCAGGCATTATACCAGACCTACTGAGTTGGAAACTCTGGAGGTGGGGCCAGCAATCTGTGTTTTAATAAGCTTTCCAGGTGATTCTGATCACACTGAAGTCTGAGAATCACTGACCTGGAGGTCCACCATAGTCCTTGTTTCTGGACCCCATCCTCACCCCCCACACATCCCTGCAGAGTGAAGTTCCTCTAGATTTTATTCCTTTTTACCTCTCTCTACCTACACAGTCTGGGTTTTCCACAGCCCAGGTCTTTCCAAACAAGTCCAGATTGCCTGGTTTAATCTTGTTCTGTATGTCCTGAGAGCACCTGGTCCAGCTTTTGTCTGCAAGGAGCAGGGTAGCACTCATGAAGGAACTCTAGATAAAAAACTTGAGCAAAGTTCCTAAGATTTTGGAAGCTAATAGGGGCTTTGGAGATCCTATGTTCTGAATCATTCATTTTATACATGAGGAAAATCAATCTCAATGACACAAAATAACTTAGCCACGACCAAAAACAATTAGAAGATTAGAATTCAATCTGGTCACGTAGACAGCTTCCCCCACCATTATTGCAAAATGCCTCACAAACCCTTGTATTTACATTAATGATGTATATTTCTAGAGCATCCAACACCAACAAGAGTACACAGAACAGAAACAAGTATTATATGTTAATAAAAAAAGAAAAAAAAAAGAGTACACAGAACATTTTTATGTCACACTGATTCTCACAAAAACCTCCAGCTTCTTTCCCATTTCCCACCGAGAAACCTTCAACAAAGTAAAAGGCCACATATGGATGACCAGCCAAAGAACTAGTCTTGAAAAATAAATTACCAAGTCAGGGAAAAACTAAGTTCTAGGGCGCCTGGGTGGCTCAGTTGGTTAAGCGACTGCCTTCGGCTCGGGTCATGATCCTGGAGTCCCGGGATTGAGTCCCATGTCGGGCTCCCTGCTCAGCAGGGAGCCTGCTTCTCCCTCTGACCCTCCTCCCTCTCATGCTCTCTGTCTCTCATTCTCTCTCTCACAAATAAATAAAATCTTTAAAAACAAAAAAAAGAAAAGAAAAACTAAGTTCTACCTCCTACTCTGCAGCTCTGGGGGGTCGATCTTGCTGCCTGCATGCCTCTGATAACATGAGCTGACACAGAATGTGAATTCTTGGGGCTGAAAAAAGGTGGTTAAAGAGATCATTTTGAATACTTCAAATTACAGCTTATCTCTCACCCACCTAAAATCTCTTATCTAAGAAGGAGTCATTTTGAGCAAAGATTTGAGTCTTTAGCTGTTAGATACCAAAAACAAGGGACTCCATAGTACTAGGTGGACACTAATTCTGGCTAGCCAAAGAAAATCTTGGGCACAATTGAAATGTTGCAGCTTAAGATCTATCCATAGAAAGGGAAATGATAAGAAGTTTAGACAGGAGAAATTGCTGTCAGAATGAAAATTTTTGCCAAGGAAAAAAGGCATATTTGAGTCAGAGATGAGAACGTGCCAGGCAACTGTGTCCCACAGAATCTCCTCTTGCTGTGTAGTATAAATTAGGAAACTGGAGCTCCTTAGAGGCCAGGGGAATGAAGCTCGGAGGACAGGGCTTAAAAGGGCAATGCTAATGGGCTCACAGATCTAATAGGGATCCGGAGCCAGGCACAGCCTTTCCCCCGGCTGGCTCGCCCCTCTCCCACCCTACCGTACCTGTTGGTATTTATTTTTCCAAGGACTGCAAGAGGAGGTCAAGCCCGGTCATGCTGAAAACAGAATGGTTCCAGGAATCTTGCTGAGAAGTCCAAAAATATCTACCATCCCATGGGCAACTTTATCTGCCCGGTATTTTTTAATCAGGTCGTCTGACTACTAACAGTGCCTGGTAATGTTTCTTGGGGCAGTGAACATAAACCTAAACTAATTCAGGATCATGTTGGACATTTTTATTAGTATTTTTACTTCTCATCAATTTGGCTCTATTGGCTCACCAAAATTTCTTTCAGATTTCAGGGCTTTGGGCTAATTTACAGGGCGGGCCAATACTCTGGAGCCTTACTGTTGACTCTCCTATTACATGCAAGTTGCATAATCATGTTGTAAGTGAAAAATGATGTTGTAATGAAATCCTTCTAGGACTTCCAGGAATAAACTTTCTTGGATGGGGTCTAAGATGAAATCACCTTACACTAAATTCAAGGCTTAAAGCAACTATTTCAAGGCAGCACTGTGAGTGTGTGTGCACTTGGGAAGTAGGAGACACTCCCTTTGAGTGCTCTGTCTCCCCAGATGATGCCACTGTCTTCTTCAGACTATGCTGAAAACCTTGGCATCCCCTTTGATTGCCTCTTCTCATCACTTATATCCAACTTTTCACCGGGACCTATTATGTGTTTCCTTGAAATATTTCTTTCATTTATACCTTCTTGTCTATTCTATTTGCATGTTAATCCTGGGTCTCATCAGATAGTGCTTAGATTACTGCATAAATCTCCTAGCTAGCCTCCCAGATTCCAGCCTTTCCCTCCTTCAATCTGTCCTAAATTCAGCTTCCAATCTGTATACCAAAGAAAAACCATTTTGCCTATTTTCCAGGGCAATATCCAACAAGGTTGATATTCTTTATTTTAAACTGTATTTCTTATTCATCATCCAACATAACAGAGACACCATTTTAAAAAGCAAAGTGAAAAATTGTTTTGTTAGGAAGGAATAGGATAATTCAAAGGAAATGCCTTAGGTATTCAGAAGCATTATACTAATGTAAAGAACTAAAGAAAAAAAAAACTTTCAGAAACACTTGAAAAATATTTGTAACATGCTTATGCACAATTTTATGGTTCACTGCATATAGAAAATGTCAACAATGAATGCTCCAGCTATTGGATCAAGGTGGTGCTCTGAGAACACACTTCTGCCCTAAATCCCCAAATGTGACAGAAAAGAATCTTAAAATCCTGAGAACAAAGAAAAAACACAAAATGATGAGGAATCCCTGAATGCATTTAGAAGGGAACCTAGAATGCATTTAGAAGGGAACCACTAAGAGAGTGGGTAATGTCAAAGGCACGTGAAGATTCCATGACTTCAGGTACAAGGATTAGGAATTGCTCCTGTGGCAACTGCCTTGATGGTGCCTTTGGGTTCTGATTTTGGAATAGCCAAATGTGCTATGTTCCCTCTCTAACTTCTGCATGGGCTCAACGTTGGCCACAAAGGTCTTCACCCCCAGGTTCTAATGCATGGGATGCTTGGGTCAGAAAGATGCAGTGGTGCCTCTGGTGCCTATTTGATACACAAGGTGGAATGAAGGGAGTGCTAATCACAAGGAGAAACTGATGCCACATACCTAGAATTCTCAAGGCAAGCATCATCTCATGAAGTCTTGGATTTCCCCATGGCTAGTTAGGCTCCATTCTTTTCTGTGCCCATTGTGTCTTCTACAGATCTCCCTTTTATCAATTATTATATTGCATTGTATTTGAGAACAGAAAGAGCCATAACAAACATAAAATATCTTTTCATGATTAGATTTCAGACCTATGAGAACACAGCAGCTGCTATATTGATACAGAGTACAACTTGAAATGTTTTTCATTAGGTTTTCTTAGACTCTAGTCTAACATGACAGACAGGGCTTACAACCTATTAAAGAAGACAGATGTAAAACTACTCATTGCATAATTGTTTATAATTGTGACAAGTAAACAAGGAAGAAAGTAAAAATCAAGAGACCCCCAGTGTAGCTCATCTCATCCAACAAAAAGGTGAAACCAGAGTAGGCTTGATAACATATTCAGGAGGCTGATTATTTGGGGCATTAGAAAACAGACTAAATATCTTGATACTGATTCTAAGAGCACGGCCCTTGAAAGTTTTTAGTCAGGGGATGATATGATCTTATTTGCAATTATAAAAATCACATTGACTTCTGAGTGGAAATAGAGACAAGAGAGGCAAGAATGGACCCTAGCAAGACCAGTTAAAAAGCTGTGGTAGTATCCAGGTCAAAGTGGTGGTGATTAGGTACAGAATGATGGTAGTAGAAATAGATAATGTTGAAAAACGTAAGAAAGATTAAGAGTTAAAATCAAGGTGATTTGGCAATGGATTAGATATAGAGAGTGAAAGAGAGAATGATCTCCTGGTCTCTCTTTGGTGGTAGTGCCATTCACTGAGGTAAACTACAATAGAAGAAAAAAAGATTGAGTTCAGTTTTTTTTATGTGCTGAATGTGTGATACCCATAAAACATTCAAGTAGAAAGGTTGAAGTAGGCAGTTGGGTGGTTGGAAACCCAGGTTTGGAAGTCAGAAAAGAGGTCTGTGCTGAAAGTGTAGGTTTGGAAATTGTCTCTTCCCAGATGGTTGAAGACTTGGGCATAGATGAGTTTGCTTAGAGAGATTATTAGTAAGAAAAAAAGAAGGTCTAGGACTAAGCCTTAAGAAACTAACATCTAAAGTTTGAGGCTAGGAGGATGAGACAGTAAGTCTGAGAAATGGTAGAGAAGCAAGAAACTTTGAGAGTGCAGTCCCACTGAATCGAGGCAAAGTGAATATTTCAAGAAGCAATCATAATTAACGTCAATTGGTGATGAGCAGTTGAAGAAGATAAAGACCTTATTCCAATGATCTGTTATTCCTATCCAAGATGGCTCATACACATGGCCAGCAAGCTGGTGCTAGCTTTCAGCTGGAAACTCAGTTGGGACTGTCACCTGGAATCCTCAGTTGTTCTCCATATGGACTACTCCATGAGGACTGTTTGGTCTTCCTCACACCATAGCAACCTGCTCCAACAGCAAGCGTTCTGAGATATAGGAAGTCTCTTAAGGTCTGAGCTTAGAAAATGGCGTATCATCTCTACTATATTCTATTCGTCAAGCAGTCATGTTGTTCACCAAAATTCAATAGTATGGGACACAGACCACAACTTCTGTAGGAGGATTATCAGAGAAATCATGGCAGCTTTAGTCTACCACAGACATCAATACTTGACATGTACATATATTCATTTTAATATGTTTTATAAGCAGAAAATATTGGATATAACCTAAACATCCATCACTGGGATACTGGTTAAGTAAATTTATTTAAATTTATAAAATAAAATACTATGTACCCATTAAAAAACAATGGGGATACTTTTAATACAATGTTATGGAAATATTACCATGAGATATTATTGGGTTAAAAAAGCAAAGATTAGAGAAGGTTGGATAGTATATTACCACTTGTGTAAAAGGAGGAATATATAATGCATTTGTATTTACGTGTATATGCATAAAACACATCTAGAACATGCATTCTCAATGGGATGGTATCACCCCCAAGGGGGCAAAAATTAGTTCTTGGGTGAGGGGAATCTTAATCTTTTTATACATAAAGTACAGTTATATAGTGTGAAAGCAGATTTATACTATATCTGCATATTAAAATTTGGGGCAAAAAATGTCTTCAAAGGCTCCTTAGTGGACTGATGATGAAAAAAGTTTGACAAACACTGCTCTAGGATATAAAGAGATGAGTCCAAATGGTTGGCTCAAAGGGTAGACATGGCTTACTGGGGAAAGAAAGCAATGAGAACGAGAATGTTCAGGTATACTCTTTCACACTGTTTGATATTATAACCATGGAAAGATAATATCTACCAAAATTTAAATTAAAAATAAAATTTAAAAGGAGGTTATCCATTTTATTTAATCATATAGCATTACTGAATAGGAGCTCTTTCAGCATATATCACAGTACATATAAATCTTACACTTTAGAAAGTCTAGTCTGAGCAAGGAATGAATAATTTCACTTAGTTACCTTAAATGTTCAAAAGGGAAGCTGGTAAAGTGACACTTTAGGCAGAACTTTAAAAGTCAATTATTATTATTATATCTTCAAGGGGCACAGTTTTAAAGACAGGCCAGTGTAGGTACCTGCTTCATTGTGAAGGGAGAGAGCATGTTCCCATCCCAGGGGTGTGAAGGACTACTGGAGAAGTGTTATCTTCTTCATACTCCAGGATAGGAGAAGCAACTCTAAGATCTAGAGAGGTTGATGCAATAGGAACGATTAAAAGTCTTTGGCAACATATGGATTTGGAAAAAAGTTTTAACATGTACCAATGGCACAATTTACACTACAGAAGAATGTGGCCATGGTGAATGTTTGGCAACCCTCCTGTTGTTTGGCTCACCCATATGGAAAACCGACTGAATAAACATGTCCTTGCTGTAATCTGTGTTCCTTAGCACTGAAAATTCATAGTAGGGTTGTAACTCTTCAACTGCTAAAGTCACCAAGGAATGAGCAACATTAGACTTGACCCTGGCATGTGGATGGCAGCATGTAACACTGGGAGCTAGATCATGTCCTAGTGAGGGAATCAGCTTCACCCAGTGTTGCCATCAGCAGCCCATGACACAGGCTACATAGTGCTATGTTGCCACCAGGACAGATTGAAATGATAAGGAAGAGACTTGGAAGCAGTGAACAGTTATGGCTTAGCCAATACCGGCCTTGCAAAACAGTGGCTATTTTGTTATCAGAGTTCCTATCTCCCTCTAATGTTCCCAACTGATATTGATGAAGCAGACTTAATTGCATAGAAATTCCACAGAGACTGCATGGATACAAAGCACTGAAAATACAAAACGCACTTAGACCATCCATCATTCCCCAGATTTACTCCCCCGTCACTCTATGTGCAGCTCTGATCACAACTGTCTTTTAGAAAAGATTGTAAATACATGTGGTGCAGCCTAAACCATAAGTTCTGTTCAACAGTGCATAAAAGCTAATGCTGAAAAGCACTATGGGGATACATAGCCATCCCGGCCAACTTTGGATGCACGCCATTGCCTTGAAATATAGAGTTCTCTTGTGGGTTTCTCTATGGACACTCAAACTAGGAAGTGTTAGAAAGAGAATGGTGGGCTGCCATAACAAAATGTTATACACTGGGTGGTTTAAACAACAGAAATTTATTTCCTCACAGTTTGGAGGCTGGAAGTCTGAGATTAGAGGGCCAGCATCGTCCAATTCTGGTAAGAACCTTCTTCCTGGCTTGCATATGGCTGCCTTCTTGTTGTGTGCTCACATGGCCTTTTCTCAGTGCACTCAGAGAGAGGGAGAAAGGGAGAGAGGAAGAGGAGAGACATCTTCCTCTTCTAATAAGGTCACCAATTCTATTGGATTAGGAACCTAAGACTTACGACCTCTTTTAACCTTAATTAACTCCCTAAAAGCCCTATCTCCAATTACAGTCACATTAGAGGTTAAGGTTTCAATATGTGCATTTGGGGGAGGAAGGGGTTTTACAATTCAGGCCATAGCACATATAAACATAGATAAGAAATATTTAAGTATCAGCAAGGAGGGGCGCCTAGCTGGCTTAGCTGGAAGAGCATGAGACTCTTGATCTTGGGGTTGTGAGTTCAAGCCCTATAGTGGGTGTAATGATTACTTAAATAAACTCCTAACTTATAAATAAATAAAATCAAGGAAATTTTAGGTTGCTTAGTAGGGAGGTTAAGAATCACATCAGAAGAGCTTGAAAAATGGAGCCATCTCTTCAGAAAACAAAAGAAAACATGGCACCCTAATCTGATACTGCATGTCCCTCTCTTGGTAAACATGCTTCTTGAACCTGTGGTGATGGCTTTTTTCTTTCAAGTGAAAATTCACCTAACAAAATTCACCATTTTACCCATTTTAAAGTGCATAATTCAATGACTTCCAGTACTTTCACAAGGCTGCACAACTATCACCACTGTTTAATTCCAGAACATTTTTATCACTCTAAAAAGAAAGCCTATACCTGTTAAGCAGTCACTTTCCATTCCTTCTACCCTGAGTCCCTGGCGCAGGTCTTCCAAACTTCAGGAGAGGAAGTCATCAAGAGGTGCTAGTTTTTCTCTCCACTGAGAGAAAATAATAAGAATGCTATTTCAAAAGCTACTGGTACCACTAACTCAGAGTTTCACATAGAAATTGAGGCTGTATCTTTATTTGTCAGAAAAGGACAACTTCACAGAAACATGGAGGCCAAAATCATACAGAGGGTCTCAGTTTCCAGTTTATCTCCAAATGTTATCCCAAACAGCTAAAAAAAATTTACAGATATCATGTCCTCATAAACCCTCATCAACAAAGAAGCAAATTTTATGTTGAAATATATTTAGGAAATTCTAAGTTAAACTGTTAACAGATTTCTTTGCCAAGCAAAGAGGATGAATAGAGCAGTGTCAGGGAGGTTTGGTTTTTTGTTTTAATTATCAGTGTAGGATACCAGTTACAACCTGGTGTTTTGTTTTTGTTTTTGTTTTTTCACAACAAATGGACCAAAATCACAGATGGATTTTGTTTTTCAAAGAAATTGAACCAATAATATATTACCTGTAAATTTCATACAAAATACATTGATTTTTAGCTTCACTTAAAAATACTGGGTTAAGCGGCAACTCTGGGCCCTTATAGCTATTGCCAACAATTGGGTAGAGATGACAGACAATTGCTGTTTTAGAAGTATTATTCATGTCCAACTTTACCACAGGCTCCATTGAGTCCACTTCTCTCAGGTGCTAGCTCTTAACTCCTGATGGCATTTGAATTTGCTTTTCCTGTCACAGAACAGCCTCTACAGAGATTGCAGAGGCACATTCTTTTAACCACACTTCAAGCACAAAGCCTCTTAATGGCAGGCAAACCTGAAGCATCATCTGAATTTTTACCACAATCTCAAACTTACCATACTCAACATGAATAATGTGTACCACTCTTAATGGATCTAGTAACTGGATTGGAAAGTACAAAGTTTCTGAGTGGTGGGCCAATGACTAAATCTGACTATTTTGAAAGGTATACAGAAAATTCTGCCTGAGTGGCAAATGGCTATTGTATATTGGGTACACAGAAGCTCACTTAGAACCTAAAAAAAAAAAAAAAAAAAATTGTGGGAACCATGAGGTGGGAATAATTTGAGCAATAGCAAATAGTTTACAAAAATGGGTCTATTTGCATATGTATGGCTCTCTCGTGTAGATACAAATACAGAAACTGGTACAGATACAGGTATAATTATAGAATCTACATCCTCATACAAGTTAAGGAGAGAATCGTTTACCCCCATCAGAGGAAGCAAGTGAAGCATAGAGGTTTACTCAAAATTGCACATCTGCTCAGTGGAAGAACAATAATTACAATTCCTTAAATTCCATTTGTTGACAAGCTGCTAGAAACTATTCCAAAGTTATTTCAAATATACATATTTCTGACCACTCCATTTTAATGAAAAAGCAAAAACTTTTCCAGATTTTATTTAAATATCACCTCTTTTCTAAAACTGAGCAGTGTAGTTGTTCTTAAATTAAGAAATTAAGAAAACCAAGTTTTAACTAAATAGCCCAAGTTTTTATCAGGAGTTGCATGCTGTGCTGTAATTATTTTATAGTCATACTGTTCTTCATGCTGAGTAGTGTAAGTGATCCAGTATAATCACATGGAGAGAAAGAACAAATTGAACCAGGAGAATTCTTCTTAGGAGGCACAATGGATTTGTTTGGAAGGACTATACTTTGAGAAGTTCTAGGGAGGAAAGAATGAGACCCTAAGAGCATACCAAAAGCAGGAGAAGCAAGGGGCAAGGAGAGGAATCTTTCTTTCCCGATAGAAAGAGTGGGTAAAAAGAGGAAGAACCAGCCTAGAGTTCACCAAATGCAAGAAATGTTTTCTGCGAGTTAATTTCTTCATAGAGAAATAGATGTGCAGCTGAGTTGACGGGGGGCAAAAAAGACAGAAGACATTAGAATGTGGGTTTACTTTAGACTTCTTCAGCATAGAAACTGTGACAGTGTATATGCCAGTTAAACTTCAACTCTAAAGACAGACTATTGACTAATAATGCACCACACTGGTGGTCATCTAGCTTGTTCCTAAAGCTCTCCGTATCTTCATCAACATCTGAGGCTCTCAGCATGACCCTTGATAATTTGATAATTAGCACATCAAAAATGGATTTTCTTTGGTGAAATTAAAGGCTTAATTAGCATGATGAATTTTTGGAAAACATATTTCATTGGTGAAATTAAAAGGTCTTCATTATATGTGGATTGGTTAAAATAGTGCATGAACAAGTATTATTGGTTGAATTATAGCCTCCAAAAAGACATGTTGAGGTCCTAACCCTCAGTACCTCAGAAGGTGAACTTATTTGGAAATAGGGTTGCTGCAGATGTAATTAGCTAAGATAATACTTCATGCTGAAGTAAGGTGGGCCATTGTCAAAATGACTGGTGTCTGTTAAAATGAAAAGAGAGAAGCCTACATAGACAGGCTGCCATGTGAAGATGGAGGCACAGCCTGGAGTTATACAGCTGTAAGCCAAGGAATGCCAACCACTGAAGGCTACCACAAGAAGAGGAAAGGAAGGATTCCTCCCAGAGCCTCACAGACAGCATGGGCTTGCTGACATCTTGATTTTGAACTTCTGGTCTTCAGAACTATGAAGAAATACATTTCTGTTGATTTAAGACATCCAATTTGTGGTACTTTATTACTTTGAAACTAATACACAAGAAATAAGATTCTGGAGAGGATCATACCCTGCACCCTTAGGCATCTATATTAGTCAGGATTCTCCAGAGAAACAAAATTAATAGGGTGTGTGTGTGTGTGTGTGTGTGTGATATTCCCCCCTTCCTCTCTCTCTATATACATATTTATTCATTTATTATAAGGAATTGGCCTATGCAACTGTGAAGGTTGGCAAGTCCCAAAATCTGCAAGGTGAGTCAGCAGCTGGACACCCATGAGAACTCATAGTGTAGTTCCAGCCTGAAGGCTACAGGCTCAAAACATAGGAAGAGCCAATGTTTCCATTCCAGTCTAAAGGCAGGAAAAAAATTATCTCTAAGCTTGAAAGGTGGTCAGGTGGGAAGAATTCTCTCTTACTTAGGGGAGAGAATTTACTTTACTTACTTTTTCTTCCATTCAGCCCTTCAACTGATTGAATGAGGCCCACCCACAATATGGAGGGAATCTTCTCTACTTAAGCTACCAATTTATGTTCATTTAAATGTTAATCTCATTTGAAAACACCCTCACAGAAACACACAGAATAATATCTGACCAAATATCTGGGCATCTCATGGCCCAGTCAAGTTGACCCATAAAATTACCTTTCACAGCATTCAAGTTTGATCTTTAAGAAGTCCTGCGTCCCACCATTAGTTTAGAAGAACTAATGGTTACCTGGGCCACCTATAAAGGTAACAGAATATGGTCTCTGAAATATAGTCATTTCTGCTTAAGTGAACCTTTTGTATAAGGTGTGGTTGGAGCACCTAAAGGACAAAATATTAGAACTTGCTAAATTATAGATTTGTGAACACTGTTGGCCTAGCATTCTAATGAGTGTTTAATAAATATTTGTGTTTGTGGCAGAATTTGAGGCAAGACTTGTTTTCATTAATATCCTCATAGCAAGTTTTGGGAGAAAGAAGTTAACCCTCACATTTCTCCAACTTCTTCTGTGTCCCCTCAGCTACCAAAAAGGACTTAAGGTGTACATGACTAAATCCCTGGGATGGGCTTTAACTTTTCACAGGCTGAGAGACTGTCAGCATTCCAGACATTTTCACTAGGATCCCAGGGATAAGGCATTCCCAGGTGATATGTAGGTCACGGACTTATTTAATTGCAATGCGACCTTGGGCTATTGCCCTTTCCAAGCCTTAGTCTGGTCACCTGTAAACTGGGGAAAATAAAAGTACCTATCCTCAAGTACCATTGTGAAAATGAGATATAATAATGAAGATAACATTTATTATAATGCCTGTCACATTTTAAGCACTTCCTAAAAGCTGCCATTATTATTGTTAATCTTAAATGATGTTTGCCAGGCCAAAAGAGAGGCAAATGGGAGTGATGATGAAAGGGACAGAGGGAATGAGAGATGGATTGGTTTTCTATCATCACTGTAACAAATGACCACAAATTCAGTGGCTAAAACAGACACAGATTTATTATCTTACAGATATATCAGCCCAAAGTCTATATAGATCACAAATCTTTAGAGGAAGTTTTCTGAGAATTACACAGAGCTGGGACTAAGGAGAGAGGTGCTTCTCCCTCCAAAAACGCACATTCTGAGTGACTTGTGAAGCATGGCTACCTGGCAGCTTACAGCCCATGTTTAGGCCTATCTCCATGTAGCCTTGCTTCTGGCCACTTGTCACAGAGCAGAGTGCCTCAAAGACTGCTCTCTTCAACACTCTCTACTAAAAAAGTGATTTTAAAAGGATGATTCAGATGGATTCAAGACACCAGATCTAAAACAATAATGTCCTTGTCCTCCTGAGTTGACTAAACTGTCTGAAATCATATTAAAGAATTGTACCTTGAAATATTGTTAAAATGTGCCTACTGCCCAGAGCAATCTACAGACTTAGTGCAATCTCTATCAAAATACCAACAGTATTTTTCACAGAACTAGAACAAATAATCTCAAAATTTGTATGGAATCACCGAAGACCCCAAATAGCCAAAGTAGTCTTGAAAAAGAAGAATAAAACTGGAGTTATCACAATCCCAGATTTCAAGACATTCTACAAGGCTATAGCAATCAAAACAATATGGTATGGGCACAAAAATAGATACATACATCAATGGAACAGAATAGAGAGCCCAGAAATAAACCCATGATTATACGGTCAATTAGTCTATGGCAAAGCAGGAAAGAATATCCAATGGGGAAAAGACAGTCTCTTCAACAAATGGTATTGGGAAAACTGGACAGCAACATGCAAAAGAATGAAACTGGACCACTTTCTCACACCTTTCACAAAACTAAATTCAAAATGGATGAAAGACCTAAATGTAAGACCTGAAACCATAAAAATCCTTAAAGAGAGCATAGGCAGTAATTTTTCTGACATCAGCCATAGCAACACTTTTCTAGATATGTGTCCTGAGGCAAGAGAAACAAAAGGAAAATAAACTATTGGGACTTCATTAAGATAAAAAGTTTCTTCCCAGCAATGGAAACAACAAAACTAAAGACAACCTACGGAATGGGAGAAGATATTTGCAAGTGACATGTCTGATAAAGGGTTAGTATCCAAAATATATAAAGAACTTATAAATCTCCACATCGAAAACACCAATATAATCCAATTAAAAAATGGGCAGAAGACATGAACAGAAATTTCTCCAAAGACGACATCCAGATGGCCAAGAGACACATGAAAAGATGCTCAACATCACTATTATCAAGGAAATGCAAATCAAAACCACAATGAGATACCACCTCACACTGTCAGAGTGGCTAAAACCAAAAACACAAGAAACAACAAGTTTATGTGGGGATGGGGAGAAAAAGGAATCCTCATGCACTGTTGGTGGGAATGCAAACTGGTGAAGCCACTGTGGAAAGCAGTATGAAGGTTACTCAAAAAATTAAGAACAGAACTACCCTAGGATCCAGTAATTCCACTACTGGGTGTTTACCCAAAGAATATGAAAACACTAATTCAAAAAAAATATATGCATCCCTATGTTTATTGCAATATTATTTACAATAGCCAAATTATGGAAGCAGCCCAAGTGTCCATCAACAGATGAATGGATAAAGAAGATGTGGTACACATATATAATGGGATATTATTCAGCCATAAAAAAGAATGAAATCTTGCAATTTGCAACAACATGGATAGATCTAGAGAGTGTAATACTACGTGAAATAAGTGAGTCAGAGAAAGACATATACCATACGGTTTCACTCATACGTGAAATTTTAGAAACAAATGAGCAAAGAAAGAGACAAACAAAAAACCACACTCTTAACTATAGAAAACAAAGTGTTGGTTACCAGAGGGAGGTGGGTGGGAATGGGTGAAATAGGTGATGGGGATTAAGAGTATACTTGTCATAATGAGCACCGGGTGATGTATGGAAGTGTTGAATCGCTGTATTGTACACCTGAAACTAATATAACACTGTGTTGTTAACTATATTGGAATTAAAATTTTTTTTAATTTAATTAAAAATAAAGAGTTGTACTTTGCACTACCAACTCTGTTAAATACAAATACCACAGGGAAAGGGAAACAACTTTACCAGTCACTCATCTCTTGAACAAGAAAATGATTATTTTGGAACTTGTCCAAGGAGATTTTTATAAGGAAAATCATGGAGAATAAGCAAAAGTGAGGGTGAGCAGTGCTTTCCTGAAAAGTACCATCAAAGTACCTAAGACAAGGTTCATCTACTTCAAAAATTTGTCAAGGGATAATTTTTTCCCTCATTTTGTGACTTTCAATGCTATAAAAATCCTTAACATTTTATCTTCCTAAACTTCTTCTTAACTACTCAATTTTAAAATAATAATTTTCCTGGGGTGCCTGGGTGGCTCAGTTGTTAAGAGTCTGCCTTTGGCTCAGATCATGATCCCAGGGTCCTGGGATATAAAACTTGTGATATTAACATATAAATATCATATAATATAAATAAGTATATAAAACTTGTGATATTAACAAAACTCATGATAGTAAGGAATGAAGTGCAACAGACTCTTCAGTTGGACTGTTCATATTTATTCTATTAACCAGATTTTATTATTTATGTATTCATCATATAGTACTTACTATCTGTCAGTCACTGTTCTAAGTGTTTTACCAATATTAACTCAGCTAATCCTCATGAGGAACTTGTGAGGAAGGAAATACTATTAAATTCATTTTACAGATGAAGAAGCTAAGACACAGAAAAGTTAAATACCTTCTCCAAAATCACAAAGGTGGTAAGTGGCAGAACCAGGATATAAACCTAAGCAGTCGGTGCTCTTAACCATTATACTAAGTTGATTCTCTTTCCCTAATAATAAAATAGTGACATATTTTGTACAGCCAAATTACTGAATTCACCATCTTTTCTCAGAACTTGCTTGTACTATACCATGTGGCTGATTCTGGTTACAAGGAGAACCCAATGAACCCGTCTAACCTAAGCTAGATACCCTCTTCTTAATTACCTTTTAAAGCTAATCTGACACTATCATGTATCAATTCTGTTCCTTACGGATCTCTCAGACTCTCCTCTTTTCTCTGTTGCTTCTGCTAAGTAAGGCCTTGTCAGCTCTCCCTGGACCCCTGAGGAGGCTCCACGGCCACCCTGCCACGTCTCCCGCATCTTAGCCATTCTTTCTCCAAACATTCTAAAACACAACCTGATTGTGCCACTCTGACTGATAAAATCCCTCTCACGATTTCCTATCCTCTCAACCAGTGACTCTCAAAGTGTTTCTCCATGACCCACAAACTACTAGACATTCTAAAGATCTTTTAATAATTAGGATTTGTAGCTGCTGCCTCAGATGCATGGAATCCAAATTTTTGGAGAGGGGGCCCAGGAGTCTGGATTTTAATAAACTCTTCAGGAGATTTTTATATGTACTAAAGTTAGAGAATTAGAAATCTATTAAATAGGGGCGCCTGGGTGGCTCAGTCGTTAAGCGTCTGCCTCTGGCTCAGGTCATGATCCCAGGGTCCTGGGATCGAGCCCCGCATCGGGCTCCCTGCTCAGCAGGGAGCCTGCTTCTCCTTCTCCCACTCCCCCTGCTTGTGGTCCCTCTCTCGCTGTGTCTCTGTCAAATAAATAAATAAAATCTTTAAAAAAAAAGAAAAAGAAATCTATTGCATAAATTCGAACTCCCACATCAAGGTACAAAGGTCTCCCAAGCCTGGGTCCTTGCCCATTCTCCCATCCCATCTGGCCTCCCGCTCACTGCGCACCCCCTGCCTACCCCCCCACCCCACCCCACCCCCGCAGTCCTCAGCTGTGCCCTGCTGTACTATGCCTCTGTGTTGTCTTCGTGTGTGCAGCTGTCCGCTCGGTCCTGTGAGCTCTGGCCATCTTCTGGATCACATCTCCTACATCGCCTATTCCACGAGGCCTGCCTTGAATGCACCATGGTAGGCAAATGAATCATTTCCTCCTTTCTCCCCTCACCGCCCCCACACCTTCCAGAGGGCACTGTGCTGTTCGCTTACCTGTCTGCCTCTCAGGCCGCAAGGTCAACTCCTTGGGGGTAATATCTGTTGTTTTCAGATTTTACCTCTACTTCTACCAGAGAGCCTGGAATAGAGAGATCCTGGCCTCTCTTCACTGAGTGACTGCCCTTGAGTTTACAAAGCTCCATGAAACAGATAACTCCACAGCAGAACAAAGCAGCAGGAGTGGGTGTCTTTAGAGGAGACATTTGTGTCAAGAAATGAAGCAATGTCCCAGACCACATTCAGGTCACCCTTTTCCTGCCTAAAGCCAAAAAAGGCCCATAAAACCTTCCCCACTGCCTCACTCAGGGTCCATCAAGGTGAAACTTCTTGGCAAAGTTGTGTTTATCACTCTTTTTTTTTTCCTTCTGTGCAGTAGAAATTTTAGACACAAATTAAAATATTAGAAATAGAAGTCTGTGCAGTTAACATAGAAAGCCTGCTCTGTAGAAACACACTTGCAGCCATCGAAGGCAAAGAGGCTGAGAGTTGTATTAATTAGGCTGCCTTTGTAAACACATGACAGAAACCAATCAGAACTAGCACAGTGAAATGGAAAATCTTATGTGTAATGATACCAGAGAATTTTACAGACCTCAGGCTTAAGAATGTAGAGGGACCGCAGATGAAGGATAATTTGAACCGGGGACCTGAACACTGTTGAGAATCCCCCCACTCCACAGCTTGGCTCCATTCATCACTATTGCTACATGTGATGGAAAGCATGGCTGACAGAACTCCCAAGTTTTAGATCTCATAGTTGTAGACTCTAAAGAGATACCGACTGAATTCTCAGAGAAGCAGCTCAATGACCTAATTGAGTCAATGACCAAGTTCCCCCTGGCTAATCCAGTGTGACCAAGGACACCAGCAGACCCACACTGGACTATGGTGGCCTAGCTCCGGCTATGTGAAAGGGAGAGAGAAGTGGTTGTCCACCACAGGGAATTAACTTCATTGATATTGGAAGCCAAGAAGGTAGTTTAAATCCAGGGTAACTGGTTGGAAATATGGAATGGGGACAACTGAACAAGAAGACCCAGGCTAAGACCTGGCCAGAGACAGTGCCAGAATCTCCCCCTGGTGAAGGCTGCAGTGAGTAATGGACTGTCAAGCCCAAGGTTAGCTGTATATTATTTATCATTTGCTGCTCTGCTTGCTAAAGTTAAATATTAATATGCTAAATAAGAAGTTTGTTTTATAGAGTAGTTTTAGTTTTTAGCTAATCCTTTTGTTCTTTGTAAAGCCCTAAGCAAAGAAACTTTTTAGAAGAGAGCAAATAGATGCAGAAAACAGTAAGAGACTTGGAATCCCATAGGTGTCCCACTTGAGCACCTCTATCATGCACAGGCTCTGACTATGGAGAAGGTTCCAACCGTATCTGAGCCTTAGATAGTCCTTATGTTCTTCTTGATCATGACACCTCGTTCATGTGTTTTATGTTATTTAGTCTAAGCTGTCATTACTCATTCAGCAAATATCCTTGATCCCTCACTGTGCACCAGAGACTATTCTAGTAGCCTTGAATATAGTGTTGAAAATAGATATCTCTGCTCTCATGGAGCTCACAATCTAGAGGAGAAAATGATTAACAAAAAAAATAAATACAGAAAATTACAGTATGTTGGCAAGTAATCAATAAGGACCAATTCAAAGCACAGAATGATGGCATTATTAGAAAATATTTGTCTGTATCCCCGAGGGCAGATATAATGTTCATTTGTTCCTCCACTGTATATCCAGTGCCTGGTCGAATGTGGTAGATGCTAAATGAGTATTTGTTGGAGTTGTGAGAGATAAAGAGAGTAATATGAAAGCAACTCACACCAGTGTGCTCGCGGGGACCTGTATTAGTCTCCTCAGGCTGCCGTAACAAAATACCACACACTGAGTGGCTTGTACATGGCCACTTTCTTGCCATCTCCTCACACCATCATCCCTCTGTCTGTGCATGTTTCTGGTGTCTTGTGGGTCCAATTTCCTCTTCTTATAAGGACATCAGTTATACTGGATTAAGGCCCACTCTAAAGACCTCATTTTAACTTAATTAACTCTTTAAAAACCTTATTTCCAATTATAGTCACATTCTGAGGTCCTGGCATTTACAACTGTATGAATTGGGAGGGGAGCACTGTGGACACAAGGCCCACAACGCAGCCTGTAACACTAAGAATGCAAAACTTTTAGACCTTTTGTTACATTATTTTATTTGGTCTTCACAGCAGGTTTTTTTTAAGATTTTATTTATTTATTGAGAGAGAGTGAGGCGGGGAGCAGAGGGAGAGGGAGAGAATCTCGAGCAGATTCCATACAGAGCACAGAGCCCAATGCTGGGCTCCATCCCACAATCCTGAGATCATGACCTGAGCCGAAACCAAGAGTCAGACGCTGAACTGACTGAGCCACCCAGGTGCTCCCCACGGCAACTTTTACCATAGCAAGGGGACTTATGTTACTATTATCTCTAATACACAGATAAGACGGCTGAGGGTAACAGTAGGCAGAATTGTGACTCCAAATCAAGTGCTCAGTCTCCAAGATCACAATACCTGTATCTACAAGCTGTCACTTCCACTAATCTCAGTGAGATACGCTTCTGAGCTGCGGAGGTCCAATTTGGGCAAAGCAGACTAGGACTGCAGTGGGACAACTGCCCTGAACGATGTGGAATGGCAACCTGTACACTGGACAATTTAATGGGTGTAAAGAATGGAAACAGGGAGGTTAAAGGCCTTGAAATGTAGCCGAACACCTTGTCAACTGGGGTTTGCTTAGCTATTTTTCACTGAGACTGTTCAAATCCAACCAAAGACATCCCTGACAGGCTGCACCCAGAAAACTCTAATTTAAAAAAGTGCTGACATGACCACAGGCATTGCTCTTGAGATGTAGGCAGACCTGATAGCAACACATTCACCTTTTTATAAAGTCCTGCTCCAGCTTTTTTCCACATACAAATTGGATTTAGCCCTCTCATAGCCACCTAGTTGACTGGCCAAGGGAAAGCAATTCTGATTAGTTCATAGCAGTATTCCCAGAGGTGTCTTGTTAGAACAATCACAAAACCATCCAAAATCGAAGGGAAAGTCCTGTCAAATGAACTACTGGAACAGTTTTACTTTGCAAACTTACACAGAATGGTCTGTTGTAGTACTGAAGAGAAAAAGTAACCTTGGAATAGGATCCCAGTGGCTATTGGCCTGCAGTGAGGGTCAGCTAAGGCAACAGGCCTTTGATTCCAGAAATACTGTCATGCTTTTGGGTTGAAAGTCAGTCTATTACCTTCTAAATTATGAAACACGGATCACTGCCAACTCCCACCTTAATTAGATGCAATCTTTCCTTTCAGTCTATGTCCCACTTTTAGGTAATGCATTTCAATGACAAGTTTATGGTCAATTGCACACAGCTTAATATCAACAGGAATGTCTTTTGCACTCTCTTTCCTAGTCGTCCTCCTCCTTGGGCCACACCCCAAGCTAACCCTAATGCCCTGAAAAAAAGATGGGTGGACCTCCAGTTCAACTGTTAGACTGAGCACACACATTTGTCTCTAGTCCTTCTCAAGGCTCCACTGAAATAAAGATTTAGGAGTGCAAAATGAATAAATGTATAACAGCAAAGAGAATGAGAGTGGGGTGGTGATTATCAGGGGATTGATGGGTTTCAGCAGATCTATCAAAGACAGAAAATGGAAAGATGTGCGTGGCCTATGACACAGCAATTACACTTCTAGGATACAGATCAGATTCATTCTCACTTAGGTCTGTTGGGTATGTGTACACAGATAGTCTTGGCACATGTACACAATGGTCATTATGGTAGTGGGGAGCTAGAAGAAACTTAGAGAAATGGATAACTGAGGAGGACTGAATGCATTCTATGACACACTGGGCAGCAGTAAGTAGAAAAATGAGAAACAGAGTAAGTGAAAATTTCGTGATTAAAATAGAAACCGAATGAGAAAGCACAATACCATTTGTATAAATGAAAGACTTCAAAACACAACAGTGCATATTATAAAAATCACATATGGTATATTTTAAGGGCATTTCAATACATTACTGTGGGTTCCAATAGAGGTGAGAGTGGTGATTAGTAGGGAAGAAGGAAAACAAATATAATAGAGGGTACCCATTTAAATTACTCCTAACAATGTGCTCTGCACATGGTAGCTGGGGTCCTACTGTAAAATACATTGAATAGATTGGACTGGATGAAAAAGGGAAGGGAAGCCAAACTTCAGAACACAGTAGAAGGGAACCAATGTGTGCACTATGACATCAAGATGATCCCACACCCTTTACACTGAGAAGTTCCTTGAAGGTGCACTCTGTTATTGTGAGCAAGTCTAAACAATTTTATTTTTCACCATGGTGAATGTTAACTTAGATTAAAAAATAAAAATTAAAAAAGAGTGATACATTGTGATAAAAAAAAGTTGTGATACATTGAAAAAATTCAACTTGCTCCCTTTTATGCAAAAAAACAAAAAACCCAAACCACACAGTAAGAATGCCTGAAGGAAATATAGGTCAAGACTTTAACATGCAGAGTGCCTCCAATCTTATTTATTCAAAAACTTGATTTCTCCTCTGTGTTTATCAAGAAACCCACTCAGAAGACACGAAGCGAGGCTCCTGGAGTGGCTGCCCTAGGGCAACCATCAAGACACTGGTTTGGGCTTCTGTCAACCCTGTGAGAACTTGGGTTTCTTAGGCTGTGCAGGTCAGTTAATCTTTTATTAACCAAAGCCTAGCCCACCTTCTACTACGTGAAAGGAAAATACTGATTAACTGAACCACGCATTAAACTGGAGAAAATCTAGAACTCCAGTGGAAAAACAACTTTATTGATTCCCCATGTTTGTCACTGACACACCAGCAGCGGGTCTCATGATATTACACAGGAAGTCCAGCTCAGGCAGAGGGTTTGCTGTGTTATATGGCAGCTGCAGCCAGATCTTCCTGTCTAGATGAAGATACCATCCAAATCGCAGGAAAACAAAACAGAGGGTAAAAAGCCCAGCAGCTGCAAATAATTTCTGTCCAGTCATCAGGATGGCTCTTCGCTTTCACCCAATTACCATAAAGTTCAGAACCAAATAAGGAAATAACATGAAAACACTGACTTGGGCAATATGCAAACAGTTGGTAGATTCTACGTACACTGTAAATTGAGTAAAGGAAAAAAATTAAGGCTTTAAGAAAAGAAGCAGTACAGTTGTTTCACTGATCAAAGACAAAAGGGATAGACCCTTAGAGCACTTTTTCTTTCTTCTCTATAGGCTATCACTGGGTGCTAGCTCAGGGGGACATTCAAGTATCATTCATAGATGTTTCTAGTGAAACTTTATTCCTTACTTCCAAAGCAAAAACTTACAACAAGAGAACTTCATAATCAGTTTAGAACATGAAAATAGAAAATTAAGGCCACATAAAATGGTGTGTGAAAATACATCTACCTTAAGGGTTAAATCTGAATAGTTGACTTATCATTTAATTTTGGGGGTGCCTGAGCATTCGCAATTCATTTTACAATCTTATAATTATCATGAGGCAGAAAAGGAGAAGAGCAAAATTTTTACAAGGAGGTCTAAAAAATATAATAACCCCAACCTATGAATTGCTTCAGGTTTTGTAAATAATACATACATTTTCCAAACAAAAACTCTTGGTTTATCTAAGTTCAAGTATAGCATATTGAATAGAATCAGTTTAAATAGCTATGTTTATGATGGGCAATTTTATTGTTTCAAGAGAAATGGACATTTCTGTGATTAAGGCTTAGAATGAATTAATGTCTTCTGTCAGCACACTTTGAAGGATTTTTTGTTTTGTTTTGTTTTGCTTTGGTTTTTTTGTTCATTTGCTTGAGGTCCTGCTGGAACACAATTCAGTATGGTGAAATTTGGGGATTCAGTTGTGATTTTTCCTTGAAATTTGATCTTTTAGAGTCAAACCAAATGGAAAAACAAGTTTTCCAAAAGTGCGGGTACTTTTGTGTTGAAACCTGATTCCCCAGTTCCAGAGACAAATTAACCTACAGATTCAAAGCAACTCAAGTGTTGGCCCAGCTCTTTACTGATGATCCAGGCTGCCTGAATGACTTTTATTTTCAGGCACGGAGACTGTAATTGTTGATGGACAACAGCAGACAGCCCTGTGGGTATGTACCTTAAGATTATGACCAGAGTGGGGTTATCTCAAGGTCAGGATGGGAAGGTTGTTCACATGAAGTGAGGAGCCATCACAATATTTACACAGTTATCAGGGTAAATTGAAATAAGATCTTCTGCAACAGCATTGTAAGATGTTTAATCACCAGGAAAGTTATAACTCATGTTAAGCAGAGGATGCCTAGGCAAACAATCTTGGTGGGCAGCTCTTAGAATACCATCTAAGTGGAAGGCTCTCGGGAATGGCTTTAGTTATCATGCCTTTTGAAGCTGCTGTATGCTGCTGATGCTGGGGGTGTTGACAAAGACATCATTTTAATTCAGAGACAATCTGATGGGGACTCAAAACAAATCAATACACTTTTGACTGTTTTTATTACCCAATGATGTGTGAAGCAGATATGCTCATCTTATCCTAAAGCCTCACTACACCCTTTAGAGATTGGGGATTGAGTGGAGCTTAGGAACTGGCAAGAGTGAAAAATAAATGAGGCTGGGGTAGGGGAATGGGTATGAAAGGGACAGACAAACACTCAGCAAATATCAAGGCACTGGTCTCCATCCTGGGGCAGAGAAATGCTTCCTCCTATCATGTAACTTATATTCTGGGTGAGAGTGGTAGAGAAGAAACAAGTAACTTCCCAAGATAATATCAGATAGGCTCAGTGCTATCAAAAAAAAAAAAAAATTAAACAGATAATGTGATAGAGAACCCCTGAGGTAGTCGTCATTTGCCAGGCAGAGCGAGGAGGCAATGGAGCAGAAGTGAGGGAGAGAGTGGTACAGAGGAGGCAGGCAGGGATGAGGATTATGTCCGGGTGTCTCCACATGGGCATTACTGACATTTGAGTCCAGATCATTCTGTATTACAGGGGGCTGTCCAGTCCTGCAGGGTGTTTAGCATTGTTCCTGGCCTCTCCCTAATGCCAGTAGCACTCCACAAGTATGACAACCAAAAATGTCTCCAGACATAGCCAAATGTCTGCAATTCTCCAGCTGAAAACCACCAGCTCACGAGGGCCTTGGAAGCAAGAGTAATAGGCAAAATCTCTAACCCCTCATGTGGCGTGAACCGCAGCCAATCAAGATGGGCTCTGTCTGTAAATAATCCCTATGGTTCTCCCAGTGTATCCTGGAGGAGTATCAATTCTGCTACAGCTCACGGGAAAGAGTTTGGATCTTATTATAATTGTGACTGAAACCTTTCATAGTGTTTTAAGAAAGGGAGCAATGCAGGTCTTGATCTCCGTGTTATGAGATCGAGCCCTGAGTTGAGTCATGCTCTGCGCTTAGTGGGGAGTCTGCTTGAGAGTCTTTCCCGATGCCTCTTCCCCGGCTCACACTGGCGCTCGCTTGCTCTCTCTCTCTCTCTCAAATAAATAAAAATAAAAACTTAAAAAAAAGGGGAGCAACATGATTTTTTTTTAATTGTTTTCAAAAAGATCACCTTAGCTGCTAAGCAAAGACTAAAATTCAGAGCAGGGCAGCATGAGACGAAGCAGGGACACTAGCGGGAGGCTGTTGAAAAAGTCTATGTACAAGACACTGGTGACTTAGACTAGAGTCACAGCAGCGGAAATAAATCAAAGTGATCACAGTACATACTAGAGGTGGAGAGCAACTGAAGAATCAAGGATTATAACTAAGTTTTGGCTTCACAATTGAGTAAATGGTGGTCATTTACTAAGATGAAGAAAACTAAGGGAAGAACAGACTTTTGAGGGGAAAAAAATCAAGGATTTTATTTTAGGCACATTGAGTTTTAGATGCCTATGAAACATCCACATGAGGCTGTGTAACAGGTATCTGTACCATTTGGGTACTTGAGTCTACGCAGTTTGTATAAATGTGATCATTAACCAGCATATATAATATGGAAATGACTAATATCCAGAAGCCTTTGTGTAAACTTCAGTAATCAACACAGAAAATGCCATCAACCATTTAAACCATAGTATCTGCTCATTTTCTGAGGAATAACTTCCATATTTCATGGCCTGCCTCGCATCACTTCTGATTTCCCCCCTACATTTAACTAAGATCAGTCTCATTTAATGTCAATTAACAAGCAGACTGACTTTTGTACTTAGCTTTCTACTGAAAAATCTTGAGCAAATAACTCTGTATTTTTCAAAGTTTCCTTGATAATGGAAAATTGAATGTAAATCTCTTAGGCACTGGGGCAGGGCAAGGGCAGGGGTAGAAACTCACAGATGTTTGGGTCACAATATAATTCCTTATTCTTAGTCCCAGACAGTCCAGGAACCCACAATTAGAAACCATCTATTTTTTCAAGATTAAATACATTTTATCATCATACATGTCATTATTATTAAATTCTTGATTATACCATTGGTGTTGGAGAACAGGTGTCATTCATTAGAGTCAAACCTGGTTCTAACAAAGGTCAGCATACATTATTATTAATAATAAATGAAATCTTGTATTCTAATAACACACTGTGATTTTCAAAGTACTTCCTATGCGGATAAAATTTTATTTTCACCAAAATTTGTGACAGGGGAAAGGCAAATATTTATATATTTTAAAATAAGAAAACTGTTGCCCAACTAGAGTCAAAGATTTGCCCATGGTCCTACATTGGTAATTATTAAAAACAGAATTGGAACACAAGTGTTTGATAACTAAGCCAGTAGTGAAAGAAAATACTCCACCAGTGCATCCTACAGTCTAACTCATACCATATGACACCAAAAATGAACTCTTGCTTGACTTTTTCCTGAAGAGAATCTGAGCTGGGTCTCAACCCAGGCAAATTTTCCTATGTTCCTTCTCTGCAATCTAATTTTCCCATGCTCAATATAATTTATGTGGCTGCCTTCTGTGTTAAACATGCTGTTTTTCCTTCTGCTCTCTTGGCTCATCTCTGTCCTAGCTGACATCTTCCTGAGACTTCTTTGCTGGCCTATTAGGACTCCAACAGTGGAACAGACTATGAAACTTGAATTATAGTCTCTTTCTCCATGCTTAGTGGGTTTACTCTAACTTTTGCTCTCCATTATTAATAGATTCCCTTTTCCTAAACTAAATTTTTCATTCTGCATTGACAATTTTTTTTACTGATTTCAAGACTAATATATGTTATTATGGAAATGCAGCAAATGACATACAAGTACAAAGAAGAAAATATAAATTACAACATTCCTACTAATCAAAGATCAGTAAAATATGATTGCTTGATTACTTGTGTTCTTTCTTGAATTAAATGCTTAATTAACAATTTAAAATTCTTTCTTGTTAATAGTGAGGAGATTCAAGTCTACAAATTTTACTCCAAGTACAACTTTGGCCACATTCCATAATCTTGGGGGAGAGAGGCAACATGACAGATCATATAGGGCCTTGTCAGCCACTGTGAAAATGTTGCCTTTTACTGGAGTGAAAGAGAGGGTACTAGAGAGTTTCAGGCAGAGCAGTAGCATAATTTAACTTAAAGGACCAATTGCATTAGAAAGTTAAAATGCCAAAGAAGTAAAAAGAAGTCTGAGAAAATTAATAAGAAATTTAGCCTTTCTGTCTGTAGGTAATGAACCCTGTGATTTCGCAGAAACATGTTTTATTCTAACTGTAATAACCAAAGTCTAATAAACATTAAAGTAAATATTAGTTATTACATTTTCATGTGATCCTAATGTTTTAAATTCATAATATGTAGACTACTGATTATTACATGGTGAGTACTCAATAAATACCTGTTAGATTAAAAAAGAAGAAAGGAAGGGAAGGAAAGAGATGGTGGGGGAGGGGACAAGAAAATCGCTCCATATACCTACTTCCACAAATAGGGAAATATTTCTACTGCTTAGGACAAAAAATTAAGCTAACACATCTACTAACTAATCTCTTAATATTTAGGAAATATATGATAAGCCTATAGTTCAAAGACAAAGAATGGAAAAGTCTTCTATTTCTTAAAACTGCTCTTAAAAACTTACTGAAGTTGTGTCTGTTCTTACCTATAAAATACTTGTTTGCCCTACTTGCCCAGGAATATGGATCTTTTTTTAAGTCCTATTCCTAGCCCCCACCCCTCCACATACACACACAGAAAGACAAATTCTTGTGAAAAACTAAGATGGTGCAAAAAGATGAACACAGAACTGAGTTTCTTCCCTTAATCAGTGCAGAACAACAAATAAAGTGCTCGTTTGCACATTTGGGCTTGGTTTTATATTCCATATTTTAAACAACGTTGATTTTTATATTGATGATCATTTAAAGGATTTATTATAAAGAGTTACTTTATGCATTTATAAAATGAAATGCAACCAGCTTCTCTATCCCTGAATTTAGCTGCTCATGATATCGTTGGGTAATGAACTAGGGTGGTAAATTTGCTTGTCCCATCAGAAGCAAATGTACTTCCAGCCCAAGTGGCTTCTAAGTCTTTCTGATCTAAAAGCACCAAAAAGAGAACAGAGATACTCGAACAGAGGTTACCACAGGGAAGTCTATTTGTGGGGATCGCCATGTATCCTTTCATGATGGCTTACACCTCAAATGTGTCCCATCTCCATGTCATTTTCATTTTCTGATACAAATTCCATGCAGAGCCTCAATACCAAGCTGTGTTCTCGCAGCCTTTCCAATCAAGGACAGATAACAGATCTAACAGGAACAATTCATCTGACACTTTTGTGATGAACATGTGAGACACAATCAGATACAGATTGCTCTGCCATCACCGCATTATCATCCCCGCAATTCTAACCATAAAATCCTCCTTTTGTGGGTTAGGTAGGCAGTTAGGATTTAAATGTCTGGGCAGCAGCTTTATTTGTGGTTTCTTTCTTTCCACACATAAGACTGACTTGATTAGCAAGTCTCAGGCAGGCACAAAATAATTTACTGTTATCATATAATGCACATTTACAAGAGAATATAAATTACTGAATCTTTTGTAGACTAATGTTATATTTTCCATTTCCTTAAATTCAATTATCCTCAGCTAGCTAAATTTATCCTGATTATACCCGGGTAAAACCATCTGCACTCCTGACCGTCCATACACCTCCCTGAATTTTCACTCTGGGTACCAAAGAGAGATACATTCATTGTAGTCTCTGCCATGAAAGCATCTTAAATTTTTATCAATATAGACTGAATAAAGAACTTGTCACGTCTCTATAAGGGTAAGTTAAATCATCTTTTTTGTTTTTCTGTTATGAGAGTTCCCACAGGGACCATGAGAGAGGGACAATGTGTGGGAATTAATTGGCTGCTCTCTTTATTATGAGGGATTGGTAGCAGGGTGTCCTCACAACCAAAACGATATTAAGAAATGAACAACGCAGAAGGACCCACATGATTATCAGAATTGGCTTACTCCTTGAGAAGAAATTTATGGTAAATTGTAAATTGTATCTAAGATAAGATTCAAATAATATGAAAGGTGCTAAGGATAAAAATGCTTGCCAAGGATGGGTTTGGGCACAGTGCTGTTAGGCACTGTCCCGGCCCTGGGCTGTGGAGCTGAGGAACTTGGACTCAGACTACAAGACATTCAAGGCATTCCCAGGAGCCAAGCCCTCTAATGTCATCAGAGTAACTCCAAGAAAGAAAACCCCATGAAAAGAGACCTTCTCTGTCTTGTTCACTGCCAGAATGCATCAGTAAACCTGGCTTTGTAAAGCACAAGTTTCCATATATTAAACGATTATTTCTGACTAGTCCATATATAGATACTGGTGTGCATCCCCCAAATGGTCTCCTACCAACCCTAGTCCTTTCCTAGGGGGGAATGCTTCCATGAAGGGCAGAGAAAAGCACCTCTCCCATCACTAGTGTCAGTTCTGATTAGGACTTGAATGATACTGTCTGCTGAGTATTCTAGAAATCACTCCTTCATCCACTGTTCGGGATATCTCCAGTGCACAGAACAGGGTCTGCCACAGAGCAGCTACTCAATAGGTTTTTCTGAGTAAATTGATGGACAAATGACCTATTTATTTTCTTTATATCATATCTTTTACTTATACATTTTTCCAGGAACATTACCAATCACTAGTTCAACCCAGTAAATACCAAATATCTGCATTGGTATTATCTACATTTCTCATGCCATTCATAAAGGCAAACCCTGACTGAGCACCTACTATGTGGCAGAAATCCTTCTGGGCCCCAAAGAGACCCTCAAGGAGCCTGAGTGAGTTGGAGATGTGTTTGGACTTTTTCCCAAAAGCACAGATCCCATAAATAATTCACTAATAGGAAAGAAAAGGAAATGCCAAAGAGATTAAATGACTTACATGTGTGCTACTATTCTTCAGGCTTAACCTGACTTCTTTTTGGCTTTGGTCATAGGGTCTGAAAGTTATTTTTATGATCAGCTGAAGACATAAAAATAGGCACAACCATATGACAGGTTGCATAAGCTTGAGGAGGCCTCTAAACAGACATGTAAAATCCAAACCCCAAATAACTTATACTCATTGCTTACCTACTATGTGCCAAACCCCTGTGCTGAGACATATACACATGGCCTTTCATTTAGTATCCAGAACCAATCCGTGAGCAAATATTAGTCTCTATTCCATCTTAGAGATGGCATAACTAAGTTGTGAAGAGGCTAAATCACCTGTCTAGAGGTACACAGCTGACCAGTGGTAAGGACAAAGGTAATCTCTGGTCTTTCAGTCTCTAGAGTTCAGTAGTAAGCACTACTCCATCTACCTTAAACAGATGTAAATCTAGCATGCTTACCTTCTCTAAGATTACAAATTTTATGCTAGAATATCTAATATTTTAACTAGAACAGTCTTTGTACTTTTTTGTCCACTTGAATTTTTCTTCCCATTTCATGAATTGGTGTAGATTGCCATGACAACACTTGTCAGCCTTTTCCTTCCTCTCTGAGTTTATCATACTCTTCTGACTCCCTCATTCAGTCTGGTGTGACTCCCCGCAAGTGACTGAACCCAAGATGGGCGAGGGTCTGCCTGGCCACCTTTCAAGTGATTTACCTGTTAAACCTCTTTACTTCATCCACTCAGCACCTTCCCCTGTTGTCCTGATGCCCTTGACTACCAATCTGTTGCAGATCCACTGTGTCCATTTACTGACCCTACCAGTGGAGTTGGACTCATAATCTATTCTTTCTATACATCTAAAAATGACCTATTCCTCAACTTCCCTGAAAGATATAGATTTGTCTCTCTTCTTTGACTCTGAATTTTCATGGACAAACTTCAGGGAGGATTGAGATATTTTCAATTTCCTGCCTTTCCAATATCCAAAATACCTTATGACTTTATTTGCCACACTCCATGATAAGCCAGCATGGGACTATGAATAACATATCATTATGTCCTTCAGAGCAGCCAGCCCAGCCTTTTGTACCTAATAAGTACATTAATAAGATGACAAGTAAATGAATGGATAGTTGGCTGGTAGATGAATAGACTATAAAAGAGCTGGTATAGAGCAGAAGTGAAACAGAATCTAATTTAAGAGGTACCACTTGTATTTCTTTCCTTCTGTAGAGAATGCCTAAGAAATATTTGTCCATTAAGATTACCTGCATTACTTATTTGTTTACAATATTGTTAATATATTAGTTGCAATCTATAAGACACCTACTATATATCAGACACTAACTTGGGTGCTTTTATAGTTTTTAATTAAATAGCCCCCAAAATATGGGAGGTAAGTAAATGTTAGTATCCCCTTTTCACAGTTTTGTAAAAGCAAGTTAGGCAAATTCAGAGAGGTTAGGTAACCATGGATGATCTCTTAGGGAATAAGAGAGATGGATTTGATCCAATGTCACTTTAATTTCAAATCTGAGATTTCACTCTTTCCACTATACCACACTGCCTCATTGAGAGAGTCTTATGAAAAGATTCCCTTAACATTTGCAGGTGTTTTTAAGAGATGGGGAACTAGCATGTTGTCTTTCATCTACTACCACAGACTAGTTGACAAAAGCATCAAGCTATCTCCTAGCAGAAAGAAGGAATTTGTATAAATAGAATTCAGGGTAGGTACATTTTGATGGGAAAAAGGGATGTTTAAGAAGATTTAAATAGGTGTCTTCCCAGATTAACACGGGAATGAGTCTAGAGTTCAGGGCCCTAAATGACCAAAAAGTAAGGTGATGACACTCAATGACCAGAAGAGACAGAACCAGAAGCCAAAAGAAGGAACTAATAGAATAGGGCAGGGAAATGATGGGTGCTGAAAATAGGCTTTCCTACTTCACAAGGGAGAAGGGTCAATTTCCAGGTTCTCCCCTTTCCGCTTCTCTGGCTCTGATTATAGGGATGGTACTATTATTGCAAAAAGACTAACAAAGTATGAGAGGATAAGAGAAGTAGGACAGATTCCACTCTGAAATAATACCAGCTTTTAAAGTTACCTAATGATGGATTAGGGCATCTTAAATGCAAGTCAAGCCACAGATGTACTTTTAAAAACTAAAAGCATGCCAGCTTGAATTAGGGGATGAGGGAATGCAAGCATCCTTAGGCATCAAAAAGTAAGATGATTTGGTGGTCATTGGTACTTTTAGATTTGAATTCATTGATAGGAAAAAAATTGAAATGGAAATAGCAGTCAGGTGCAAAAGTGGGCACTAGGCTAGGGAAAATATTCTTACTTCAAATCCAAGGATCACTGTAACAAACCATCTAGGCATGATGTTGGTAGGTCTTCAGCTGAAGTACTTACTGAAAAAGGGAGTTCTCAGCCTCTCTCCCTCTGCTTACAGAATACATTTTTAAGGCAGAACATTTCCATCGTAGGTGGGTAGAGAACCTTGAGAAGCTGAAATGTGCAATCTTCTTGGATATGAACTTAGGCATGTGCCCAACATCCCTTTCAGGTAGTGGCCTTCCTATTTTTGTAAAAATCTTGTTTTTCTCTTTCACTGCTTCTCTCAAACTATGCAATCTGCATTAATAAAAGTCCTATACATGGTGACAGATGTAAGCTAGACTTACTGTGCTGATCATTTCAGAATACATACAAATATCAAATGTTTGTGTTGTACCAAAAAAGTCCTTTTAACTATAGGCATATCTACCCACTCTGACTGGCTATAGTGAATGCTATGAATCCAGCCCAATGCCCTCGGATCCCCTGACCTTTTCTGTGTGCCTTTGTGCTGGTTTTGTTGTGCTGTTGCTTTCTGTGGCCTTATCAATGACTTTTCTTTTGGGGATCCCCCTCAGGCTGCTGAGATACACACACAGGGATCTGGATATGCCTGGGAATTTTCATTCCCCCCAAGGGTAGTCCCAACCCAATGACAGATGGTGCAGGACAGTGAGAGTTCAGCTTCCTGGTCTCCAGTCAAGGGAGACCTACGCTCCATAAACTTGGCCTGAAGTCACACCTTAGTCTCCTCTTCTCCTACAGTGCTTTTTCCCCACTTCCTTCCAGCTTCTCCTGGGAGTACTTCCTTAATAAATTACTTGCACATGAATTCTCATCTCAGAGTTAGCCTCTAGGGAACCTGACCTAAGACACTAGCCAAATAAAATCTGGCTGGTGTGTTTTGGGTAAGACTGCAAAGAAGGCAATCACAGACATAGAAAAAGGGCCCAGAGCAGTCTTGGGAACTGGCTCAAGAGCATCTGGGTCTCAGTCAGTGCTTCTCTCCCCAGCACATGTCCATGTCACTTACACATAGTGGTCTGGTATCTTTTGTGTGTCTTTCTTGGCATCTATCTGCCCCATTCCCCTCACTGTGGACAGCCTTCCCAAACTGGCAGCCATGTCCAAGGACGCTCAAGTTAGAAGCAGAAGACTGGTCACCTAGGTGTACCCTTTCATGTGAGGTGTGCACGCACGCACACACACACACACACACACACCCTTTTAAGTTGAAGGTGCACATGTGAATGAAGCTGAGGGGGAGCAGAAAAAGGCTGTTCATGAAATAGATATATTGGTATATTACTATAAATACTTTTAAAAGATTTATTTATTTAGAGAGTGAGCAAGAGTGAGTGAGGGGAGGAGCAGTGGGAGAGAATCTTCAAGCAGACTCCCTGCTGAGCATGGAGCCTGCCTCAGGGCTGGATCCTACAACCCATGAGATCACAACCTGAGCCAAAACCAAGAGCCAGACGCTCAACCAAATGAGCCACCCAGGCACCCCACTGTAAATATTTTATACTTGGAAGTACACTAGTAATTATATACTACCAAAAATTTGTATGAGAAAAGAATTATTTAGGCATGCCAACTTACAACTTTTAGTAGCCTTTCACACAAGTGTAACTACTTTAGATTCTAGAATGGATAATTAAGAAATAATCCATCTTGCCTAAGAAAGATATGTATGTGGCAGGGGAGTGAGCAAGAGGTAAAGTTAATTGTGGCCTTTTCTTTCCACCTTACTACAGCATGAGTGAATATTTACATGTTTCTTGGACCTGCCTTAAACTTTGCAGTACAAATAATAATTGAGACCGTTCAGACCCTATCTCCCAATCCTTCCCATTGCTCTCCTGTCAGGAGATGTAACACACTAACCATTAGTCACATGAACCCTATGGCCATGGTTTTCAAACATTTTATCCCATAGTAACCCCACAACCCAATACACCACCACACAGGCTCATACATACTAAACACAAACACAATCAAAACAAACGTTTTGTGAAATATTTGTTCTTCTTACCTGTAATGCACTCTATTTTCCAATGTTTTCTGTTATAAATGAATCTATTTCCTTTTTTAAATGCTAACAGCAACCAACTAAATAGATTTCAGGCCCATTAGTGGGTTACAAGTGCCTTGGGACATTAAGGACTTGCATCTAAATGCTAATATTACTAGAAGAGTTGCTCCTATAAGTTATTATCACCCACTAACACCTTGTTGTGCATCAGCTCATTATTCATGTAACAAATGTGTTTTGAGCATCTGATTCATGCAGGGCATTTTGCTGGAAGCCAGGAAGGATACCAAGGGAAGCATCCACCCTCACCTTTAAAAGCTCACTATCTGGGTGAGCTATCTTAGTTGCAAGGAACAGGAGCCGATTCTGGCTGATATAATATATAGTTCATATATATATATATATATATATATATAATTACATTCTATTATATCAGCCTATATATAATAATATGAACTATATATTATATATAGTATGTAGTTATAAATATAACTATAAAGTTTTATAGTTACATATATGTAATAATAGGAACTATATATTATATATAGTATATAGTTATAAATATAATTATAAAGAGTTTTATAGTTACATAGTTAGATAAATGACAGATGATAGATAGATAGATAGATAGATAGATAGATAGATAGATAGATAGATAGATAGATATGGATGGATAGACAGACAGACAGCTAGCTATCTTTCCCTGGTCTATCAGAAGAGACAGAGAACCAGGTAGAGAGTTGCATGGCCAAAGCCACAGTCATAGGCACTTTCTCGAAGTGGTCCACAACTGCCCCTGCTGGCATTTCAAGCTGCATTCTAGACGGCCAGCACTCTGAGCCAGCCCAGGACCCACTGTCATTGTTGTCCTGGGAGAGTCCAGGTATTGAATGGTGGCTCTCTCTAGTCCTAGGTAGAGTCTCTTATCCCTGTTTTTCTTAAACACCAGCTCTTAAAGTCTGCAGTGATTATACCTGTTTGAACTTGGACCATGTATCTTTGCATGGTTACTAAGAGCTTAGATCCTGGAATCAGATTCCTTGAGTTCAAATCTTGGTTCTTCCAATTACTTGCTGTTTGACCATGAGAAAGTTACTTTCTCTTTCTGTGCTTCAATTTCCTAAACTGCATCAATTTGGTAATAGTGCCTACTTCACAAGATTGTTGAGAATTAAATGAGTTACTATTTGTCAAATGCTTAGGAGTGATGATGTCTATTACTATGAGGAATTAGAGAAGGAAATACCTGGAGCTTTCAGATTTTATTATGGGAGACAGGCTCAGCATCCAATCAAGACTCAAAATATGAGGAAATTTCCAAACCATATGATTGCAGGCTTAAAAGAATGACCAATGTCCATTATATAACCTGGCAGAGTAGGGTTGGTTTTTTTTATTACCATATAATGTATTATTTCTTTCAGGGGTACAGGTCTATGATTCATCAGTCTTACACAATTCACAGTGTTCGCCATAGTACATACCCTCCCCAATGTCCCTCACCCAGCCACCCCTTCCCTCCCACCCCCCTCCACTCCAGCAACCCTCAGTTTGTTTCCTGAGATTAAGAGTCTCTTATGGTTTGTCTCCCTCTCTGATTTCGTCTTGTTTCATTTTTCCCTTCTTTCCCCTATGATCCTCTGGTTTGTTTCTCAAATTCCTCATATCAGTGAGATCACATGATACTTTTCTTTCTCTGATTGACTTATTTCACTTTGCATAATACCCTCTAGTTCCATCCACGTCATTGCAAATGGCAAGATTTCATATTTTTGATGGCTGCATAATAGTCCATTGTATATATACACCACATCTTCTTTATCCATTCATCTGTTGATGAACATCTTGGCTCTTTCCATAGTTTGGCTATTGTGGACATTGCTGCTATAAACATTGGGGTGCATGTGCCCCTTCAGATCACTACATTTGTATCTTTGGGGTAAATACTCAGTAGAGCAATTGCTGGGTCGTAGCTCTATTTTCAACTTTTTGAGGCATCTCCATACTGTTTTCTGGCGTGGCTGCACCAGCTTGCATTCCCACCAACAGTGTAGGAGGGTTCCCCTGTCTCCACATCCTCACCAACCTCTGTCATTTCCTGACTTGTTAATTTTACTGGCAGACTTTTTTTAAAAATGAGTCAATTGATGTTCTTGGGGGTCAGGGCTCTGAGGGAATGAAACCCAGAATGGGATTAAGAGCAAGGACTATGAAAAGGTCTGCAGTTTTGGGGGCTCTGGATTGGGGAAGCTCACTGCCAGCAATCTTCTTGCCAGGCATGTCTGCAGAGGTCTGGCCTCTGGGCAAGGGCCTTTCCTCACCAATGCTCTAAGGAGCTTGTGTTGGCCTCAGATATTTAGATGCTTTTAAGCTAGATTCCCTGATTGTTGTCAAATGGATTTTTTTTTTAATCTTTCTTTTTCTTAACATGTGCGTGACTGACACAGAATTCTATAGGAAATAAGAAATCTGCACAGCAACGTTCACATTTTCAGGGCTGGCAAATTCCTTAGGGAATTAATTCTGTGTACTGGGAACTCCTATGCTACTCAAATTGTCAAGGCATTTCCTGTGTGACAAGCAATGTCTTCCACTCCCAGTCATTCACTTGTTCCTTGAGTGATTGGAAACTGAAGCCCTTAGGTAGACTTAAAGCTAAATAAGTGAGTGAGTGAGTGAGTGAGTGAACGGAAGAAGGGAGGAAGGAAGAGAAGGGAGAGAAGGGAGAGAAGGAGAGAGAGAAGGGAGAGAAGGAGGGAGGGAGAGAAGGAGGGAGGGAGAGAGGGAGGGAGGAAGGGAAGGAGGGAGGGAGGGAGGGAGAGAGGGAAGAGAAGAGAGGGAGGGAGGGAGGAAGGAAGGAAGGAAGGAAGGAAGGAAGGAAGGAAGGAAGGAAGGAAGGAAGGAAGGAAAGGAAAGGAAAGGAAAGGAAAGGAAGGAAGGAAGGAAAACCTACTAAATGCAAAGCACCTAACCAAACTCCTTTGAACTAAGCAAGTTTAGCCTTCCTCCCAAGAGGGGCAGATTATTTTTGCTTTTTCCTCTCCCTTCAGTTCCCTTGAATTTGTCTCAGGCAGTTGTCCAGCAATTGTAAAACTCCATGAAATGACTAAAACAGATTAAAGCCGAGACATAACAAACTGCTGGGGAGATTCACTTTGGGTGAGCAATGCTGAAAACCTGAATAGCTCTGCAAGTTTCAGGAGCATAGAGAGGCAAGAGCAATGCCTTATGCAGGGCTCTAATTTAGCAAGACCATCGAGGAGTATGAAACAGAGGGGAAATAAAATATAAGACAACCAATTCAATACTAGACCATTTAATACACAGCTCAAGATTTCTCTTTCAATGTTAGGCTTCCATAAAGACAAATGGCAAATTTTACTCTGTTACTAATCCCAAATGAGAAGAAATGGAGCCCCCCCCACCCCTAATGATATAATGGTTCCCTTATGAGTGGTAGATTTAGTTTAATCTCTAAGGCCTCTCTTCCAGCAACACTGAATATAAAGATGTGTTCTGAGATTACATTTTCTGAAATTTTTTACGCTTTTTACTAGAACGAGTTTTATATAAAGAACTACTGAGGGGTTCCCTAGACTTGATCTTTTGTCTAAAGGATAAGCCTTTATGTTCTACAAAAGAGGTGATGGTGCCCTGTACAAATGGCATGGTGACTGGAAGACCATTATGAAAAGAGCTGAAGGATCCACAGTAGGCTACCTGTTCATTGTCAATACAGTAGTCATTTCCCACTCTTCCTTGTAAAGGGAGCTCTAATCTTTTTCGGGGTCACCCTCAGGGCACATATCCTGGCCCCAAGTCTACCTAAGTCTACCTAAGTTGCTCATGGCAATCCCACTCCTCTTGCTTGTAATTGGTCCAGTCTTGAGCATATGACACAGTTCTGACCTCCTGGCAAGACAGGATGCCACTGAGAGCTCCCAGGAAAGGTTTCCTAATGGAAAAATCATGTCACAAGAAAGATGTAATCCATTTGTTCTTCTGGATATTGTTGTGACTGGACATGACAGCCAGTATTTGTGCAGTCATTTGGCAACTAGGTAGGGAACTAACCTGAACACAAAGCCAAGTCAGTGAGCATGGCAGAACAGAAGATGGAAAGAACTTGGATCCTTGATGATGGTACTCATCTGCTGAACTAAATCATCTAGGCACTGCCCTGTTTTGCCCCTTCTCACATCCTAGTTATTTAATCTCCTCCCCTGAGTGTGAGCTAGACTCAGTGACTCACTTCTAACAAATAGAATAAAGCAGAAATGACACCATACAACCTCAGAGACCAGATCTTTAAAGGTACTATGGCTCCCTCTTTCCTCTCTCTCCAGGATTACTCATGGTGGGTGAAGCTAGCTTTCACACCATGGGGACACACAAGTAGCTTAAGAAGAAGTACACTTGGGGGCGCCTGGGTGGCTCAGTTGGTTAAGCAACTGCCTTTGGCTCAGGTCATGATCCTGGAGTCCTGGGATCGAGTCCTGCATCAGGCTCCCTGCTCAGCAGGGAGTCTGCTTCTCCCTCTGACCCTCCCCCCTCTCATGCTCGCTCTATCTCATTCTCTCTCTCAAATAAATAAAATCTTAAAAAAAAAAAATTTAAAGAAGAAGTACACTTGTTGAGGAACCAAGGTCACCAGCCAACAGACGCATAGGTGAGCCATCTTGGAAGCAGACCTTCCAGCCCCAATCAGGCCTTGAGATTTGCGGTCTCTACTTCCTGACTCCAACTTCGTAAGAGACTCTGAGCCAGAACAGTCCAGCTAAGTCAACCCTGAGTTCCCAACTCACAGAAACTGTGAGACATTTGTCATTTTAACCCACTACATATTAGGGAAATTGTTGCACAAAGGTAGATAGCAGAGACACTTTTTTAAGATTTAGTCTAACAGGGCACCTGAGTGGCTCAGTCGGTTAAGCGGCTGCATTCAGCTCAGGTCATGATCCCAGGCTCCTGGGATAGAGTCCCGCATTGGGCTCCCTGCTCAACATGGAGTCTGCTTCTCCCTCTGCCCCTCACCCTGCTTGTGCTCACTCACTCTCACTTTCTCTCTCAAATAAATAAAATCTTAAAAAAAAAAAAAAGATTTAGTCTAACATTTTCAGACAAAAGTGCATTAATTGATAAAATGTTCTAAAGGACTACATTCTAGAACCAGAGAATTATAGGGTCCTCTGGTTCATTTTCCTTCTTAAAAAGACTGTATAATGCTATCTGGGCTAAATAGACATCTTTCTCCCAAGGCCTTCCAAAAATGGCAGTAACAGTTGCTCCAGGGCCTTACTTTCACAACCATCTGGTAAGAGGCTAAAATCCCTCTGGTCATGATTAAACAACTGCATCTCATTGTATGCTTAGAATCGAGTAGTGTTCCCAAACTCTCTTACAGAAAAATTATCCTGCATAATATTAACAGATATCCTACAAAAAAAGGGACGGGGGAGGTAGAGATTCAAAATATACACATAGCATATTAAAGACCGGGGAAGTCTTTCAGCAAAGAAATCTGCTTAACTTTTGTTTAACCCAGAATTTCTCAAATTTAAGGTGACTAGAGACTGCCCCCTCCATGCTCCTTCCCCCCAGCACAAATACCTATATTTCTTGGGCCATCAATGTTCTTTAGAACACAGGGAAACACGAGTGTGGATGAGAAACAGCACATCACAATCCATTGAATGAATGTATTAACATGAATGATCAAAATAATCCAGCACTATACTCAAAATAACATAGCCATCCTACAGAGACACAGCCACATCCACTATCTGAGTAATCCAAAGTATCTAAGTTTAGACTTGGATTTCAAGTCAGAATTACCAATGTGCAATCAGTAGCAAAATAGGACTCACACACATTTACCCAAAGATGAGTGCTTTTCTCCAAAAGGATTAGTTTCTTCTTTCCCATTAAATAAAAAAACTGTTCCCCCCCTTTAAAATTTTTGTTTTAATATTTCAGTTGAATGTTTCCTCTCACATATTTGGTATAAGGGGAAAAAAAAACCTCTTACAGGGAATTCTGAAATATCGATATCTGGTATATAAGACCCCAAATTAGCATACCAATCTAGTTAAAAGCCAAATAATTCACTGATGCTGCCACCAATACAGCTAAGGAAGCCAAGCCCTCTTAACTGTCAGTGCCAGTCCCTGGATTCTATCCTTCTGTTAAGCCCCACAATCAAGTGAAGGAAACCCCACACTCCTAACTACGTAGGACAATCACATAGCAGTCAGCCCCAACCAGACAATGTCACGTAAGGTAAACGATTCTGCCCTGGGGCTGGACCAAATCTGCCATGCCCAGAATACCTCCGACTTCTTGGTATTACAACTTTTTGCCTCTTCAAATCAAACCACCAGCCCTTTAAGACTTCAGTAGAAATGGGATTTATGTAAAGAAATATATGCAAGTGGGTATGTGAGGAATCCCACCTTCCCCCTCCAACCCCATGGCTCTATCTTTGATTCCTGCTGCTTTCCCATGCCTGCTAGAAGGGAGACTGCTTTTTTAACTCTGATTCAAGGGAGGACACAAATGCTTTTTCTTAGTTCTCTTAGTACAAATGAGATAGGCTATCATTTAGGAAAGTATTTGGTGTCTAAAAAGGGATCCCCCCAAAGAAAATAAACCGAGTAATTGTAGAGCAATATTTGAGTGGTCAGGTTTCAAAAGGACAGGATTCTGACACTACAACTAACACTGAACCTAAAGGCTGGTAAATCTGTTTAGACTCCTTCTTGGTTTCTTCTGTTAGCTATTCCCTTACGTGGTTAGCCCATTACCTATAAACCTTTATTGAGAGAATGTATTACCATCTGGGTCAAGGACAAAATGACTATATTCTTTCTCACCCACACCCATCACTCCCAACTGTCCAAGTTCCATATTTTCTCTGACAGGAGAGATTCTCATCTACAGCTTCCCTAACTTCTCATCTCCAATTGGTCTGCAAATCCATGAAGGGTATTGCTCAGTCCCAGAATTTTTAAGAGCTTAAGAGCAACTGCACCATTCTTTTTCCTTTGCTTGAGGGAAAGACACATTGCATGGTAGACTGCACTAATAAAGAGAACCCACAGCTACTAATCTAGAAGCTAGGGAAGACTTAGATGGTCTCCAAAACCAGAGAGGGTCCATGAGAGGAGTCACAGAGAACCCGAAAAACCTCAGCTGGCTTAGCTTCTATTCCCCCTTGAGCCAGACGTGAGTGGTTCCAAGACTTTTCCTTGACTCTCAGGTGAAAGGAGCTGTGCCTGCCCTTCTAGGATGGGAACCAGCCCACACTGCCTACCGCCTTAAGCAGTGAGCTGCTTAATATCTGCTTTATGTGTAACCCAGTAGAGGTTTATCCCAGGTGGGACATTGTGTCAGTCAGGGCAGGTGGCTGAGCAACCTGGAGACAATATGACTGTCTTGGAAGGACAGAGAACCTCCTGGGGGAATAATCAACAACCCCCAGATGAGGGAGGCAGTAACTTTAGCCGGACTTACCTACACAACTTTGAGAGGCTGGAGAATAGATCACCCACACGGCCAGATGCTGCTTTGCCTGTGGGAGTTACTGTCCTCAAAGAACACATTCTGGATGGAGACCCAAAGCATGGTGAGGTGGGTGGGTAGGAGGAGCATGAGAGGGCCACCTAGAAAAGAAAGAGTAGTTACGTAGGATTTGGGGGGGGGTAGTTTTAGTAATTATTTTTCTAGAAGAGAAATGTAGATGTAGAGCATTTTTTAAAAACTAACTAATAATTTCCCAATATTTCCCCACTTTCCCCTTCCCTACCTGACACTCAGAGCAGCCAGGCCGTGTTCATAACCACATGGGAGGGAGGTGACAGCAGAAAGCAGAGATAAAAAGAATTATTCCAGCTAATCCCCAAACAAAAAAAGAGAGAGGCTGTTTATTGAGTATAGGAAATAGGACCTTAGACAACACCTCAGAGATCTCCATACCCCAGTATGGTTTGAACTTAGCAGAGAACACCGAGGGACCTGGAGGTCCAAGAGCAAAGGAACAAGACCATCTCAACATTGACTCACAGAGACCAAGGACTGAGACCCAGAGGGGAAGATGGGCATTCCCAGCTGGGGAAGATGCTGACCAGACAAATGCAGCCTTACCTCCTTCTACACTATCATACTTACTACACATGTACTTTGAAATGTAGCTGTAAATCTTGGGGGATGAGGGAATGAGGGAAGCTTAAGTTTCTGCCATCTCAATGAAATAAAATAAAAATTAATTGACATATGGGGGAAAAATAAGCTCATACCTGGTTTGAGGTAAGATTATTTCTGCAATGATTACATTAAAAATATAGACTACAATTGTACTGTCCACCCCTTTTTCAAAAATGTAAAATGTACATCTTAGAATAAGAGAATATAATCCCCTCTCTATCGTTTTAATGGTATGTTCCAGGGACAGGTGAATAGGAGTCTGTATTAGTTTCCTGCAGCTGCCATAACAAAGGACCTCAGACTGGGTAGCTGAAACCACAGACATTCATTCTCTCATAGTTCTAGAGGCTAGAAGTCAGAAATCAAGGGGTCAGCAGGGCCATGCTCTCTCTGAAGGCTCTAGGAGAGAATACTTCCTTGCTTCTTCCTAGTTTCTGGAGATTGCTGGCAATCATTGGTGCCCCGTGGCTCTATAAACACATCACCCCAATCTCTGCCTCACCTTTGTCTTCCCCACTATGCTCTTCCACGTCTGTCTCTGTGCCTCTTCTCATAAGGACACCAGCCATACTGGATTAAGGAGTGTGAGTGACCATCTTAACTAATTACATCTACAATTACCCTATTTCCAAATAAAGTCACATTCTGAAGTTCTGGGGAATGACATGAATTTGGGAACACTGTTCGACCCAGTACAGCCACCATCACCATACTGCCTTCACAGCTGTGTCCCCAGGGCACAACTATAAATCCCCTTAATTCCCTATAGAGACGGTGGAGACCAAAGGAAAACTTTTGACAATTTTTGACAATTTTTCTACTCAAGTGCATAGAAAAGTCACTGAAATATAGCAAAGAAAGTAAATTACAACCCTACTAGTCATGGCTCCACAGTTCCAGGCCCATCCAGGTATCTCCCTGACTAACCCAACAGCTGTTTCCATGGACAGGAACCAACTTATTCCCAGAGATGGAAGTATTCTTGACTCTCTGCCCTTGAAAACTAGACTTACCTGAGGCCCCCAGAGAACTGTTTCTCCTTCCCTGTGGTCCAGGGTCTGCTATGGTCATTTTCTACTCTAGAACCAATTTCTTTACAAGGTAATTGGCAATAATAATGCCCCTTCAGGAGAATAGTACCTTTCACCTTCAGAGGAGAGCAGTCTTACATAATTAATTAAGGAAGAAAGCCTTACTTCATCCATGATGTAATTACAGCAGAGCTTAGAAGTTACACTCCAGTACACTGAGGTTTTCAGGGTTAAAGGACACCAAAAATTAAGAAGAGAACTTTATTTGGTTAACCTCGCAAATCAATGTAGCCTCCAGGAATCCAGGGGTCCTATCTGTCTTTCTCACTGGAGTAATTCCCACAGTTAGCAGAATCCTGCATATGATAAGTGTATTCAACCATGATTCACTGAGCAGATGAATCAAAGTTGAATTGTGCAAGACTTCTCAATGCTTTTTATGATCTCCTCCCCAGCATAAAGTAATGATCATTCCTACTCTCCTTTCCAAATACAAAGTTCCTGTACAAAGCTCTCAACATTTACTCACTTCTCCCCCCACAAAAATCATCTGTTACTTAGGGAACAAGTGTCCAAGTAAGGCACAGCTAGCTTACGGCATACAGAGCGAAGAAACATTAACCATGCTTCCTCCCAAGAAGAGCAACAAAGTTTTAGGAGACATAGCTCTGGTTAAAGATAAAGCAATCAAGTAAACTACAAAACAGAACTCTTGGGTAACTGAAGGACACATCTATTTTCCCCAAACAAAGGAATAATCTCTTCCCAGGACTCTGATTCTATCTAGAAACAGGTAAAGGGTACTTTTCTGGCTTCTCTACTTCCATCCTTGTGCCCGTCTGCCCCTCCTCCCGGCCTACCACATAGCTCTCCATCTGAGTTGGCACCAGCCTCTCACCCACACCACTTGTGGGCTCAATGGGCCCACCAGTCTGGGCTCCAATTCACCTGCCTATTTCAGATTTAGGTTGACCAAGGCTGACCTCTGACTTTTGACCTGCTTTTGACTTCTTAGTCCTCCCTTTTGAAATGCTCCTTGTGCTGACTTCTGCACCCATTTCTGGCTGCCCTGTCTTGCTCATGTAATCTAACCTCCGCCTCTATCTGCCCCTCTGCCTTTTGACTCCTCTCTGGCTCAGCTTTCCCTCAGGGTTTCCCCTGGCCTTGTGTCTATCCAGCCCTTCTCAGATTACCAGTCACCCTGGCTGTAGCCTCTGAGTTCTTGTAGTACCACACTCCTCCCTGGCCATCCTCCCCAAGGGCGCCAGACTTTTGTCCCTCATATCCGCCTCACTGGATGCTCCACTTTTTGTCCATACTTCTCGCCTGTGATATGAAGACCTTCATAAACAGATCCTTACATCCTCTCCCAGTTCTCCTACTGCTGCACCAGAGGGTCATCAGATTACTTAACACTACTGCATAAGTATTTTATAAACCCAAACTATCCAAATCTACAACATGAGGTATTATTGCCAGTAACTGCATCTGATTTTTGTCTTATTTTATAACAGATTATGCAGCATTTAGTTCAATTTAAAAAATTAATCTTAGCATTTGGACAAGTGAAATTTGAACTTAAAATTTTTTGAGGTTCAGTTCCTCCTTGAGAAAGAACAGTGTAAGAGCATTGGCTCTGTAAGAAGATGGTCTTGTTGGAGTCTTAAATCTGCCACTTACTCTATGTATGTCTTCTAGAGCAAATTACCTAACATAGGCCTCATTTTTTTTATGCACCAATTGGGAATGATACTATTTCTAACCTCAAAGGCCTATGGTAAGGATGAAATGCCTTCAAACGTGTAAAGGGCTTAGAACAGAACTTAGAGCATCAAAAGCCTTCCAGGAGTACTCGCTACCATTATTTTGTTGCTGACTGAAGGCTCTGTCTATTGCAGTCAGCAGCCTGCAGATCCTACTCTCAGAACCTTTTGACAAAACAATTAAGAAAGATGATGGCATCTCTATAACAAATATAAAGAAGCAGAGTCTTCACTGGGGGGGATGGTGAAGAGTGGAGCCCCACTATCAATGCCTTATAATTGCTGGAAAAGCAGTCTGGATTAGTCCATCACTAGAGAGGCTCTGATCTTACTACCTTACTCATAATCTAAGATAGACTCACAGATTTTTATTTTTGTCAATAGTACCTAGAAATCACCCCTCTCCTCGCAACTACCTTTATTCCTGACCAAGAATCCATGGATCTACACAAACCCAAGCATAGAATATCACCTAGCAAACAAACCAAATTCCTCACCAGAACCGATGACTTCTCATAGCACACATTTGACACATTCAGTGGGTCAAAGGGGCAGAGATTCTGGCCTTGTCCCTTTCGGAATGATGGGGAAAGTGTAAGAAGCTCTGGTTTCTTGCAGACACATGAACATCATAACCCAAGTATCAATTTCCTTTTAAAGATATTTTATAGCAATCAGCATTTTCCTCAGATAATATAGTCAATCCTCATTATCTGTGGATTTGCCTACTTGCTAAAATTTGTTTGTAAGCCCAAAATCAATACCCACAGCACTTTTGTGGTCATTAGTGGGCATGCACAGAGTGCAAAAAAATTGAGTTGCCCCATGTGCAAGTTCCCAGCAGAGGTCAAACAAGGCAATGTTCTGCCTTTTGTTTAGCTCTCACACTGTAAGGAAGTATCATTTTCGTGATGTAGTTAGTGTACATTTTTCAGTTTTGTGCTTTTTGTTGGTGATTTTACTGTTTAAAAGGGCCCCAAGAGTAGTGTCAAAATGCTATCTAGTGTTCCTGAGTGCAAGGCGGCTGTGATGTGTTTCCGGAGAAAATAAATGTGTTAGATAAGCTTCTCCCAGGCGTAAGTTATAGTGTTACTGGTCATGAGTTCAAATTTACTGAATCAACAATTTATTAAATAAGGTGTCTTTATACAGAAGCATACATAAAACAAGGCTCTCTACTGATCAGTTGATAAAATGCTGAGATTAGCGGTTTGCAGGAGCCTAACCATGTATTTTCCCTATGGGCAATTATTCAGTATTCACTAATTCAGTATATGTGGCAACTTTATAAAAACACAACTACAACATGTGTACAACACAGAATATAACTTCATCAATGGAAATCAACCATATATCAAGTCTGATTTCATTCATTCTGAGAATTCCCATTGCTAGCCACTCTGCAAGCACAGTATAGTAGGTTTTCATAATGAAGCTACTCCTCCAAAGTAAATTTACTTGTTACACAAATTGAAAAATTGATTTAAGGCATCCAGCGTTTTGTGATAAAGATGGCTAATATACCTCACCTGAAAGAGGACTGTGAGCTACCAAAAACAGAATTGAGTTTAAGGATAGGGATCAGTGGGAGGAGCAAGATGGTGGAGGAGTAGAAGACCTAAATTTTGTCTGGTCCCAGGAATTCAGCTAGATAGGGATCAAACGATTCTGAACACCTATAAACTCAACAGGAGATCGAGGAAAAGAATAGCAGCAACTCTCTGAACAGAAAAGCGACTACTTTCTGGAAGGCAGGACGTGCAGAGAAGTGAATCTGAGGCGATATTCGGGAAGATAGACCGGGGGGTGAGGGAGCCGGCTACCAGCAAATGATAGAGCAGCAGAGCACAAAATTGGAACTTTTACGAGTCCGCTCTGCTGAGCTCCAGTAGCTAAGCAAGGGGGTGGAACCCTCGCTGGAACAGTATGGTCTCAGGACCCTTGGGGTCACAGAAAGACTGGAGGTGACTGAATGCGGCAGAGCTCCCAGGTATCTGAGCAGGGAAGCCGGCTGCACAGAAGGAGCCAAGGTGTGGGCTCTCAGCTCGAGGTTGCCATAAACCGTGATCCATGGCACAGTCAGGCCACTGCTCTTCCAGCAGGGACCCAACAAGCGGCAGATCCAGGGAGACTCCCCTTCCTGCCCTGGTAGGAGTGGCACAGGGTGCACCACAGGGATTTGCTGGGTTTGGAGACTCCACACGGGGTCAGGTGCCAGAGATAGAAATGCTCAGTCACATGCCAGGTGAGCATGGAGTGTGGCTGGAGACTGGGGAGATGGGAGTGATTGGCTGCTTTTCCCTGGGGGCTCACTGAGGAGTGGGGCCCCAAGTTCTTGGCTCCTCTGGGGCAGAGATTGGGAGTCCACCATTTTCACTCTCATCCTCCAAAGCTGTAGGGAAAGCCTGCAGGGAACAAAAGCTCCCCAGAGCAAACCCGAGCAGATTACTTAGGCCAGCCCCCGGCAAAGGCGGGGCAATTCCACCTCTGGCAAAGACATTGAGAATCACAGCAACAGGCCCCTCCCCCAGAAGATCAGCAAGAACAGCCAGCCAAGACCAAGTTTACTGATCAATGAAAATGACAGAACGCCAGCACTAGGGGAATACAGCACATAGAATTCATGGCTTTTCCCCCCTGATTCTTTAGTCTTTCAAAGTTAATTTTTTTAGTTTTCTTTTTTTGAATTTTTCTTTTTCCCTTTTTCAACCAACATCTTATCAATCCCTTTTTTAAAAATCATTTATTTTTCATTTTTAGAGTCATATTCTATCCCTTCCTTGTAGTTAACCTATTTTTTGTATATATATATACACACACACACACACACACACACACACACACACACACACAAGTTTGTCTCTCTTAAAATTTTGGGAGGGGCACGTAGGTGGCTCAGTCATTAAGCACCTGCCTTCGGCTCAGGTCATGATCCCAGGGTCCTGGGATTGAGCCCCACATCAGGCTCCCTGCTCAGCGGGAAGCCCACTTCTCCCTCTCCCACTCCCCCTGCTTGTGTTCCTTCTCTCACTGTGTCTCTCTGTCAAATAAATCTTTAAAAAAAAAAATTGGGGGGGATACAGTTTCCTCTAACACACCAATATATACTCTAAATCTCTAGTGTATGGCTTTGTTCTAGTTTCCTGCCTGATCACATTCTCTTTTTTTTTTTAATTTTTCTTTTGTTTTTCAGCCAATTTATCAATTCCTTTCATAAAATCTTTTATGATTTTCATCTTTACAGTCATATTCCATGCCTTCATCGTATTTACCCTTATTTTTGTACATATGTAAGTTTTTCTTCCTTTAAAATTTTGGGAGGCACTTTCTTCTAACAGACCAAAATACACTGAAAATCTAGTGTGTGGCTCTGATCTATTCACTAGCCTGAACATATTCTTTTATTTTTTCCCCCTTTCTTTTACTCTGGTTTCCGGTCTTGTCTGATTTGTTTAGTCTATATTTTTCTGGGGTCATTGTTACCCTGTTAGCATTTTGTTCTCTCATTCATCTATTCTCCTCTGGACAAAATGACAGGATGGAAAAAATCACCTCAAAAAAAAAAAAAAAAAAAAGAGGCAGTACCGACTGCCAGGGACCTAATCAATACAGACATTAGTAAGATGTCGGAACTAGAGTTCAAAATGATGATTTTAAAGATACTAGCTGGGCTTGAAAAAAGCATGGAACATACTAGAGAAACCCTTTCTGGAGAAATAAAAGAACTAAAATCTAACCAAGTCAAAATCAAAAAGGCTATTAATGAGGTGCAATAAAAAATGGAGGCTCTAACTGCAAGGATAAGTGAAGCAGATGAGAGAATTAGTGATATAGAAGACCAAATGATGGAGAATAAAGAAGGTGAGGAAAAGAGAGATAAACAGCTACTGGATCATGACAGCAGAGTTCAAGAGATAAGTAATACCATAAGGTAAAACAACATTAGAATAATTGGGATCCCAGAAGAAAAAGAAAGAGAGAAAGGGGCAGAAGGTATATTGGAGCAAAGTATACTGAGAACTTCCCTAATTTGGGGAAGGAAACAGGCATCTAAAACCAGGGAGCACAGAGAACCCCCCCTCAAAATCAAGAAAAATAGGGCAACACCCCAACATCTAATATTAAAACTTACAAGTCTCAGAGACAAAGAGAAAATCCTGAAAGCACCTCGGGACAAGAGGTCAGTAAACTACAACAGTAGAAACATTAGATTGGCAGCAGACCTATCCACAGAGACCTGGCAGGCCAGAAAGGACTGGCATGATATATTCAGAGCATTAAACAAGAAAAAAATGCAGGCAAGAATACTATATCCAGCTAGGCTGTCATTCAGAATAGAAGGAGAGATAAAAAGCTTCCAGGACAAACAAAAACTAAAAGAATTTGCAAACACGAAACCAGCCCTACAAGAAATATTGAAAGGGGTCCTCTAAGCAAAGAGAGAGCCTAAAAGTAACACAGACCAGAAAGGAACAGAGACAATATACAGTAACAGTCACCTTACAGGCAATACAATGGCACTAAATTCATATCTTTTAGTAGTTACCCTGAATGTAAATAGGCTAAATGCCCCAATCAAAAGACACAGGGTATCAGATTAGATAAAAAAACAAGACCTATCGATATGCTGTCTGCAAGAGACTCATTTTAGACCCAAAGACACCCCCAGATTGAAAGTGAGGGGGTGGAAAACCATTTACCATGCTAATGGACATCAAAAGAAAGCTGGGGTGGCAATCCTTATATCAGACAAATTAGATTTTAAACCAAAGACTATAATAAGAGATGAGGAAGGACACTATATCCTACTTAAAGGGTCTATCCAACAAGATCTAACAATTGTAAATATCTATGCCCCTATCATGGGAGCAGCCAATTATATAAGCCAATTAATAACAAAATCAAAGAAACACATTGACAATAATACAATAATAGTAGGAGACTTTAATACCCCCCTCACTGAAATGGACAGATCATCTAAGCAAAAGATCAACAAGGGAATAAAGGCTTTAAATGACACAGTGGACCAAATGGACTTCACAGACATATTCAGAACATTCCATCCCAAAGCAACAGAATACACATTCTTCTCTAGTGCCCATGGAACATTCTCCAGAATAGATCACATCCTAGGTCATAAATCAGGTCTCAACTGGTACCAAAGATTTGGATCATTCCCTGCATATTTTCAGACCACAATGCTTTGAAACTAGAACTTAATCACAAGAAGAAAGTCGGAAAGAACTCCAATACGTGGAGACTAACAAGCATCCTACTAAAGAATGAATGGGTCAACCAGGAAATTAAAGAACTAAAAATTCATGAAAACAAATGAAAATGAAAACACAACTGTTCAAAATCTTTGGGATGCAGCAAAGGCAGTCCTAAGAGGAAAGTATATAGCAATACAAGCCTTTCTCAAGAAACAAGAAAGGTCTCAAATACACAACCTAACCCTACACTTAAAGTAGCTGGAGAAAGAATAGCAAATAAAGCCTAAACCCAGCAGTAGAAGAGAAATAATAAAGATAAGAGCAGAAATCAATGAAATAGAAACCAAAGGAACAGTAGAACAGATCAACAAAACTAGGAGCTGGTTCTTTGAAAGAATTAACAAGATTGATAAACCCCTGGCCAGACTTATCAAAAAGAAAAGAGAAATGACCCAAATAAATAAAATCATGAATTAAAGAGATCACAACCAACACCAAAGAAATACAATTATAAGAACATATTATGAGCAACTATATGCCAGCAAATTAGACAATCTGGAAGAAATGGATGCATTCCTAGAGACCTATAAACTACCAAAACTGAACCAGGAAGAAACAGAAAACCTGAACAGACCCATAACCAGTAAGGAAATTGAAGCAATAATCAAAAATCTCCCAACAAACAAGAGCCCAGGCCAGATGGCTTCCCAGGGGAATTCTACCAAACATTTAAAGAAGAATTAATACCTATTCTTCTGAAGCTGTTTCAAAAAATAGAAATGGGAGAATTTCCAAACTCATTTTACTAGGCCAGGATTACCTTGATCCCAAAACCAAAGACCCCATTAAAAAGGAGAATTACAGACCAATATCCTTGAACATGGATGCAAAAATTCTCACCAAAATACTAGCCAATAGGATCCAACAGTACATTGAAAGGATTATTCACCACGACCAAGTGGGATTTATTCCTGGGCTGCAAGTTTGGTTCAACATCCGCAAGTCAATCAGTGTGATACATTAATAAAAGAAAGAACAAGAACCATATGATCCTCTCAATAGATGCAAAAAAGCATTTGACAAAGTACAGCATTCTTTCTTGATTAAAACTCTTCAGAGTGTAGGGATAGAGGGTACATACCTCAATATCATAAAAGCCATCTATGAAAAATCCACGGTGAATATCATTCTCATTGGGAAAAACTGAGAGCTTTCCCCCTAAGGTCAGGAACACGGCAGGGATGTCCACTATCACCACTGCTATTCAACATAGTACTAAAAGTCCTAGCCATAGAAATCAGACAACAAAAAGAAATAAAAGGCATCCGAATTGGCAAAGAAGTCGTCAAACTCTCATTCTTTGCAGATGATATGATACTTTATGTGGAAAACCCAAAAGACCCCACCCCAAAACTGCTAGAACTCATACAGGAATTCAGTAAAGTGGCAAGCTAAAAAAAAAAAAAATTAACCCACAGAAATCAGTGGCATTTCTATACACCAACAAGAAGACAGAAGAAAGAGAAATTGAGTAGATCTCATTTACAATTGCGCCCAAAACCATAAGATACCTAGGAATAAATCTAACCAAAGAGGCAATGAATCTGTAGGCAGAAAACTATAGAATACTCATGAAAGAAATTGAGGAAGACACAAAGAAATGGAAAAACATTCCATGCTCATGGATTGGAAGAACAAATATTGTTAAAATGTCTTTGCTACCTAGAGCAATCTACATATTTAATGCAATCCCTATCAAAATGCCATCAACTTTTTTCAAAGAAATGGCACAAATAATCCTAAAATTTGTATGGAACCAGAAAAGACCCCGAATAGCCAGAGGAATGCTGAAAAAGAAAAGCAAAGCTGGTGGCATCACAATTCTGGACTTCCAGCTCTATTACAAAGCTGTCATCATCAAGACAGTATGGTACTGGCACAAAAACAGGCACATAGATCAATGGAACAGAATAGAGAGCCCAGAAATGGACCCTCAACTCTATGGTCAACTCCTCTTCAACAAAGCAGGAAAGAATGTCCAATGGAAAAAAGAGAGTTTCTTCAACAAATGGTGTTGGGAAAATTGGGCAGCCACCTGCAGAAGAATGAAACTGGACCACTACCTTACACCACACACAAAAATAGATTCAAAATGGAGGAAAGACTTAAGTGTGAGACAGGAATCCATCAAAATCCTTGAGGAGAACACAGGCAGCAACCTCTTTGACCTCAGCTGCAGCAACTTCTTCCTAGACACATCGCCAAAGGCAAGGGAAGCAAGGGCAAAAATGAACTATTGGGACTTCATCAAGATAAAAGCTTTTGCATAGCAAAGGAAACAATCAACAAAACCAAAACCGACAGAATGGGAAAAGATGTTTGCAAATGACATACCAGATAAAGGGCTAGTATCCAAAATCTATAAAGAACTTATCAAACTCAATACCCAAAGAACAAATAATCCAATCAAGAAATGGGCAGAAGACATGAACAGACATTTCTCCAACGAAGACATCCAAATGGCCAACAGACACATGAAAAATGTTCAGCTTCACTCAGCATCAGGGAAATCCAAATCAAAACCTCAATGAGATACCACCTCACACCAGTCAGAATGGCTAAAATGAACAAGTCAGGAATTGACAGATGTTGGTGAGGATGCGGAGAAAGGGGAACCCTCCTACACTCTTGGTGGGAATGCAAGCTGGTGCAGCCATGCCAGAAAACAGTATGGAAGTTCCTCAAAAAGTTGAAAATAAAGCTACCCTATGACCCAGCAATTGCACTACTGGGTATTTACCCCATAGATACAAACGTAGTGATCCGAAGGGGTATGTGCACCCCCAATGTTTATAGCAGCAATGTCCACAATAGCCAAACTATGGAAAGAGCCAAGATGTCCACCAACAGATGAATGGATAAAGAAGATGTAGTATATATATATACAATGGAATAGCATGCAGCCATCAAAAAAATGAAATCTTGCCATTTGCGATGACGTGGATGGAACTAGAGGGTATTATGCAAAATGAAATAAGTCAGTCAGAGAAAGACAAGTATCATATGATCTCACTGACAGGAGGAATTTAAGAAACAAGACAGAGGATCATAGGGAAAGGGAGGTAAAAATGAAACAAGATGAACCTGGAGAGAGAAACAAACCATAAGACACTCTTAATCTCAGGAAACAAACTGAGGGTTGCTGGAGTGGTGGGGGGTGGGAGGAATGGGAGGGCTGAGTGATGGACATTGGGGAGGATATGTGCTATGGTGAGCACTGTGAATTGTGTAAGACTGATGAATCATGGACCTGTACCTCTGAAACAAATAATACATTATATGTTAAAAAAATAAATAAAAAAGAAGAGGATAGTAGGAAGGGAAAAATAAAGAGGGGAAATCAGAGGGGGAGATCAACCATGAGAGACTATGGACTCTGAGAAACAAACTGAGGATTCTAGAGGGGTGGGGGGTGGGTTACCTGGTGATGGGTATTAAGGAGGGCACGTATTGCATGGAGCACTGGGTGTTATATGAAAACAATAAATCATGGACCACTACATCAAAAACTAATGATGTAATGTATGGTGACTAATGTAACAAAAAATTAATAATAAAAAAGCCCCCCCAAAAAAAGGATAGGGATCAAAGAAAAAATAAAATGAAAAACATTACTGAAATACTACCCCCCTTTTCCACTTCCTGATTTGAATGTCACACCCTCTAAACCATCAGCCCACCAGGTAGCTGCCATCCTCCCCCTGCTTTCTCAAGCTGTGGCAGGCATGAGGGTCTAAGGATGAGGGGATCAGTGTCTCTTTGTGTATCTCCCCATGTTCCAGGTCCACAAGAAAAGAACTCAGGAGACCTATAGTTCCCTTCCCTTACAACTTACAGCCTTGGAGGGAAGATAAAAACAGGTGTGGCTTTCCCTACTACCCACCAACAGCTACTCCATCACAGGATGGGCGCTGGCTGAGAGAGAGAGAGAGAGAGAGAGAGAGTGAGAGAAGGTGAATGACCTAGTGCAAAGATTGGGAGTACTTAAGACCACCTTCACTTTTGACACCTAATGCAAAGCAGGGTGGAGGAGGGGATCCTGAAGACCATCCCTGGCACCAAATTCAAGTTTGAATTTCCCCAAGACCACCCTGAGGTTCAGTACTTTGCTAGAAGACTCAGAGAACTCAGCAAGACCTTATACTCATGGTTATAGTGAATATACTCTAGTGTATAGTAAATATACTCTAGTGAAAGGCTATAGGTCACAAGTAGCCCAGGAAAGAGGCAAACAGGGCAGCAGTCAAGAGTTCCAGGCATGAGCTTCCAGTTGTCGTCTCCCAGTGGAGTTGTGAAGATAGTGTCTATTTCTCCCAGCAATCACGTCTGATGATATAGAGAACATGGAGAATTGCCAGCCAGGGAAGCTCACCCAACATACACCACCATGTACATTTATGTTTTTATGAAATCAGTTTCTTTTTTGGGATAAGGAACAAATGGATTCCTGCCTCAAGGTTGTTGCTGGGAAAAAACAGAATGACTATGGGATCCTAGCAACCTCTGGTTTACAAGCAAATAAATGGACATCAAACTTCCCTTTCCCAAAGCAACTGCAAATTGTGAAAGAAGAAATCACCAAAAATCATCTGGGAATTATCAGGCTTATTTTCTGGTTGTTTAATTACCTGGTTATAATCAAGAGTTTAATATCTGGAGTGAAAGCTCAAAATCATACCTTTTTGTACTAGTTTGCTAGGGCTCTCATATATAACACAGCACCACAGAGTCAGTGGCTTAAACAACAGAAGTTTATTTTCTCACAATTCTGGAGGCCAAAAGTCCAAGATTAAGGTGTCAGCAGGGCTGGTTTCTCCTGAGGCCTCTCTCCTTCACTTGGAGATGGTGGCTTCTCCCTGTGTCTTCACATGGTCTTCCCTTTGTGTCTGTGTTCTAATGTCCTTTTCTCATAAGGACACCAATCATATTGGACTGAGGCCCACTCCAATGACCTCATTTTAACTTAATTACCTCTTTAAAGACCCAATCTCCAAATACAGGCACCCTCTGATGTATTGGGGGTTAGGATTTCAACATCTGAATTTGGCAGTGGAGGACACAATTCAGTCCATAACACTTTCTACAATTAATGAATTCAACGCTGGTATTAGAATTTTATGACAGGACATTTAGGAATGGGATTAATAGTGAAAAGCCTTAGTGATTCTGGCCTGGAGCATGGCATACATGTCTCAAAGGTAATTTAAGAGGTTTACCTAAGAGAATCCAACCAATGGAAAGTAAATCTTTAAATTCTGTTGTTGTCTACATAGATTCTATCCTACTTAGTTATATCTTCCTTCCTAAACATATTTAACTTTTATATGAATACAATACACTGCCTGATTAAGTTCCACCATGTATGGACTCAGGATTTGACTCTTGGTACATTCAGTCCAACATTTTGTAGAATAACAAAACTAATTTTTGTTTTGTTTTCATGTTAAGAGTGCCTGTCTCAGGAATCAATTCCATAAGGCATTATCATATTCTCATAAAAATCATTTTATTAATCTAGCCTCACAAAAGACATTTTATTTTAATGGTAATCATCTTAGGAAAAACTGTTTGCCAGTATTTGACAGTTATTTGTTAATAAAATTTTAATTCTGATGCTTACCATAAAATGTTTAATATCATTTAATATTTTTATTGAGAAGGACATCAGATAACACTAAAATAAAAATGATTCATATTTGCTTCAATTGTGAGTATTCTGAATTCTCTCACTTAAAAAAGTCTCATGAGATTTGCATTCTCATCTGATAAGTGAGAGTCATGATCACATGTGATAGAGTCATTACTCAGATTCCTGACACTGGTTAAAAACAGGCACTAAAATAGGCTCTGTTGCTTTTCCTGGTGTCTTGGCTGCATTGTACTACATCTGCAACACTGCAGGTGTCTTTTATTCATGGCAGAGCAGTTTGTGCTATCAAATAACAGCAAGTGAGCATGTTCCACTTTCTATGCAGCTTTGACAACTGGTTCCCTTTTCCATCTCCATTCTGACCCCTGGTGAATTCAATACCACATTAAGAAAGCACCCTACTATTGCTCACTCTTCAACAATAATAATAGCTAACGTTTGTGACTATATACTAGGCTTCAGTTATGCTTCTTTTTGTGAAATACATTCTACTGCCTGAAACATTATCTTCTAGCCCACAACATCAAAGATCACTTTGATTAGGAGGACTTCCAAATTGGTATTTTCAGCAGTGATGTCTCTGAGTTCTGAACCTGTTTCTTCAAGCCCATACTCAGATTCAGCAAGAACAAAATTCAATGTTCAATGAGTTCACCTCCCCCCTTCCATTTCTCTACTTACAGTAATCGGTTGTTGCATCGAAGTCCCAATCTTTATGTACTCAAAACCTCAGAATCATCTTCAACTCTCCTTTGTCCCTCTTACTTGATTAGTTAGCAATTTTTACCCATGTTTCTCTTAAAGATTTTTATTATTACTTGTACCTATCCCTATATCTCTATTCCAATAGATTAACACTCCAAGACAAGAACTCTTCCTTGTAAGTTTGGACTCTTCATCTATGTAAGATCTTCATTCATCAATGTTTACTGTTCACTTCTACCAGAGTAATCATCTTAATATACAACTCTTATCATGCTATTTATTTCCAAAATAAAAAAGCTTTAGGGTATACATGATCAAGTAGAACACTTATCCTGGTTTTCAATGCCTTTATGACCTGATCTTATTTGCTGTAGTTTCTTTTGAGGACCTTTTAAGTAAGGGGGAAAGGAAGAGAAGAAAGGATAAAAACGGGAAGGAAAATGAAAAAAGAAAGGTAGAAGAGAGGAAAATGAAAAAGAAGAGTATTTTTGTTGGAAATTATAGACACCAATCTCAAAATATATTAACCACAAAAATGAAATTGTTGACACATATAACTAGGAATTTAACAGCTGAATTTGGCTTTGGAATATTTGGATCCAGGGTCTTACATGATATCATTAGGACACAGTATTTCTATTTCACAGCCCTGTTTTCCTCAGTATCTGCTTTATTCTTAGTCAGGGTTTCTGTAAAAAAAAAAAAAAAAAAAACAAAAAAAACAGAAAAGATCTAAACCAGTTTAGCAAGCCCATTTAGATAGCATTAGCTTACTTTAGACCCTGTGACCAACTCTGAACCAATCACTATGACTGAGGATAAATGATATGGTCATTAATTTGATCTGAAATATAGCCCCATCCCTGAAGTTTGCTAGTGTGAGCCCCACCTGAACCAAATGGATCAAGAATGGGGGGAGAGGAAACTCTCCTAAGAGACTGTGATGTGACATAACATGCATGAATGTAAAAAGAACTAAATTTCTAAGAGTTAGTAAGCAGAATAACTAACCCATCTGCAATTGCCAATTCTACTAAACATCCATTAGAGATCTTGTCAACTTAATTCGATTTCTTTTGTGCTTTAGTTTCTTTCACAACAAAATAGGCATAGAATTTATGCCACCAGCTGCTCTCCCCAAAAAAAACCAAGATCCTCAAATGAACCTTGACAAAGTACTACCAACATCACAAATTACAAATGTTTATGGAGTGAAGTATGGGTCTTACACTGAGGTTCTTCACAATGTTAATTTACACATGTATAGAGCTATGGATTTTAAGGTCCTTTCATGTTGTCTTCCCCCCCCCTTTTTTTTGTTTCTACTTATTCATTTATTAAACTTCCATCTTAATGAAAGGAAGAGGTTAGTTGAAAGTTGGTATAAGCACAATGAAGTTTCCAGGAGAAAACTATATGGCTTTTCCAATTGCTTGTACTTATGAGTTTTTATTTTTGTTTTTGGCAGAAGATTTATACAGGCCTAGAATAAACAATCCTACAATTTGTATGGAACCACAAAAGACCCCAAAGAGCCAAAGCAATCTTGAAAAAGAAAAGCAAGGGGGTGCCTGGGTGGCTCAGTTGGTTAAGCCTCTGCCTTCAGTTCAGGTCATGATCCTGGGGTCCTGGAATTGAGCCCCACATCAGGCTCCCTGCTCAGTAGGGAGTCTGCTTCTCCCCTGCCTGCCATTCCCCTTGTGTTCTCTCCCCCAAGTAAATAAATAAAATCTTCTAAAACAAGAAAAAAAATTAAGTCTTTTTAAAAAAGAAAGGTTGGAAACATCATAATTCTGGACTCTAAGCTATAATTGCTTCTCGGCCTTTTGGCTAAGATCAAGTGTGGACTCTAAGCTATATTACAAAGCTATAGTCATCAAAACAGTGTGGTACTGGCACAAAAACAGACACATGGGTCAATAGAAAAGAATAGAAAACCCAGAAATGAACTCACAACTATATGGTCAATTAATCTTTGACAAAGGAGGAAAGAATACCCAATGGAAAAAAGACAATCTCTTCAACAAGCGGTATTGGGAAAACTGGGCAGCAACAAAGAGAAGAATGAAATTGGACCACTTTCTTACACCATACACAAAACTAAATTCAAAATGGATTAAAGACCTAAATCTGAGACCTGAAACCCTAAAAATCCTTGAAAAAAAAAACACAGGCAGTAACTTCTTTGACATTGGCCTTAGCAACTTCCTACTAGATAGGTCTTCTGCAGCAAGGGATACAAAAGCAAAAATGAACTATTGGGACATCATCAGGATAAAAAGCTTCTGTGCAGCAAAGGAAACAATCAACAAAACTAAAAGGCAGCCTACAGAATGGGAGAAGATATTTACAAATGACATAACTGATAAAGGGTTAATATCCTAAATAAAGAACTTGTCAAACTCAACACCCAAAAACAAATAATCCAGTTAAAAATGGTCAGAAGACATAAATAGACATTTTTCCAAAGAAGACATACAGATCTATAAGGAACTTCTCAAACTCAACCCCAAAAAACAAATAATCAAGTCAAAAAATGGCCAGAAGACATGAACAGACACTTCTCCAAAAAAGACATACAAATGGCTAACAGACACATGAAAAAATGTTCATCTTCATTAGCCATCAGGGAAATTCAAATCAAAACCACATTGAGATACCACCTTACACCAGTTAGAATGGCAAAAATTGACAGGGCAAGAAACAAAAGTTGGAGAGGTTGTGGAAAAAGGGGAACCCTCTTACACTGTTGGTGGGAATGCAAGTTGGTACAGCCACTTTGGAAAACAGTGTGGAGGTGCCTCAAAAAATTAACTATAGAGCTACCCTATGACCCAGCAATTGCACTACTGGGTATTTACCCCAAAGACAGATGCAGTGAAAAGAAGGGCTATATGCACCCCAATGTTCATAGTAGCAATGTCTGCAATAGCCAAACTGTGGAAAGAGCCAAGATGCCCTTCAACAGATGAATGGATAAAGAAGATGTGGTCCATATATACAATGGAATATTACTCAGCCATCAGAAAGGATGAATACCCAACTTTTGCATCAACATGGATGGGACTGGAGGAGATTATGCTAATAAGTCAAGCAGAGAAAGTCAATTATCATATGGTTTCACTTATTGTGGAACATAAGGAATAACATGGAGGACGTTAGGAAAAGGAAGGGGAAAATGAAGGGGGGAAATTGGAGGGAGAGATGAACCATGAGAGACTATGGACTCTGAGAAACAAACTGAGGGTTTTAGAGGGGAGGGGTTTGGGGGGATGGGTTAGCCCAGTGATGGGTATTAAGGAGGGCACGTACTACATGGAGCACTGGGTGTTATATGAAAACAATGAATCGTGGATCACCACATCAAAAACTAATGATGTATTCTATGGTGACTAACATAACGTAATAAAATTAAAAAAAAAAAAAAAGACATACAGAGACATAGAGATGACCAACAGACGCATGAAAAGATGCTCCATATCACTCATCATCAGGGAAATACAAATCAAAACTACAATGAGTTATCACCTCACAGCTGTCAGAATGGCTAAAATCAACAATACAGGAAACAACAGGTTTTGGTGAGGATGTGGAAAAAAGGGAACCCTCTTGTACAGTTGGTGGGAATGCAAGCTGGTGCAGCCACTCTAGAAAACAGTATGGAGGTTCCTCAGAATGTTAAAAATAGAGCTGCCCTAAAATCCAGAAATTGTGCTACTAGGTATTTACCCAAAGGATACAAAAATACTGATTCAAAGGGATATACGCACCCAATGTTTTTAGTGGCATTATCAATAGCCAAATCATAGTAAGTCCTGTGTGATCTGAATAACACCACCGTGAAATACAGTTTTTTGTTTTACACACAATGCATTCATTTCTCAGGCCATAGTAAAAGATAGTTCCCTGAGCACTTCTCAGTTGTCATGTGGAATTGGTCATTTCTCTCCCCACATTCCTCTTATTCTCATTCTTTCCAGTAAATCCCTTGTGAAGGCAGCATATGGAGGTACCTCAGCACCACCTGTGTCAGAGCTCTTTTTTTTTTTTTTAAGGGGCTGACAACTATCCAGAGGGCAGTGTATTTCCTCTTTACTCTCCTTCCCAACTAAAAAGTAAATTCCCATTGACTCCACCTCCACCCAAAGAGTAGCCCCAACTTCCTCCAAAATTATTTCTGCTCCTCCTTCCAATCATACATCCTCTAGAGTTTTGTAGTCAACCAACTGGGGAGCCAAAATCAAACCCAACCAACCAAGAAACATATAAAATTTCTTGTCACAAAGAAAAATAAGAAAATGCTAATCTCCACACTATTACTCCAAATAATTTTCTACAACATAAGTTAGCTAACAAACTGTAATTCTCTTATGGTAGTGGTTATTTTTAATATTCAGAAGCATGGTTTATAGTTTCAATGTCTCAACGAGCATAACCTTGGCATTTTAAAAGGTATAAATTCAAAGAAATAATGTAAAACTATGGAAGTCCCTGTTTTAGTATTTCTTTCTCCACAATATTTCATAGCTGTCTGCACACAGTAGCTACTTTAAAATGCTTCCTTTACATTAATTAAAACACTGTCTTTGGAGATCTAAAATGCCAAACTTGCTAGAGAAAAACTTCTTTAATTCAGATCTCATTAATTCAGATTCTGTCCTCTTTCAATTAAGAACTGAACTAAATTGTCTACCCTAGTACTATTAATAAGAAATGTGACATTACAATTATATAATGTAATCATAATAGATATTAATTGAATGTTGATTGGCAGTGCAAGGAATTATATTGTTTTATATTATCTTATTAAATCCTTAAAACAAATCTATGAAGTAATTATTTTAACAGGTGCAAACACTGAATCTCACAGAGAAATCACCAAAGTGGTATCTGTAGAGGTTAGAACCTAGCTATAAAGCTTAGGCTCTTAATCAATACGCTATACTCTTCTCCTTCTAAGAGGTGACCACTTCTTGGAATAGTGCATTAATGTAGTAATTTTTATTTTTTATACATACCTTGAGATGCTAAGGCATCTTAGCAAGCATTATTTTGATAGCATATTTTAGTTATCATGTACATCTGAAAGTAATTAAACACATTTCTTTCTTGATGTCTTTTAAATGTCTTATGAGTTGCTCAGATTTTCTAGACCCTTTTACTCCATTTATTACCAATTCATATGTCTATACTCTATATCCCATACCGATGACCCTCATTCTCATTACTCATGATTTCTAATTCAGTATTTGCTACCATTTCGGTTTTTAAGAGCCCTGTTAAATTCTTCAAATATCCAAGTTACATTTGTTGGAAAACACATTTGTTAGTCCCAGATTTTAATAATGAAGATAAATTGCCATCAAGAGAGGTAGGAAACTAATCCAGAAATATTTAATTTCCCACAAAAGCCTTATTCTAATAATCTCATCTTTCCTGTAATGCTATTTCCCTAGTGGGAAGTTCAGGTCAATGTGTTCCAGAGTTTTTGGACAACTTTGTATTTTGGATCAGAAATGTATGGCAGTGAACAGCTGTGGAGAAAATAGAATGCAGTGTGCTGGATAAACACTGGCCAGTTCACACTGAAATTAATTCTGTTTTAGCACAACAACCATACAAAATATATGCTTCCAGTCTTTGTTGTAATTCAACCCTGCCTATATAGGCTACATCAGAGATGCCGTGGTGGTATTTAATTCTATGTCAACAATCAGTTGGCTAGAATCTGTCCTGGATATTTCCATTCTATCAACTTCAAAGACCCTTTGTCTTATGTGCCCAGTAGGGACAAAAACAAGATTCCTTCCCAGACAGCTGTGCCTAAGGGCCATGCAAAAGTGAGGGGTAGTCCAAGGCATTTCTTCATGGAAAAAATTCCTAAATACTAAAACAAATCCAACACTTCTCTCTCCTGCCCTGTCAGTCTGTCACCTTCTCAAGTATGGAACAGCTCACTGTAAGTGGACGATATGTTCCCAGCTGCGGCTGACTCATATCATGACTATGAATCCAAATCAGCATCTTTCCAGTGTGGGAAAAATCTGAACTTAATCAATTCCCCATGTAGAAGGCCTTTCCAATTTGTCTCATCCTCTCTGGAGGACAAGAAAGTCACCTGACTTGGAAGACCTGATGACCTAAACTCATCTAGCTAAGATGTGAAATAAAGGACAAAGACTGTTGGTGAATCTCTTACTAGAATGTTCAAAGAGAAAAAAACAAAAAACAACAATGAAACCATGGAATCTAGGCAAGAAAACTGAAGTCATGGTAAAGTATCTAAGATGAATAAATGAAAAAACAAAATCCCCAAATCCCTGTCTCCCCACAACCAGCAATTTTCCATAGCAACCTATTCCAATTACAAAGCAGAGTGTTGCTAAACGACCAAAGCTATTGAAAGCATTTTAATTGTCCAGCACAAATGTTTTTATGTTCAAAATGTGCTATCAAACAGACCCCATGGATGGAATATGTGTAAGATACAGTACCAGTAAGATACAAGGTAATTGAGCTGCATATCAACAATGGGTCAAACCTTCAGTCCAATGCAAAGCTATTTGAAATTAAAAACCCTAGAAATTTTTTCAATCATAAAATATTTAAGACCTACAAAAAAGTCTAGGATATAGTATAATGAGCACTCATTTACACATTTGTGTATCCTCTGCGAGCTTAAGAAATAAAACATGAAATTGCAATTTTAAGTCTCCAACGTGTCCCTCTCTGGCAGCACTACTTTACTCTCCATATAGCTTATCATTGCCCTGAACTTGGTGTTTGTCTTTATCAAAAACGTCTTTATATTTTTACTACATCTGTATGTATTTCAAAACAATGTTTAATTGTTTTGTATATTTAAAACTTTAAATTGTGTAATCCTGTCTGCATCTTTCTTGTTTAAACATTATATGAGATTTATCCACAATGATATAGAGTATTCTTGTTCATTCATTTTTTTCTGTTACAACATTTCCTTGCACATATATGTAACAATTCATTTGTTCATTTTTCTAGTGATGGACTTTAGGTTGTTTCTAATTTTTTTTTTTATTATGTTATGTTAGTCACCATACAATAATTTTTTTCTATTACTGACAATGCTGTTATGAACATTCTTGTACATTTATCTTTGTGTACATGATTGTCTCTTAAGGGTAGGAGTCAGAAACCGCTCCTGTCCAGCCTGCCACCTGTTTTTGTCAATAAAGTTTTATTGGAATACAGCCAAGTTCATTTGTTTATGTATTGTCTATGGGTGCATTGACACTACAGTGGTGGAGTTGAGTACTTGTGACAGAATGTATGATTTGCAAAGCTGAAGATATTTATTATCTGATCTTTTAAAGAAGAAGTTTGCCCACCCCTACTACAGGGTGTAAACTTAGCAGTGATACGTTTGGGTCCAAGGCTACATGAGTATTCAATTTTACCAAAGGTTGTCAAATGCTCTCCTAAGTAATGTACCAATTTACACTCTCCTCAATAATGTAAAAAACATCCCCATTCTCATTGTTCCTCATCCTCACCAGTACCTGAAAGCTCAAAAATTTTCAAATTGTGTCCACTTATTTTTGGTTTCATTTCAAATATCCTGGAGTTGTTAGAATGGGTCATATCTATATTTGTGTATACCACATGCTTCAGAGTAAAAAAATGATAGAGTAATGGCATAACTCCATTCCAAGATCACGCTGAGGCACAAAGGTGTCAAAGGATACCTCCCATCTAGCTCCAAATAGAGTTCTTCCTCCCCAAACCTTACATCACATGCTCTTTCATGACACCTCTACCCCAATCACACTATCCCTAGGGATCTGTTGGTCTGGATCACATATATGTGTTCTATAGCTCTTAATTTACTACCTGCTAAATGCAATTTCCTGCTCCTTCCCTTCACAGACAAATTATACTGCTAATCATCGTCCCAGAGGTTTCTCTTGAGTAGAAAGGTAAAAGGAGAGAAGCTCCCCCCTTTTTCCATACGGGACACCTGGTCTCCACATTGCACCCCTTGAGGGCATTTCTTATCACCTACACATACAGCCTGCCAGCTAGGCAGGAGCAAGAATATGATGGTAAAAGGAGGAAAGATTCATCTGCGCCTCTGCCTGCTCCGAGGGTAATGCTCCCTGTCTAGGTACCTCTGGGATTACCTGATTTTGATCATGTTCTTTGATGGAAGGAAATCAGCTTTTTAATTTATTTTCCCAGGGCCCATGATACTGTTCTGGAGCACAAGTGTTGATTTATATGAGTCTAGATTTTATTGCATTTATGTAGTTGGCTATGGTAAAGGAAACTCTCTTCCTTGTGGATATTTCTATAACTTGCATGGGTAAATGAGGCAAGGAGGTGGAAGGGGATGACCATTATTGGAACAAACCCAGAGCACTGAAATCCCCAATTATGCCTCAGTTTGATAGTAAAGGCTGTTGATCTAAGTGAACTTAGGGAAGGGAAAGGGCAAGTGAAACAGAAGAGGGAAAAGTCATTTGAGGAAGGAAGGGAGGAAATCATGATGAAGGAAGAGAAAACCAGCATGAAAAAATGTTGAAGAGGGGTATTTAATAAGATATGATAAATGACTAGCCCAATTCCAGCCACAGTGAACCACAAGCTGGGCTATCATAATCCAGGTACATGTGCTGATAACTTAGATGACAGGAAACAGGGACTTCCCACCCTGGGGGCAAATGACTCAGGGCAGTTTAACTCAAAGCCTTGTCAAGTTTGAACTTCCCAGAAGGGCAATGCACAAGCAGGTGCTGACGGGCTGTGAAGCCAATCTGCGGCAGACATAGCCGTGGCCATGATACACCTTGGGACCAATTCAATTAGCTTCCTTTTTGAACACTCTATGCATGGGTACAGAATCATCTTGCTGGCAACCTTCCCCATTACTGTCTTTTTTTCAGTCAGCTAGGTGTCTTCCAAAGATTTCTGGCTTTTGAGCTTTATCTGAGCACGCATTCATTCTCCAGGCATCATGGGTCCCACAAATATTTTATTGAAGGCCAAGTCAATAAATGTTTTTAAGTACTGAGAATACAAAAGTTAAAGAGACATGGTCCCTGCCCTCAAAAACCTCATGGACACTTAAGTTACATTACAGAATGGAAAGGAAGAGGACATAAACCAAATGTCCAGAGCAGAAAACAGGGGGCAATGAACTCTGCCTGGGAGAAATCAAGGAATATTTTTCACAAGATTTGAGCTGAATTTTGAAGAGTAATGGTGAAGGGGGAGAATGATAGTCTAGATAAAAGGATCAACACAGGCAAAGGCACAACAATGTAGAAACACATAGCATGTTTAGGGGAAATATTTTGAAATAATCACTCATAAGGGATGGGAAGTCCCAGCCTCATGTCCTTGAAGTACAAGCACAAGTACCTGTGGAAATGTCACCAAGTTAAGGATGGATTAGGGCCAGAGAATGAGATATGAGCCAGCTAAGGAACTATGACATTATTCTCCAGAGCCCTACACATCTCACTAATTTGAATTATTCAACTATCAGCTAAGCACATGATTAAGTCTCTCATGACATTTTTGTGGCCAAAGTGAAAAAAATATGGGCTCTATGATAGCACATTTGATATATCATATGATCATCTTCAGATATTAGAAGAACTGTCAGGTACAAGAGGGATTCCCATTTTATGCCCAGGTGCAGGGGAAGAGCTAGAACTAATAAATGAAAGTTACAGGGAAGCAGCTTATTGCTCTGGGTCAGAAAAAAGAAAAATTTCTATGCAGTGCTTAATCCACTAATCTATTAATGCAAAATAATTATGTTAATGGGGGAAGGAATGGTTTCACCATGCAAGGGTTCATGGTTTGGCAGAAGTTTTCAATTTTATCATGGCTTGAGTAGCAATACATTTTGGTTCGATTGTTTTCTGACCTCACATAACCATCAAAGAATGACATCTTTTAAGAACCCCAAATAGATGCATTTTAGTATTATTTAAACTACTTGCTCTCACAAATGACAATTTCTCTATACTTCAAAGTTGTGTTAGATTGGAGAATAACATTTTCTCCTTAGCTCACAAATATATATTAAAGGATCAAGAGGAGCAAAAATAGAAAGATAAAGAAAGGTAGAGAGTAGGAATGCAAAGCAAGAAATAATAAATACATAAAATGGAAAGTAACAGATTCCCTTCATGTTACAAGGAGGACAGGGAGGCCTGCTTCCAGTGTTTGCACAGAGATAGAAACTGGGTCCTATGTTGTCTGGGGTCTTGCCTTCAGACCATGTTGTGCCCATTTGCTAGGAACAAAAAGAGGGCAAGAATAAAATGTACAATACCTTTTTGAAAAATATATTTTGATGAATATTGGTGACCAACAGGAAAGACTGGCTAAGTGCAAAATGTTGCAGATGATAGACTAACCTACTGTCAGAAGCAGATTAGATTTTAAGAAGAAAGAATATGTATATTAGTCTGCTAACGTTGCCATAATACTACTACAGATTGAGCGACTTAATCAACAGAAACTTATTTTCTCATAATTCCGAATGTTAGAAGTCCAAGACCAAGTTGTTGACAGGATCGGTTTCTTGCCTTTCTCTTTGGCTTGCAGACAGCCTCCTTCTCACTATGTCCTCACATTGGCTTTCCCCTGTGTTTATACATCCTTGGTGGTGTGTCTCCCTTTTAAAAAAAAGAAAAAAAGACAAAAGTCCTATTGGATTAGAGCCTTATTCTTATGGCCATTAACTTAAATTACCTTCTTAAAGGTCCTATCTCCAAATACAGTCATATTGGGGGTTCCTACTTCAACATAAGGATTTTGCTGAGACATCATTCATTCCATAACAATATGTAACACCAAGATGTCAGGCCCAGACAAAAGACAGTAATGCCTGCATTACTGTTCCAAAGATTTCACTCTAGCATGTATATTGCATGCCCTGTGGCATCTTACTGACCTCTGATGCCCTATTTTTACCTTTTAGAAGTTGTCAAAAATAACTATTTCTCAACTTTAAACTTAGACTCAGGAGGGGGGAAAAGATGGTGGAGGAGTAAGGGACCCTATTCCAACCTGTCCCTGGAATTGAGCTATATCTACCAGCTGAACACCCACGAAATCAGCCTGAGATGTAAGAAGATAGATCTGGATGTCTACAAACAGAATATCGCAGGCGGTTGGTTTTGAGGTACAAAGCGGGGAGCCGTGATTCCACCGGCAGATATTGGAGGATAAATAGCAGTGGGAGGGATCCTGGCCATAGGGATCCTGCACCGCCGGTGAGTGATAGCCTCCTGTGCTGGGGACCAGGCACAGACTCACAGACTGGTAGTGGTGGAGAAAGGACTTTAGGGCAGCCCCCCCAGGATGGAAACCCAGAGTGGCGGGGTCATGCGTGCAAACTGGGGTTGGCTGGCGGTTCTAGAAGCACAAAGGGCAGAGATGTGCCCTGACCTGGAGGCAAGGACTGGGAGCAATGCTGAGGGGCGCACAACCCAGGACACTGCAGTTTATAGCAGCACAGACAGAAACGGAGATAGTGTGGCCTGGAGAGTTCACTGAAGAACAGACTGCAATCTCTCTGCTCTGAGGCAAAGGGTTGGAAAGGTCGCTTCTGCTCTGACTCTCAGAAGAGATGCAGAAAGCTGCCAGGGAAAACCACCAGAAAACAAAAGCCCCCAAAAAACTGGTTTTCACTGAGCCCATCCCTACCCCCACAGGGGGCAGGGCAACTCTGCCTAAACAGGGTTGCCTGAGTAACAGTGCAGCAAGCCCCTCCCCCAGAAGACAGCCTGGGAAAACAAGAGACCAGCAACCCTAAGGTCCCTAGAAAACAGGTGCATCTTGCTTGGGTTGTGGTCAATAATTTGGACTCTATACATTCCCTCAACCACCCCTCAGCAGAATGACGAGGAGGAGGAACCCCCAAAATAGAAAAGACTCAGAGATTATGACTTATGCCGCAGATTTACAAATGGATTCAGATATAACCAAGATGTCGGAGATGGAATTCAGGCTAGCAATTGTGAAACAATAGCTAGAATGGAGAAATTGATTAATGGCAACATAGAGTCTCTAAGGGCAGAAATGAAAGCTGAATTGGCAGAACTTAAAAATGCTATCAATGAGATCCAATCCAATCTAGATAATCTAACAGCTAGGGTAACAGGCAGAAGAGTGAAAAGCGACCTGGAAGACAATATAATAGATAAAAAGGGAAAAGAGGAGGCCAGGGAAAAACAACTCAGAATCCATGAAACTAGAATCAGAGAAATAAGTGACACCATGAAGCGTTCCAATGTCAGAATTATTGGAATCCTGGAGGGGATGGAGAGAGAGAGAGGACTAGAAGATATATTTGAGCAAATCTGTAGCTGAGAACTTCCCAAATCTGGGAATGAAACAAACATTCATGTCCTAGAGGCAGAGAAGACCCCTCCCAAGATCAAGGAAAACAGGCCAACACCCTGGCATGTAGTAGTAAAACTCACAAATCTTAGAACCAAGGAAACCATCTTAAGGGCAGTTAGGGGGAAGAGATTCCTTACATACAGAGGGAGGAATATCAGAATAATGTCAGACCTATCCACAGAGACCTGGCAAGCCAGAAAGGCCTGGCAAGACATATTCAGGTCCTAAATGAGAAGAACATGCAGCCAAGAATACTTTATCTGGAAAGGCTGTCATTTAGAATGGATGGAGAAATGCAGAGCTTCCAAGACCGGCAGAAACTGAAAGAATATGTGACCACTAAGCTGGCCCTGCAAGAAATATTAAGGGGGGGGGGTCTATAAAAGGAGAAAGACCCTGAGTGATATACAACAGAAATTTACAGGGACAGTCTATAAAAACAAGGTCTTCACAGGCAACATGACGACAATAAATTCATATCTTTCAATAATCACTCTCAAGATGAACGGCCTAAATGCTCCCATAAAATGGCACAGGGTTGCAGATTTGGATAAAAAGACAGGACCCACCCATATGCCGTCTATAAGAGACTCATTTTGAACCTAAAGATACATCCAGACTAAAAGTGAAGGGATGGAGATCCATCTTCCATGTCAGCAGACCTCAAAAGAAAGCTGGAGTAGCAATTCTTATATCAGACAAATTAGATTTTAAGCTAAAGACTGTAGTTAGAGACACAGAAGGACACTATATCATTCTTAAAGGGTCTATCCAACAAGAAGATCTAACAATTGTAAATATCTATGCCCCCAACATGGGAGTAGCTATCTACATAAGCTGTTAACCAAAATAAAGAGTCATATTGATAACAATACATTAATTGTAGGAGACTGAATACTCCACTCTCAGCAATGGACAGATCATCTAAGCAGAAAATCAACAAAGAAACAAGAGCTTTGAATGACACGCTGGACCAGATGGACCTCATAGATATATACAGAACATTCCATCCTAAAACAATAGAACACTCATCCTTTTCGAGTGCACATGGAACTTTCTCCAGAATAGACCACATACTGGGTCACAAATCAGGTCTCAACTGATACCAAAAGACTGAGATTATTCCCTGCATGTTCTCAGACCATAATGCTTTAAAACTGGAACTCAATCACAAGAAAAAATTTGGCAGAAATTCAAACACTTGGAAGCTAAAGACCACTCTACTCAAGAATGTTTGGTTCAACCAGGAAATCAAAGAAGAACTTAAACAATTCATGGAAATCAATGAGAATCCAAAACCTATGGGATACTGCAAAGGCAGTCCTAAGGGGGAAATACATAGCCATCCAAGCCTCACTTAAAAAAATACAAAAATCCTGAATTCACCAACTAACTCTACACCTTAAAGAACTAGAGGAAAAGCAACAAATGATGGCTAAGGCACACATTAGAAGAGAAATAATTAAGACTAGAGCCCAGATCAATGAATTAGAAACCAGAAACACAGTAGATCAGATCAACAAAACTAGAAGCTGGTTCTTTGAAAGAATTAATAAGATCAGTAAACCACTGGCCAGACTTATCCAAAAGAAAAGAGAAAGGACCCAAATTAATAAAATTATGAAAGGGGAAAGATCATGACTAACACCAAGGAAATAGAAACAATTATTTGAAATTATTATTACCTATATGCCAATAAACTGAGCAATCTGGATGAAATGGATGCCTTCCTGGAAACCTATAAACTGCCAAGACTGAAACAGGAAGAAATTGACAACCTGAATAGGCCAGTAACCAGTAATGAGATTGAAGCAGTGATCAAAAACCTCCCAAAAAACAAGAGTCCAGGGCCCGATGGATTCCCTGGGGAATTCTACCAAACATTCAAAGAAGAAATAATACCTATTCTCCTGAAGCTGTTTCAAAAAATAGAAACATAAAGAAAGCTTCCAGACTCATTCTATGAGGCCAGCATTACCTTGATCCCCAAACCAGGCAAAGACTCCATCAAAAAGGAAAATTTCAGACTGATATCCCTGATGAATATGGATTCCAAAATCCTCAATAAAATCCTAGCTAATAGGATCCAACAATACATTCAAAGGATCACCCACCACGACCAAGTGGGATTTATCCCCGGGATGCAAGGGTGGTTCAACATTTGCAAATCAATCAGTGTGATAGAACACATTAATAAGAGGAGGGAGAAGAACCATATGGTCCTCTCAATTGATGCAGAAAAAGCATTTGACAAAATACAGCAGCCTTTCCTGATGAAAACTCTTCAGAGTATAGGGATAGAGGGAACATTCCTCAAGTTCATAAAATCCATCTATGAAAAACCCACAGTGAATATCATCCTCAATGGGGAAAAGATGAGAGCCTTTCCCTTAAGATCAGGAACATGTCAAGGATGCCCACTCTCACCACTGTTGTTCAACATAGTACTAGAAGTCCTAGCAACAGCAATCAGACAACAAAAAGAAATAAAAGGTATTCAAATTGGCAAAGAAGAAGTCAAACTCTCTCTTTGTGCAGATGACATGATACTTTATGTGGAAAACCCAAAAGACTCCACCCCCAAATTACTAGAACTCATACAGCAATTCAGTAATGTGGCAGGATACAAAAATCAATGCACAGAAATCAGTTGCTTTCTTATACACTAACACTGCAATTGTAGAAAGAGAAATTAGAGAAACGATTCCATTTACAATAGCACCAAAAACCGTAAGATACCTCGGAATAAACCTCACCAAAGAGGTAAAGGATCTATACTCTAGGAACTACAAAACACTCATGAAAGAAATTGAAGAAGACACAAAAAGATGGAAAAACATTCCATGCTCATGGATCGGAAGAATAAACATTGTTAAAATGTCTATGCTACCCAGAGCAATCTTTACCTTCAATACCATCCCGATCAAAATTCCAATGACGTTTTTCAAAGTGCTGGAACAAACAATCCTAAAATTTGTATGGAATCAGAAAAGACCCCGAATCGCCAAGGAAATGTTGAAAAAGAAAAACAAAGTTGGGGGCATCATGTTGCCTGATTTCAAGCTATATTACAAAGCCGTGATCACCAAGACAGCATGGTACTGGCACAAAAACAGACATACAGACCAATGGAACAGAATAGAGAGCCCAGATATGGACCCTCAACTCTATGGTCAAATAATCTTCAACAAAGCAGGAAAAAAGATGCAATGGAAAAAAGACAGTTTCTTCAATAAATGGTTCTGGGAAAATTGGACAGCCACATGCAGAAGAATGAAACTCAACCACTCTCTAACACCATACACAAAGATAAACTCAAAATGCATGAAAGACCTCAATGTGAGACAAGAATCCCTCAAAATCCTAGAGGAGAACATGGGCAATAACCTCTTTGACATCGGCCACAGCAACTTCTTTCAAGATATATCTCCAAAAGCTAGTGAATCAAAAGCAAAAATGAACTTTTGGGACTTCATCAAGTTAAAAAGTTTCTGCACAGCAAAGGAAACAGTCAACAAAACAAAGAGGCAACCCAAAGAATGGAAGAAGATATTTGCAAATGACACTACAGATAAAGGGTTGGTATCCAAGATCTATAAAGAACTTCTCAAACTCAACCCCAAAAAACAAATAATCAAGTCAAAAAATGGCCAGAAGACATGAACAGACACTTCTCCAAAAAAGACATACAAATGGCTAACAGACACATGAAAAAATGTTCATCTTCATTAGCCATCAGGGAAATTCAAATCAAAACCACATTGAGATACCACCTTACACCAGTTAGAATGGCAAAAATTGACAGGGCAAGAAACAAGTGTTGGAGAGGTTGTGGACAAAGGGGAACTCTCTTATACTGTTGGTGGGAATGAAAGTTGGTACAGCCACTTTGGAAAACAGTGTGGAGGTGCCTCAAAAAATTAACTATAGAGCTACCCTATGACCCAGCAATTGCACTACTGGGTATTTACCCCAAAGACATAGATGTAGTGAAAAGAAGGGCCATATGCACCCCAATGTTCATAGTAGCAATGTCTGCAATAGCCAAACTGTGGAAAGAGCCAAGATGCCCTTCAACAGATGAATGGATAAAGAAGATGTGGTCCATATATACAATGGAATATTACTCAGCCATCAGTTAGGATGAATACCCAACTTTTACATCCACATGGATGGGACTAGAGGAGATTATGCTAAGTGAAGTAAGTCAAGCAGAGAAAGTCAATTATCATATGGTTTCACTTATTGTGGAACATAAGGAATAGCATGGAGGACGTTAGGAGAAGGAAGGGAAAAATAAAGGGGCTGGAAATCAGAGGGAGAGGTGAACCATGAGAGACTATGGACTCTGAGAAACAAACTGAGGGTTTTAGAGGGGTGGGGGGATGGGTTAGCCCAGTGATGGGTATTAAGGAGGGCATGTACTGCATGGAGCACTGGGTGTTATATGCAAACAATGAATCGTGGAACACTACATCAAAAACTAATGATGTATTGTATGTGACTAACATAACATAATAAAAAAAAAAATTTAGACTCAACTTTTCAACTTTTGCCTTTGAAATTATGAACTCTATTCAAGGACCTGGGACCAACCGGTTTCTAACACAAAGACTTCATCGCCTTAACTCCATCTTCTTCGTGCCTCAATATGACCCTTTCCTATACAGTGACTTGAGTATGGTTGTCTTCCTCGCCCAGCCCCATCCGTATGTACTTCCTCTCAGGCCTCTCAGCTTCTCGATGGAGCTTAAAGTATCTGCAAGTGATCCTCCACCTACCAAACTGAAAGGTCTTGAGTCAAGGACTGTGTCTTGTTCATATTTGTGTACTCGAGGCCTAAAATAGTGCTTGAGCATGTGATGATTTTCTGAAGATGTTTTTTTTGAATAAATGACAAAGAACAAATCAATTTTCCAATGAAAATACAAGAGGAAGAAGACTAAGTGAATTTGATAGGGAGTCTGGATTTTTGTTTACTCTAGAAAGGAGAATGTATGTCCACATGCATGGACATTCTCCTCAACAGCCAAACTTACAGTTTGCCTGGTTGACACATAAAAGGCAAAGGGAAGATAAGTAAAGCGTTATGGTAAGAGTTATACTCTCAGTGTCTCATTCCTGCAGTCAACCAGCATTCACTGAGCACCAACTACAATCCAGAAACTACACAGTCCATATGTATTCAAAGAGGAATGCAGTTCTTACACTACTTGAAGTCATGATTTATATGGTTAACAGATATAAACAAAAAGAATGATAAAAATAGTTGAGTATTTTATTTATATGCCAACTCATTCTACAAAAGAATGGAGAAATTTTACAAAAATTCATAAAATACAGAAGTATAAAATAGTTGAGAGCATCAGAAAAAAGGAAAATCTTACATAAATGCAGGTCATTCAGTACTCTAGCTATAGGTGCTAGAAGTAAGCAACAAATTGTACCATAAACTACCTCGTGGCTAATACAGAGAAACAACAGTTTTAAGATTTGTGGTAAGAAACACAACTTGTCCTTTTATAGGTACCCATAATTAATTTCTTTCTGTGTCTGCATTAGGGGAACACTGTGGAGATTTCTAAGTCAAGAAGACATATTAAGTACATACTGAAATCCTCACTTGCACTCAAATAACTAGAAATACTAAATAAAATATATTCAACTACACTTATCTTTATGTACATAGCCTGGATGAAAGGCATACTTAGAAATACCCAGGTGCCAGAAATATAGTGATTTTGAGCTAAAGTCTGGCAACTCATGGTAGAAGAGGAAGATCCTGGGAGTAAAGAGAGCCATAGGGGCTGTAAATCAACCCCAGCATGAGGATGAGAAGTGCAATTACCTATCTTACCCCTGTGGTGGAAAACCAAAGTTGATCTTCCAGTGAAAGAACAGGACCTGGTAAGCAAATCAGCTACTCAAGCCATGTGACTCCAGAATCTTGGATCTGTGTCACATGATTGTGGAAGCCCAGTTACACTATCCAAGTCTGAAAAATCCAGAGCCAAAACATAAACTTAAGAACTTACTCAGGGACATTGA